>NC_134579.1:7500-1207500 GCF_037038515.1 Microtus pennsylvanicus | reverse complement strand
TCCCTCATGGTTACACGTGATAAATGGATGGTTTTTGTTGTGATAATATTTAGAGACAGTGAATCTTCAAAAGGGCCTTTTAAAAAATGGTTAAAACTTTGAATGTTCTATTCTTAGAGGGGATTGATACTGAACTCAAGAACTGAGTTAGTTCCTATGAAAGCAAGTTATTCTAAAATAATATCTCCCCACATGTACTAATAATGATTATGCACAACTGATATATGACATTGCCAACCAAGGAGTTCCTATCAGTCATGTAACAAACAAGGCAACAAATCATTAATTTTCAGCTTCGAAATTGCTGGCTAAATAACCTTTTCCTGTGTAAAGTTTCAGGCAGTTTGTCACAATGATATATGCAAAAAGCCGAGTATACTTAGCAGCTGCGGGCATATTTTAGCATCTTGAGCTTCAAGTAAAACAGAATGGTCTTTCCTGGTAATCCAGCTGTGTGTTTGAAGAGATGTTATACAGAAAAGTAAAATGTGTGAAGAGATAAAAATGAAAACCAGATTTAGATTGACTTAGTCAACCTGGATCAGACTTCCAGGAGTTTAATAACAGGCAGTTTTTTTCTCAATGTATTTAAGCCCTGTATAACTTGGAAAAAAAATCTCCTGTTTGATATAATCCCCATTGCACAAAGAAGAATGATTACATTGAAACTCAATTCATGTTTCTTCCAAGGAGATGGGTTCTAGAGGTAGGTTACCTATACTGGCTTGAGGGCCTAAAAGTTTGCCCTGGACTCAGTCATACCAATAGTATAGCAGTTGTACCAGGATTTTTCTTTTGGGCCACAAACCAGCTCCCAAATCATGACATGGAGTCTTCCATATATGTACTTGGCCTTATCTTAGCTTTTATTTTAATCTGTTTCTCTTTATCTATGTTTCGTATAGGGACTTTTTACCTTTCTTTCTATATATATTACTCTCCTGCTGTCTCTATGATTGGCTAATTAGCAGCTGCTGGATTACTGTCCCTGGTCATGTCCTCCTCTTTCTCCTCATTCTCTTCTTCTCTGCTGTCAAGCTTAGATTTCTTCTCATACTTATTCTCTCTGCCTCCCAGCCATACCTATCCTTCTCCTGCCTAACTATTGGCCATTTAACTTTTTATTAGACCAATCAAAAGCCTAAGGTAGGCAATGAAAAACAAATGTAACACATCTTTATGTAATTAAACAAATGCCACACAACCAAATGTAACACACCTTTACATCTTTAACAAAGGCAGCAGAAACAAAATTAACACACCTTCACACAGTTAAATCAATATTCTGCAGCATAAACAAAAGTAACACATTTTTACATAGTTAAATATTCCAGAACAAATGGTCATTTGGACTGTTAGACACCTCTAGTCCTGGCTTAGGGAGTTGGGGGAACTCTCTCACTATAAGGGTAATTGAGATTACTAGTCACTTTAGTTCTTAGCTGTAGGACTTTGATACGACCTGGACCAACAGTTGACACAAATCACCAGGCTGCTAATCACTTCCAATTCTCAGATTTCTGGACAGAAGAACAGGTTTCTCGTCTTTTCCATTGGAAAGATAATCCTGCATGTTTAACATTCCTGGTTTCTCTGAAGATCTGTGGGTGTAATGACCTTTGTACTATGCTCCCAATATTTGGTCATAGGGCTTCAAATCGCTTAGACTGTCTGTTGGATCTCATCATGTATTTTGTACATTTGGGAATTGAAATATTTTGAGTTCATCCAGTTTTCTTTTTTTAATTAAATACTATTTTTTTTTCATTTATTTATTTATTAAAGATTTCTGCCTCCTCCCCGCCACCGCCTCCCATTTCCCTCCTCCTCCCCCAATCAAGTCCCCCTATCTCATCAGTCCAAAGAGCAATCAGGGTTCCCTGCCCTTTGGGAAGTCCAAGGACCACCCACCTCCTCCCAGGTCTAGTTAGGTGAGCATCCAAACTGCCTAGGCTCCCACAAAGCCAGTACGTGCAGTAGGATCAAAAACCCATTGTCATTGTTCTTGAGTTCTCAGTAGTCCTCATTGTCTGCTATGTTCAACAAGTCCTGTTTTATCCCATGCTTTTTCAGTTTTCTTATAAGCATTCTGGTGCAAATGACCCTTTAGCTCAGGAATAATTTGAACAGTTAAAGTTATCAAGCAGCATGTGGCTTACCCTGAGCAAGAGGCTGCACACAAGTATGAGCCTCAGATAAGTGGCATAACCAACAAATCAAGTGAAAGAATTATAAATTTTCTGTTGTAACACACTCTTATCATCATACATGAAGTTTTGGGTTATAAAGGTATATACCTGCACTCTGTCCCAAGCTAGTAAAATCCACTACATTCCCACGTAATTCTAAGGATGATAGTCACCTGGGCATTTGTGTCTAAGAACTTGAAACTATTCATACCATGCTATGTTCTTTTTCTGCTTCTTAAATGAATATGAGGATTTTGGCTCTACAAAAGAACCTAGAGACACTGACCACAATGGCAACACTTTTCTTAAAAATTTTTGGAATTTCTCACCCTCAAAAAGGAAGCATGCTAAGGAAATTCTCTTCCTTTTATGAGATAGGCGTAACTTTTTATTAACCTTCACTCATTTGATTCAGATTATAGACTAGAGCTTATATGGCAACAATGTATCCTGTGGTGTTGTAACATCTCATCTTGTTTGTTAATGATACAGATCAAAGCCTCGACTCCGTGTTTAGTGGCCTGCTATGACTCCTATTTGGTTGGCAATATCCTCAATGAAACGTCAATCATCAAACATAGTCGGCTAAATAAGGCTTACTTAGTTTTTGGTCACATTTGCCATTTTTTGTTTTAATTTCTTTTTCAGTAGGTAATCTTATTTCAGTACTTTCCACCAAGACCTTGGATTTTTTGTGCTGTGCCTCATACCTCTCTTTTATTATTGCTTCTTTTTTTCATATTATCACCTTTTCCTTCTTCCTATTTCTCTCTTCTAACTCTTCTATGTAATCCTTCCTTGCTCACTTTCAAATTTATGGCTTCTTTGTCATTTTTTTTGTTACATTAATTCATTTTACATATATACATATTTATTCTTAAAGATATAAATACAACCTCCTCAGTCCCCATGATGTTAATTGTATGCATGCTTTCAGAGCAAGCCATTTGGAATTGGATAACCAATTGGTTTGCTCTTCCCTGAGGAAGCCTATTTCTTCTGCTGTCAGGATTTCTTAGTTTTTTGACGTTTTTGAATAGGACTGAGGCATTTTGGTACCATAGACAAGCTAGGACCTAAGTCACCTTGTCAGATTTTAGAAACTCTATACCATACCCAGGTAATTTTTTGATGATGCTTTGCCGTTCCACCATGCCATGGTATGCTTCCTTGGTATCCTTCGCCCCTGCATCAAAGTTTCAAGCAAAATCTAACAATTGTCAGATCCCAGGGGAAAAGTCCAATTACTTAGGAAATAGTAAAGACTCATTATGTACTATGCACTATTTCTAGTTAGGAATGGAATTTCACACACTCCCTCACATTGCATCAAAGAATCAGTTTTTTCAGAAAGATTACCACTGCCAATGGATGGATTCTTTACTTGCAGAGAGGAAGACAATTCAGTCTACTCAATAGTACAGGCAGAAAACCCAAAGTTAGTGGATTCTTAATAACAGCTGGTTCAGAATAATTGTAACTTGTTCCTTGGCTCTTGCCTAGTTGAGTTTGAAGTATTAAAATCTGGAAATAACCCTGAGAGGCATTAATTCACATTCTTAATCAAATGAGAGAGAACACAACCTAAAACAGGAGTTATATTATTGATAAAGTGATAGCCCCATACAACAAAGAAGACATTGTGTATCTTAGTTGTTTTTCTAATGCCATGACAAAACACAATCACCAAGGCAACTTATCAAAGAAAACAGTATATTAGGCTATGGGGGCCGTTCTCATTCAATCCACTGCAGTGTGTTTGGTAGAAAATATTTCAGAATCAAGTTCTATTCTTCCTTAGCTGAGAATGAGATGAAAATCTTCATGCATGAGACAATGTTTCCTGCAGACCAATGCAATATTACATCTACACAATTGTTCAGTGGCGTTTTAAGATGTCTCAAAAAAGGACCAGAACAAAATGAAAACAGAAGTTATAAGGTAATAAAAAGTTTAGATATCTATGTTCCTCACTATATTCCAGAGATGATTACTCTTAGATAATTGTGTAACTTTTTAATGCATTGATATAGCATATGACTTAACCTATTGATAATAGTGTATAGTTTAATATTGTGGTCACAGTGGAGCTTTATTTTATGAGAATCCTTCCTATAGCCATACTACTATTTTCACAAGATATTAACATTACTTTAACAAGTGTGACAACTTGTGGATGTATATATATATACACACACACTTTTAAGAGCTGTCAGCTTGCTCAAGTAAGGAGAGGAAGGAACTTTTAAAGCAAAGCAGGTCAGACCAGGGGAAGTGTCAATTAAAATAAAGTGTAGCTTAAGCAAAATGAAAGAGCACTTTACAGAAAAGTCCAAATCGAGTTACACAACTCATCACAGGCAAGAAGCCAAGCAGAGAATCAATGAAAACTGGTTATGATCAAGGTGGATTCAAGGATGGAAAGATATAGATGAGAGTAAAATTTGAGCAATGATTTTTACTGAAGTCATGGATGACATTTTCACTCCCAAATTGCCTTAAGAGGAAAGGTCAGAGATAGCAAAGCAAACGCTATCCAATAGATATTGTCCATCCTATAAAAGCATAGAAATAATAATGCATCAGTTATACATGTCAAAATAATTTGAAGTAATTTAAAGGTGAAAATATGGAAATTTTGGTCTGTAAAGTAATGGATGGATATAAAAAGCACCACAATGGACTGCTCCAACGATTAAGCACAATCACATGGATACAATACTTAGAGTAGTTCATATTACAGTTTAAGTGTTCAAATAATGTAATTATTACTAGTGCTTTTAAGTCAAATAATCATAATAGCTATATATATGGTAAGCAAAAATGTTCAAACACAATGAACATGTTAATTTTCATTAATTCCTGCATCTTATTTCCCTTATGACTGGATGTTGTTGTTGCTTTTTTACTCTTTTGGAGGGACCTGGTACCCAGGTCCCAAATAAATCACACATGGAGACTTACTCTTTTCTTATAAATGTCTGGCCTTAGCTTGGCTTGTTTCTAGCCAACTTTTCTTAAATTATCCATCTATCTTTTGTCTCTGGCCTTTTTCCTTTTCTCCTGTAATCTTATTTCCGAAACTCTTGCTCTATGGCTGGTCCCTTCTTTTCTTGTTCCTTGATCTGTCTTCCTTTCTCTTTTTTCTCTTTCTATTTATTCTCTCTATCCTTTCTCCTGCCTTGCTATGGGCCTTTCAGCTCTTTATTAGATCAATTGGGTGTCTTAAACAGGCAAAATAACACAACTTCATAGAGTTAAACAAATGCAACATAAAAGAATGTAACACATCTTTTGCATCTCTAAAACAAATGTTCATCAGCGTAAACAAATCTAACACGTCTTAAACATATTCTACAACATTTTCCCCATTGTCTAAATAAAAATGAAAAGTTTTAACTTTAACATAATAAAACTAAACACAACAAAAACAGTTATCAAGTAAGAATTACATTTACAATATTCAGTCCAATTTTATCTAGCAAATTTAGAGAAAACTACATTATCAATAGACATCACCTGTCAAGTTTCAGGAGGTCTTCACTGATCAAATGTGATCCATATTAAATTGGAATGAATTTACAACCTCTTGTTTCTTGTGGAAACAAAAGCAAAACCTCTTCTTCACAGCGTTTTTGACTTCCATTTGAAAAATACTTGTTCTGACTTCCATTTTAAAGTTGAGGCATTCTTAAAATATCTAGGCCGGTTTCTTTCAGCATTTCTTTCAATCCATGTTGTTGATAAGCAACTGTCCTTTGTTAATCTACAGTTAAAAATTTCAAAATCAACACAATAATTTATATGATCCAGACTACCTGTGTTTTTCCCAGCTTATGTGGTTTTTTTCTTTATACTACTTTTACTCTCTCTTTAAAGACTTTATTATTTCTTAAACTGTTTATTTTTTCTGTGACTATCTATACCCATATTTTTCTTTCTTAGGTCTATGCACATTGTAAAACACACTGGAACTTGTTAAAGTTTTTTCCATCTGGACCATTTTTATTGCATATCTTTTTGCCTTCTTTGACTGCACAAAAAAAAAAAAACAAAAACAAAATAACTTTAAACTGCTAAGCTACAACTGGATCCTATGCACAGCTCTTTGCTGGCTCCCCCTGCTTCTAGATTCCTGAGAGCTAAGCCTAAGGCTCACAGCCTGGTAGGAGGTGAGTGACCAAAAATTGCATTTAAGCTTCCTAGCTGTGGGAAGCTGGTACTTGCACTGCCACAAGCAGTCTTTACTTAGCTTGCCTTTTCTGTTTTGTGCTGCTGATTGAACAGTAGCACCTCTAAAGAAGCTGTGTTCTTTTACTTTTCTTTTTTTCCCCAGTTTTATCAGGCTGTACGTGGAAATTTGGGCCCACATTGGCAGGTAAAAATCCTGTTGCCCTTTTTACTCTTCTGGCTTTTTGGTGGACCTGCTACCCAGCTCCCAAATAAATAACATATGGAGTCTTTTTTCTTTCTTATGAATCCCTAGCCTTAGCTTGACTTATTTCTAGCCAAATTTTCCTAAATTATCCCATCTACCTTTTGCCTCTGCGTGTTTCCCTTTTCATATTTCTGTAATGTACTTTCCTTCTTACTCTGTAGCTAGCTGGGTAGTTGGCCCTTCTTTTCTTATTCCTTTATCTCTTTTGCTTTCTCTCATTTTCTCCTATTTATTCTCATTCTGTCAGACCCACCTATCCTTTCTCCTACCTTGCTATTGGTCCTTCAGCTCTTTATTAGACTAATCAGTTGTTTGAGGCAAACAAAGCAACACATCTTCACAAAGTTAAAAAAATGCAAGATAAAAGAATGCAATACATCTTTGTATCATTAAAACAAATGTTCTCCAGCATAAACAAATGTGATACATTTTAAAATAATATTCTATAACAACTGGAGTTGTTTTCTTTTTTAAAGTTTATTTATTTATTTATTAAAGATTTCTGCCTCCTCCCCGCCACCGCCTCCCATTTCCCTCCTCCTCCCCCAATCAAGTCCCCCTCCCTCATCAGCCCGAAGAGCAATCAGGGTTCCATGCCCTGTGGGAAGTCCAAGGACCTCCCACCTCCTTCCAGGTCTAGTTAGGTGAGCATCCAAACTGCCTAGGCTCCCACAAAGCCAGTACGTGCAGTAGGTTGAAGAGGACACCAGAAAATTGAAGGATCTCCCTTGCTCTTGGATTGGGAGAATCAACATAGTAAAAATGGCAATTCAACCAAAAGCAATCTATAGATTCAATGCAATCCCCATCAAAATCCCATCAAAATTCTTCACAGACCTTGAGAAGACAATAATCAACTTTATATGGAAAAACAAAAAACCCAGGATAGCCAAAACAATCTTATACAATAAAGGATCGTCTGGAGGCATCACCATCCCTGACTTCAAACTCTATTACAGAGCTACAGTGATGAAAACAGCTTGGTACTGGCATAAAAACAAAGAAGTCGACCAATGGAATCGAATAGAAGACCCAGACTTTAACCCAAAAACCTATGAACCACTGATATTCGATAAAGGTGCTAAAAGTATACAATGGAAAAAAAGAGAGTATCTTCAACAAATTGTGCTGGCATAACTGGATGTCAATCTGTAGAAGAATGAAAATAGATCCATATCTATTACCATGCACAAAACTCAAGTCCAAATGGATTAAAGACCTCAATATCAGTCCGAACACACTGAATCTGATAGAAGAGAAAGTGGGAAGTACCCTACAACAGATGGGTACAGGAGACCACTTCCTATGTATAACCCCAGCAGCACAGACATTAAGGACAACATTGAATAAATGGGACCTACTGAAACTGAGAAGCTTCTGTAAAGCAAAGGACACTGTCACTAAGACAAAAAGGCAACCCACTGACTGAAAGATCTTCACCAACCCCAAACTGGAGGTGCTTTCTTAATGATCCTAATTTTCCAAAGTTTCCTCAAAATTAAGAGATCAAACTAGGTTATCCCCAGTGTCTTTTCTAGGAATTTATGACTATTAGCACCACACAATTCAATATCTGACAGTTTTAGGATTGGGTTGGGCGCAAGTTAACATATAATATATATATATATATATATATATATATATATATATATATATATATATATATAATTAAATATATATGTGTGTGTGTCTGTGTGTGTGTGTGCATGCATGTGTGTGTGTTCTTAAACTATTTTAACATTTATATCTCACAGATAATTACATGTTTTGGATTTCATGTTTTAGAAGCATGAGAAGCCATAATTATATAAATATATTACCCTTGGGAAAATAGTTTTCAAAGTTCCCATATAAAAACTTCTGAGATTTAGTCTCAAATACACAGTCTTGAGTTTACTCTCTAACCCTCTTTGAAGGTCAGAGATCTGTGATCATACTGGCCCTGTCTCATTAAGCAATCAAGTTAACACAATTTTCCCATCTCCAACACTGAGCCCAACAAATGATGAGATCCAACTTTGACAACTATATGTGTCTGGCTACTGGAATAGTTTTGATTTCATCAATTTAATTTTTCTTAAACACCTTACTTTTTGGCAATTACTGAGATATTTTCAAGTTAGGATAACTTCCTCATTAGGACTGTGTGTACTGAGTATAGGCATTAGATATTATCAGATGACAATAAGCAGGCAATATTTAAATAAAGGAGGAGAATTTGAATTTCATTCAAAGACTGTAAAGATATGATCTAACTGCAATAAAAAATTTAAAGAGTGGAGAAGACAAGGGAAGGAAACATTTCAAGGTCAGGGCTTTATTTGAATTATCCATTTAAATATAAAACTTATTTCCCAGACATAAAACAAGTCAAACAGTGTAGTAATAAGAGCGACGGCGGGGCTGCTTCCCCAACACCCCAGCCGCCTGCCTGGCTAGCTTTACCCGAAATAATTACAGGGACACTGTATTCTTTTAATCACTGCTTGGCCCTTAGCTCTAGCCCTTACTGGCTAATTCTGATATCCCAATCAACCCATCTCTAACAATCTGTGAGCACCGGTCTTACCGGGAAGATTCTAGTTCAGAGCTCCATCGCATGTGTCTGCCCAGGAGCCTGGAGCATGGCGTCTCTCTCTGAGGTGTCTGCTCCCAAGAGGAGAGCTGTCGAGTCTGACCTCACTTCCTCTTCCTCCCGGCATTCTGTTCTGTTTACTCCACCTACCTATGTCCTAACCAATAAAATGGGCCAAGGCAGTTCCTTTATTAGCCAATGACCTTCCTCCATCAAAACAGGCAGCTGAATATCATTTTCACTTATATTTTAATTGTTTTATCGTTTTGCCTTTTAATTAACATTCTCATTCCACGAATAAATTCACACAATTTTTCTTACTGCTAAAAGATACCAACATTTATCATCTAATCAAATGTGATTGTTGCCTCAACTAGTCTCATGCTACTGCCAACTATTTCCATGGCAAACAGAACTGCACAGAGTATCTCAATAAAACCGGACTCACTGAACATAGCAGACAATGAGGACTGCTGAGAAGTCAAGAACAATGACTCTGGGTTTTGATCCTACTGCACTACTGGCTTTGTGGGAGCCTAGGCTGTTTGGATGTTCACCTTATTAGACCTGGAAGGAGGTGGGAGGTCCTTGGATTTCCCATAGGGCAGGGAACCCGGTCTGCTCTTCAGGCTGATGAGAGAGGGGGAGTTGCTTGGGGGACGGGGAGGGATATGGGAGGCAGGGGTGGAGAAGAGACAGAAATCTTAAATAAATAAATAAATAAATAAGATTTGAAACTAGTCAAATGTAATCAATTGTGGTTTCAATGGTAATGGCATTATTGTTATAATGTGTTAAATTTTTTCATATGCTTTAAGAGCTTTCTATACATTAACACATGCACAAATGTTACTACATTCCTGTTTGTGTAACAGCTGTCATCCTCATTTTTTAGTTAAATGAACTGTGGCACAAAGGTGTTCTGAGAAAATCAAGGTACTGGCAATAACAAAATGGCTGCACAATGTAGTTTACTGAGAATAATTTAATGAAAGGACTGTTTGCAAAGCAGTTGGTGGGATTAAAAGAACAAGAACACTCAGTAAACATAGGGAACCACTGAAATTCTGCAGGATTGCAGAGAAGAAGCAATCAGAGAAATGCAGCTTCAGAAAGATATATGGAAAGGCAAAGACACATAGAGGGAGAATGTTGTGGTATGTCCTTCTGTATATATATATTGTTTTTATTGATTGATGAATAGCGGTTTGGGCCAATGGCTTAGCAGAGTAAAGCCAGGCAGAAAATCAGACCAGAGATGGAGAGAGAGTAGGCAGTCAGGAGATTCCATGTAGCTCTCAAAGGAGACAGTTGCCAGAAACTTATTGGTAGGCCACAGCCTCATGGTCATACATAAATTAATAGAAATGGATTAATAAGAAGTCTGAGCTAATAGTGTTGTGATTAATACAG
Source organism: Microtus pennsylvanicus (assembly GCF_037038515.1). NCBI lineage: Eukaryota > Metazoa > Chordata > Mammalia > Rodentia > Cricetidae > Microtus > Microtus pennsylvanicus. The sequence continues at coordinate 1,196,885 of NC_134579.1, read as the reverse complement.
TTTTGTGTAATTATTTGGGTCTGAGCAGCCAGAAAAAAAATGAACAGTTTCCTATTACAAAATGGCACCCAACATGGGACATGAATGTACCTAAAAATAGTTTAATAAAAATAGAGGGCTTCTAGACCTACAAATATGGGAACCAGGTTCAGATTCTTAGTAGCCACATTTTTTCAAATAGGATGTTTGCTGGTGGAAAGTAGAGCTATGGCTTCATTAAAAAAAAAAAATGTTTCCTGACTCAGCATTAACAACAAAAACTGCATGACTTCTTTAAGAGACAACTTCCTGGTTCATGCTGGTTGTACAAAAAGATAGTTCTGGCTCTTTCAAGAGGCTGAATACTTAAATAGGGTTTATGAGCGGAGTGCTACAGGTGACTTAATGGCAATGTAGACCCACTGTGTCCCTGGAGCTGTGGCGGTAAACCAGGCTCACAGAGCTGGCAGTAATCATACCTCCACCATATTAAAAGGCCAAAAAAGACAGAGCCAACATCCAGGACCACTGTGATCAAGCTGCTTACCACTTTAAAAATACTTCTGGTTAAAAAGGCATTTCAAAAACACAATAGGGAAAAATTCAAACACACACAAAAAAAAACGCTAAAAAAAACACAGTAGGCTTAAAAATGTACATCAACTTGGGAGAAAGAAGAAAAAGAGTATTGATAGTTTTAAAAAAATGAAACAAAATATTTAAAGAGACAGTAAAAGTAACAAAAAAGAGTACAGACAGTCATCAATTAAAGGTGTAAAGACAATAAAATAAATATTAAATAGTAATAGAGTAAAAAATAAGCCATATAAAGATGGTGTATACACAGAGACTCTGTATTACAAACATTATTGTATTTTCTTTAATTTTTTGACTGTGTATGAGCTAAGTACAGAGAGACCTTTCATTGTATGGGATGCTCAGTTAAATCAACATATATATTTTAAAGGTTTCTTGATTTCAAAATTAGAGTTTTTAGGATATGTTACTTTGAAAAAGAGGTCCTGCTTTTGTTTTCACAGAAAATGAGAACATGTGGATTCCAGGCTAATGTGGATTGATGGAACAAAACTCCCTGAAAAGGTCTGCATAATACCCTAAAAATATTTTACCCAACAAACAGCAAAAAGCACTTTGGAGAAAACTGTTCCCAAATCCCCAAAATGATTGTTTATAAATGATTATTTTCATTTCAAGGGGGTTGATTACAAGTGATTGATGGTCACATAAATAAATAAATAAATAAATAAATAAATAAATAAATAAATAAATAAATAAAGGATATATGATACAGTGATGAATACTTTTCATTGCTATGGATCTTGGTCTATTGATACAAATTTAAGGTCAATTTGCTACACTGAGTGTATGTATTTCTGCTCTTGTTTAAGGTATTGTGTTTGTGCATCTCATTAAAATGTAACATATCACTAAGAAATACAGAATAATAGTCATCTATAATAGTCAAACTGTAGTCATGTTAATTAGGTTTTCTCGATATTTTAGAGCTATGTTTCTGTTAGATAGGTATTCATCAAACCTTTCAAAGACCTAAAGAATATGGCATTTAAAATGGTTTAAGAACTTAGACTTTTCTTGACAGTGAGACATGTCTGCCTTTTGGCAGCACCAATTACTTCACAGATGTAGATGGGCATTGAAGAAACTTGTTATGGAATTTACCTTCAATGTGACAAGACTAGCTATTTGGGCACGAAACTGTTCTTGCCTGGACTGCTTGATGGTTTGCTATGTGAACTAAATGTGCAAAACCCACAAAAAAGTGACTTTTTTCCAAAAGACAGAATGATCCTACAGGGTCCCTGCTTCTTATAAGAAAGTGCCAGACTTTCTACAGGACATGTAAGAAAGACTAATGAAATTTTCCAGTACAAGGCAGTAGAGATCTTCAAATTTCCTGCTTCATGGAAAAGTCTATCAGATATTATGGGCCTATAGACTGAAGGTGAACTCCCCAGTATTACAAAAATTTTTTGAGTGTCTGTCCAGGCAGCAAGATGCCTCTGTCAATTCTAGAGTTTTGGAAGATGCTTACAATGTGCTTCCTGTTTGCTTAGATAATATTATATCCTTCTAAAATCTTTTATGGAGATGAAGATAGATAAATGTAGTTATAGTTTCCCTTAGTTATGATAAAAGATAAATTAGATATAAAACAGACTCACAAAAATATTGTAACTGTAATGCTTATTTATTACCTATTTTGTTATATATAATTTTACTATATTATAGTTAAAACCTTCCTTTTTATTTAGACAGAATAGAAGAGATGATATAAGATGTCCTGTATATGTGTCACTTATATTGGTTGGTGAATAAACCTGCTTTATTTATCAGAATAAAGCCAGGCAGGAAATCAGAACAGAGATAGAAAGATAGGTGTAGTCAAGGAGATGACGTCTAGCTGGTGAAGGAGACAAATTCTGGAAACTTACAAGTAGGCCATATCCTCATGGACTTGCATAGACCAATAGAAATTGGTTTAATAAGAAGCCTGAGCTATTAGTTCAAACTGTAATAATTAGTATAGTTTTGTGTGATTATTTGGGTCTGGGAATCCAGAAAATCAATGAGTATTCTCCTATTACAGGGGAAACATAGTCCTAACTGCCTTTCCCTTTGCTTTTGATCCATGCTTCTCAATTACCAGATATCCATCAAGCAGAGACAAGGGAGCTCAGGTGTTAAGATGCAGTGCCATACTCACACTTTGGAAGTGAGGGAAACATATAATTATTCATGACTAGCCTTGACTATCTATATAAATACCAGGTTACCTATGGGCGATATCATACCAATCTGTATCTTAAGTAAAAATTCTCAAGTAAAATGGTAATTACAACATGAATAAGGTAACACTCTACCTTAGCAAAGCTTGCACTATTCCAGGAGGCAAATGCTTACCATCATGTCTTAACTGGGTTTTGTCTGACAATGCTACATTTCAAGCATTATTTCAACAAGAAATGCACAACCTACTTGCAGAATCTCACAGAATTATCACGTTAAAACTGAAAACTGTATACTCAATTTTTTTGAGAATAGAACAAGAAAATGTATGCGAAGAGCAAATTAATGTAGATTAAAAAATAATTCATTTAAAAGCAGGAGAAACAGCTGTGTTAGTCAAGAGTATAGCTGACTGTAAAAAGGATCAACCAATCACTTGCACTTTTGTGGGGAGAAGACATTGAAATAAAAATTTTAAATGAAGTTGAGAAAATAAACAGACAAGAGATAGTATAAGTTAACACTCAGAGAGCATTATAATAATTATATGTATTGAATTTGAAGATTTGGAAAAAATTTATGATTTTCCAGTAAAATCTAAATACCCATCCAAAGGATTCCTTTGAAAATTTAAGAAGATAGATTTAAATCATTTATAGATCATGTGGAAATAGAAAAGATTCCACAGGATTTGGGAAGTGTTAGAGTTACACAATGAATTCCATCAACTTAGAAAATGAAAATGAGTATGCTGTCACAAGCCAAACCTCTGTTTTCTTAAAAAGATATGGAAGTGTCGCATTTTAGATAATGTATCATAACTTCAAGAGTGAAAAGATTCCATGTAATGTTGTCAAGGAGCAGCTGAAGGTGGCTTTACAACTAAGAGTCGGCACTGCTCTTATAGAAATCAAGTTCCGTTCCCACTACCCACACCAAACTCCAGTTTAACAGAATCTGATTCCTGTGTCCTTCTGCAGGCACCAGCATTTGGGTTTGCATATCCGCATACAGACACATATATATATAGAGAGAAAATTAAAAATATAAAAAAATCTGTGCAACAAAAGTGAAAGAAACACAGACCATGATTTAGAGACATCAAGGGTACTTAGGAGGACTGCATGGAGGCAAGATAAGGAGAATAATAGTGTAATTATATTTTAATTTTTGAAGCAATTTAAAAATAAAATCTCTTTCTAAAAATCCATTTTGAATAGAGATTTTTAAAGTGAAGCTTGATATATATAGTCAAATTATTGACAGCTTTTAATAAGTCAAAATACCCCAAATCAACATCATGCTGAATAATATATAAATAATAATATAAATAATAATAATATAAACTAAGACATCAAAAAGGAAACCACTATATTTTTAATATTGGACTTTCAGCAGTAAGTTAATACAGTTTCAGTAATTTATTAACAGTTATAAATATATCATGAAAGCTAGGAAACATGTATAAACATTTTATCCCATGGTGTGCATATTAAGTTATCAGTATGTGGGTGATTAGGACTTTCAAATAAATATGATCCTGTAATTTATTTCATGTTGTATTACAGATAAAAATATGACTTTACCTGTACCTATTCAAAAATATAGACATTTCTATTTAAATTAGATTTTTATAACATTTCCTTTGTTTTCTTATCAAACATTTATAATAGAGGATACAGAAAAAATGGGCAATGTCAGCAAATAGTCAATTAGCTATTCTGTTAGCCAATTTTGCTCCTAAAATGTGAATTTTACTAGCCAGTACTCTATGGTATACAAACACAATAAAAATACTATATTTTGCATTTCCTGGTTTATTCTCTATTATTTAAATGAACACTAAACCAGTAGCCAACAGCATTAGAGAAACAAATAAATGCACACACATAGATAAGATTGCATCCCCAAAACATACTAAGTGAAAAGAAGGTCTGAACATATGTTATTTCCATATTGTAGCTTAATATTTGAAATACATATTTGAAACAATGTGTAGAGACAAAGGTATATAACAAAAGAATAAATTGGTCTCTGATCACGTTTGGATAGAAACATGACAAGGTATCAGGTTTTATGCTGAGAGCTACCATCAATTTGAAGTTGAGGTTTGTGCAGAGTGGGAGATAAGGATTGGGTTTCATGCTTCCACATTTAACTATCTGGTTTGAACAGAGCCAGCCTTATCTCCACTGTGTAATTTTGGCTTTTTTTTTTAAATTAATTATCAGTTGGATGTGTGTGGACTTATGTGTGGATCCTTAATTCTATTCCTTTGGTCATTGAGTCTGCTTTATGTCAATACCATTCTGATTTTATTACTGTAACTCTGTAACATAACTTGAAATATGAGATGGTGATATTTCCAAGAGTATTTCTATCTTTCAAGGTTGTTATTGCTCTCCTTGATCTTATGTTTCTATATGAAATCTGAGATTCTGAGACTGTTTTTTTCAATTTCTGTAAGGAATTGCAATGGAGTCTTTATAGTAATTGTGTTAAATCTGTAGATGTTTTTACTAAAAATGTCATTTCATAATACTAATCTTGCCAATCCATGGATGTGGTGGTCTTTCTATCTTCTGATATTGTAGTAAATTTCTTTCTTCAGTGTCTTGACGGTTTCATAGTACAAGTCTTTCATTTCCTTGCTTAATTTATTGCAACATATTTTTGAGACTATTGTGAATAGTATTGCTTCTCCAATTTTTTCTTAATGTATGCCATTTTTATCCAGGAAGGCTACTAGTTTTTGTGTGCTAACACAATAGTTAGTTATCAAGCTTGTTTCCTTAATTGTGATCACTGTCATATTATCCAAACTGTGACTGAGGTTTAAATTTGGCAAAGCATCTGTTCTCAACATAAACTGTCAGCTAGAAATTGAAACTAAACCACATTTAATTGATTCTAAATTAAGGTCTTACTCCAATTTTTAACATAGAAATATAAAATTTCCATTTTTTCCTATGCTAATCCTATGAGAAATAACATTGTTCAGGAATTTTGATTTGTCCATTTTGTTACTCATTGCTGAACACGTTGTATAGAGTCTTCTGTCTTAGATGAAGTTTCTATTGTTGTAATAAGACACCATGTTCAAAAACAACTTCAGGGAAAAGGCTTTATTTTACCTTACAAGTTTAAGTCAGTCATTCAAGGAAGTCAGGGGGTGGGGGGAACTCAGTGTAGGAACTTGGAGGGTTACTGAAGCAGAGGCCATGAAAAAATACTGTTGATTGAATTGATCCTATGTCTAATACAGACTGCTCTTTTAACTCCTGAACCACCATTTCTGGAGGATGGGAAAACCCTCATCAATTATATATCAACAAAATGTACTACAAGCTTGCCTACAAGGCAATCTGTTTGGAGTATTTTTCCAATACAGGATTCGACTTCCAAAATGACACTGGTGTGTGTCAAAACTGATAGAGAATCTAGGTTATATACAGTCTACAGGCAATATATGTTTAAGTTAATAAATAACTACTGAAAAGTATATATTCCTACAAATTTAAAGGAACCCTGCAGGGTTTAGTTTTCATTAAAATAAACACCTCTTTGTGAGAAAAATAAAACCTCACTAAGTCTTTCCAAAAGCTTGTAGGAGGAGGGCCCACTTGCCACCTCGCTAGCTTAGCCCCAAAATGACCACACAGAAACTGTGTTAATTAAATGATTGCTTGGCCCATTAGCTCTAGTTTCATATTGGCTAATTCTTAAATCTTAATTTAACGCATTTCTATTAATCTGTATATCACCATTAGGTCGTAGCCTACCAGCAGAATTTCAGCATGTCTACCGCCAGCGGTGAATCATGGCATCTCTTAACAACTCCCTCTTCCTCCCAGCATTCTTTTAGTTTTCCCCACTGCTATAGGCCCAAAGCACTTCCTTTATTCATTAACCAATCAAAGCAACACATAGACAAAAGGATCTCCCTCACAAAAGTCTATACTTACTTTTTATTTTATCATTTTTAAAACCTGTGTTGTCCTATGATATTTTAAATAAACCACTAGAAATTTTAGGTTAAACTGGGCATTTTCCTTTCGTTAGTTGTTTCTATAAGAAAAGCCATCTTTCACTTCTAATGTTTAATCTTCTGAGTTCTAGTTCCTGTTTTACATCTTTACAACTACATTTTTTATTTCCTACTGTTTCCTTTGTTCATATGTTTTAACTTTTTTCTCCAGCTACTCCTTATATTCTATCTACTGAATGGGTATTTCAGAAAACATCATCTTCAAACACGTGACAGATGCTTCCAAACGTTAAAGACAATCTAATTTCTGAAGTGGGAGCTCAGTGTAAAAGAGAAGTTCTGAATTAGTGAGCTCTGCCACATTTACTCCTAAGTAATAATCTTAGTTAATTACACTTGATATTATATATATATAGTAATATATATTTCTATTGTATATATTATATATACAACCTTCTGAGTCTCTTTTTAGTTTTCGGTGTATAAAGATCAGAACTGACCTTTCCATAGGCTCATTTCTGAGAGAGGCTAATTCTCCCACTCAGCAGTCATTGTTACAAGTTTTTGTGTCTAGGTTTGGGACTCCATTAGATTTCCCTCATTACCATGATTATTGATGTTCTCATTGTCCAGTTCTTCTGTAAGTGGGAATTTCTAAGAGGCAGTCTTATAGTTGACTTCCTGATACTTTGACTCTTACAATCATTCTGCCCTCTATTCTATGTTGTTTGTGAATTCTTAGGTGCAGGATTTGTGTTGAAGATGTATCCTTCAGGCCTCGGCTACCCACAATTCTATATCTACATTGTGTCCAATTGTGATTTTCTATTATGGTCTTAATTTCCTCTATAGGATATAATTAAGAAATATGCCGGTCTAGTAAAATGGTTGTAATAAGATCCATTATTTCCCTAGCCTTTGGTGTTTGACTAGGTTTCCAGGCATAATTACGTTATTGTTTAGTGGGCCTTAAATCCAATTAGAGAGCTGTCAGTTACTGGCAATATATAAGTGTTACTATTTAACTTTACGGTTCTCCTACCATTTTGGCCAAGTACCTGAAATTTATTTGTATTCACTTCTTAATAAAATTTCATGGGGACAACTGTTCTTTCTTGTTTTGTATTAATTTTATTTTTATTTTGATGTCAATATCTATGTGAATATTTTCTTTCTTTAGTTTTTATAAATAGAAATATTCTCTTTCTTTTACAACTTACTTGATATTAAAGCACATTTAATAGCAGCAGCAAAGTTTGCATGGCTTTTACACAACAATAGAAGTCATTTGGGTGCTTTACCTGTTAGCATTTTTATATTTCATATTTTATATTTTAAACAACAATAGAAGTCATTTGGGTGCTTTACCTGTTAGCATTTTTATATTTCAAAATCATTGCATCCTTTTGAACCTTGATACATTGCTTGAATAGTGATGTTAAAGAAGTTGAGAACAAACTCTGTATTCTTATTTTACTTTTTTTCATGTCTCCTGACAGGTTATATATCTAGCACAGCACACAATTGTCCTTACCTGGGAGTAAATGTTTAAACGAGACATTTTTTTTTTCACATACCTATCATTGTCACTTGCATTCATCTCTGTAATGAGCAACTCTAACCTGGAGATTGGTATTTAATATAGTTTTAGAGCTTATATGCAGAGAGAATGATGTGGTTTCCGGAATTCTACAGATCAATCTCACAGTGACTATTATGGGAGAGTGCAAAGCAAGAATCAGGTCATATGTATCCCTGTGCCAAAGGAAAAGGAATCCTGCATTTTCTTTCCCCTTCTGTGCTGTTTCTAGGGTCTGAGGGGAGCTTTCTAAATAATTTACAGTGTGAGGATTACTGCTTCACTTGGTAACTCTATTTTTAAAAATGAGCTCTTCTTGGGCTTTTCTTTAAGTCAGATTCTTTATGTTGACACAACTGACTTGGCCTTGACATGCTAGGAAAGCATGCTTTAATCTTAATAGTCACATCTATAAAGAGAAACAAATTGTTACTAATGCTGCGAATAATAAACATGTTCATTATTTAATTTAGTGCTTAATCATCAATACAACTATTATTATTATAATTCATGTATATACATGGAAATATTTTGACTTGGCTTAGTTTTCAATTATTCCTTCTCCAATAATGATCTGTAAACATGAGCATAATCTCTGAAAAGTTTATTCTGAAGTTCAGAAAAGAAAATGACTGTGCATATACTGTTAATACATAAAATCTGGGTAGGAATTTGAAATATAAATGATAAATTTATCGCAGGTTTTGTCTTTAACTGAGGAAAACCATTGCACTTTTTCTATTCATTTTTATTTGAAAGTTATTATATTCAGTACTTTAATATGCAGCTTCTAAAAATTGCCATTTCTGTCTCTTACAGAAGTTATTATAAAATAGATTATATCTTGTAATAAGAATCCATAATAAAAATTCTATGTAGTCCACCAATAGTCACTTATGCTTAAAATCCTAAGACCTAAGGTCCTGACACTTTGGCTGAACATTTCCTTGTTCTGTTTGTGTATGTGTGTGTGTGTGTGTGTGTGTGTGAATGAGTCTGTGCTGTGTGTATCTGTCTGTATTGTTGTATTTTCTTTATTCTTTGTATGTGTATTTCATGTTTCATATGTGATTGTTTTCCCATCCAAGACTGTTTTGCCATATGTAAGTATATCCTCTAATTATTTATATATGTAAACCTCTTTCATACTCAGGTAAAGAAGAATTACACTGTACATTGGAGCCCAATGCACCAAGCACTGTAAAGCATTGCCTTTCAAGAGCCACCACTTCATTCACTTTTAAATAGGAGGAATCCTTTTATATTAGGTTTTTCTAGAAGGCCAGAGGCAATCAAAAAATAACAGGAGTTGATACTTTCCTTGATACTTATCAAGAAATAAAGTGCAAAGAGCACCGGGTGCTCATTAATCCATCATGCATAGGGCGAAAATGAAGTGCATGATATATGCACTTGTATGGTTTTATTTTTGTGTCCAGAATTGTGTATTTTGTCTTCCATTAACACTGGGTAAGTAGCAGGAATTAAATTTATTTCACAAGTTCTTTGTCTTCTTAATAAATTATCAAATATCATACAGATTTCCACAAACACAGTATAGAAATTATTGACTTTTCTACATTTTTATTAGAAAAAGACTTTTTGTCCAAAATATTTCCTTTTTATTTAGCTCTACATTTTTCTCTGTTCCCCTCCCTGCCTCTTCCCTCCTCACTTCAACCCTCCCCTAAGGTCCCCATGCTCCCAATTTACTCAGGAGATCTTGTTTTTTTTTTCTACTTCCCATGTAGATTAGATCTACATGAAAACCTTACTTTTAGGGGAAAATATGGTGGATTGAATTTACTCAATTATAGATTGTATCTCTGTTTAATTTATTATTCACATGTTTCACTCTTACAAGATATTGGAAAAATTAGGATGCTATCAACACACACACGTGTGTGTGATGATATATTATATATATATATATGTGTGTGTGTGTGTGTGTGTGTGTGTGTGTGTGTGTGTGTGTGTGATGGTAATATATATTATGAATATATATATATAAAATCTTGTACTCTGGATTTTCATAAATATTTCAAATTTGATAAAAATCTTTAGAGTTGAAATTAAGGATCAACAAATATTAAGAACTTTAAAGATTAGATATAGATTTCATTTTGCCATTTTATTATGTCTTTAACATAATATCTTTTATCACAAAAATCTGAAAAAAATGAAGTAAAACCATGCCAACAATTCCTCAGAACTTTGGTTGGTTTAGTGCTAGTGAGAAAACCATTACTGCTACACTTGAAACTTCACTTCCTTGACTCAGTTCCAGATCACTGTAAGTGCCAAAAGTAGCAAGTACAATTTCCATGATGATGAAATAGCTGTGAATAACTTAGATGAAAAGTAATAGTTTATCAGACACTGCTCCTGACTTTCCAATAAAAAACCTTGGCCCAGTGACTCATAGTATACTCATACTACAGATAATTTCTCTCACTTTCATTTGACCCAACACATGTATGTTTACATACAAACATACACAGAGAGAGACAGAGACAGAGAGAGAAGGGGGAGAGAGAGAGAACAGACACATATGTCAAAATATTCCACAAGATATAGACATGTGATTAGTGCTTATGATCCTTCATTCTACGTTTTTGATTATCGGGATCATTTTTACGTTGTCATATAGTCTGGAGTATTTTAATGGTCACTCTCTGTAGTGACAATCTCTGACAGGATAACAATGTTCTGAACAAGAGAGCTTATCATTGAGATCCTTGGAGGCAATTGCTAGAAGTATGAGCTTGTCTACTTGAAACATACATAGCACAGTAATGCTAAAAAGAAAAGTGCTAGCCTATCTTTACCACATTTTCCTAACATTTGTGATTTGCTCATAATATACTCAGAGATTCTATTTTGTGATGATACTCAATGATGTATCCCACTGGAAACAGAAATTCTTGTAACATGTGAGCACTTGACATGGATAAAAATGAAGCTGTCCCAATCAACTATTGAGAGTCTAATTGCCAGCTTCCATTCATGCAAATCATGATATCAGGAACAGCTTCCAGTTCTGGCAAAGAACAGTTGCCTATCTTACCCTATTACTTGGAAATTATCAGGCCTTGGCGAGAGATGCTAAAAAAGAGAGTGACAAAATCTAGTGAGAAATCATGTTTTAAATTTAAATATTGTCTGTTTTATTTACTCATGAGACAGAATGTTCATTTGAATTATTCAAAAAATATCTGCTTCTTTTCTTTAATTTGGTTAAAACATTGCTGAGAACAGAATATATAGTAGTTATACTCAATTGTTCCTTCTTTGATTACTAATTATTTAGTAGCAACTTTGAAATTCTTACAAATATAGATGTATATATTTCTCAAAACCTTGTCATGAAATACTATTTTTCCTTAATCTAAATAAGAGAACTAAGATACATGATCTTTTCTCCTTAGGCAAATAGGGGATTGGGTTTTGATAATTTTTATAGTGTTAGCTATTTGTATCTCTTGCTATTTTTATGGTGTAATATAATGTGCTTACATCCATCTTTCCTAATAAGAAATTAAAGGTTTTTTTGTTTATATGTGCATTTAAATGACTAAATTGTTCCTTCAAAGACTTGGCCAAAAATCATTCTGTATTTTGATTAATATTAGTTTAAATGATTATATTATGAATCCATGTTTCGTCTACAGTACTTGTGTGTCATCCACATATGTTCAACTACATAATAGATGTTTTAAACTATGATGAAGCCATGTCACCTAAAAGAGCAACAGCATACAAGTTATGTAGCTAAATACTGGTAGAAACTACTAGGTTGTTTATACACAATACCCTTTTCATTTTAATTTTCTGAGAATTTCATTCCTGAGCACACTCTTTGATGTTATTTCTACACTTCTGTCTCCCTACTCTAGCTTGTCATATTTATTTTTTTCCCATGCTCTTCTCTGATTCATGACCTCTTCAACTGTTATTTGTGTGTGTGTGTTTATCCTCCTGAATCCCACTAATGCTGCCTGCATGCATGTGGACTGATCATTTCGGCTCAGGCAACCTGTCAGTGAACTTGTCCCTTCAAGTTTTTACCACTGGACAACATGTCTCCCTTAGTGCTGGTGCTATATTATTTTATTACTATTAAATAACTAATATCTCTTAAACTATGTAATAGCAACACTTCCAATATTCTCCACCCCCGGCTGGGCTACTTATTCTATCTGGGGTCTCTTTGTTCCATTTTAATTTAAGATGACTTTTTATATTTCTGTAAAGAATGCTCTAGGTATTTTTAATGGGATGGTATTGAATTTGTAAATTGATTTTCATATAATGCTCATTTTACAATAATATTTCTATGTATCCGTTAAACACAAATGTCTTTTCATTTTCCTGTGTCTTTCAAAGCTCTTTCTTGGATATTTAAAGTTTTTATAGTAGAGGTTTTTTACCCCCTGGGTTGTTTTTTCTACTGGTTAGATTTAAGCCAACTTGAAACAACAAGCCTGCATCCTCTGAGATGAGGCTATCTCAGTTGGGAAATGACTCCAGAAGATTCCGTTGTAAGCAGACAAGCTTGCTGGGTATTTTCTTAGCTTGTCATTGCTGTGAGAGGTCATAGCCAATTATGGGTAGTACCACTCTGAGCTGATGGTCCTGGTTACTATAAGAAAATAGGCTGAGAAAGCTGTGAGGAGCAAGCCAGTTAGCCAGAATCTTCTTTGCCCTCAGCACCAGGTCCTGCCTCTAGTTCTCGGCCCTGTGTGATTTCCTGAAGAACAGTGAAACAGAAGTAGGAGCTTAATAAACCCTTCCTCCCCACGTTGCTTTAGTCAGGATACTTTATCACAGCCATTTTCATCCTAAGAGAAATTGCCGCCAGGATTTGGGGGTATTGCTCTGATAGACTGTGGGATGTCCTATACATGTGTTGCTTTTATTGGTTGATAAAAAGTTATTTCAGCCAATGGCTTAGCAGTGTAAAACCAGGCAGGAAATCCAAACAGTGATATAGAGAGAGTAAGCCGAGTCAAAAAGACGCCATGTAAATGCCAAAAGAGAAAGACCCCAGAACCTTTCTGGTAAGTCGTAGTAGCCTTGTGGCGATACACAGGTTAATAGAAATGGGTTAATTTAACATATACGAGCTAGGTAGGAATATTCCTAAGCCAGTCGTCAAGCAGTGTTATTATTAACATAGTTTCTGTGTGATTATTTGGGTCAGGGTGACCGGGAAATGAAAGTATAGTCTCTAGTTACAGTAGATCTGACTGTGTTGTTTTGTGCAAGACTATTGAAGGGTTTGTAAACATTGATATATAAAGTCACTGAGCACTGAGAGCTCACTTCTGCAGATGCTTAGAAGATAAGAATTTTGAAAACTGAGCAGGTGAAGGAGGCAGGGCTTATGAAGGTTCAGAGGGATCGTTTGAAAATCTCTTAAAACCTCCACCTGGAAAATCTTTAGTTAAGAATCAGTAGTTCTGGTTAGCTGGGATAGGAAAAAATCAGCTGTGATCAGCAAGATACCAAAACCACTAAAACCTTTATTTTGCTGGGATAATCAGTGCTGGTCAGGTGGAGCTAAGAAATTGGCAGAGAATAGGAAGAAACCAGCATCACTGAGACAGTATCTCCTGGGAGGGTTAACTTAAAAACACAGAAGCTGTGTTCTAGGAGTAGCAAAGGTGGTATATTTAGTTGTCAACCAAAGTTAATAATGGAAGAGTCACCCAGGTGCTACTGGTTTTGAAGGTGTGAAGGGGTCATGGAAAGCAGCTGAGCTTTGTGTGGAAGACCTGGAGCCTCAAAGAAAGATCAGGAGAGACTCTTGGTGAAAATGCAGTTGCAACAAGAGACCCCAATGTTTTGGAGATTGCTGTGCTGGGACCACTAAGAAGGAAACAATTTGAGGTTGAGCCAACCTGAGTTTAGGAGACAAATCGTGTGCTCTTCAGAAGGTGATGCTGGAGAATTAACCCAGGCCCCTTGGAGGAGCCTAGATAATTGTGAATAGATTCCAGACATTGAACACTGAGTTACATACAGTTGTATTTCAGTTTAGTGTGTATTTGATTGTTATTGTACACTGGTTCTTCTCTTTTTTAATTAATTAATTAATTTATTTATTAAAGATTTCTTCCTCCCCGCCACTGCCTCCCATTTCCCTCCCCCTCCCCCATCAAGTCCCCCTCCCTCGTTCTCTTTTAAAATTTATTTATTGGTTTATTTTGCAGGAGGTGACAACTGAGGGACTTGAGATGTTTGTTTTAGGATTGCAGAAAGGGTGACATATTTTTATTTTTAGCACCACAGCTTGGTAAAAGCAGAGACACTTTCCCTTGACCCTGATGTAAGAAAAAGCTCACCTATTGGACTAGCCTGACTGATCAGCAAACTATAGAAGTTTTCTGATCTCTGCCTCTCCAGTGCTGAATTATAAACAGAAAACACCTCACCTAGCATCTTTCTGTAGTTTCTGGGAATCAGGCCCAGATCGTCACTCTTACAAGGCAAGCATTTTACCTATGGTGCTGCTGCAACAACCCTGTGTTTGAGTCAATTTAATTTATAGAATACAAAGCTAACATTTATTCTAACTCCCAAGTTCCTTAGGCAATGAAATACTAAGTGGCCAACATAAATTTCATTTTTAGCAGAATTAATTCCCTCACTAAACCACTCAGGTTTTTGTAAAGAAGCAGTGATTAAATCCCCAGGGCTTTCCATTAGAAAATACCTGTTATTTGCAGACGTGTACGTACAATTGTTTAGCTTCCACCCATTAACACATGCTTGGCATAGAAAGGTTTTTAATGTTTCTATTTCTCATTATACCTAAAAGCTCAGTTTTGCATACCCTTTGTCTTCTCTTCAATGAAAAATTTTATGCTGTGTAATTTTTTCTTTTTTGAAAATAGATTATTTTCTCATACAATATATCCTGATTATAGTTTCCCCTCCCTCCATGCCTTGCACGTCCTCCACATTTTCCTCTGGATTCACCCCTTTTATTCTCATTAGAAAAGAACAGGTATCTAAGAGATAACAACCATACATAACAAAATAAATTATAAACAAGACACACAATAAAATATGTAAGAGACTTCAGATTTTTTAGAGAAAGAACTTTTAAAGAATTTGATTTTGTAGGTCTTTAAGATATTTTAAAGTTGTAAAATGGCCTTATATTGTAATGTAGATATTAATGTATGATCTTGGAGATGAATAAAAAAGGAAAGATTGTGGTAGATAATCTATAGTTGTGTTTCAAGTTGACAAAGAATCAAAGGTATTGGCTAGTTTTATGTCAACTTGAGACAAACTAAAATGAATTTATACCTAGGTACTTTTTTGATAAAATTGTTAATTAGAGGGTGTCCAAAATCTCTTTTTTGGTGTATTTTATTGTTGGGGTATGGAAAGGCTACTAATTTTCATCTTGATTTTGTACCCTGCCACTCAGATGAAATTGTTTATTGTTTCTGGAAATTATCTTGTGGAATTTTTGGCATCTCTTATGTATAATGTTATATCTTGTGAAAACAGGGATAATTTCACTTCTTCTTTACCTATTTGTATCACTTTAATTTTAGATTCTTGCCTTATTGCTCTATCTAGCACTTCTAGTACTGTATTTATTAAGAAAAGGAGTAAAGGAGTTGCTTGTCTTTGTTTTGTTTTGATTGAAATGTGTTTGTTATTTGAATAATACTGGCTTCTTAGAATAAGTTTGGTAAAGATTGTATTTTTTTAGTTTTGAAATTTACGAAATAATTGTTATAGCTCTCCTTTGAACATCTGGGATAATTCTGTTATGGATACATCTACATAAGGATGGATTTTAGTCAGAAGACTTTAATTGTAATATCTTCCCTTGCCCCCGTCCCTTCTTAGGTACCTGCCTTCTGTTTTTCTTCAGATTACAGTATATGTACCTAAAGTTTAAAAGATAATATCTACTTATGAGATAATGCATGTAATATTTGTAATTTGAACTGCAGGTTGCCTCACTCAGAATGATTTTTAGCTCCACTTATTCACCTGAAATTTTTATAATTTCATTTTTCTTAACAGTTGGACATTACATTGTTACAAATGTACAACATTTTCTTTATCCATTCATCTACTGATCAACATCTAGGCTGTTTCCAATTTCTAGCTATTATGAATAATGCAGCAATAAACATGGATAAGCTAGAATTTTTGTAGTAGGATATAGAGTCCTTTGTGTATATGCCCAAGAATGGATAAGCTAGATCTTGAATTAGTCAATTATTAGTTTCCTGAGAAGTCCCCACACTTATTTCTTGATTGGCTATATCAGTTTGCACTCCAACCTACAAAAGTAGTTACCCCTTTTCCTGCATTTTCACCAGTATGGACTACCATTTGTTTTATTGATATTGGCCATTTTGACTGGACTAAAATAAAGTTTCAAAACTGTTTTAGTTTGCATTTCCCTGATAGAAAAGCATGGAAATAGAATATAGTGTTATGAGGGATAAAAGGTAAACTATAATAGGGTTAAATGGGTACAGAGATGAAAGAGGCAAAGAAGGGGAAATGGAGAGAGACAACAAACACATTAAAAGGTTTTTGAAAAAAAATAGTGTAGAAGGAGCTGCGGGCTGCGTTCCTGCCACCAGGCTCCCAGCCCCCTGGCTAGCTTATGCCCCGAAATAACAACACACAAATCGTATTCTTTTAAACACTGCCTGGCCCATTGTATCTAGCCTCTTCTTGGCTAACTCTTACATCTTGCTTAACCCATATTTAGTAATCTGTGTAGCACAACAAGGTGGTGTCTTACCAGGAAAGATTCAGCATGTCTGACCTGGCAGCTTGCTCCATTGCATCTGACCCAGAGAGGAGAGGCATGGCAATTGCCTATTTTCCTCCCAGCATTCTGTTCTGTTTACTCCGCCTACCTAATTTTCTGTCCTATCAAAGGACCAAGGCAGTTTCTTTATTAACCAATGAAAATAACAATGGCCAGATGAACCTCTCACATCAAAATAGTAACCTGTTATTGTGGGAGTTTCTTAAAATATACACATATATGATTATAATCTAAAAAAGTCACCCCATAATTGGGGAATACAATACCCCAACTAAACATACTATACCACCAAATAAAACCTCCAGTGCCAAGGATGGGTTATTTCTTGTTGAGTTGTTGGACAAAGGGGGTCTCATGGAACCACATATATCACAGGAGATTGCCAAGGCTTTTGGTTACTCCACACTATTTGATGGTAAGACCTTATTGCTGACGATATGATGTATTGCTTATTGTCACCTAATATCATCAAACATGGATAAGTTGAGTTGGTGACTAGCCAAAAGTTTCAACCCTTCTGACTATTGTTCACAGTTCAGGGAGAGACTCTGCACATTACAGGAGGAGAAATAGAGCCATCAGTATCACCTAGCTGTAAACCCTCAGACCTAAAACATTCAACTGGATAAACGATATCCAAATACAATAATGCAAAAATGTCATGGGAATAATGAAATAAGTTCTATTCTATGAAATAAACCCCATACCAGACATTGTTAAGTAGGCAAGAACCTGAACTAGACAGGTCATGTGTCAAGGAGAAGCCCACTACTCTTATTCTGCTACAGGAACATAGCAATAAAATAGCTCCTAACCTCATACTGCTGGGTCTATAGATCAGTGTCTTAGACCAACCCTCATCAGAGAAGTTTATTCTTGCACTACATGGGAATTTACACAAAGGCTCACACCTGGACAATGTGTAGAGAATGAGAACATTCACTCTCAGAGGAGATGTCTTCATCAAACTCCTCCCCTCAAAACGCAGGGATTTATGTGGAGAAAAGGCAGAAAGACTGTAAGAGCCAAGTGACAGACAACACCAAAGAAACAGTGCCTTCCAGATACACATATGAGTTTACAGAGACTGGCAGCACACACAAAACCAGGACAAGCTCAAGCTAGATGAGTTCTCTGCTCTGAAATGGGGAAGTAGATGTTTGTCCCCACCTCTAAGTGAGAAGCTATTTACAATTTATAGCTGCTGGTAAAGGGAAAATCAGATTTCTCCAATGAAGTGTCACTGGGTATGTTAACCAAACCCAAGAATACTTGGATGTAGGGATAAGTCTATGTCTCCATTAAAGCTATATATATATATTACAATCTGTCTGCATTCGTTTACACCGTTACACTTGGATAATACAAAACAACCTCCTTTGTTTTTGTTTGTTTGTATATGTATGTGGATTGTGTGTTTTGATTTGGTTTTGGTATTTTTCACTTTATTGCTTTTTATTTGTTTATTTTAAGTTTGTTTTTGAAAGATTTTTGAAAGTGAGAAAGCATAAAATTGTGTGGATTGTGGTGTGGGGATTTTCTTAGAGAAGTTGAGGAAAAAAATATAATGAAAATATGTGGCAAGAAAAGTTGTTAAAGAAAAATAAAAGCAGTTAGTATAAAATACACAGAGAAATATGTAAACAGTTAACTTATATTTTTCGTGCAATTTTGCGTTAACGTTTTTCTTATGAAGTAGCAAAAGCTGCTTGCTCAAACACTATGTTTAGAAAGCTTAGTTAAAATGAGACCATGTATAAAATGCCATACAACCAAAGTGACAAAGTTATACTTTTGTGAACAATCATTTCACCACATGCACTTGTATCAATCATTAAATTGTATACCTTACATTTATACAAAATGAGTTATAAATTCTACCAAAGTAAAAGTAGAAAAGGCACAATATTCAAAGTAAACATACATTGGTTAATCTATCAATGTCAGTATGTAACTGTCCTATGTAATTGAAAATATATAGGATTGATCAGTCATTTGAACTTAGTCTTATTTAATTTGAAAGCTGTTTCCAGATGGTGTAAGATACTTACCTGTTCTTAATAAACGCATGCCCTTATTTTTTTAAAAAAATGTGAACTTCTATTTTTGAAAATAAATGATGTGTGAGCATGGAGATCAGACGTAAGTACTATTTTTGAGCCTACTCTGTCAACACACAAAGAAAATATGTGGTAAACTACATGTTGTTACCTTAGCTCAAACTGCTTTAGTAAAAAGAATTGATGCTAGAAAAGAGAAGTATTTTTGCCAATGTATAAATTTCCTCCTCTGCTACAGGTCTGTTTAAGTTGTTGGTATAGACTTATCTTTGGTAATGTAGATAAATAAAGAAATTTATCCATATCTTTTATTATTTTCCAACTTAATGGAGTACAGGTTTTAAAGTATTCTCTAATCTTTTTTTTTATTTCTTTGGTGTGTTGTAATGTTTTCATATTCAGTTTGGTTGAGAGTAGAGACAACTGAGTCATTATCAAAACAGTGTGTAGGTTGCAGTCATTTTGAAATTTTCAGCTGGTTTGTGTTTTTAGTTGCGGTTTGTTTTTCAAGGAATTGCAGCTTTCTGAGAAAATAGCTGTCTTTCTGGAGTTTTAGCTGTGCGTATTCCCCTCTCTTCCACTGTTCTGTCTGTCATTTTGTTGTTGTTAGTGGTGGTGGTGGATGTGAAATTTTAAAAAGGTGTTTAGGTCACAAAAAGTTTTTCCTTCTCATTCATCTATGGTAGAGAGTTTTGCTACATTAGTCTAGGTTCGCAGTAATGAGCTTTAATAACTTGATTCATTGTTCAGTATTTTCAGTGGTTTTTTTTTAAAGGAAAATCAACTAGCAAGCCATTATTACTTGTGTTTGTCATTAGCACTTAGCCTATATTCAAATATTTCAGTTTTATAACTTTGACTAAGATTCTACTGACTTGTGGAGTTTGTTTTTTATTTTTCCTGCATAGATAATGACCTTCTTGGATCTGTGGGAAAAACATTCAAAACTTCTGAAAAATGATTGACAGTTGTCTCCTATCTTCTTTCTTCCCAATTTTTCATTTATTTGTTTTCAATTACACATATTTGAATGGTTGATCATAGCCCATAAATCTTTGAAACTGTACCTTGTATTCTGTAATTGTTATCATAATCTTCCTATGGACATTGTTTTTTATAATGTCTATAAAAGTTTTTTTTTCACCACTTATTATGGGTTAGAAGCAATAGGCAGAAATAAAGGAGTGGCCGGGGTCTAGTCTAAGTATAAGCATTTCAAACCTCAAAGCCTATGCCTTTATCCTGTGGTGGTTAAAGATGTTGATAATCTTTATTATATATCAGGTAACGATTCCTGCACCTTTAAAAAATAACTGTTGATCCTTTGCTTATTTTAAATCATGTTTACTTTTCTCTTATTTTCTAGTTATTCATATATTTCAAATATTATCTCTTATATATGCTTTGAATGTTTTCTAATTAATAAATCATTTTTTATTCTGCTTTTTTCTATGTACCATAGAAGTCTTTTAAGTTGACTCAACCCTATTAATTTATTTTTTACTCTTCTTGTCTATGTTGTTAGAGTCAAATCTATGAACTCATTCACAGACCAATGTTGTAGATGATTTTCCTTACATGTCCTCTGGGGTGTGTGTGTGTGTGTGTGTGTGTGTGTGTGTGTGTGTGTGTGTGAGAGAGAGAGAGAGAGAGAGAGAGAGAGAGAGACTGTCTGCCTGCCTGCCTGTTTGTCTATTTGTATTCCAGGCCAGACAAACCTAGTTATATCATAAAAGTTGAATCTTGAACACAAACATCAATCTTCAAACTTAAACTCACAATACTTACATTTCATGCCCTAAGTTCCGAGATTTTGCACATGTATCATCAAGTTTGGCTATTAATACAGATTACAAAGTCACCCAAGAGAGGATCTTCAATTCATGCTGAATTGAGTTTAATGATTCAGTGTTCAAAACTGAAACCAAAGCCACCTACATAAAATTTTACTGTCAGGCTCAATTGCAAGCTAATATTAGAGAAAGAAAACTTACATTTATGAAAAGATAAATTTTAAAGTGCTTGTCAAAAGCTAAAGGAAGAAATTCAATAGACACTGCTATCAGGTGACAGTACCTAGGAACAATGTGGTGTCATGGTGCACAGCTGTAATATAGGTTCTCTGAAGGCTGCAGTTAGTGGATGAGTGAAGTCAAATGGGATCCATAAGAGTCTATTCCAAAACTCAAACCAAGCCAAAGAAAAAAATGCTATAATGGAAAAATTGATAGAATTTAAAGTAAAAAATAGTTAAATTTGTACAATGAAAAAATGATATTACTAAAAAAATTACTCAATTTATTGGCACACATAAATATTTAACTTTGAAATACAATACATCCAATTTGTACAGAGTTAGCAAAAATTACTTTGACAACTGGAAAAAAGATGTATATTAGTGAAATTTTCTTATTTATATAAAGTGGTACAGAGCAAAACAAGAAAATTTTGTTGGGAAAATGAATCAAGCAATGTTTGAACAAACTGATCAAATGTATGCCAGCCCCATTCTGAGATTAGAAAAAATTAAGACTCGAGCATGAAAACAAAGTGGTTCTGAAGCTTTCCCCAGGCAGCAGTTGGCCTTTTGTTTTATACCCTATGTTCCTTCCAAGATTATTTGCACCTTTCTGTAAATTTGTACAAATTTTGACAAAATCTGTGGTTATAATGTTACTTTAGTATGCCATATACATAAATATCAGAATTATTTTAAAATCAAGTCAGACTGCTTATGTAAATTTCTTTCCTTAAATATATAGCTGATGGGTTGCATATAACTAATGATGTTCAGACATCATTTGTAATTTCTAAATTGTTAAACTATATTCACTAATTGACTCTAAAATTGTGCAACATCACAATAATTGACTAATTTCTATTAATTACATTTCCATCCAAATGTGTGAAAATAGTGTTCTGTCTTTCTAGATAACAGCTTCAGAAAAGCCAACACAGACATGTTGAGGAATGCATAATAATTGTTTAATTGTTTCAAAATCATTTTAGTTTTACTTTAAAAAATAAAATGTATATTCAATGCCTGAGTGAGTAAAGGAGCTGAACACAAAGTCTGATGACCTGAGTTCAATATGAAAAAGTTACATGGTGAAAACAGAGGACTGACTTCTCCAAACTGTCCTCAGAGATCACAAAAAATGTATTTGGTGTTTACGCTTTCAATTGTTTCATGTTTAAAATGAAAGGAATGCAACTGATAAGCTATAAGTACATTGAAGTGATCTCCGCATCCCTTGAGTCATCAGAATACTTTTAATTAATTCAAAACTTTATTGAGTTATCATATCTATGCAGTTAATTTGAAGATTAAGAAAGGACAAATGGAAAAACCAAAAATAAATAAGCAAACAGAACTCCATTTGGCACTTGTATTCTGTTGTGGGTTTCTGTAGAATGAATTAGCTGCTTACAAAGAGACAAATGAAAGCCCTGAATACAAAGATAAGAACTAGCAAAGATGACCTGTGCTACAGCAATCTGTCCCCACCCAGATCTTACAAGGGTTCAATTATAGAAAGTAATACAGAACTGTACATTAGTCCCCTTTGGCTTTCATTTGTAACCAGCCACATGGATATTCTTACAAATTCCATATTAAGTATTTACTTCTAATTCCATGTGAAAGATATTTTCTGTCTCCTGGAAACATCAAAATCATGATAGTAAAGTAATGAAATTTCTTCTGGATATTATAGTCTTATTATTTTGCTCTTTACTTTTATACAATACAGTTTTCAGTCAAGAATAATATATAATTGAAAACAAATTATTTTAAATACTTAACATTAGGGCTTTTATTATGCATTGGTGCTCTTCCTATAATTTATGGCCCTATGAAACTAAACTCTATTATCATCTTAAGTATTCCTTATGCTGTTTCTTGACAGTCACTCAAAGAATCCTTCAGGACAAGTAGACGCAGGTAGTGGTTGTGGGAGTTGAGATAATTAAGCCAGAGATGCCTACCTCTGCAACACTTCCTAGAACAAAATGATGATGGATGCTCCCCTGTGCACAGGGCAAAAGGATTGGCAAAGTACAGGCAATATGTAGCCTCAGATCAGCACACTTCGTAGCTAAAAAACAACTGATCATTAGAATAAGTTAAGTGGGAAGTGGGGCAGAGGATTGCATTTGATTTGCCAGTTAGAAGCAGGAAGTTGAAGACTTGTAGAAAGCTATTCTAAAAATTGCTTGTATTGCTTTCATAGGACCCAATAACTTGAATAGTAGAGCAATCAGTGTAAAGATAAATAATTGAGAGGTTTCCATTTCCTGACATGTAGGTCCCTGCAATAGCTAGTTTTATTCCACTTGAATCAAGCTAGAGTCACTAGACAGGAGACAACATCAGCTGAGAAAATGCTTCCATAAGACTCAACTTGCAAAGAATTTTATAATTAGTGATTGATGGGAAAGGGCCCAACACATTTTGTGTCATATCATCACTGGGCTGTTGGTCCTGGGTTCTTTAAAAAGGAGGATGATCAAGCCATAAGGAGCAAGCTAATAAGCAGCATCACTCCACGGCCTCTGTATCACGTTCCTGCCTATTTGATTTCCTGCCATGATTTCCTGTGTGATGGTTTAAAATGCAGAATTTAAGCCAAATAAATCCTTCCCTTACCAACTTGCTTTTTTTGTTTCATTATGTCATTAGAAACCCTAACTAAGGCAATCTGTTTGGGACAATAAGTCCCAACTACAGAAAGATAATGCTATCAAGGAATATTAAATTCTAGTCTGTTTTACTTTATTTTTATGACACTTGACTTTTTAAAGATTATACTATACTTATAACATGTTCCTCTTCTCCTTACTCTCTCCAAACTTTCTCATGTCACCCTCCTGACTCTCCTTCAAATTCAGGGCTTCTTTTCTCTAATTGTTGTTGCACGTAAGCAGAGACTGGTTGCCCATTTTCAGACTTCTCAGACCTGAATAATCTCACAGAAACTATATTAATTACATCACTACTTGGCATATTAGCTCAGACTTCTTATTAACTAACTCGTACATCTTAAATTAACCTATTTCTACAAATCTTTATTTAGGCATGAGGCTGGAGCTTACTCATAAGGATCTGGCATCTGTCTGCTTTGACAGCTACACGTCATGTCTCTAACTGACTACTCTCTCTACATACCTCTTCCAGCCTCGCTATACTCTGCCATGCTATAGGCCAAAACATATTTTTTATTAACCAATGGTAATAAAACATATTCATAGGACACAGAGAGGAATCCCACATCATCTCACCTTTTCTGTCTAAATTAAAAGGCAGATATTACTTTTAATAGTAAATTACATATAACAAAGCAGGTATCAAGCAAGAATTATAGTCATAATATTTAGTGCATTTATATTTGGCAAATTAAGAAAAATACTCTATCATCTATTCTATCTGTGTGGCTCTAAAGTTTTATATCTAATTTATCTTTTATCTTAACTAAGGAAAACTATATCTGTCTTCAACTCTTCAAATAACCCAGAAGGATATAGTATTACCTAAGTTAAAAGGAAATGCATTGTAAGCAACTTCCAAAATTATAGGATTAACAAAGACATCTCACTGCCAAAGTTCTTCTGTAATGTTGGGGCATCCATCTTCATCCTACAGGCCCATAGCATCTGGCAGACTTTTTAGTGAAGAAGTAAATTTGAAGATCTCTTCTGCCTTGTACTGACAGTGTTCATCAGTTGCTTTCTTCTGTGTCCTGCAAAATGTCTGGCTGTTCTTTCATGAAGCAGAAACCCCAAAGGACCATCTCACCTTCTTTTGCCAAGTTCAGCAGTCATTTCTCTGTGGGTCCTGCATGTCCAGTTCATACAGCATACTCTTAAATAGTCCAGACAAGAGCACTTTCTTTCCCAAATAGCTAGCCTTATCACATTGAAGGCAAATTCTATAACAAATTTCTTCAATGCCCATCAACTTCTCTAAAGTAATTGATGCTGCCAGAAGCAGACATGTCTCATTGTCAAGAAATGTCTAAGTTCTTAAAACATTTTAAATGCCAAATTCTTTAGGTCTTTGAAGCATTGAAGATTATCTATCTAACTGAAATATATATATATATATATATATATATATATATATATATATATATATATATGTGTGTGTGTGTGTGTGTAGAAAACTAACATGACTATAAATTTGAGAGCTGCATAAACTTGATACCTTAAACAAGAGTAGAAATACATATACACAGAATAACAAAATCAACATTAAATTTGTATCTATAGACCAAGATCCATACAAATGCAAAGTCTTCATTTCTATATCATATCCTCTTTTAAATGAAAACAAACATCTATAAACAACCATTTTAGGAATTTGGGTGTATTTTTCTCTAAACTGCTTTCTGACTTTTGTTGGGGAAGAATTTTTAGGGTTCATGGAGAACTTTTGGGAAGTCTTGTTCCATCAAACTAGGTTAGCTTGGAAGGAATCTATAGGTTCTCGCCTTCTGCAGAAATAAAAGCAGAATCTTTATTCCAAAGAAACATATTAAGGCCCAAATTTTGAAATCAAGATACCTTTGTGTTAGTTTAGCTTAGCAGCCCTGAAAATCAAATGTCTCTCTGCAGTCAAAAAATATAAAGAATACACAATAATATACATAATTCAGACTGTGTATATTCCATCCTTACATGGCTTAATTTTCTTAACTCCTTTAATCTATGATTTTCTGTACTCTTTTGTATTACTTTTGCAGCCTCTTTAAAGACATTTATTTATTTATTATTGATTTTTTATTCAGCTCTATATTTTTCTCTGTTTCCCTCCCTCCCTCTCCTTTCCCTTTCAGCCCTCTCCCAAAGAATCCCAGTTTACTCAGGAGATTTTGTCTTTTTCTACTTCTCATGTATATTAGATTTGTGTATGTTTCTCTTAGAGTCCTCATTGTTGTCCAAGTTCTCTGGTATTGTGATTTGTGGGCTGGTTTTCTTTGCTTTATGTTTAAAATCACTTATAAGTGATTACATGTGATAATTATCTTTCTGGGTCTAGGTTACCTCACACAAAATGATGTTTTCTAACTCCATCCATTTGCCTGCAAAATTCAATATGTCATTATTTTTTTCTGCAGTGTAGTACTCCATTGTGTAAATTACCACATTTTCCTTATCCATTCTTCAGTTGAGGTGCATTTAGGTTGTTTCCAGGTTCTGGCTATGATAAACAATGCTGTTATGAACATAGTTGAACACATGTCCTTGTGGCATGATTGAGAATCCTTTAGATATATACTTAAAAGTGGTATTGCTGGGTCTTGAGGAAGGTTGTTTCCTAATTTTCAGAGAAATCACCACCCTGATATCCAAAGAGGCTGTACCAGCTTGCATTCCCACCAGCAATGCAGAAGAGTTCATTTTATCCCACAACCTCTCCAGCATAAGTTGTCATCAGTGTTTTTGATCTTGGCCATTTTTACAGGTATAAGATGGAATCTCAGAGTTGTTTTGATTTGCATTTCTCTAATGACTAAGGATGTTGAACATTTCCTTAAGTGTCTTTCAGCCATTTTAGATTCCTCTGTTGAGAGTTCTCTTTTTAGGTCTGTACTCCATTTTTCATTGGATTATGTGCTCTTTTAATGACTAAATTCTTGAGGTTTTGTATATTTTGGAGATCAGACCTTTGTCTGATGTGGGATTTCCCATTCTCTAGGCTGTCGTGTCGTGTTGTCTTGCTGACCATGTCCTTTGCTTTACAGAAGCTTTTCAGTTTCAGGAGGTCCCATTTATTAATTGTTTCTCTCAGTGTCTATGCTACCAGTGTTATATTTAGGAAATGGTCTCCTGTGCCAATGTGTTCAAGTGTAACTGGATATCAACGTGTAGAAGAATGAAAATAGACCTCTATCTATCACCATGCACAAAACTCAAGTCCAAATGAATCAAAGACCTCATCATAAAGCCAGCCACCCTGAACCTTAATAAGAGAAAGTGGGAAGTACACTTGAGCACACTGGCACAGGAGACCACTTCCTGAGACTTTTATCTTTAAAACCCATATCTTTTTTATAACTTCCTATCCTTTTTTTCTTCTCTCTCCAAGTCTATGTACATTTATCCAACACTGTGACCCATTCAGAGGTCTTTTTCATCTGAATCTGTCTTTCTTGCCTTTCTGTAATCATTTCTGACCAGGAGCACTTTTTTTTTAAATGCTAAGCAGGCGTGGCGAGGACCAACTTCGAGGCCTTGCCTGATTTATCCATCCAATTCAACATGGTGGAGGCATGTTCACCACCTCTGTGAGACATTCCCAACTGACCCAGCTCCAGGGATGCTGCAGGTCTATGTCACCATTAACCAACTAGTAGCAGGCTGATCGCAAACCCCATTTAAGTGCAAGACCTCCTGAAAGAGGCACTCATGCCCACTAGCAGAAACCAGGAAGCCAGCTTTTAAAGAAGCCATGCAATTTTTGCTGCCAATGCTGAAACATGAAACCTCTTAAAGGAACCACACCAGCAAGCAGAGCTTATCTGAAATTATACTGCTCCCAAGAAGCTGTTCTTGACTCTGTTCTTTTCTGTCCTTCCCAAGCTCTCTCAGGCTTGTGTGGATTAGGTTACCCCATGTTGGCACTCCTATTTGTTGGTGTACAAAAGAGTTCTACAATAGCCTAGAATGGAGTATAACAAAGGTTTATTTATCTGGGCTAAATTTACAGAAAGTGTAGTGATCTGCAGTTGTCTGCATTCACTGGGAATTGGAACCAAATATAGCAGCCAAGTGGCCCTCGCATGCTTTAAGTCTGCATTTATAGTATATGATACCAAATTCAAAGTGGGCTGGTGTCTTAAAGGCTGTTGTCTGAAAGAGTTCCCACAGTATTCGTATGTATAATTGAATAGACAGATGGATAGATTAATATATAGATGATAGATGATAGATAGATATAGATGATAGATAGATAGATAGATAGATAGATAGATAGATAGATAGATAGATAGATGATAGATAGATAGATAGATAGATGATAGATAGATGATAGATAGATGATAGATAGATAGACAGACATTTCTAAATATAACCTGCTTAATGTTTATTCTGTATAATGTTACTTTTATAGGCTTACAGCACTAGCTATTTGGCCCTGAACAACCAGTATGTGTGCTCTATCCTATGTGCTTTGTAATTCAAAAAATAAGTGGATAGTGAGATGGATCAGCATTCAAGAGCAGTTATTTTATAATCAAGGACCAGAGTTTGGATCCCAACACTCGTGTAACAAGTTGATAATGAAATACTGATCTATAATCATCTTCTGAGGGGCTCAGTTATTAGGTATAGGGGAGTCTCAGATGTAGGAATATTTATTGGGACTTACATGATTTCAGACTAATCCACAGAATCAGATAGATACCCTTCCTCTAAGAAAGAGGCAGAGAATGATAGAGCAGGACTCCCAAAGCTCTTTTTTTATTCTACAAGTATAATTAGATGCATGCACACACACAGGTACATGTGTGTGTGCATGCATTTGCACACACAAGCATTTAAAAATAAATAAAATAGATAAATAAATAAATCTCCAAATATAAGAAGTAGGAGTGAATATATTTCATGGAATTGAAAAGGTCATAACTAACCGGAGGTGCTGTTATTGCATTCCACTGAGAACCTTTTGTCTTAGAGCCCTGAGGCATGCTTGAAATTGGATTGCATTTTAGAGGCAGATATGCAACTCTATATAAGATCTTATAATCTTAATTCACATACAGCCAAGTGTTTCTTAAAGTATCCATTCTGGTTAGTGCTGAACTTCTGGTGTGTATCCACGAGCCTACTTCTTTTCAGATTCTCTAGAGTAGATTTTAAATTATTGCTACTACTTGACTGTATCTCAGCTTTCTTTCTTCCCAGGCAATCCAGTCTTCTTAACATTTCCTGTAACCACAGAATGGCTAATTTAATAGGCATTTTTTCCAGTTCTTATCTCAACTGTAGAAAAATTACCACTTTTCTTCCTTCTCACAGAGAGAGAAAGAGTTTCCCAGGAAAACACTATGTTACTTTTACCTGCACAGACACCTTAGGCCATATGTTTATGTGAAGTATGAAGAAGAGTAACCATTGTTATCCATCTCCTGGGGTATAGTAAAGAACTGGAAATAAAGAGAAATGATACTCCTTTGAATCAAGCAGTACTTTCCTAGGCATAGAAAACCTAATGTATTTTTTACTTTGATGGGGCAGCTCATTTACCATATCTTACTGCAATCTCAAGAGGGGTAAAGTATGTATTTAATTATATCTGCGTCAAGAGGTAATTCCGCCTCAAAAATTAATTTTTGATGCTTTGATGTCATTGAGCATTAAAAGATATTGTCACACACAAAAAGCATGTGTGGACTGTCACAAACATTATGAAATTATTGACCTTACACAGCTTCATCTGCACAACTATTGATTTTTTTCTGCCTTTATTTTGACATTTCATATGATTTCATCTGAGACTCATCACTGTGGAAATGTCAGGTCTGCTTTTATTGTTTGGGAAGAGCAATCTTAGGCACGGTTTACTACTTATCTATTAGAGGCAGTAGTCTGGAGTCATCTGTGTTGAAATGACTTCAGCACTGAGTTATCATACCTATTTTCCCAGAGGTTTCCAGGTTGTTTTTTTTTTCCATCAAAAAAGTAAATTGGGTTGTCACTGTGGGGTGTAAATGCCAATAATTTCTTAACATGATCTTAAAATACTTAGCTTATATGTACTTTTAATTGAAGATATTCTCAGATATATACAACAAAATTCTATAGAATTTCTAGTAGTTGGCGGATTGATAGAAATTCTAAGAGATTTTCAAATACCAGTTACTCATGATTTGATAACAAAATAGTGCTTTCATGCCATTTCATCTTTTAAAAAACTGTACTGTCTAAATTTTCAAGTAGATACTTTTGAATATCTTTTTTTCCTTCCCTTTCCCCACTGTAAACAAACAAAATTCTAAAGATCTATAATTGGATCTCTGTCCAGACTGCCATCTGAGAATAAGTTTTACATAGTTAGCTTTTCCAAAATGACATTTTCAGTTCTTTTAAAACAACAGAAACAGTAACAACAACATGGGTTGACTAGTGAATAATTTCTGTGAAAACAGATTGACCTACAGCATAGGGCTGTAGAAGAATATTGTTGTTATGTGCAATGGAAAGGTAACATCTTTGACTCCTCACTATCAAGTTGCCTAGGATGCACAATGCCCTGTGTTGTATTCCTAAAACTGAGAAAGAAAAGAAAGTTAGTTAAAGAAAGCATAATGAAATGATTTCTGTTTCATTTATTGATGAATGTGATTCTAGTGAGTGGAAAATGTTAGTATAATATGCTATCAAGTATGCTGAGAGATTTATTTCACATAATTACATAACTCTAAATGTTTGCACTGTCTTAAAGACAAGTCATTGCAATAAAACACATTTGAATCTTTAATGGCATTTTTCTTTTCACTGAAAGGAAAAACCCAAGTTTTTAAAGAATGTTTAATGTTTTAATTATGGTATTTGATTCAGTGACGAACAATTTCCTTAATGAGAGCTAGTCTACATAATGGCATTCTATAGTTTTATTTAACTAATCAGATTTTTCCTTCCATCCTACTGTCTTCTTACATATTCAGAGCAGATGTTCTTATTCTAGCATTGTATTAATGTTAATTGAAGATATTCAGGTGGATGATAAAGAAAATTAGTCTCCTCTGAGTACCATCTTCACTTGTAATTTGAAAAAAGAACTTTCAAGAACGCATATATAAATGTGAACATTATACTTTTTTTCCATATGTCAGAATAGATCTCATAAACATTTGATCATGCTACTGAGTATGTCTTTGACAAATTCTATGACTCACAAAGTGAATCCAAATAATAAATGGAGTTTTAAAGAGAAATTTTGCATTAATTCTGAAGTGTAATTATTACATTATAATTATAGGATATTTCAGTAATTTATTAACTTTGTTTAGGATAAATTCATTTTGGCAAAGAAAGAAAAAATGGCAGAGAACAAATTTATGAACGTAATAGAATAAAACAAAATAAATATGCAAAAATCTTTTTTAGTAAACATGTAATAAATTTAGCTCAAAATACAACATAGTTACTTGAATATGAGAAATCAGGGAATAGTGGGTGAAGAAAAACTCCTTGGTTAGTTTCTGTGTCAAAAGGTCATGGTTATATAGACCGGTAACCAGTTCTGTTTCTGTCAAGAGACTTTTTAAAGAAAGCCCCCTGTCAATGAGACCTGTGAAATATTTACAACCATGTGTGCTCTCTGGACCACAAAGCAGTAAAAATCTCTCCTGCAAGGCATGCATAAATTCCTTATTCAAACTTTCACATATAAAATATAATTTAAGAGATCTGATAAAATTGGAGAAGAAATGGTCAGTATTGACTCTGAGCAGAATAAAACTGGAAAGAATATAAGTATTACCACAATGGTACCACTGGGAGAAAAAAACACAGTTTAAAGGCACAAGAGAAATTACAAACTGACACTTTAGCAGACACATAAAAGGCTCAAGTGGAACTGAGAAATGGTGTAGTCTTTGGAAATCGCTTCCAATGACATATTGATCAAAATGTAAATCTATGATTGTTTATTATTCATTTGATCTATGAACTGAAGTAGGTTTTTTGTTTTGATTTGTTTTTTTTTCCATTACAAAACGAAAATGCGAGTTCTGATGGTGGCTGAATGGTCCTCCATAGCAACAGAAATTTTCGAGTGCCAAGGGGACTCATCCCATTCCACTGTCCACTCTCAACTTTATTCTTCACTCTGCCTCCTCCCTGTGTGCTCATGTGTATTGCAAGTTCTCCATCTTACAGATTACAACAAGTAGATAACTCAAGGTGTAGGGAATCAACCAAAATGTTATTTGTTCTTCTAATAGTTGTGTCCACATCTGAAAGCAAGGAAATTTTATTTCTTCTAAATATTGCTAGGCAGTTTTCACATTGCTGAGACTTTCTATTGTTCTTGGGGGAAAGACAAGCTTTGAGACATGCTCTGGCTACATATCCCAGGCTAGACTCAAACTCAGAATCCTCCTGCCTCTGCCATCTATGTGCTAGGAATGTGCCACCACACTGGGCTCTTGATGCGTGTATTTTTATTTACTATCATTTTAAAAACTTTTAAATAAAAATTACTAGTTGAATCTACATGGACGTGTCATATCTTTTGCCCACACAAATTAAATAAGTATTTTATAAATTAGATGTGAGTGTTCATATTTCACCATTTTTAATATTAGCCATTCCTTTCTGAATAATATCACTTTAGGTTAACCATAGTGCAGTAGAGGTAGACTGTGATGATCCAACTCCTCTTTTTCTAATTGCCAATGTGTGATATCAAGCAAGTCATTTACTTCCTCTACATCTATGTCTTCGCCTATTAAATGGGATAATGATAATGAGATTATATGAGGAACAATTAAACTAATCATGCTGTGAGTGTTCTAGGATAATTATGAAATGTTAGAGCACACGAAGTTATTTAAACAAGAGAAGATTACTTCTGGTTGGCCTGAAGGCCTGAATTCTAACATTGAACAGAGGTACTTTTGGTTTCTTCTGAAGCTTAGCCTTGGCTAGAAAATGGTCATCATCTTGCTGTATCCTCATTATTATCTGTATGTCAAACCTGTGGAATCTTAATGTATAAAAATACCCTCCTATGAGGGAACAACCTATGACTCTCATTTAAACTGGACCACTGTGGCAAAATGTCTTTTGAGGAGTTGAGATCCCGGGCTTTAGTACATCAGTTGGTTGGGGTCATCACTCCTCAGCCTGTGACATCCATGGGGATGGGGTATAGAAGGAGCTGGGGGCTGCATTCCTGCCACCTGGCTCCTGGCCGCCTAGGTAGCTTATGCCCTGAAATAATAACACAGAAACTGTATTCTTTTAAACACTGCTTGGCCCATTAGCTCTAGTCTCTTACTGGCTAACTCTCATATCTCGCTTTAATCCATATCTAATAATCTGTGTAGCACCACGAGGTGGTGTCTTACCAGAAAGATTCTAGTGTACGTCCATCTTGGGCTGGAGCTTCATCGCTTCTGCCCTGGAGAGGAGAGGCATGGCATCTGGCTCAATTCCCTTCTTCCCAGCATTCTGTTCGGTTTACTCCACCCACTTAATTTTCTGACCTATCAGACCAAGCAGCTTTCTTTATTGATTAACCAATGAAACAACAGATTGACAAATGACCTTCCCACATTAATGGGGGGAACCATACATAGTGTTACAGGCCTACCATCATAACATCTGGGAAGTGAGACAGGATGAGTGTGGGTTCAAGGTCAGATTAAAGTACATATTGAAACCAAGTTTCAGAAAGAATCGATAGCTTGTGGTGTCACTCAGAGGTGGGATGTTGTCTAGTTTATGCAGACTCCTCCATTTCATCTCCAGCAATCTCTCCCTCTCATTCCCTTAATAGTCCTAGTGACTGGTCTGTAATTCTCAGTGAATTTAGTGGCAATAGTGATATTCTTTCTCCACGTCAATCTTGTTCACTTTGGCCTCTGATAATTGTTGGTATCTTTTTCCTATTTCACTAATGAATTGATATTCACGTTTTTCTTGTGATCTTAAAATAATTTCAAGTTGTATTCTAGAATTTAGATGCTGTTATAGTTTAATAATGACTCTCTAAATGGTTCATAGGTTGAACACTTGGTCCCAGATGATGTCCTCATTTGAGGAGGTACTAGACATTTTAGGTAGCAGTGTCTAGGTCACTACAGGCCTGTGCTTGGGAGCCCCAAGGTTTTTTATGGGGGGTTTGTGTCTTCTATGTCACTCTCTTATTTTCTATGCGGCCTGACTACCATGTGGCAATAGCCTTTACTTCATTCATTCCTGTTGCCATGGTGTTCTCATTGTTTCAGTCCTAGGGCAACAATGACAGACATCATGGCATTAAACCTCTGAAACCACACCCTAAAATAAGTTATTTTACCTTTCACACTATTATTCTCAAGTAATTGTCAGTGTTGAAAAGATGGTGGATAAACTTGACCTATGTGTTTGTACCTTTAAGTCAGTTTTATGGCTGATAATCATTTATGAATATGTCATTATTTTATAACATATAAATAGAATTTTCATCCTTCATGGCTCTCCCATTCTCTCATTTATGTTTATTAAAGCATTTATTCTATATTGTTTAAATTTCAAAGCATTTTCCATTATCACAGACTATTTTTTGAGGCTTACATAAGATAGTCAAATAGGTTGATGAACACTTGTACCAGCTATTACACGTATCACACATGGTACACTATATAAAAAAAGCCATTTCAGAAATGGGATAATAACAAAATACCAAAAGCTTTTTGAGAAATATTCACTGTATTCAGAAAAAAAAATGCCATTTTGATAAAAGTCGAGATATCACAAAAAACATCAATTCATAAGAAAAATAAAAGCTAGAAACATTCACATGGACATCTTTCAGTCCTAGTTTGTGGAGAATCTAATCACTGCATTCTAATCAAAATTCAGGTAGGAAAAGGTAGCTGATGCTAAAAACTGTGTGAGAATTGTACACAGTGTTAATATACTCTGACTTCCAATCTATCAGTTAGCCCTGTTTAGTACTTCTTAT
Source organism: Microtus pennsylvanicus (assembly GCF_037038515.1). Classification (NCBI taxonomy): domain Eukaryota; kingdom Metazoa; phylum Chordata; class Mammalia; order Rodentia; family Cricetidae; genus Microtus; species Microtus pennsylvanicus. The sequence goes on along the minus strand of NC_134579.1, from coordinate 1,162,013 downwards.
TTTTATCATATTGCATTGAATAAGATAAATCTGACCTCTGTATTCTGAATGAATGGTTGTAACTTTGCAGTGATTTAGCAAGAGGGAAGAAAGTCTACATCAGGAAAATCATTTACCCAGAATGGGAAGTTACTCTGTATTCTAGGATAAAACTTTCCACAGGCAGTGCTTGGTGGGGCGAAGGGAGACTGGATTCAGGGCTCTCCCCTAGAAACCAAGAACATGTGGAACTTTCCTTATATAAGAAGGCAGAAATGCATGTACTTTATAGACGTTTCAGCTTTTTAAAGCTTTAGTCAAGCAGTCTCGGTAGAAACTAGAAGTACATATCCCAAAACAGTAAAATCTTTTCCCACAGCAAAGGAAAAAAAAAAGTTCTGACAAAGTGTGGAACTGCTGGAATAGTAGAATAAAGCTATGGAAAGATGATGAGATTTCTAAAAGACACAACTCACCACATTCAGATTCACAGAAATTAAATGTGAGAGATGTCTTGATTTGCATTAGAACTGCCTAACCCATCCAGGGAAATTCTTTAGTGCAATTCTGAAGAGCAGAGCCATGTGGATTCAAGGAAGAGCTTGTATCAATACTTCCCCTGTTATAGGATAGTTTTTCAGTAGATGTGGTGTTGTGGAATATTAGTTGAAGATGTCTTACATTTGTTTATGCTGTGGAACATTTGTTTAATGATGCAAAGATTGTAGTTGGATGATTGCTTGTACGTTTCCTGGACGCCCAGACGCGAAATAATCACAGTAAAACTATATAGACTGCAACACTGCTTGGCCAATGCCTCTAGTGTATTCCTAGCTAGCTCTTACATCTTAAATTAACCCATTTCTATTCATCTGTACATCACCACATGTTTGTGGCCTACCAGTAAGCTTCTGCCCAGAATCTGTCTCCTGGGGTGGTTACATAGCTTCTCTTTGACTCTGCCACTCTCTCTTCCTCTATCTGCTTGGAATTCCCAGCTTGCCCTATTGTGTTTCAATAGGCACAAAGAATTGGTTAATAAAGAAACTTCCTTATTATGGTATGCTATTCATAGCATACAGAGGGAAATACCATATCAAAAGGTGTGTTGCATTCTTTTATGATGCATTTATTTAACTCTGTAAAGCTGTATAACTGTGCCTGTCTAAAACACCTAATTAGTCTAATAAAGAACTGACCGGCCAATAGAAAGGCAGGAGACAGAAATAGGCAGACCTGCCAGGCTGAGAGAATAAATAGGAGAAAAAGAGAAGAGAGAGGACCAAAAGAAGAAGAAGGAAAGAAAAAAACAGGGGCTAGCCACCCAGCTACATAGCAAACCATGAAGTAAGAAGTAAAGAGTAGAGAAAGATAAATGCAGAGACAAAACACAAATGGGATAACTTAAGAAAACCTGACAATTTATCGACTTCCATGGAAAGCCTAACCCTTTCTGAGGAGTGGATGGGGGAGTAGGAAGGAGGTGTGGGGAGGGATTGGGAGGACAGGAGGGAGAGCAAACTGTGGTTGGTTTGTAAAGTAAACTTTAAAAAGGGTTTTAAAAAAGGAGGGATTCATAAGAAAGAATAAGTCTCCAAGTGATTATTAGGGAGCTGGGTGGCAGGCCCCCAAAGAATAAAGAGTTAAAACCAACTACAATGGAATTTAAACTTGCAAACACCATGGCATCTTTTCGCAAGTGGAGTAATCAACCTTTGTTTTATACTGAAGGCTAAGCCTGGAAATTGTATATCGCTTCTGAACTCAACTCTATTTCTAATGAGCTAGAAAGCTCACTATTAAATACAGCAAGAAATAAGTTACATTGTTAACTATAAAATCTTTTGAAAAAAATCAACCCCCTCTATTATACACACACAGTCACTGTGCACTTGAGTATTTACTTTTCTTACCCACAGTTTTTATTTTTCCTAGAATTTCCTGTAAAATAGGTTAGCCTTCCTTGAAATTCATTCCCAGGTTAATATAGCTATGGATCCTGTATTCAGTAAAATTTATTTTGTTTTATGATGTAAAATAAAAAAATGAAACTAATATGAATGGCTTCATTTTGTTATAATCTATTTCTTACTGCCAATACATAGGAGTATATGATGAACAAAATGATAAATTTCTTAATTAATACTCGTTTTCAGACCCACATAAGAGAAAGCTTATTACATACTAACATCAATATTATTTTTCTAAAAACTTTGTCCTTAAATAAAAATGATAAAGCATCTTTCTATGTTTAGATTATATTTTTATTAAAACTATTTGAGTATGTAGATAATAGTAAGAAGACATAGATTCTCATTTTCAGGATTATCATGTTGTATTGGATAACCAACTGATGTGTTTATCCCTGGAAATATTATTTCTCCCACTCTCAGCATCCCTTAGTTGCTGTTTTTGTTTATGATTGAAGCCTGTGGTCTTTACCCTATCCATTTTGGCACGTATATTGCTATTGCCTTGTTACTTAAATTTGAACATCTATGCTTATGAGACTTTGTGGATTTAACTTTTGATGTTACTAGACACATATTCACAACAAATGATTGATCGTCTTTTTTTTTAATCCTCTGACGCTTACATTTTTTTTCCAAATCCTCTTCTACAATGTTCCTTGAGCCTTAGTTGTGGGAGTATATTGTAGATTTATCCATTGGGACTATGTTATACAACTCTGCATTTTGATTATTTATGGTTTACATATCTCTCAAAGAGAAGTTTTCTTGATAAGGGGTATGGGCTACACTTGTTTGTGGACGTAAAAACAAATATTGAGAATGTAGTTAGGAACTATGCTGGCTTAGTAAAGAAGCAGTTTTAGGTTCTCCTCCAAGATTTATCACTTCACTAACCCTGGGTTGCTGGTTAAGTTTGCAGTACTGAGCATACTCTCCTTCATGTTGAACAAGTCTTTATTCCAATTAGAAAACCGTTGTTTACTGCCATGATATGCATGCCACTAGTTCACTCACTATTCAGGTTAGGGTGCCAGGCTGATTGTTGAAGCAGTCAACAAAATCGCTGGGTGTAACTGTTGTTTACTTTCTTCCCTTAGAAGTTTGCGTGCCACCCACGAAAATTGTGAAAGCTAGTTCTCAGAGACAGGCTTTTGAGCCAGTTGGAGCTCAGAGACCTCTGACTCCTGTGTCCTAAGTTTATGAGGTCTTCAACTTGTCTTCCACTTCTGGGAGGCAATGAAGAACAAGAGCAATTCCCTGTAATGTTTGAGAAATATCTTAGACAACACTAATCATCAATAAACTGTCCTTTCCCACACTTTTTACAAAACAATAATAAAATGTTATTAGGCTCCTGACATTAATGTAACCCATCAGTTTTATGGAGCTTCCTCTATAAAAATCTATCACCTGCATATGCTTGTATATCCAGATGTGGAACAGTATCAACAGTCCAAGGATCCTCGGTGCTGTCCCTTATCATCAAATCCCTCTATCTCCTCTCTCCTAAATTTAATCACTCACTAATATTTAAAAGCACCTTCTGTTTCTAAAATTGTCGTTTATAAATAATCTATTAATGGAACAAAGTAATATATGGTTTTTGAAACTACATATGTTGATCCTATATCATATTCTTGAAATTCACCCAGTTGTTTGTTGTATTTTACCATGAAGTGACATTCTATATCACACAGAAACTCAATTGGTTATCATATCATTTGTATGCTGTAAACTGTCTTGACCAACTCCACTTATTAGGTATTTCATATAACTGTTACCTACATTTATTCACAGGTTATTTTTAGAGACTTAAGTTATCACTTCTCAGGGATGAATGCTCTGCAGAAAATTTCTAAACCCTATGATAATTGCATGTTTAGGGTTATGAAAAATTCAAAATCAATTAACAGTGACTATGTCATTGAGAACTCCCACCAGTGAATAATGTGGCACAGATTCCCTGAATCCTTCCTAGCATTTGGTGCCATTGCTATATTTTTTTTTCATTTTAGAGATTACAGTAGGTATTTAGGTATATATTGGGATTGTAATTTACATTCTCCTGATGGCTAATGGTGTTGACAGTAATTTCAGGAGCCTGTTTGCCATCTGTACTCCACATTGATGGAACTTCTTTTCATGACCCTCTTACATTTTCAAACTGCTTGCTGGCTTTCTAACCTTGAGTACTGAGAAATATTTAAACATCCTAAATATGATTCTTGAGCAATTATATGAGTACAGACATTTTTCTCTATCTGTAGCTTGTGTTTGTATCCTAACCACATGGGTTTTTACACGGTAAAAGGCTTTAATTTTGCTAATTTGTCATTTGACTCGTGTGGTACTTTGGCATCAAATATGAGAAATCATTGCGTAGGCCTTAATTCTAAACCTTCGTTTTTTTCTTTCAATACATTTTTCTATAATCTCGTATAATTCTTTCATCTACATTTATATAAATTTACATAGATATCAGATCTATAATTCATTTTGAACTGTTACCAGATTTATTCAAGGCTTATATTTCTGTATGTGATACCTACTTATTTTAACATAATTTAAAGAAACTTATATTATATCCTATTTTATTGAATTGCTTGCCTTTCTTCAAACCTTACTTAGTAGCTGAAAACAGTGACATATGCCAATAAACCAGATACTCACCTGATGTAGACAGAAAGATGTAAAAACTTTAAAGTCAGTCTAGACAATACAGAACATTCAAAGCCAGCATGGGAAACAAAGTGATACAGTTTGAAAAACTTAATATGAACACACTTATAAGGATTTTTTTCTGAGTTTTCTGTGATGTTCAGTGAATTGCCTGCTTCCAATACCACACTGTCTTGATTATCTACATAATTAGTCTTAATACTTCATTCTTCCCACTTTTATCAAAAGAATTTTAAAGATATGCCTAGGATCTGAAATTTTTCATATACATTTTAGAATAAACTTGCTTGTGATTTTTAAATATTTTTTTATTTTGACAAGGAGTACCTTGCTCATCTAGATAAACTGTAGAAGATAGAATTTTTTTTTACATTGAGCCGTCTTCTTGATAAACAAAATAAATCACCCCTTTAGACATCTTTTGATATTTGTATGAACATTTATCCTTTATGTCTACAAATGACACATCCCTATTTAAGTTCTTGATATCTCTGTCTGTAAATGTGCAATTGGTCATTGAATATTGAAATTATATCCTGAAATTTTCTCATGATTTTTATTTGTATTCCACTGAGAGATGATAATGTAGAATATTATTTCATGTCCCTTCAGTATTGATGACTTCCTTTATTAGTTGCAAAAATTTCACTGTGTGTTTTTCTTATTATTTTCTACAATGGTAGTGATAACATTTTATTTCTTTTGCTTTATATTATTTTGGGCAACTTGCTTATTGCAGTGAGTAACTCTCCTATCATTTTAGTGAATAAAAGTAGGAAAAGTGGGCATTGTTGACTTATGATCGTAGAAAGGATGCAAACTTTTAAAGTGGATTGAGATGCCATCTATGTCTTTTTTTTTTCAAGACAGGGTTTCTCTGTAGCTTTGGAGCCTGTCCTGGCACTAGCTCTTGTAATCCAGGCTGGCCTCCAACTCACAGAGACCCGCCTGCCTCTGCCTCCCAAGTGCTGGGATTAAAGGCGTGCGCCACCACCACCCGGCTGCCATCTATGTCTTTGTAAACACATTTTGACATGTTGAATTCACATCATATGAACTAATGTGTTACTGCTGCTTTTATCATGAGTGGATATTGGTTTTTGTCAGGTATGTTTTGATGTTATTTGATATTATCATGTAATTTTCTTTTTTGTCTTTTTATATAGTGGATCACACAAACTAATTTTTAAATATCAAACCAGTCTTCCATAGGTGGAATAAATAATGTTTACGGTATATATCTCCTTTTAACACTGCTGAATTCAACAAATACTTTTTGATAGCGGACTCATTTTTGCATTTAAGTTTACAACAAATGACCATTTTGAGTTTGCAATTTGTCTTACTTTATTTTTCTTTTCTTTGCATTTGGGTAATGCCAGCTCTGAATAATCAATGCAGGCATGTTAGTAACTCTTTAAAAAGAAGATATTTCCTGGAAAAGTTGAGAACATGGATGTCAGAATTTAAGATATCTAGTATACTTTGTCAGTGAAACCATTTTGTCCAGGAAGTCCATTTTCTGTGAACTTGTAAATTATGAATTCAAACTCTAATGGTTATGTGGCTAATTAAATCACCTCTTTCATCTTGATTCATATTTAATAAATTGTAGTTTGAAAGGAATTGGTTCATTTTTTTGTAAGTAGTCAATTGTGTGTAATTTTACTGACTTCTTTTCAAAGAACAGCTTTGACTTACCTTATTTTTTTATTTTTCTATTTTTATTGGCACTTACTGATTTATCACTTGATCCCACTATGGATAGGAAAAATAATCTGTATGCCTTAAGTTTTCTTAAATCTGTTTAGATTGATTTATGACCAATAATACAATCTATTTTTTTACAATAGTGAATAAGTGTATATCATTCAGTTTGGGCCATAAAATTGGTGGGTTAAAGACTCAATATTAATTTCTCCCAAGTCTAGACTCTAGGAAATCTATAATAAAGATGATAGCTTCTGTAGATATTGATAAGATTCTCTACATGTACTGCAGATAGAGCCAGAGGAAGTAAGGGAAAATTAAGAGCATCCATAGTACAGTCTTGTATTGCCGCTTCTCTTTCTCTTTATAATCACATTAGGAAGAACCCATCCTTATGACTTCATCCCTTTGCAGAAGTCCCATTGATACCATCAACATGGAAACTAGGACTTCTGAATCTGCATATGACCATTTCAAAGATTTAATTCACTCCGTAACAATTCACATCTTGTTTCTGAAAACTAACAGTCTTTAACATCAAAATAGAAGTATTCATACAAAGATCCTACGATCCTTAAAGCCATTTGTGTATAAGCTCTAAACTCTAAAGTATAAATTTTATCTTAATATCATCTAAATAAGAAATGAGGAAGATTCAAGATATGATTCTTCCCCAGTCATACTCTTCTTTAGTTATGCAGCCAGAACAAAAGATATTGGTGGGACATACTGTAGGGGTATATACTAGGCATTCATTTTCTGAAAGGAAGGTATAAGAAGGAAGAAAGCAGTTCAATAGAAATCCAAAGCCTAGCAGGATAGCTGAAATGCTAAAGGCACCTGCTAGGGTCTGAGTTTGGTTTCTGGGATGCACAGAGTGAAAGGGGAGAACCCACTGCTCTCCTACAGGTTGTTCTCCTACCTTTGCTCACATGCTGTGGTGCCCCATGCACACACTACATCAATAAAATATGTAATATTTTCAAAACCTAGTACAACCACTAGAACAAAAGGCCACATAAATGTTGATCAAAACTCTTTAACTTGATGTACTGAATTCTAAGGCTCCCAATATCACCTCATGGCTGAGTTGAGCAGTCCTTATTTTGATTCAGTAGGGTTTTGCCCACATTGTTGATGCTCTATGTTTGTTTGGTAATCATAACCTTTGACACTTAGATGGAAACAGCCTTCCCCTTCCCCAGGCATACATATTTTAATCCTATATTCTGAACTGAGTTTTCCAATGACTTCAAAATTGCTTTCAAAAATCCATTTTCTTTCTTTGAAGAATAATACACATGAATTTGCAGCCAAATAATTAGTGTAGTTTATCTTGAGAAATCCAAAAATTTATTCCAAACTGGCAGCATCTTGGCTACTGTGATGTCATCTCTATTCCTGGCTATTGCTGAAATAAAGGAATAGATTACAAACCCATCTGTGGTCTTTATGGATTTTTTGTCTTAGTCACATCTTTCTATTCTCTTTGAAATAAGTTATCCTTTTTTTCCCTTTTGGCAGAAATAATAGGTTTATAATTCTTCAGAACTCACATTCTGGTTCCTTTGAGTTAGCAGTTCTGTTGTCAGTTTTCTCTTTTTCATTGCATCTTATTGCAAGAATTTAGGAGGAACACATCCTCAACACTGTGATTAGAAATCTTAGCTAAGTATTCAGTTTTATTCACCACAAGTTCTCCTTTCCATCAAACAGAGCAAATAAACACAGTACAGCTTAGTTCTTCACCATTCATCAAACAAAATGTCTTTTATTCCTATTTCTACTAGTGTGACAAATCTTTCTCTGTTCTGCCAGATTCCAAATAATGGCACATAATTATTATTAATTATGAAAGTTTATCCTATAGCTTACACTTGATTCTAACTAGCTCTTACAACTTAAATTAACCCATTTATATTAAACTACATTCTGCCACATGGCTCATGGCTATCACCTCTCTTCCTGTATATCCTGCTTGTTCTGCATCTCTTGGCGTCTCCAGCTTTCTTCTTCACAGAATCCCATCTATAGCTCCTGTCTAGCTATTGGCCATTTAGCTCTTTATGATGCCAATCATAGCAACACATCTTCACTCACTGTACAAATATTCCACAACATACTAGTGTCCTACATGAGTTTTCACAAGACTGCCTTTCATTTCTGCTCACCTTTTAAACTAAGACATTCCTGTTATAATGGCATTTTCAGAGGTAGCTCTTTAGGAAACAATTTATCCTTGGTAATAGGATCAGAACCACTAAAAGATCAAAGAAAATTTGACTATCCTCTTATTTCCCACCATGTGATGACTTTTTTCTTGTGTCAGTTTGACAGAAGAAATATCTAAAATACCTAGAAATAGTTCCTTCTAATACCTAAAATGTGAATATTGCATTAAGTAAATGAAATTACAAAACAATTCTTTTTGGTTTAATTTAACCAAAAGCAAGCCCATATTTGAATTCTCTCTCTTCTCTTTCTGTGTGTGTTCTTTCTTTCACTCCCTATCTTTTGTGTGAGTCTAGGCATTCCTGAATGATTTTTGCAGTTTCTGTCTCTGTGGCTGTGTATCCCTAACAAAGTGCTTCTGCTCTGTCTTTATCTGAAAACCAAAAAAAAAACAAAAAACAAAAACAAAAACAAAAAAAAAACAGCACATGGAAAAGAAATGAGGGATATACTACAGAAATCTTTAATAGGCTTTTGTAAGCGATCAAGTCATTGGCTCTTAACTGACCCTAACTTCCTCATACAAACAAATCCTATCAAGCAGTATTCACATCTTGTCTTCAACATTTATGGCAGATAATCATTTTACAAGGTTGGTTTCTATTTATTTGCTATTTCTGGGATTTATTAACATAACATGCATACACATGCATTATTCCTGGATCAGGAGCAAGAATACAGTTAAAGATTACAGGTATATATTATCTTAGGTTTTAAAAGTTGATTACATGGAAAATGCAGCACCAAGTAACATCAGTTGTTGCATTTTCTCTTAAAGACAGGTTAAATAAATAGGCTAAGTACAGAGCAGGGTATGAGGGTTAAATCCTAGGGACCACAAGTAGTACTGTCTGTGAGGCTCAGCAAAAATCCAGACTCTTAGAATGTAAGAGATATTTTTATAATAATGCATTGCCACAGTTTCTTCCATCCTTTTGCTTTCTATTAGCTAATACAAACAGACCTATAATGTGAACTATGAGAACACTTTGGTTACAGCTCTCTTCTTTCTTCTGAGCTCAGGGGAATCACACGTCTCTTCATGTCAGTATAAACTATTGATGTCACCTATCTCTAAATTCTCTCACCTCTACTCTCTATCCAGTTCTAAAGATGCTATGACATTTTGTTGTCAGAAAAATATTTCCTATCTTAGTTTACATTTTTATAAGAACTTGCTATTATAAAAAATACCAAAGATGGTGTGACTTAAATGACAAATATTTATTTTACACAAATTGGAGCACTGGAAGGTCCATGAGCAAGACACTGATGATAATGTTCTTGATGGGAATCTTCTTTATAGCCTGCTGATGCCTAATTCTATTCTATCTTATGAGGAAAGATAGAATAGATATAAATGTTCTATCTTTCCTCATAATAATATAAATATAAAACATTTTTAACCATTTTAAAGAACACTAATTACATCAAAGAATTCCTCTTTCATGAGTTCCTTTCAAAATAGCATTTTAGTAATGGTGGAGCTGAACAGGGCAATTTGAAGATAGAATTTGAAGTACATAATTCTGTCCATAGCAAGATGCTTGACTAATAAGTAGTCTGCTATCATTAGATCAAGAGTTCTCTTTCTTTCCAAATTTATTTATTATATTGATTTCTATGAACTAAATGGACAAAATTAATAAAGAATAAGAATCATTCTTTTTAGGGGAATTTTTCATTTTTTCTCTATTTTTTGATGTTTATATAAATTTTATTTTGACATTTAGAAAGTAAAAACAATAGATCTAGGCTTCATAATCATTTTGTATTATCATGAATACTGCCTAAGAGCCCATACAACTTGATCTACATAGAGTAACACCTATGCTACAGGTGGACATATTTGTTTTTGGAACAATCATATTGCTGATTGTTGTGCATTCCAGAAACCAAACCTTAATATTGAATTCAAGTCTCAGTAGCTGATTATTGTTTATCTCCTTAAGCATTATAAAATGAGACTTAATTGGACAGACTATATAATAATCAGAACTGCAAGATTTAAAAACTGTGGTAAAAATTAGTTTTCCCAAACAATTTATCACTGGATACACTTAAGGAAGGCTCTATACCCAGCAGTAGATGGCAATGAAAACCTAATTCAATATTATTTTGGTAGTTTTCATTTTGTTTATTTTTCTTTTTACTGTAGGTCTTTTACTTATGTGTTATAGCTCCCAATTTTGTGTCATTCTTAGATGTCTGTGTTTTGATTCTTGGGTTTTTTCTTTGGCTATTTCTTTTCTTCTTCCCCTCTTTCTTTCATATTTTTGTTCAAATGAGAGAGAAAGAAAGGGCATGAATTTGGGTGAGTGGGGAACCGGAGAGAAAACCATAATTAGAATATATTTTCAAATTGAAAGAAGACAAAACTTAGGTGCCCAACAAAATGTTTCATTTTATAGTATGTCATGTCATACCTTTCAAATGTTCCAGGATGCCAACGCTTAAAGATGTGCTAGCAATTTGAGAAGAGGGACTGTGGAATCAGGCCTCAGCTCTGAATCAGAGATTTATGGATTTCATTGACACTGCATATTTTAAAAGCTTTACCTTTATGAGCAGACAATAAACCTTCCAACTTACTGTAAAGAAAAATTTTAATTTCTTAGAATCATTTCTCGTTGAATACATATTTAAAGATGTGAATGACCTTAAAAATTATTAGTCTCAAATGATCTCTATGGTGAAGTGTGCTAAAGCTCCCATGGCATGACACATTTAGTACATTATTTGATTTCTATTCTTAATTTTGTTCTCTATTTCACCAAATGAAACACTGAAAAAAATAAAATAATTTTATTTTTATCATGTCAAAGTTTATACACGATGTGATTTTAAGAAACATGATACCACATTTGTGTGTGTGTTTAATAATTAATACTGTAAACATTTAACATGTATGCAGTCAATTTCCCATACATGATAAAAAAAAAGGGGGATTAGGATTGATCCAAGGAATGTCAGTGTCTTCTTGTCTTAAACTATAACTGGAGAAATGAGTCTATCTTCAAACATACACTACTTTCCCTCCAGTATCATAAGAACCATAATATTCATAAAGATGAGTGCTATTAAAAATAAAGTAATATTGAAATGGTAAATTGAAAAATTAATAGGTATGTCACAGTAGTCTTATTTATATCATCAGTATTTAGTAAGTCACTCTGAGACCTTCAAGGGTGGTGCTTTGGTTCCTCGCAGGTGAATGCCCTCCATATCTTGGCAGAAGTTGTAAGAATTTAAGAATTCTAGGACTTGATGATCAGAGTGAAAGTAGAATCACAGAAAATGTGACTTAGATTTCCACTGGGTAGAAGGCATAACATTTCCTACATTTGGAAAGGTTCATAAATGAGAACTTCTATTTGAACTATGATAATTTTAGGTAACTCAGAGTTCTAAGTAAAGTCATCAAACATCTCTTTGGACTTGAGTTTAAAGTACAAATGAGAGATAAGAACCAGGATGGTATCACCTGAGTATATAATAGATGTTTTAAACAAACCTACTGGCCTTTACAGATTTCTCTCCTAGAATCTTCTACCTGTATAATGCACCATTGCTCAAATCCACATGCTCACCTCAGATTGTGTCTTGTTCCATGAAGAACCAAAACTGGGTTATATCACAGTGTCACTTTGTTTTAAGATTCAATTAAGTCTGGAAAAAACCATATATATTGTCTGTTTATCTCGAATCCTAGTGTTTACTGTCACTAAGATAAACCTTTTGCACATATGGGGTTAAAAAAATGCAACCTTATTCCTAATCCTCCTTGATTTCAATCACTTTATATTTAATGCGTCTAATGCCCATTCTTAAAATCCATGCTTGTTCAACTATGTTCTTCTCTAAGGTACCAGAATTACAATATTAATCAAATCAGTAATGCCTCAATTTCTGAAAGTGAGATAGTACCAGCTCTGTTATTCCTGAATCTGTGTATCACTACTGACAAACTCCAAAAGACTTGCCATGCTATGTCAAATACATGAAATTTTATTATTGTGTGCTTTCTGTTTTGCTACATCACAAAAAAAAATTACAGTTCATGGTCAGATAGTGAGTTGTACTACTAAATTATGGAGGTGAATTATATTTGGTAATCTTTCAGTTGCAAGTTAAAAAACATGGGCTGTGAGTAATATGGACGAGGATTAACGGGGCATAATTAAAAGATTTACAGTAGGAAATGAGACTTCAGACTTTAGAATCAAGACTATATTGCCACCATGAATGTGTCCTGATTATCTTCTCTGTATATAGGCTCTCTGTAGTTCATTTGGAAACCTGGCTATCTACTGACTGCGTCTTAAGTCATCTTTCCTTAATCTCAAGGGAGGAAGAGGGCTTACATCTCACCATCTTCTTTTACCTCATTCAGTAGAGAAGAAAATCAATAGCATTTTAACACTTCACCTATAGTGCAGTATTTGATAGCAATAGTTTGAAGTGTTTAACAATGTGGGCTTTGGTGTCAGGGTAATTTGAGTTTACATCTTGACTTCTGCTTCCTATATTAACCTCAGGCAAGTCCCCTGAGGATTTGGAAATCAACATCTATCTTATCATTATCATTAGAACTAAAAAATAATAGGACTTTTTCATGATGTAGGAAAAATTCAAACCTATATATCTTGGCCCCCAGGCTGTAGACCTCTAGCAGAAACAACACATATTACAGAGATCAGCAGGAGATCACAGCATCTTTTGGATCATGAAAACTCATGACCCTGCTACTCCAAAGGCAGCATATATTCTGAAAGGAATGGTAAGGTCTTTGAAAAAGATAGATGTCCTTCATAATGCCACAGACCTAGGCCCTCTTCATGTGTTTGACAGTTGTATAGCTTTGTCTCTAAGGCACCTAGCAATGAAATCAGTCCCTGGTGTTTAGTTTGTTGTTGGGCACCTGTTACCCATGCCGAGTAACCTCGCCCGGCTTGATACAAGAAGTGAAGCTTGATCCTGCCTCACCTTGATGCCCCATGCTTTGTTCAAGCCCATAGGAGGCCTTTGCCTTCCTGAATGGAAATGGAAAAGGAGTGGAAGGGGGATGAAAATGGGAATCAGGGTGGGGGGGGGCAGGAGAAAAAGAGGGAGGGGAAACTGCAGTTGGAATGTAAAATAAATGAAAAAAAAATGTTATTTAAGTAAAATAAAATATATTCTATAAAAAAATCATGCAATGTAACAAAGCTATGAATTGCCCCACTCCTATTGAGCTGTGTAACAACCAAACATTCTTTCTGCCAAGGAAAGTCACAGGTTGGCTAAAACTAACTGGCTTGTTACAAGGTTTGAGATCTGTGTTAAATAATAGTAACCTAAATATTTTTCCCCAAAGAAATTTTAAAATAGCAATTTATGCTGCCACTTATAGCTTAAAAAGGACAAGTGCTACAATGGAGAAGGTTCTTATCCCAAACAAGGGGCCATGAAGGTTTTAGGTAAAGTATTCAAAGAGTATTCCAATAGGAATAGTTGTTAAGCAGGGAGGCAAGACCAAAACCTCTTTTTGTATAGAGAAAGCACCTGATGATTTTATCCTCAAGAACCAGCCTACAGTTGTAGTCATTATTGTCACTGTCCTTAGAACTCTGTCTATTGTGGTATAATCCTCTTGTACACTCTAAAGATTTGTCACTCATGTTAGTTTAATAAAACACTGATTGGCCAGTAGCCAGGCAAGGAGCAACCAGACTAAGAGAATACTGGTAAGAGGAAAGGCAAAGACCAGTCACCAGCCAGATGCAGAGAAAACAAGATGAGAATGCCTTACTGAAGAAAGGTACCAAGCCACATGGATAAACATAGATAAGAATTATGGGTTGATTTAAGTTGTAAGAGGTAGTTAGTAACAAACCTGAGAAATAGGTCAAAGAATTTATAATTAATGTAAGCTTCTGTGTGTTTATTTGGGACTAAATGACTGTGGGGCTAGGAAGGACAGAAATTTCCATTTCTTTCTGTCCCTTGGAACATGAGCTATAAGGACCAACCTTAGAGGCGACTGAATGATGGTTGGTAGGGAAACAGGCTCAGTTCACATAACCATCAGACCACATTTCTTCTTCAGTGTAGCCCTTTCCACTCTCCTTTGCCTCTCAGGCTGTTCTCTTGAGAATTTCAGGGAGCCGCAGAGTTTTCTCACATCATCTCAAACCATCCCATCCAGAATCCTGGGGTAATGTGTGTGCATTCTTCTTGCAGGTGAGTTTGCTAGGTGTACCATAGCAAACCCCAGCACTTGGGTTCTTAGACGATTTTTCATTGTCTTGCCTGCTGCACATCCTTTAACAATGTGCTAGAAAATTTGGTTTTTGCTCTCTTTTGAACTATAGACAGTAGTTTTCTCTTTTTGTTCTCAGAGAACTTTTCCATGGAAACAGAACATAGCAGTGCATCTCTTCCTTTTCTTATCAAGACATCAGACTGTTGGACAAGGGCCCCATCTTCTTTCTCAATGTTTATAAGCATGCTAAACCCTATATCTACATGCAATTGTACTGGGCATAAGAAAACCAACATTCAAACGTGGAGATATAAAATTCATCTTATAATAATTTACTTCTACCTCTTTTAAGAATATGAAAAAATATTTCCAGAAATCCCAAACCAGTTTCTCAGTCAAGTTATTCACTAACAAGAGGCATAAACTCTAGCATCTTGTTTGTTTTTTCTAGATCCTAAAAGGGTTAGGCCCACCAGTAAACACATAGATAGTAACAGAAAAAAAAATGAAACCTGCCATGTCAGCATTGTAATGAGTGGCAACTAGTACAGTATGTGGCATTAAAAGAAGTTAGAACTTCTAAGATTTCTGTGTGAAAGGGAGAGAGTGGAATAAGGAAAAGGAAAATAAATCAGAAAATCCAGCCTGCTAGAGACCTTTAACATACTATGGTGGTATGCTTTTACTTTCAAACAAATATATTAATATTTTCCTTCAATTTTTAATATATATTGAATTATATATAATGTTTTATAATTCAGTGTTTTATGCATAATTTAATGTTTACATATATATATATACCATTTGATTATATAAATCAAAAGCTTAGACTTGCTTTGATGATATTTTAAAGATTTTTTTAAGACAGGGAATTTCATTCTCAAAGTAATTGGGTGCCCCATTTAACACAAGAAAATCCATTCCCAGAGATATATTACTAAACAAAGAATTTATTGACCAATAGACATATACACATGAAGAGCAAGAGGGGCAGTAGACAACTTTGAAGAGTAAAACAGTATGAAACAAAAACAATTACATGTCTAGAGTTCCATGTTAGGGATGGACATATCAAAAGCATTCTGTAAATAGAGACAGGAGAAGTCAATCAGAAAAATGTAGAAAAGAATAAATATCAAAAAGCGTACTTAGGCATTTAACTAAAATCATGATTATTATATAGCCCTGTTCTCACAGATAAGGACCAAACGAAAATGAGGCTTACATGTAGATTTTGTTTTTAAGTATACCTTGGTCCTTTTTTTAATTGTATTACATTTTTAACAATTTCACCTATGTACTAATGCATGCTGACCTCTCTAACTCCCACCTCTCTCCCATATCCCTCTCTACATACCCTATCTACCCCACCATTCTTCCTTTCAAATCTTTTTTTCACATTTTCACATTTATGTCAATTTATTTGATGTTGTGGCACACTAAGTTTGACCAGGGACTTCTGATTGACTATGGGTTTGTAGCTAACCACTGAATCCCAGTGGGTTTAGCAGTGGATACACAACTGAAGACAACAATTCATTCTCTCCCAGAATCTATCAAGTTCCGCAGTAATAGTAGGGCCCTGTGAGGAGTCTCCTTCCTCCATGACTAAGGGTTGACAGAGACAACCTGGTACAACAGTAGTTGATGCAGGTTCATGATTGCAGCGGTTGTATCAAGTCTAGAGAACATCAATTTTCAGTCCTTCATCCATCTTTTAGTGATGTGCTTCCATAGATCTCTTCTTCAATATTCACAGAACCTTAGAGGGGGTGGTGGAAATGTCATATTTAGGGCTGATTCTTATCAACCATTTTTTTATTTCTTGAAATTCAAAAGATAATTAATTTCATGATTTTATCCTTCCTTTCCCTCCCCTGTTAGCATTTTTATTGGTATAATTTTTGTTCAGGTCTTATGTAGGTAACCATGTTGATGAGACTTCATGAATATAGCTTCTCTGACCTTTTCATGAGACTCAGTCTCACAACAAACTTCCCTTTTTTCTGGCTCTTAACAATATAATTACCCCCACTCTCACTATGGTTCCTGAGCCTTAGGAACAGGAGTCATGTTGTAGAGGTATCAGTTGGGTTTTCGAACTGTATAATCACTTATTCTGTACATTATTTACCTGCTGTGGTTTTTTGGTAATGGTCGCCATCTGTTGCAAAAACATTTTTCGTTGATAATGAATGAAACCTATGCGTATTCTTTAATATAATGATGAATATTTAGAATTTAGAAATAGGAATTTATTCAAGTGGTATTTGTAAGCTTTCCTCCAAAATCTATGATATCACCAGTCCAGAACGTTTGGCTATGTTTCTAGTACTAGGTTGATTTCTATCTTGTTGAGTAGGCTTAAGTCCTATATGAGAGGTTTCTGTTACCACAAAAGTAGCAATACCACCATTATAAACTTTTGGATATTTTCCTATACTGACACTTGTAGTTCATAGATTTAATAGCTGGTTATTTCACTTCTTTGGAAACTTTCATGGCCCCTTCTGGTCCTAAGACATTTAGTTCTCAAAGAGAAGGCTTTCATGTCAGATCTAGTTCAGATTATCTGGGTCCTGTGTCCAAAATATATGATGCCCCAAGTTCCCCCCATCCTCCCCTTCTCACTTTTCTCTCCCCATCTCCCCTTACCCCCAACCCACCCCACCCCCAAGATCCCACTTTTCTCCCTGCCAATTTTGTCTACTTCCCATAGGCAAGAGGATAACTATATGTTTTTCCTTGGGTTCACCTTCTTATTTAGCTTCTTTAGGTTCACCAATTGTAGACTCCGTGACCCTTATTTATGCCTAGAAACCAATTATGAGTGAGTACATCCCATGTTCATCTTTTTGGGTCTGGGTTACCTCACTCAGGATAGTGTTTTCTATTTCCATCCATTTGCATGCAAAATTCGAGAAGTCATTGTTTTTTACTGCAGCGTAGTACTCTAATGTTTATATATTCCATACTTTCTTCATCCATTCTTCCATTGAAGGACATCTCGGTTGTTTCCAGGATCTGGCTATTACAAATAATACTGCTATGAACATAGTTGAACAAATGCTTTTGTCATATGATCGGGCATCTCTTGAGTATATTCCCAAGAGTGGTATGGCTGGGTCCAGCGGTAGGTTGATCCCGAATTTCCTGAGAAAAAGAAACACTGATTTCCACAATGGTTGCACAAGATTGCATTCCCACCAGCAATGGATGAGGGTACCCCTTCCTCCACAGCCTCTCCAGCAAAGGCTATCATTGGTGTTTTTGATTTTAGCCATTCTGACAGGTGTAAGATGAAACAGGATGATTGGGATAAAGGAACGCTGGATAGGGGAGCACGGAAGCACAATTCTTAGTTAAGGAGGCCACCTTAGGGCTGGCAAGAGACTTGAACCTAGAGTGGCTCCCAGGAGCCCAAGCTGAGGTCCTCAGTTAGTTCCTTGGGCAGATGAGGATAGGGAACCTGAAACGACCCTATCCTATAGCAATACTGACGAATATCTTGCATATCACCATAGAACCTTCATCTGGTGATGGATGGAGATAGAGACAGAGACCCACACTGGAGCACTGGACTGAGCTCCCAAGGTCCCAGTGAGGAGCGGAAGGAGGGAGAAGATGAGCAAGGAAGTCAGGACCACGAGGGGTGCACCCACTCACTGAGACAGTGGGGCTGATCTATTGGGATCTCACCAAGGCCAGCTGGACTATGACTGAAAAAGCATGGGATAAAACCGGACTCTCTGTACATGGCGAACAATGAGGGCTGATGAGAAGCCAAGGACAATGGCACGGGGTTTTGGTCCTACTTCATGTTCTGGCTTTGTGGGAGCCTAGCCAGTTTGGATGTTCACCTTCCTAGACATGGACGGAGAGGGGAGGACCTTGGACTTTCCACAGGGCAGGAAACCCTGGACTGCTCTTTGGACTGGAGAGGGAGGGGAAGAGGAGTGGGGGGAGGGGGAGAAGCGTGGGAAGAGGGGGAGGGAAATGGGAGGCTGGGAGGAGGGGGAAACTTTTTTTTCCTTTTCTCAATAAAAAATAATAATAAAATTATTCCAGAGATCTTCCTCAAAAAAAAATATATATGATGCCTTCAGCAATAGGGACTTTCCCTCAACTATTGGGGGAGGGGGAGGGAAATGGGAGGTGGCAGCGGGGAAGAGACAGAAATCTTTAATAAATAAATAAACTAAAAAAATAATACATTGAGTTATAATTGACATGTAATAAGTATCATCATTTTATAATTTGTTGAATTTGACACCGTTATATAGTTATAATCATAAATAAAAACAATTTAGAGATTATTATTGTCAGCTCCAAGTGTCTTCATGCCTATTTATCATCACCTTCTTTTCCTATGCCTAGTTTTGGCAACCAGTGCCTTATTTTATGCCTGCATAACACTGCATTTCCAAGGAAGTCATTAAAAAAGCAATAATACTAGTATGAAACCTCTTAGATAGACTAATATCTTTGACATTTTCTGTGAAAAGTGTATTATAATCTTCAACATCATATATGAAAGCCCTAACTCTTAATATTTGAAAACATCTTTGTGATGTAATTAGGCTACGGAGTGTGTATCTAATAAACTTATAAAGTGCCCATATCAGAAAAGACACAGAAAAACTCGTTTTCAAATCATTTATATTTTCTGTATGGAAGGAGATCCTAGCCAGAAACCCAATCAGTGGGCAACCTTGATCTCAAACTTCTAAAGCCATATCTTTAAGGGAAAAAAAATGTTGCTGAAGTCATCTGGTCTATGGTATTTTGACATAAAGACAAATGTAAACAGACATAAATTGGTCCCAAGAACAGATACCAAGGAGGTGACACTGTAACAATGATCTAAAATTATTGAAAGTGGTTATAGAACTAGGTAATAGGAAGAGGCTGGGGGAGTTCCAGGGTGTTTGCTATGAAGAGGAAAGGCAGCTTTTCTAGTGATGAATCTGAATGCTACAGGAGAAGTGCAGAGAAATATATGGTCTTCATAGAGAATATGCCAGTAGTCAGGCACAGGATGTTTATTGAAATAGTATTGATAAAGTATTGTAAATATTCCAGACTGCGATGCAGAACATATTAGAAGCTGGAAGACAGAAATGTTTAAAAAGAAATGATGTAGTTTAACTTTGTTTTTCCTCCAGGGTTGAGTGGAACGTATAACTTGTGAGAAATGGAAAATTGGATATTTAGTGTTGATTTCTCTGGTTGCACATAATAAAATTCAAGAGGAGAGAAACACATTGATGATACAATTATTATTCAATGAAGAAGAACAACTTGAATTTTGAAAATATTCACCCTATCCTTATCACAAATAAAATTAAGGAAGTATAGGAAGTTCATCTTTCTTATCACAAATAAAAATGAGGAAGTATAGGGAGTTTACCTGTTAGTGTTTCTTCTGACTTGTAATAGAGAGCTTTGTTGGCTTTTCCCATAAATTTAGCCAGTAATCTCATCAGAAGTCATTAACAGAAAGAAACTTAATAAAGAGCTAGGAAACACTGACTGAAGTAATTTTCTGAACTAAAGTCTTCTACTCTCCATGGAAAGGGAGGAAGGGCTCCTCAGGCTATCTGTAGATCACCAGGTATGCTATCTAAATTTCAAGGAGCTCTCAGGCAGCCTTAAGCAGTAGTTATGTAGTTGGGACCAACCAATAACACCCTTGGTTTGGCAAAGCCCCACAATAGACTAGACCAGTATAGAAAGCTGCTGTGTCCATTCTTGAGAGTAACATTGTCTTATTATTCTTTTGGATTGTATCTGAAGTATAAATATTTTGTTATTTAATGTTTAATTCTATAAAAAGTAGCTACATATGGACACACTATAGCATAATTTAAGAGATCTGTCCATTGCAATTTTATTATGGAGTATTTTTCTTACAGACTCAATTTTGGGACATTTTTACAAACATAACATTCCCAAGAAAACTACCAAAAGAATGGCACAGTAAATAATAATAATACCTGAAAATGTGTATCTTAATATTACAGGATACATTTTGTTTGCAGTATATTTTTAAGAACACAGCAACAGACAAGACAGCATACATCAAATTACACCATCATTTGCTTCATCTTTTTTCATTATAGCACACTGTTCAGATGGCTTCAGTACAGCTGGAACACTTGTGTGATAGAAAACTTGCTCACCTTCAAGGCATCCTGCTCCATTCCTGAACAGCTATCAACAGGAAAAAAATGAGTCTCATGATCACATCAAAATAATGCCATTTTTTTCTAGTGCTCTGTTTTTATGTTTGAGGCACTAAAGAAAAACATCTAATCTGTGTTTTTTCATGCTAAACAGCTCTAATTAGTCAAGGTTAACAATAGGAAGGCAAAGACAATCTGTGGGATAAAGCTAAAATATTTGATTCTGTAGAAACCCAAGCTGGCGCATACATCCTTGCTAAATGATCATGTGCATCCCGTTCTGAGCCTATTTGGTCTTCAACTTGCCATCTAGCTTTTGACATTTTAGTACAATTAAACCTGCCACCCCTGAGTGCTAAAACTGAACAACATACTGCATATGTTCATAGCTTTTTACTAGGAACCAAAAAAAAAAAAATGGCAGACGTCCATCCTTCTGTTCATGCCAAAGTGCAATTTGTCGATTGAAAGATGTTAGTGGCTACAGTGGGAATGGGCTGGAAAACTCATTTGGCATGCCCTCTCAGCTCTCACACAGTGATTTTAAATTTAAAAATAGACTATTGCCAAATAAGAGGTGACCAGGATCATGTTATTTAGTATTTTTAAACAGTGGCTAAACATGACATCGAGATAGATAGATAGATAGATAGATAGATAGATAGATAGATAGATAGATAGATAGATAGATAGATAGATGATAGATAGATAGATAGATAGATGATAGATAGATAAATAGATGATAGATAGATAGATAGATGATAGATAGATAGATAGATAGATAGATAGATAGATAGATAGATAGATGATAGATGATAGATATAGATAGATAGATAGATAGATGATAGATAGATAGATGATAGATAGATAGATAGATAGATGATAGATAGATAGATAGATAGAAGATAGATAAGTAAAACCTAAATTCTTAGCAATATGTATATAATTTTCAACTACTAATGATTCTGTTATTTTTGTTTTGTTGTCATTTGTTTTTAATGAGACAATAATTATTAGCAACCCCAGAATCACTTCAACTAGCACCGATTTGGGGGGAGTATGGAAGTTTTTGTGTTATTATTAATTAATTTTTTCATTTGTTTTATATCCTGACTGAAGCTTCCTCTCCCTCCTCTCCTTAAGCTTCATAATTTTAAGTTTTGTCAAAACATAAAATGAGGCAAATTATTAGTAAAACAAAGTCTATAAAATACCATTTCTTCCATTCCAGAAATGACATGGCGTTTTTAACAGCAAACAAAAGCAATTTGTTCTAATAAGCTTAAATTTCCAAGGAAAGACAGATGTTGTGGCTAATTAAAGTAGATATTACAAGACAAGAAAAATTCTAATAATTATTACATGGTGTTTGTATATAAAACAAGTTCCTCAATTTTTTTGACAGAATATCAACCTGTAACAAGTAGACTGAAATTCTTTTTATATTCATAATATATGGGAGATAAGAAGGTTCAGGCTGTGAACTAAAAGGAGGAAGTATAAAGTAATTAATCATTATCATTAACCATTTATAGTATGGTGCAATTATTCCTTCTTACATTGGTTTATCACTGCAATATACTTAGTAGTTTAAAATAACTCTTATTATTACAGTGTGTAGCAGAGCCATACAAACATGACTGGCAGAAGAAGCCACAAAAATAGCACAGACTGGAATTCTATTTCTTATTTACTCAAGAACCTGGTGAGTGACTTATAGGATTTAACATAAATGAGAAATAATAGAAGAATCAATGAACATGAACCAAAGATCTTGCCAATATTATTTCAATTAGAAGACTAGAGAGAAAGGGAGAGTTTTAAAATGGCTAGTAGGGATGGGAAGATGACTCAGGGCTCAAGAGAACTTTCTACTCTTCCCAAAGACCCCAGTGTGATTCCTAGCATGCATGTGTAAGCTCATACTCTGTGTAATTACAGTTCCAGTGAATCCAATGCCCTCTTCTGTCGTCCATGAGCACTGCAAGTATATCGTACCCAGACATACATGCAGGCAAAACACTTATAAAAATAAATATTTTCAAAATGGTTAGTGACTTGATAGCCAGAAGTATATAAAATACATATTTGAATTTGAAGTCTCAATAAAAAAAGAGACTAGGAGTATTAAAAGAAACAAAATAATATTATTCAATTTAGTAATCAACATAAATTTATGTTAAGAGAATTAATATATACCAAATATAATAAATATAAACAAAACCTTAAAACATAATGAAACTATGGCAACCAAACTAAAAGAAAATTCCTAAAATCAGGAAAAGAAAGTAATCCATTCATTGGGCCATGAAGCAATTATAAAACATATACTAGAATAGAAGTAAATAACAAAGTGACTGATATCTGAATAAGAGAAATTCAGTTATAAAACAATAATACTAATATATTCATAAAAGTATGAAAATTAAGCAATATACCTTAAATAACATAGAGCAGAAATATAAAGGTAATTGCAAATTGTTAGGAAAATAGTTATAATTAAAATCAAAACAGCCAGAATTTCAGAATACAACCAAAATAGCACATGAAGGAAAATAAATATATGAATCAATAATTCCAATTTTAGAGACAAGAAGGAGAACTAAGATAAACCCACTCTAGGCAAGAGACAGTGATAATAATGCTAGGAGGAGTAATGAAGTAGGAAAAATGACTCAAATACAATAAAGAAATAAAATCTTAATTATTTGACAAAATGAACAGGTTTGATACTATGACAAAGTAGAGACTCAAACCATCCATGTTCACTATCATGAATGGAAACCACACATCACTGCCAATCACACAAACATTAATAATAATGGAACATTATGAGTGGCTATGTGCAAACAAAAGTGAACAACTTAACAAATGGAGGACAATATAACAAGGACTGATTAAGGAATTGCCAAATAATGAAGGTATGAAGAGAAGACAGAAGACTAAGCCAAAAGATAATTTGGAAACAGAAGAATAAACAAATTATCACTACGGATGCACAAGAATGAGTCTTCAATTTTGTTTTTTAAACTGTGATGGTTTCAATGAGAAGGCCCCCATAGCCACATAATGTTTGATCCCCAGTTGGAGGAACTATTTGGCAAGGATTAGGCAGTGCCGTCTTGTTGGAGGAGGTATGTCACTGCCAATAAGATTTGAAGTCTCAAAAGTTCTGCCCTTCCCAGTTACCACTTCTGACATCTGTTTTCTCCTGACTGTGGATTTGTGTGCAATCTCTCTGACATTGCTCAGTACCATGCCTGTATGCCTGATACCATGATGGTCACGGATTCTAACCCTCTTGAGATGCAATCCCCAAATTAAATCCTTTCCATTTTCAAGTTGCCTAGATTGTGATGATTTATCACGGCAGAATAAAAATAACCAAGGCACATACATATATGATATATCTAATTATATATGTATATTATACCTACTTAGAGATTATATGTAGGTATTGCTAACATATAAATACAACCTGCTCAGTGCATAGCTTGTATATATAAATGTGTCTTCAAGGTTGAGCAATAATATATTTTAAGAGAGCAGTTGTTTTATGGATGGGAGGACAAATTCTTAATTCTACTCCATCATCTAACCAGAATCTTCTATATATTAGTAAATTTTCATGTTTTACAGATTTGATCAAAAGAACATTTAATGATTAATTTGAAATTTTAATCAAATATTCAGTCAATTTGATTAGACACTTGGCATTTTTTAGCTTTTTAAGACTTTTGTTGCTCTGAATAATTTTTTTCCTTTTTTATGAGTATCTGTGAGAAAGTAAGTGGATGTTTCTCTTCGGTTCACATATGAACATAAGATTATGCCTATGCCGGGCAGTGGTGGCACACACCTTTGATTCCAGTACTTGGGAGGCAGAGGCAGGTGGATCTTTGTGAGTATGAAGCCAACCTGGTCTACAATAGCTAGTTCTAGGTCAGGCTTCAAAGCTACAGAGAAATCCTGTCTCAAAAAACAAACAAACAACAACAAAAGATTATGCCTATATCTATTTCACTCTGTATTATTTATTTACTAAGATATTTATTGGTGATAAAATTGATTTAAAAGGTCATGTATAACACTCCAAATGAAATAAAAAGAATTAGTTACCTAGAACATAATTGCAGATAGTATATTTGCCTAAGGGAAAAGGTTATCAAGCAAAAAAAAATACTAATTTTCTCTTAATCTTCATTTTCTCTGTTGATTCACACTCTTTCTTTCTAGTCAATGTCCACTAAGTATTTCTATGATGCTTAACCTGGCCCTATTAGCTCACTGAATCTCATTGGGGAAACTGTCACTGTTGGAAGCATTGCTAAACTCTCTTCCCTTGCACCCTTTCGGTATTTTCCCTATATTGTAATTGTAACACATCATGCTGTGTCTTTCATCCAGTGGAGAGTGTGGATTTCTTTGTTGTGATACATTTGGTACACAATCCTCATTCTTCCTTTGTAAACAATGCAATAATTTCATAGTTATGAATCATTTTTGGCACAAACTAGGCTGTTCGCCTCATTAGTGGATATCCTTAGAGAGGCTGTAGCTATCAGTAAGAAACTGTACTAAATAAAAGGATGAATTTTTTTCACCTGCTAAACTACAAAAGCATCCCCAAAGTAATCTTCATCTAACAGCTTGGGTTTTACAAAAACAATCAGGTGATCAATTCTGTTTAACACTGAGGCGTTAACCACAGGGCTGTGTAAGATGCCAGGTGCAGGAACGCTTGCTGTGAACAGGAGAAATGCAGTATGCATCATGCAGTTGAGCATGGGTACTTGCAACAGATATTGTTAAAAATCATTACTCCATGTTGGAAATAAATGAGACAGTGTCCCTGAAGGGAACCAAGAAACCAATTAAAGAATGTTTTTATTCATTCAGAAAATATTTTGTGGCCTTCTACAACATACCAGCTCAGATGAAAGTATAGTCACTGAATATTCAGACATACATAAGGCTGACAGGTCCGTTAACTTGTTGGAACCTACAGGCATTTTATTTGTTTAACTTTAGGTAAACTGCACAGCTTTCTGTACAAACCATTATGTACTAAACATAATTTAGTATATTAATTATAATTTAGTAGAAAGTATAATCTAGCACAATACATTAGAGTTCATCAGAGGATTAGCTCTGTCTCCTTTTCACAGGATAATGGCTGTGGATGAGTTGTTACTGAACTTGGCAGAGAATGACATGTATAAATTGTATTCAGCACTTCCAAACAGCTTCATGTGTATTTTTAAAATAATTTGTTTAAAGCTCATATTTATGATAAGGTCACAAAAAGTTATACTTGAAATTTTTATTCAAACAAGTTCCTTATATATTATTTAGGTTGAAAATTTTGAAAATAGAAGAATTATTAAGGTTCCATATTATCTCTTATTTCATATTAATGATTTATTTGCACATTTCTGGGTCAAGCATGAATTTAAGAATATTTTTGGAAAGTTCAATGACCTATAAAATTTAATTTTTAGCATTTCTGTTGCCTTTTTTATGAATTGTATAACTATGAAAGGTATTGTTAATATTATTTAGGCATACCTTGCTTCACTCTTTCTTACAAAATTACAATAGCAAAAAGCCAAGGGTAATAAAGTTTAATTCAACCATTCACTTATTAAATAACTTGGAAGAACATCTATTGATACAAAGACTATTGCGTCAGGGTGTTAATTTTATTTTATTTCAATCAGATTGTTTAATCTGTGAGTGTGTTCTCTTCTCTCTGATCATAAAGAAGGACATGAGACCCTTTACTAAGATTGTTTTACCACCTATGAAGGAAGTTCAAAGCCTATGTTTGAAATGGAAGGTGTTTACTTACTTAAATGACTGAAGGAAAAATCATCAAAGTGTTGAAGATCTTACCTTTGTGCAAGTGTAATTTATTTAGTCCAGGAGGCAATTTGGAGGTGTTGCTCTTTGGGGTTAGTAAATCTCTATTGACAAGAGCAGTTCTTGTCTGTTAGACAAGAGAATCTGGACTTAACAATAACAGAAGAAAAAAAAAACTTTTAGAAAAAGGGGCTGTAATAAAGCAGAGGAAGTCAAAAGTGACTGTGATAGCCAGTAACTATTGTTTGAGACTAATTGCACTCAAACATAATAGACTCTATGTTATCTATCACATTTGTGACGCTGGAGGGAATTTTGTTATTGTTTATTGGCTTCATTTATTTAAAAGTTTCCAGAAATAAGATTTGACCCAGCCTTATGCCTCAGAAGACATCAAAAGGCAGGGTGAATATGAGGCATAGAAAAGAATAGGAATGAGACTATTTTTAATGAGATAAAGTTCTTCAGGATTACATCACAACAAGCAGAAATTCAAGGAGAGAATCTAATCTTCATGATTTGAATCATATTTTAAAGGAATATGCAAAACAGTTTCAAATAAAAACATAATTTATTTCTATGCAACTCAAGCATTGAATTTATATGAATAATTAACACAAAATCTGTAATTGTGCCTTTAAGCTGACTCTAAAGACACTGATTTTTCCATGAGTAATCCTTTTAAATAATGTATAAGTGCTTTAAATCTGGTTCGTGTTTACTTTTAAAAGTAAATAGGCCTGATTTTCTTGGAGACTGGGGCGCAACTCAGTTGCTTAGTATGTACATGGCACTGGGTTGTATCCCAACACAACACAAAAACAGTCAAATTGAAGCCTCAATTTTTTTTATGTTTGCTTGAAACCACCATAAACAGCCTTTGTTTACAAGAAAACACCTTTTTTCTAGCTGAACAGGGCTTCTAAATGAAGGGAAGTTAGATGTTTAAATTTAAAGACTCCACTAAATACAAATGTCAAAGAGAATCGTATGCTAAAATAGCATTTTATCAACAGTTTGTCATGTCTGGTAATCCCAGCACTCAGGAGGTAGATGCACTTAGAGCAAGAATTTAAAGCCAGACTTCCCTAAATAGGGTGTGGGAGTTAGTCAGGTTCACATGAGAAATCCTGCATCAAAAAGACAAAAATTAATTAGTTTGTTAACATAATATTAATGTCTGGGTAACTAGAATTGTTATTCTAAGCCTTGGCATAACAATTGTAATCATGGAAAGGGAAACATAGGTATAGTTTGCAATGATTCCAAAGGTAGCTGGATTTTTCTTGAATTTTGTATTAAAAACAGAATCACATTCATATGTTTAATTAAGTACAATGTAGACTGAATTTATTTAAAAGCACTTTTAAAATGTTCTTTTTTCAGTTGAAAACTTCAAAACAACTGACAGTTTAGTAGTGAATGAGCGTCAGTTTCTATAATGTTGTATTTCTTCTAAATGTTACCACAGAGTCATCATTAGAAAGTATTTTGATGAGATCATAACAATATCTCAATAATTTATATTTTCACTTCTCTACTTGATGTACTAGTATGCAAGGCTCTACTGTGTGATCCTAAGGTTCTCACAGAAATGATTTGTAGCTGTAAATTAAACATACTTTAGTATTTTTTTCCTGCCAGAACTCTTCTGTTTATTCTGTCTTTATCATCTTTAGAGGTTTTATTTTGCATTGTTTGTTTTCAGCAACTATATTTTGCAAGTTAAAACAGAATCTCACTCCCTGTAGGACGATCCATTCACTCCCTAGAATAAAACCCTTAATTGCTATAATTTGGATTCAAACTTGCAATTGCACCATAAAAATTTCTCCCTTGCAACAGTTATAGAAATATAGCTAAAATTCAGCAGACTGTCTCTCAATGAGGCAAGGAAATCCAGACTGACATTGCTGTTTTCTCTGATATTGAAAGGCTAATTTAAAGTTTTCCTAACTATTAGAACACCATGAGCTGATTGATATCTGTTGTGTGGTGTTTCTTGGTGAAATGTGAACAGTTGCCTATTTAAAGCCTAATGCAGAACTAATGACAGACCAAGGTAACAAATCCACCAAAGTCTAACTTGGTGAAAATCTTAAGTTTATTGGGATTGCTTATAGAGGTATGGAAAAAAAGTTATTTACATGAGTCTAGATGGCTCAAAGACAGCTGCATCACTGAAAATCCCTCCTCAGCCTATGGTACAATGATGTGGGGTTTCCCTCTGTACTCTGTGATTACCATTAATGAATAAAGAACTGCTATGAGCCTATAGCAGAGCAAGGCAGGAAGGACTGGATTGAATGTTGGGAGAAAGAAGGGCAGAGTCAGAGAGAAGCCATATAGCCCTGCTGGAGATAGATGCCGGAACTGTTCCCAGTAAGACACAGCCTTGTGATGATACACAGACTAATAGAAATGGGTTAAATTAATATGTAAGAGTTAGCTAATAAGAAGTTAGAGATAATG
Organism: Microtus pennsylvanicus; assembly: GCF_037038515.1. NCBI lineage: Eukaryota > Metazoa > Chordata > Mammalia > Rodentia > Cricetidae > Microtus > Microtus pennsylvanicus. The sequence goes on along the minus strand of NC_134579.1, from coordinate 1,132,677 downwards.
GGCCAAGCAGTGATTTAATTAATACAGTTTCTGTGTGATTATTTCGGGGCTGAGCAGCTGGGAACCAACAAGCATCCTCCACAATGTACAACTCCCGAAAGCTGTCCGCATAAATGACATGTAGACAGTGAGAGTGGGTAGAAAATCTTGCTCAGCAATTGTTGACTATTTTTATAACTTTGGGGACTGGCCTTGTGAATATTGTTCATCTCATGGACTTCCTGGTTGTAAGTGGTTTGCTCCTTTTTGTGAGGGCCTTTAAGTTTATTGATCTGGACCAGTGAGACTGTTCTGTGGGTAAAATCAATTGATGAAGCCCAAAGACACCATGCCAAAGTTCAGTACCCAGTCTCCACAGAGTGGAAGAAAATAACCAACTCTCAACGCTGTCCTCTGGCCCTGATTCATGTGGCACATGCATTCTCTCCTCCTCCCTCCCTGTACACACATGCTTACCAAATAAGTAAATAATATAATAAATAGAAAAATATTAATGTATTAACCTATCATATCCCCCTAGCAAACCAGAAGATGATAATTTTGTCATCTCATCGATGCATAAACAGTGTTATATATAAAGAGGAAATTGCCCAAAGTAACTGAGAAACTGAGGTGTTATTCCAGTGTTGGTTTTTCCAGAACCTAACCATTTAACCGGTCCATGCTTTTGTAATGTTACATGAAGTACTGAAAATGCAAGTGCCTAGGAGTCTATAACATTACATGGACTTCCATGAAAGTATGAGTGATTGAGAGTTTTCTTGCCTCTGTCTGTGGGTGGGGTTCTAAAACATTGAGACAAGGATAGAGACTGAATCTGAGATAGAGAGGGAGAGACCTACCCTGGAGAGCAGTGAGGAGAGAACATCCACTTGTTTATTTCCCTGGATTGCTCCCCACATGGTTATTCCTATCTGGTTGTGTCTCTGGATGACACTTTTCCATGTAGTTTCTCTCTCTGATTCTTTCTTTGTTTCTCTCTTTATTATTTTTTCCTTCCCTTAGGCTCAAAGGTGGTAACAGATTTTCCTAATATATATATTTTCATTATATTTTTCCATGGTTATCGATTAGTTCCCCTTCACCTTTCCCATGCCTTTGTGTTGGGAGAGGCTACTCATTTGTTTCCCGACTGCACAGACTAACGGTTTTCTGGCCACCCAGATTCCCAAAATAATCACACAGAAACTATACTATTTGTAATACTGTTTAGCCAATAGCTTAGGCATATTTTTGGCTAACTCATATCTTAGATTAACCCATCTTTATTAATCTGTGCATCGCAACGTGGCTTATAGGCAAGGTTTCATCCGTAGTCTCTCTCCTGTGGGGCTACCTTGTTTCTCTCTGACTTCTTTCTCCCAGAATTCTGTTTAATTTTCCCCACCTAACTCTGTTCTGACCTGCTACAGACCCAAAACAGCTCTATTAATCAATGGGAATCACAACATACAGAGGGAAATCCCACATCACTTCTGGGGAAAAACAAAGAAACAAACAATGTTTCTTTCCTCCTGGTTGATTTTAATTTTAATGTAAATGCATCATCTGCTTCCTGTTGCTAACCTGACTGGAATGGAGGGATTTGGGGGTGTTTTGGAGAACAATGTCAGGTTAATACAATGAACTAGAACATCTACCTTGGGCAGAAATAAGAAACAGGACATCCTGCCCACTAGGCCACTGTTAGCTAGCTAACTGCTTTCTTATGTAACACAACATTGCTTTCACACATTCTAAATTAAATAATTCATATGGACTTTCACAAATTAAATGCGCTGACTTTCAAACTCAAAATTTACATGTTCTTTGTTTGACAACATTACCATATGTTGGTAAACACTAAACCCATCTGGAATATTCCAAGCTTTTGCCTAATAATATATAAAGAATCAAATGCCAGAAACAACCTATTTTTCTGAGTTAAATGCCAGTTAATGTCAGCAAGAAAACATTTAAATTTCTGTGCACTCTGCTGTGTTTGTTATTTGAAGAAAGGGACTCTAACGGGTAAAAATGAGAGATTTCCTACTTTTACTAAAATGGTATGTGGAGACCCGTTAGAGTTGTATTTCACTACATATGCACATCACTAATTTTGCAGAGGATGTCAGTGAATTTACTGAATTTAGAATTATAAAGACCTACATAATACACAATGAATAATTAATGAATAGTTTATTTTTATTATCTTATGTAGAATATTTGCTAATTAAAGCTGACTAGCTTGTATAAGCTAATGAAATATAGTCTTAGAATTTATTTAATCTATAATGCTACCTATTAAAGAATTCAACTATTATATGGGGTTCTGTATCTTTAAAGAATGAATTAAGCATAAAGGCATTTTGAAATTTCAATTTTATTTCTCATTTAACACCTTTAAAAATGTAGACGTCTGTATTAGCTGGGGCTGGGTTCCACATTTCTGCATTTTGACCATTTGCAGTTTTCTGTAACTAGATTTGTCTGTTGCAAAAAGACGTTTTTAGATGAGAAATGGTACTACAGATATCTGTGCATATAAGGAAAGAAACTTAGAATATAATTAGGGAAAAGCTAGTTTAGGAAAGTGGCAATTGAAAGTTCTCATTTAAATCTCTGATTTTACTATCCCTGGGCAGTTGGCTATGTTTCCAATACCAGACATGATTTCCTTCTTGATGAATGGATCATAAATCCAATTAGAGAGCTGTTGTCTAGTGCCAAGCTATGAATGCCACTATTTTACCCTTAAAGTTATAGTGTGATGTTGATCAGTGTTGTGGTCTGAAAGCATCAAAACTGGGTGAGAATATCATTTGCTCTGTAAATTCTTCATCTAAGGTTCAGGGACGTTGTGGAACTGGGGGAAGAAATATTGTAGGAGCCAGAGGAACAAAGATTTGTTGTGAGATTCGATCTTGTAGAAATGTCACAAACTATACCCATGAAGTACCCAAACATGCCTTCCTAAATGTTACCTGAACAAGAATGATGATGTCCCATGGTAATGTAGACAGGCAAATGCTCACAATGTGTCTCCTAATTCTCAGACTAATCCTCACATTAATTCTCACACTAATCTGATGAGGGTCACATCTCAACTTCTATTCCATGATCCATAAGTCTTTTTAGAAACAGTAAAATATTTCTTGTCTAGGACAATTCCTCTGGAATTATGTAATATTTACACATTTTTAACCAATGTATATCTGCTCTATGTTTTTGATGTTATAAATAATTTATAGGCATACAATCTCTGGTTATCAAATTTAAATTTCAGAGCATATTATTTCCACCTTCAGATGTCTACCCTATAAAACTAATCTATTAAGGATGAAAATCCAAGCTTTCAGTCTTCTATTTTTTTCTATAAAGGCAGAGATAATATTTAACATTTTACTGTCAATAGTGCCTAAAAGAATAAAAATCATTTTATTGATTTTGAAACTCAAGTCAGGCAATAGAATCATTGTTTTATCCTACTGTATCCCAGCCAGGGACTTTTAGACACACAGCATTTGTAGTTGGTTTGACAGCAAAGTAAAACTGGATTGAGGAATTAGGCACACTGTCTAGTATTTGTGATAAGTCACCTCCACACGAAACCTCCAATGTTTTCACTCATTTGTGAAGACAATTTGATACTGATAACAAATACTTTCCCTATGAGAATTTTATTAGCACTTGTATTAAATTTTTTTCATTATCACCAACCCATTCCTCAATTGATCTAGGAGATAACAAGACTATATTCCAATTAAGGATACAATTATTATCAAAGAAAATTTCCATTCCTGAAGAGCCCATGCTATATGATATAATAACCAAACACAGATACCAAACACACCTGCCTAATGGCTTTTCCTATGCCACATTGACAAGGTACAGTATGTAATTAATAAACCATGTGTGGTAGTTTGAATGTAATTCGTCCCCATAATTTCATAGAGAATGCCACGATTATGAAATGTGTACAGTATATAATTAATAAACTGTGTGTTTCATAGAGAATGGCACTATTATGAGATGTGGCTTTGTTGGAGTAGTATGGCTTTGTCGGAAGAAGTGTATCACTGTGGGGGTGGGCTTTGAGTTTTCCTATGCTCAGAATACTTTCCAGTGAGTCAGTAAACTTCCTGTTGCCCACAAGATGTAGGACTCTTGGCTGTTCCTCCATCACCATGACTGCCTGTATGCCACCTTGGCCCCTACCATGATGATAAACGGATTAAAACTCTGAAACTGCAAGTGAGCCCCCTTAATCAAATGTTTTTTTATGAGACTTGCAGTGGTCCTGGGGTCTCTTCACAGCAATAAAAACCCTAAGACTCCATATAAGGTAAAACCATATGAAATAGTAAGATTTCCAAGATATTTCTAAAAAATATTTGTTAAATAATATTATTAGGTTTTGTTACAGGATTTATATGGAGAGATGGAAACATGTAGCTATCAAACATTAAATATTAAATTGTGCTTTGTTGGCCCATAGATGACAGTTTGCCTAACTCCATTCTGGATAACAGATTAATATTTCCTAATACTCGCTCTGGCTAAGCACACTTCTCTGTGAATTATGAATGTTATCTGATTTATATCTGAAGCAGTATTATAAGGCTGCAATTACCATCAACATTTTTCATGAGATAATCTGAATTTCAGAGGCTTTGACTAAGTTGTGCAAGATTATGTAGCTGGTGAGAAATAGAGCAGAGATGTCTGACAAGTGAGTCTGGCTAGACTCCATCATGCTTCTTGTTATGCATTCCCACCGATGGGGACATGGTTCTCTTAGTTTCTCATGAGCTTGGTTTCTTTTATAGCTGGATTCATGCTCCAGTCATGGGAGATTCACATTAACTGGATGGACACATTGATCCCAAGCTCCTTTCGTTAGAAGATTATGATTTCAGTTATTTCAGTTAGTCCAGCATATGTTAAGGGTGTAAAATAAATTCAAGATTTATATAGTGCCTTTACATTACATTTTACTAGTAATTTCATAGTCAACAGTGCTGGGAAATCCCACTGGCATACCCTGCTGGAAGGGTATCAGTCAATTCAGTCAGAGAACAGCCAAGTATGAACATGCTCATCTTTTTCAAATCTGGCAGTTCAGTTTTCTAAATTTTACTTTCATCAAATATCTATGTGAGAGAGTGATGTTTAATGTGTTGTTGTTATTAATAGCTATCATTTGAAAAGGACTTTAATTATTTATTTATTTACTTATTTATTTACTTATTTATTTATTCAAGACAGGGTTTCTTTGGAGCCTGTCCTGGAAATAGCTCTTATAGACCAGACTGGCCTCAAACTCACAGAGATACATCTGCCTCTGCCTCCTGATTGCTAGAAGCACTAGAATTAAAGGCGTAAACCACCACTGCCCTGCTAAAGACCTAATTTTTAAAGACATATGTAAATGACATTTGGAATAGTCATAAAATGAAATATTGTATAAAATTCAAATGAATGGGCCAGTTGTCTATTCACTGGCAGTTTAAAAATCTATCTTCCACTTAACTCTGTAATGTATATACTACATCTTATTTTCAATAAACCTTAAATTACTTCATTGTTAGCCAGGGAAGGTGGCATGATACCTTTTATCCCTGGACTTGGGAGGCAGAGGCAGAAAGACTTCTGTGAGTCCAAGTCCAGCCTTGTCTACATAAGCTGTTCTAGTTTAGTTAATACTACAAGGTGAGACCTTCTCTAAAAAATTAAAGTGACCAAAGTGAATTATATAATACACATATAATAATACCTTAAATTATAAATCATTTATTTTGTTCTGTGTAATTGACAAATATGTTAATTTTAAATATATGCAAACATTATTAAAAGGTATAGAACAGTTCTAAGTAAATGGTTTCTTTGGAAGTAAAAATTGATAGAATTGGGATGAGGAATTTATACAAAGGTACTCTTTTATGAGGGAAAGACCTTTCTTCTGTGTGAGTGTGTGTGTATATCCTATTTCATTTCTGTAATAGCAAATATATACCAAATCCTTCAAATCTCCCTAACTAAAAATTAAGTGATTATGCTATTATCTTCATTAAACTGTTGTGTTCTCTGAAACGTCATGATAAGTAGAAGGCTTATATTTGATATTTACTTCCTAAAAACATGTTTTCTGTGATTATTATTAAAAAGTAGAAAGTATACTTTCTCCATTTTGTGACAGTAATCACTATGTAATCTAATTTTGGAATGAAAAAATATATCCACAAACTCTCTTAAAAATGTTTGTTCCATACGAATCATTTAAAATAAATTAGAAATAAACATTTTATCAAATACAGTTTTCATTGCTTATCTTTTTGAGAATTTAAAAGTACACCATACGTATGATATTCTATGTCTGAAGTTCAGTATCACAATGGCAGATTAATCATAAGAAATTAGTTACAATGACAACCTAAAAACAGACTGGCAACAGTCTTCTTTTCCAGAAATTTAAGCATGTGAAAACTTAAAGATTCTCGTTTTTATTATCATATCTATTTCTTGTTTTAATATATAAAAGGTATCATGCCACCTTCCCTGGCTAAGAATGAAGTAATTTAAGGTTTATTGAAAATAAGATGTAGTATATACATTACAGAGTTAAGTGGAAGATAGATTTTAAACATAAGATAAAATTAAGATATTATTTTACAAGCCATTTACTTTTGAAGACAGAAAATTGATCCAAGAATGTCTTGTTATTTAAGTTCATCAACCACAAAGTCCATGGCTCTTCAGCCTTTTACGGAAGTACTATCGTAATAGGAAATACTGCTTTTGAGATAGTGTGATACCATTTGAAATAGAGATCATTTCTGAGCAAAGACACCATTTGATTCTGAGTTGATCTGTTATTAATACCTTCCTTAGTATTTCTAAGACTTCATACATTGTAACAGATTTAAAAGCCAGGAACCATCTCATTTTCTGACCTTTTGAAGACAGACTTTTTCTTACCTTCAAAAGAAATTACTTTGCCTGATTCTTTAAAATAGGTCATTTGTATTCCTGGCTCGATAGGCAAAATTACTGAAAAGAAGAAGAGACATTTGTTAGATACGTAATTCTTAAAAGCAAATTCTTAGTTTAGAAAGGTGAAGCTTAACTTCATGGTAAGGTCTACACTTGTTTCTCATGACAGGTAAAACTTTTGAAAGTGCAAAGAATGTTCTCCAATAGTATCTGTTGCTTTTTGGAAAACTCTAGTTACTTAGATTTCTATTTGACTCAATAACGCCTACATTTCAAGCTCATTGCAGACTCTAAGACATTAAAGTATAAGTCAAGACAACGCACCAAACACACACACTCTTTTCAAATCCCTTCTTAGATTCTGAGGCCTGTAAGTTCTATTCCAAATGCCCTGTCACCAGAGCCTCAGAGCCACCATCTGCTACCCCTTGGCCTCTTTCATCATACACAGCCTCAAATCATATCTACACTGACAAACCCATAGTCCTGCTTTGTTAACTCTTATGACTGCTCTTTCCAAAGACATTACCTAAAGTCCACATTTCTGCAATAGATTTATAAATATTCCTCTTTCATCCCTTCCTAATCATAAGGATCTATTCTGTTTGCACGCTGACTTTAATTTTCTACACATTTCACAACTGTATTCTAAAACAGCCTCTCCTCCAGTGGCCATATGCAACTTGAAGTTGGTTGTTCATGCTGTAGATGGGTAGAGTTAAAGCTTTCATGAACAATTATTTACTAGGGACCTATGTTCCATGGCTGCTGCTTCAGCTAGGTCCTCTGCATGTGTGTTATGATTGTTAGCTCAGTGTTTATGTGGGACAGTGGGCGTGGGGCTTTCCTGACGCTTTCATTAGCTCTTTCATCTGAGACCCTGCACTTTCTACTGGGTTGCCTCACGCAGCCTTGATATGGGGGCATGAACCTAGTCTTATTGTATCCTGTGAGGCTATGTTTGGTGCATATTCTCGGGAGGTTTGCTCATTTCTACAGGACAAGTGGGAGAGAAGTGTACCTGGAGGAGTGGAGAGGGGAGGAGAGGGCTAATGGGAGAGATGTAGGCAGAAGAAACTGGTTGGAATATATTTTTAAAAACAAAATAAATAAAAATAAAAAAAATAGAAAATGCAAAAGAGAGAAAAAGAACCAAATATTTGATTGATGGTCCCATGTAAGCACTGAATGCACAATATTAACAACAGTTTGACTGTAGCTGTTACTATGTTAATCTAAGCTCTATTGCCCCTGTTTCATCAGCAAAACTCAGTGTCTGTGGAACCAGTTCTTTAACTTTGGAAAGTTAACACTATGTTTCCCACAGTGAATAAGAAATTTATCCATTGTCTTGATGACCACCTACATACTAAAATCCATCCAATTATAAATTACACATTATAGTTTATCTCATATGTTTACTGAAATAAAAAGAATAACCATTTTTCATAGTGTACCTAATAGTAACGAAGTGAAATAACAAGAAAAATGCAATCCAAATTTCCTTAAATATACTTATTTTAGAGATAGTAAAGCACAGAATTACTTTAACAACATGAACTTGATCCATGCATGCAAATATTCAAAGTGAAATATTGAGGCTTCTGAATGGATGATCATCCAACAGTCAGTCCAGTTTTACTGTCAATTTCTCCCAAAAATGGCTATGGCACATCAAAACCTGAAGACTATAAACAAGCAGTCTGTCAGAATAGTATTAAATAGTCTAACATTTACTTCTCTGGCGTTAGAGAGCTTTCAGCCTTTCGCACTGTCTGATTTTGATTGACAAACGCAAGTCCACATCTGTAAACTGGGCTATTAGGCCTGAACCGGTATGGTCTATAGTGAGATAGCAAGACAAGACACTTGCCAGCATTATTGCATTGCATATTCAGTCACCGCCACTGACTGGGCACAGAGCTGCTGGTGACATCTTTGGTTCTAACAGCAGCAACTGGGAATGGATCTCCTAAGCTCTTGGTACTGCCAGTTTTACAGTTTTCTAGCCTCAGGTGGAACTCTCAAGTTCGGCAGCTCCCAGAACCTTCCTCCATAAACAGGGCCTGCCATCTCTTCTAAGTGCCTTTTGCTTCCTCCCTTGTTTTTTCATCCCTGTGTTGTGGGAGCTCCTTCTCCTCCTTCAGTCAATAGCATTTAAGATTATACTATAAATGCAGCTGTAAAGCCTGGTCTTGTTCTCTTGCTTCTGGCTGCTAGACTCTGTTCCTGTTCCCCATTAGTGTGAAGGATTGTTATCTAGGACAGTGATCTGTAAGTCTTGCCTAAAAATACAACCCTTTATTGTACATAATTCTGAACTAGTATGGGATTATTTTATAACTTGTTGCAAGGAAGGCTGCTTCTTTTTCCCGGCCGCCTGGCTAGCTTAGCCATAAAATAATCACACAGAAATTTATTAATTAAATAACTACTTGGCCCATTAGCTCTCACTTCTTATTGGCTAACTCTTATATATTAGGTTAAGTCATTTCTATTAATCTGTATATCACCACGAGGTCGTGGCCTAACAGCAAAGTCTTAGCACGTCTATCTCCAGCGGTGGGTCCATGGTGTCTCCCTAACTCTGCCCTTCTTTCTCCCAGCCTACCTAAGTTCTTCCCTATCAACAGGCCAAGGCAGTTTCGTTATTCATTAACCAAGAAAAGCAACACTTGGACAGATGGATCTTCCATACCAGTAACTTCTGCCACCATCCCTGTGTGTCCAAGTTTAGTCCTTCACCATCTTTACCACTTTTGTACCCCAGCACTTCCCTTGTCAGTGATCCTGAAGGTCCTTAGTTTCCCTGAAGTACTACTGCTATGGTTGGCATCACCTTTGTTGCTAACTCTAGCTCTAAGGGTGAGTCTTAACATCTCATCACATTCTGCTTATACTGATGATCACATAGGCAGGAAAAGACCACTGGGTATAAACTTTCACTGGGATTAAAGTTGGCCAATGCCAAGTATATGTGTATCTTTAGGATGTCTTAAAATATGAACTGAAGAGTTTGGTTTTATAGATAGAGGGGTATCTGACAAGCAAATGAAGGATTAATTTATAGCTGTCATGACACAACTTCAAGTTCTGCCAATGACTGACTTCATACTGAGTTACTGAAGAAGAGCTGCACTCGTCATCTTGAGTGAGAATACCTGTGGGGAGCACTAAAGTGAAGTTCATGGAAACTAACGTTTCCTGAGATGCTGTCTTCCAAGTCAAGTGCAGGAATCTTGAATGATATGACTGGGTAAGGCATTCTGGAACTTCAATATAACGGTCTTTGGAACTGGAATGTCCTCATAGTAAAATATCCAGAACAGTCATTCTGTCATGAGGGCATTCCAGTAAGTTGCCAGATAAGCAATTGTTTGACTGACATTTCCTTGCTCCAGGTTTTCCTATACAAGCAAAAGTTGTATGTGCTGCCATTCAAAGACCACCCACTCAGGCGGAGCAATTCATTCACAGAAAATCATGACAGGGCTCTTAACAGTAAAGACTTACAGTAGCTCAACAGACCACTAACTTTATCAATTGACTTTAACAATGTTTACCAGTGTTGTATTTACCCTGCCAAACGGTGCTATAATCAGTGTTGAATACCTATGTTTGAGAGTCATCTGCCCTAGCACTCTGGGTCTAGGAGGAAAATGAAACCTGGATTTAAAACCAAAAAAAAAAAAAAAAAAAAAAAGCAGGGGAGTAGAGACAAATAGGATTCTACTGTACTCCACATTGTCAAAATCTAATTCACTTGAAAAATATTTAGTAACGCTCCCAGTCTCTAAATTTCTCACTTATCCTTAATAAATGTGTTTGTTCTTCTTTACAAAAGGACATTTGTCAACAACAATAAATGTCACTGTGTGACCAATTAAAAACAGTTCAGATTTAGGAAAAAGAATGTGACATACAAATTATGAGACAATTCAAACATGTTAAAGTCCTTATTTTTACCATAAAAAAATAAAATAAGCAATAGAAAAATGTTTGATTTAAAAAAAAAAATAACTTCGACCTAATGGGAGAAGTATGAAATAAGAAAGAAAACAAAGATGAAGCAAGAGTTAAATGGGCTAATTAGATACATCAAAAACATACATATACGCATGTAACAACGATTTATAATGAGGCTGCGAATTTGAAAAAGAGAGCAGAGAGGTCTGTAGAGTGGCCTGGGGAGAGAAGGGGGAAATGATATAGCTACATTAACCTCAAAAACTAAAAGAAGCCAAAAGATTAATAAAAGTAGGCATGATAGGAATGATATAAACTGAGGACAAATTAAATTAATAGCCTGGCAAGCAAATTAAGAAAGGTCCTATGACATACCATGAGTAATAAGAATGATTAAGGCAGTAAGTCAGAAATTTATAGGAGGATAGAGAATACTAGTTCTCCTTAAGAAAATTCTAGCAGTGGCACATATTTTTAATCCCAGCTGTGAGTTCAAGGCCAGCCTGGTCCACAAGAGCTAGTTTCAGAACAGGCCCCAAAGTTACAGAGCAGCACTGTCTCAAAAAAAAAAAAAAAAAAAAAGAAGAAGAAGAAAATTCTAGAAGAATAAGAAGACCTCACATAATTCTCAAAACCTTAAATAACTGTTCTATCTACACAATGAAGAAATCTTTGCCATTGACATTTGTTATGCATTACCTGCAAGCATATTTTGTTTCTTTTAGTATATTTTTCAATACAAATTTTTAAAATGTGTTTTTCAAATTTTTATTACAGAAATGAGGTTGCTGTTTTCTTTTTTTAAAAAAAAGCATATAAATTTAGACATTGCTTCTTTTTGTGGAATTCTTTATCTTCTGAAACTCATTGACCACTTTATAAAATGTGTGTGTCTTAGTCACTGTTCTATTGCTGTGAAGAGACACTGTGACCATGGCACATCTTATAAAAGAAAGCACTTAATTGGAACTTGCTTGTAGTTTCAGATGTTTAATTCATTAACAGCATGCCAGCAAGTAGGCAAACATGGTACTGAAAAGGTAGCTGAGAATTCTATATCTAGATCTGCAGGCAGCAGGAAGGAGAGAAAGAGTGAGTGGGTCTGGCTTGAGCTTCTGAACCCCCAAATCGCTCCCCTGGTGACACACTTCCTCCAACAAGGCTACACCTACTCAACCAGGATCACACCTTCTAATCCTTGTCAAGTAGAGCCACTCCCTAAGGACCAAGCACTCAAATATATGCCCCTATGGAGGCCATTCCTACTCTAACAACCAGATTGGGATAGTCGGGTACTTATGTACAAAACATAATGCACACAAGATAGGAAAACTTATAATAAACTTGCAGTAGAGAGGGAGTTAGGAAATTAGAAAATGGGACAGATTATCAGGAAAGCAGCTTTAGACCTTCAGAAAGCTAAATTTTCAGTCTGCAATCCTTAAACAGCTTGACATTACTCAATTAAAAGTGAGCTAGAAGAAAAGTTTGGGGCTTTTCACATGCAAGTTAATAATGGACCAGTGTCAGACATTTCGAAAAGGATACGATACTACAGAGTAACCTGAATGGTATTGCTACAACTAGGTGCCCCCTGACTTACAGTTAACTAAAGCTAACAGATAAGTCAAGGTAACATATGCTGTTATCTGTCTCCTTTCTCAAACATTCATCCAAAGTTTGGGGCCACATAAAACAGAGGCAAATGTATAATCAGTAGGAGTAGAATGTGATCAATGATTTATTTCATTGTTTGACCAGAAGCTTAAACATTGTTTTCTTCCTCAAGGCTCAAGTTAACCCAGGCAGAACAGAACTTTGAAAACTATTAAGATGCAAGGGACAAAGACTCGGGGTACCTGGTCTCTCTGTTCTTTCCTGGGGTCCACCAGTCTCCCCTACTAATACTTCTACTTCTTTAAAGCTGACATCTTTACCTCTGGTCTTCACCTCATTCTTGGGGAAAATGTGATAGGAGATTTCTCCTAACCTTAGAGGGAAGCCATCAAACCCCAAAACATAGGTGATTTTCTAGTTTTCTGATAACATTACAGGAAGAAAATCTATAGATCTTGCTCCATAAGACCTTTTAAGCTCATAAAAGTGATGTCTGTCACATGAAATAAATAAAAGCAGTCTTAGATGAACATGAGATAGGCATCTACCATAACAGAAAGCAGTATTTCCTGATTCCTTTTAACTATTAAGAAAAACAAATTTGAAAATGTAAATAGGCTAGTTTCCGAATATTTAAAAGTATAATTTTTAATAATACATTATTAAAAAATAATTTTAAATTATTTATATAGAGATTTGTTGCAATTGTAAAGCTTTAATTTCCATTCATCTATTGGGAATCTGTAGCCATCAATCAACATCTGCTTCATAATTCCACATTTTCAAAGATTTATCTAAATATATTAGACTAATTTTAGAATCATATTTATATTCATGATGGTAAACGCAACTTCTTGATATAGGTATTTGTCTCTTCAATTTAGTCTCTTGCTGTTTCAAGACAGTGGCATTTTCTTCTTTATAGTTAATATTAGGTGAGGTCAGCATTAACCAAGAACAGGTTAATCTTCTTTTCTAAAACTATTTTATCTACAAAAGTTAAAGTTGTATTTCAAAACTCCAGCAATACTAAACTTTTAGTTGGCTGACATCTATCAAGTGAAACAAAGAGAATAAACTTTAGTAGAAATGTGATAAGGTGATTTGAGCTAAAAGAAATCAAAATATAAAAGCTTCCTTTATTAACAATTATATAAATTTTCTGAGAGTACCTGTCACAGTATTGAGAAAAATATCCTGTTAGTTGAATATGTCTAATATTTCTCAAGTACTAGTCAGTTTCTATAGGGATTATATAGCTAAATTATGTTTAACAACTCATAGAATTCCAAATCTGTAAATGAGGAAAATTAAATGAAAAAGTGAAATAATTGCCAAGAATTATGCTGGTAAGCCAGAATCTGTAGTCAAGAAAACCTAACTTCAGATTTGACTTTTAGAAATACTAATTATATTCCCTTTTAAGGAGGCCACATGACACGTAGGGAAAAGTCAAGCCCTAGAGGCAGCTGCTGCACTTGATTTCTCTCCTCATCAGGAGAAGCACATGAATTCTCACAAGCTGCTGAGTTTCAGCCAGTCAGAGTTTGAACAGGATGCAAGGGTTTGCTGATGTATCTCATGGAAAGGCAGTATTTTGTGAAGATGGAAATGTCAGAATAATTTTGGAATATCAAATCACTGTGTCTGGTTAGAGAAGTGTTAGTGGATTCTGAGCTGTGGTTAATTTTTGCTTGATTAACTAATAATTTCTTCACCATCTAGGACCCCAGAGAGTGTTTAGCACTACTAAAACACATGAGGCATAATGGATAACACAATCTACCATTCAGATAAAGAGAACTGAGTATTTGTTGTTTGGTTTTCTTTTTTCCTATAGATTTGAGGTAGAAAAAAATGTAATATCTATTTACAAGTAAAGTTTATTTTGTACAGTATTGATGTGCACAGTGTTTCAGAAACAAGTATTTTAGACAAATTGTTATATGAATGATCAATAGGGTTTCAATGAAAGTGTGAAAAAACATATTATCAAAAGATTTAAATTGCAGGAACCTATTTTGACATCCCCAGTAAATGCCAAGAAACAACTTTTGCAGCAAGCTTAAGGAAGTGTTCAGATAAAATATTCATGAATTCCCTGCTCAGAGAAAAGCCTCTTGTGGTCTTGTTTGACAGAGGATGACCTTAGTTTCAGTAAGTCCCCATTTTGGCTGTAACTTAGTGTTTAGATGCTTTGCTTAGATGAATAAACCATAGCATTTTGTTCTTTGTGATTTTTTAGTGTATGTGATAATTAATAGAAAGAAAGACTTTGAAGTTTTAGAATGAAGTAAATGGGACTTTTTAAAGGCATTAAGGTAGCTTAGAAGATCAATTTCCCAGCAGGTTATTTGTCAAAGCTCTTAGGACACACCCTGACTTGGGCAAATCCAGGAGTGTTCAATTGATGTTCTCTTTAAAATGTCTCAAAAATGTTTAGCTTTACTGTTTATGACATCTTTCAGCTAATGATTTGCTGTTAGTAGCCCTGAATTTCAACTCTCAAGGCTACTTCCAGGGTTTGAAGAAAAACTTCCACTACAGCAAACTGGGCTTAATGACTTTCTTTCTATCTGAGGGGTACATAATAAAATCACACACATTCTATTTCGATCATGTTCTTTATTATGTTGTCTGGTTTTTTGTCTCTAATTTTTTTCTAAGTTCTATTTTTTAACTCTCCATTGTTTCAGTTTTCTGTTCCAATTCTCTCTTGCTTCTTTGTTCTGTCTTAAATACATTTTTTTACAGGAGATTTTAGGCAATAAGAGAAAAAGTTACAAGATTTAGATCTCATTGGTCATAGCACCTTCCTTGGGTAAATGTTAAGGAGTTGAGCCATTTACCATAACAATGCAAGGTTTTGGGTGTAAGATTTTGATCAGAGGCTGGGGGCACAGTGCCTGGTGAGACAAGCTGTAAGACTTAGGTCTTTGTTAGCCACACTTGGCAAGCAGATAATTGGCATTATTTTTTAGCTTGCTTTTTGTTAACAACCTTGGTCAGACATCTGCAACTCTGACCTGTGCACATCTATAGAATTTTTAATTTATGACCCATTTACAGAAACATTCAGTCTAGTTAGAACTTGCTCTGAGGTTTTAAAAAAATTAGCTAATTGTATGTAGCATGTCTTAGAATGGCAAAAAATGTGTTTTCTTGTGTTAGTCTGAGTAAAAGTAAAAAGCATCTTATAGTTCTCGTGGGACAGTAGATCTAGTTATGAAGCATATACTAGCGTATTTTCCATATATGAAAATTACACCGCTTAATGAGAAGTCATCTTCTTGACTATCCATGAATATATGTGCCTGTAAGATTGAAGTGTAACCATGAGATTATTCGTACACAGCACACTACACTGCAGTACAGATATTGGGAAGACACATTATCTGCTTTAGCAAATGTGAAATTACAGACAGGAACAACAGTGTGCAGAGTCAGTGGTCTCATAGGCCCTGCCTGGATGGGATTCTCCTCCTTCAGAATCAATCTTCTGTTGGGTTGACATCTGAACACTAGTTGTCCCATGGCCTCCATCAGTTTGCCCCAAATATGGATCAATAATTCTGTTGTACATTAGTAAGACTTTATTATGGTACTATATAAATGCACCATATGTTCCATTTAGTATTTTTGTGTATATGAGCTTTAGTTTTTGTATTTCTTTTGAAGAAATATAGTAAATCCTACTGATACATATTTATAAAATAATATTAAAGTAAACAGAGTGTACCTATTCCTATCTTGGAGTTTTTTAAGTTTACTGAGACAACTATTCATTTAATTGTACCCTCCCAGCAAAGATGGTGTCACATGATCTGAGGGAAAGTATCACATTAGTTTTGGGATCAAAGAATTCTGCTAAGACATTTAACACTATTTAATGGCCTGATCCAGAGCTAGGAATTTATTCCATGACATGTGAAGATTAATAAATATATGCTTAATATGTTGATGTAAGAATAAACTATGGACTCATAGATGAACTTTCTAGAGTCCTGTGAAAGGTCACTTTTAAAGTAGACACAGTGAAAGCCTTTTTCCCTTTTTTTCTTTCTTTCCTTCCTTCCTTCTTTCTTTTTTTCTATCTTTCTCTCTCTCTCTCTCTCTCTCTCTCTCTCTCTCTCTCTTTCTTTCTTTTTCAAGACAGGATTTTTCTATGTAGCTTTGGAGCCTGTCCTGGCACTTGCTTTATAGACCAGGCTGGCCTTGAACTCACAGAGATCTGCCTGCCTCTGCTCAGATTAAAGGTATGTGGCACCACCTCCCAGCCAGTAAGGACTTTTATTGTAGGATTAGTTCTATTTTGCAAAACATTTAAAAATACATGTAGCAACATACTTGTAGAAACATTAATATTCATATTTAGCTTGTAATTATTTAAATATAAAACTGTGTTGGTGATATTGTTAATTTAAAATACATGCGTCCCAAATAAGAAATTACAATCTTGGCCTGATTTCTAGTACTTTTGACAGTAAAGTGCTAATGGATGACATAGATTAGTAATGATCATTAATTCAGATTCAACATATGTGGAGAATTCCAACAATGTGTACTAATTTAAATTGCTAGGAGTACTCAACTTTTCTTCTACAGTAGCATTCTCTAAACTATTTCTATAAAGAGCTCATTCTAGTTTTACTGTAAAGAAATCATTCTTTGATATTATGTTGTGGAAATATTCATAAGAGCATTTTTAAGACTTCCAAGTTTGAAAACTATCTTTTGGGAAGTGTTTGACTAGACACCCAAGTCCTGGAGAAAATTCTTTCATAGTGGGGGTCGGGAAGGACCAGCTTTCATACTTCAATGTCCAGCAAGGGACAGGAACAGCTATCCTGGGACCAGCAAGGGAGCTACATTACTTTTTAGTGTCTTATTTTTTTCTAAGATTTGTAATATTTACTCTATTATAAAATCATCTCTAGAACTATTTGAAATTTGCCTTTAATTACCACCATAATGTTTATTTAACGTTACCATATGTCTAAAATGAATAATAGCCAACTTGTGTTATGTTGGATAATACATTAAATTAAACACTGTATTTTACACTAAATATTATACTAATCCTCATGACAAAGGGTGAGCCATACTAGTTTTCTATTAAAACCTAGAAAGTAAAGGGAAACTACTGTGAAAATTAATTATAGTCACATGTATCAGAGAAACAATTTAATCCCAAGTAACATGGGTCCACAGCCAACATGTGGAATGGCAGCAAAGTGTCCCAAAAGACTGAACTGACATGGGGCTTCTTGATCCCTGTGCCCATTTGTAGCTTATTCCTCCCAGCAATCACTGTGTATCTCAGTGACAGGAAGTCTAATTGATTTCCATTATGTGAAACTAGAAAGTCCAGTATTTACAATGTAGCAATAAAGATAACAAATTTGTGATCCAGTCCATGCTTTCTAATGTCTTAACTATGGCTGTTTATCCTACCCAAAATAGTCCTCTAGCATTCTTAGAATCCACAAAAGGACATGGGTAAAACCATTTTTAATTTTAGCATTATTAAATCAAGAAACCATTTGAAGAAGAATCTACATTCTTCATATCACATATGTCTACATCTTAAAAGAGAAATCAGCAGAGTCGGCTGACCCAAGCTAGTGGGAGATCACTGATTCCAGACTGACAAGTATGGAAACTGCATAGGACCTAAGTAGGACCCCTGAATACAGGTGACAATGATATGGCTTGGGCCGAATATGGAGCCATTGGCAGTGGAACCAAGACCTAATTCTAAAGTATGAACTGCACAGGGGTGGAGAGGGGGGCTTGGTCCTGACTTGAGGAGGTAATTGGACAGATTTAGTTGACTCTTAAGAGTGGGTGGGGATAGGGTGGAGGTAAGACATAAGGATCAGAAAGAGAGGAGGGAGGAGGAACTGGGATTGGTATGTAAAAACTAAGTTAATAAATAAAATTCATTAAAATTTAAAAAGTACACTCTATAAATTATCTAAATACCAATTTATAAAAAAGATATATAATGCTTTTTTAAAAACTGGATGTTTCTGGTAAAAATAAATAAAATTTATTTTATTTTTTTAAAGAAGAAAACAAACTACCTTTTTTCATTTTACTACCAATCCCAGTTCCCACTCCCTCCCCTCTTCCTATATCCTCCTCCTTTCCTCTACCCCACCACATCCACTACTTAGAGAGGGTGAGGCACATTGCTTTGAGGAAGGACCAAGGTCCTCCCTACTACATCTAGCTCAGCCTAAATAAGAATATATATATTGGATTTTTCGAGACAGGGTTTCTCTGTAGCTTTTTGGTTCCTGTCCTGGAACTAGCTCTTCTAGACCAGGCTGGCCTCGAACTCACAGAGATCCACCTGCCTCTGCCTCCCGAGTGTTGGGATTAAAGGTGTGTGCCACCACTGCCCGGCTATAAGAATATTTTATAAAGGTCTGTTTTTCAGCATCCATCAATGTTGTATCAATATTGCTATCAAGGCTTATTTTCATAAACCAAACTAAACTACTAAAGAAAGTGAGGAAGAGTTGGTGCAACAGGCAAGCTGTGAAAACAAACTCCACCCACCACACTTTTTTAAAGCCTAGCATTGCATCCCAGAAAACCGTAGAAATTATCATCTCTTGGTGTAGAGGCCATTTATGGCTAAGGAGATTTTTGAAATAAAAAAATAGTTATGGCTCTTACAAGAATAGCTAGATTCTTGTAAAAAGCATTTGAACATTTGAACTATGTTCTTTCCAATATAATTGTGAAACCATAGACATTCTATTATTCAGATATAAAATACATATCATGATTAGCTAGGAACATTTTTTTAATTCATGATGGTAATCACAGAGCACTTGGGCAGCATACATAGAAAGTTCAAAAGTTAAAGGTTAGCTGGGGATATATAGAGGACTCCAGTCTAGCTATGGGCTATACAGTGCGATTCCGGTCCAGAAAACCTGTGAGTTCCTGTGTGTGGTGTTTGTGTGTGTGTGTGTGTGTGTGTGTGTGTGTGCGTGTGTGTGTGTGTGTATCTCCAACAAAAACAAAATAGTTCCCAAAATATTAAACTATTTCCTGTGTGAGAGGCCATATTTTTCTAGCAATTATATAATATATACATATATATTAATATATATGTATACCTGTAGTCTAGTATTTTAGCTCTAATTATTTAAATATCCTCTTTTTACAAAAATATATAAAGAATCTGTAATAAATTAATATTATTTAGCCAGAAAATAATAAATCACTGTGACCAACAATAAAGACAGAAGGTTGGGAAATTAGATTAGGTTTGTCTTAAAGATCTGTAAGTCTTTTGGCCCCTGAGTTCCATGCTCTAACAGCATCTTTCAGCCCTCCACGTCTGCCTTCATCATAACTGCCTCTGAACATTACCTAGGAGGTCTCACTGACCGCAACATTTACCAATCTCTATTTTAAAACCTCAGAGCCAATTATAACTTCAGCTGCCATATTATTATCTCTAAAGCTATGTCCACTGACTTGGGACTGTGTAGAGACTGCACAGAGAGTTCAGTGTAAAGAGTGCATACCACTCAATTCCCTGCACCCACAAGAGGTCTTTCACAACTGCTTGTAGGTCTAACTTCATGGGGACTCAACAGGCTCTGGTCCCCATGAACACCTCACTTACATGCAAGCAAATATGCATACAGACACATAGACAGACACACACAAATGCGTGCACACACATGCACACACATACATACACACACATGCATAACTTCAAAATAAACTGTTGTGGAGGAAGGTTTTCCTTTTCCTTTTAAGCTCCATGTTTAGGCAGCTGGAAATTAAAGTGGTAAGGGGCAGATTAGCAAAGGCCATGGCAGATTAGTATCCACCTAGAGAGACAGAAATTCACAGAAAAATGTGATTCAAGGTGGGGTGGCTAAAATTTGAGGATTATGTGTCATCTTCACAAGGGAGGAGGAAGAGAGAACAAGTCTTTGGAAAACAGCTGACTGTAAAGAGAGACAAATCGGTTCTCCACAGGATAGACAGGAGATGTGGCAGCTTGTGAAGTGAATGCTCCGATTATTTCCTGTCCAGAACTGACTTCCTTTGGTGCTAGGAGTCAATTTTCCTGTTGAATATCTGGAGAGGGAGCTAAGACAGTTGAACTACTTGGAAAGTTTCTGCTTTGGAGCAGATAAGGGAAGTTTGCATGTGGGTGGAATATAGGGAATATTCTAAATCCCTTAACTCAACTTGGGAGAAGGACCAACTCAGTCAGCAAGATATTTGCAGTATAAGCATAAGGACTTAAGTTCAGATCTGCATCATTTGTGAAAAAGCTGGGCACAGTGATGTGTGCCTATAATCCCAGAGCTGTACAGATGGGGACAAGCTCGGCTGGCAGGCTAAACATTCAGTGAAGAACAGCTTTAGTGGGAGGGACTGTCTCAAAATATAAAGCAGAGGTTATTTAGGAAGATAACCAGTGTGGGCTTCTGGAACACATACACGCACACACACACACACACACACACACACACACACACACACACACACACACACACTTGGCCGAGCACAGCTGTGTATACTGCTGGCTCAGCTTCTCTGAAGGCAAAGTTAGGAGTTCCCTTGAGTGCAAGAATCCAAAGACAACCTTGATCATATACCGAGATTCTGTCTCAGTTAAAAGAAGCAGCAAAGCTGAATTGAATACACAAGTAGGAATATAGACAAATAGTGACTAGGTTCAAAATGATTGGAGAAAATTATTCTCAGGTTTTGGTTTTTTCTTCTTCTTCTTCTTTTTCTGTAGTCCTTCGAATCAAGAAGCATCATTGCGAGTATCTGGAAACAAAACGCCCAGCAAACAGTAGGTACAGGATGCAGGCCAGTTTAGATTCTGATAACCACTTAAATATGTGTCTTCCCTAAACAGTAAAGTCCTGCTATCAGCATTTGGGGAGCACAAGTAAAGCAGTCACATCTCCCCACTGTCGGTTTCAGAAGCCAAATGAGGTCCCAAGTGTTTTGCGGACCCTAACTCAGGCCAGACCAGGATTTGTGGCTTTGACACTGGAACACATTTCAGGAATAGCTCGTTTATGAAGCAGATTTGGGGACAAGCCAAGCAGTCTTCATCATGAGCATTTTGAGAAAAGTGGGTGCTCAGAAGAAAAGCAAACACACCCTAAAGTGTGGGTACTGACTCCTCAAGGGAGACGCCCAGCTCATTGATTCAATAATAATAATATACAGGGTTTGGTTGCATTTGGACTCACCATCTTATCATTGGATGATTCCTAAGAGCACCTGACAACTGAATTATGATTACAACCCACAAAGTAAAGGTCTCACTCACAGGCATAGGTAGGTAAGGTATCTTTACTGTAAATAGTTTTGTTTGAGATTTTCTGTCAGTTCTGGCGGGGGGGGGGGAGTTATAAAATTCTTCTTAAGACTACATATTTGGGCTTTAAGCCCGGATCACTGTTACGATAACATAAACCTATTTATAAAAGGAATGTAAACTCTATGTTGACCACTTTACAGCAGATGGTGATGGTACCAGAGTTCTCTTCAGCTGGTGAGAGGCTTTATGAGCTCGTGAGAGCTCACAATGAGAGACTCCCTTCCCTGTCACAATAGAGTCATCTCTCTGTCTTCCTGCTCAGTGCAACTCAGGACTATAGACAAGATCAAAGACAAAAGAGCTGAGGGATGGCTCAGCCTAAGAGTATGCACAGGGCCAGCACAGGTCTAAGCCAAATGGAGCTTAGCACTGAGAGAGGAAGTGGACACAAGCCCCCACCTCTATCCCAGAAGCTATCTCCAACGGACAACAGCTCATAAATGACAAATTAGTTTTCTTCAACAGTCTTCAACAAGTGCCTACACAAACCATACTTCAGGGTAGGCCCCATGTCCAGGAGTAGATGGCCAACACAAAATGAACTTGAACGACATTTTTGGAGGGTTTTTTGTGTTATAATACTTTGCCTTAGAATTTCTTTTACCTTACAGGTTTTTATTGTTGTTGTTTTGGTTTGGGTTTTTCATTTTGTTTTTCTTTTTGCTTATGTAGTATGGTTCCCAATTTTCAGCTTTTGCTGGACTTCTGTGTGTATCTCTGTGTTTCTATATGTGTCTTGTGTTTTTGTCTCTCTCTTTCTGCTTGTTGGTTTTGCCCTAGTCTAGTTTGCTTTATTATTTTATTTATTTAGTTTTAAGACGCTGCTCTGTTTTCCTAATGAGGGAGAGAAAAGAAAAAGAGTGGATTTGGGCAGGTGGGGAGTTGTGGAGGATATGGGTAGAACCTGGGGAGGGGAAACTGGGATCACAATATATTATATTTTAAAATATATTTTAATTAAAAGAATGCACACATACTTTTCTTGAAGAATGGGTCCCCTGGACCCAGGCTGGGCAGCTCACAGCTGTCCATCACCTCTGGCCTCTCTAGGCACCTGCACTCACATGCGCCTTCTCAAGGAAACACACACATAAAAATACGAAAAATAAAAGTAGATCTTACAGAAATTAACAAAGACAAGTACATAATTGATTAAATTTGTTCGCTTATATCAAAATAGACCATAGTAAATAGGAAATATGAGAAATGCCATGATTATAAATTATTAAGGAAAATAGTTCATATATTCAGGATACAGTTCAAAATAGCTTAAACGTTTCTGCCATAGTGTTAGCCAGACTGAAAAGTTCTAACTTAAATTGTGGATTGGCAGGCGTAGCTTCTATGGCTTGACTAGCTAAATATCACCATTGTGCATGTTAGATATTTCTATTTCCATGTTATCCAATCACTTGTTAAATAAACTGTTATAATTTGAATAGCTAGAGTCTTTATTTTAAATTATGTTTTATAAATTAATAAGTTCTATATTTTCAAGCATACTATAAGTAACATATTTATTCTGAAATAAATATTTCTTGCTCATATAAACTCAACCTGGAAACTTGTAGACTAAAAAAATTAAATTAGATTTAAGCCACATAATTATTTTCCACCTAGAAATGTGATTCAGATTGTATAGCACTCAGAGCATGTTGCATTTCAAAGGAAGCATCAGAACATCTTGCAAAGAGTTAAGACACTGTATATTGAGGATAATAGTCAGAATATACTTTTTGAAAATTCTATCCTTTAACTTCTCTAAGAAATAAAAAGTGACTCATTTGGTCTGTTAACAAACTCATCACAGAAATCGGGGAAAGAAAGTATAGCATATGTACTAGATGAGCTAGCAGCCAATGTGAGAAAACAGCCTGTCTGCGTGAGCCAAGGCTTTCTACACCACGGTTACTAACGAGAGAAAATGAGGAGGAAACACAGGGCTCAGCCAGGTGTTGCTCTATGTCAGTAATTTACTCTACTATCTGATCAGTGATGAGAACAAAATCACCCCTGTCCTCAGGAAGCCATGAATGTTTCAAGGAAGCGATGGAAGCACCTGGCTGTCGGTGCTGTGTTCATCAGAGAAGAATCAAGTTCTTCCCTCACTGCTCAAGCCAGAAGCAACACTGGCAAACTTATGCTGTCTCTTAAGCGAAGGAAAAAGAAACAACTCTGCAGCTCCTTTTCTAGTGACTTGACAGAAAAACTCCCACATCCCTAAACCATTCAATATTTTTTCCAGTGGGCAGCAGTGTGAATATATCTTCCCTCCTTAAGCCTTTGTACCTCCTGGAATTATACTCAAGTCACACTGTTATACAAATAGCTTCCACTTGCCCAAAATAATAGAGATAAAACCACAATAATGCTGGCTGCGGGTTTTTTTCCAGTTAAATTTTTGAAAAACAATATATAGAATCTCAGAGAGTATTCTCATAAAATGTCCATTGCCTGTGTAATACAGCAGAGTTCTGCCCATTTGAATTATATTGACCATGGGGGAAAGGAAATGAGATTAGTTTGTGAGTATGAAGGAAATGGTACTGGGTGAATAGTTTTAGAATTAGGAAAAATTTGATACTGAGGGCATTTTTCTTTTTCCTTATTCTTTTTACTAAAGTTTTAGTTGGCATACAAAACAATGTGATTCATTATGACTTTTGTTTCATATGTAGCACTGTGCCTGCTCATAAGTACCAATACCCCCATGCTCTCCCGTACTTCCTCCCAACCTCTCACTGAGGTATGACTTTGCAATAATTAACTCAAGTAATTATGGCTTTGCAATAACTAACTGAGAATCATTTATGTTTGTTCTTGCTGTTTGATACAAATATGTCTTTTTAATAGATCTCGTTAAATGATTCTCAAAAATATTGAAATGAACCTAAATGGATTTGAATAATATTCAATTGAATTATAATGCAATGCATTTCATATTTTCATTGCACTGAGTTCAAATGTCAGCGTTTAAAAAATAATTTTCAATTTCTAGCTTTACCCTTACTAATATTCACTTACATTAATCCTACTTCAGTAAAATGGTGGCTATACACATAAACTATATAAATCATTTGAACAATGCTCAGATGGTATCCCAAAGGATTAGCAATAAGAGCTGTAGAGGTACTCATTGAACAAGTCTAAGGTAGGATTTAGAAGAAAGAAAACATTTAAATAAAGGTTACAGATACTGTGTGCTGATATAGTGGGTTCCATTGGAATCCCATGGCTTTAAAGATACCTTTGTGGTCAAAGTGGAATTTGTAACTGATCTCCTTAGAATGTGGTCCACTTCTCAGGGGGTGTGTGACTATGGGTCAGTTGTTTCCAGGTAGACTCTTCACAGTTCTAAAGTAAAAATAACTAGGCATTCAAGGCCATGGTATACAGAGAGTAGTTTAATATATTGGAAGGAGCATAAGAAGTTGAAAGTACAATCCAATATATAGTTGTGCATTCTGTAAAGGAGGATGTGCACCCACTTCAGATGATGGCAGCCAATTTCTAGGTGTCAGAGGAACAGTGAGCAAACGCTTTAGGAACTCAGACATACAAGATCAATTCCATCCGAAATGATCAAAGAAGACATAAGCTGGTCTGGTCTTCTATTTTAAGGGGAAAAATGGTAATTGCTGCTATTTTATTTCATAGTATAAATGGAAGTCTTTTAAATGCGAACTCTTCTGAAAAAGCCCAAGGACACATCTGTGGGTTGTTCTCTAGTGCCAAAAGATGACTCTAATTTTCTTGTCTGTTTGTGCACCTTAGGGATGCAGCAGGAAAGGATTTTTTATTTCTTGAAATACACAGGAAGCAAATCCATAGCACTTACAAGTCTAATTTTCATAAAGCTTTTTCGCTTAGAATACTTTCAAAGTCCATGGCTTTTGTAGCTAGCTTTTGCTGCAATTTTGTATTATTATATAAATTGAAGAATGTCTGCACAGGACCAGACGAAACAGCTGATGACGTTTCTGCATAAGCCACAGAAACTAATGTATGAATACCATTTACTACTGCGTTTAATTTTACATATAAAGTCTAAAACATAGTGTTTTGAATTATATTTTAGAAATAACATAGATAATAAATTCTGTGCTAAGACAAGGTTTATTTAAGTTCTTTGGAATAAGATATGTATTTTTAAATATATTAATTTAACTTAAAAATATTTAATAGATTGAAGGCTGATTTTTGTTTTGTTCTAGGCTTTGTTGCATGAGAGTTTTTACTAGATGGTGTCATTGATGTTGAGTCACTAGGAGCCGTTTGGTGCTAACTCATCCCGGGTATATAAATATCACCGCACTGCCATTTAGTAGGAACCGAATATTTTTAATTAGTGGCACATACTGTATTATAACTTTTTGTCCCTTTACATATCACACTTGCTTCCTCATGAGCATGCCATCATCTTATGAATGTGCAGAGATTTACTTTAGATGTCTAAGAGTAAAGAAATGCACTATGTGTGTTTCTTTCAAAGCTCAGAAATTCCCCTCCCCAAGCTCCACTGCAGGATAAATTTGGATTTGTAACCATTCACTCATTATACTGTAGTGCTTTAAACTTTCCATTTGTTTTTTGAAAAATTGTTTAGTTGTTCCCTATTTGACAATTCTAGCTAAGGTAATTTTTAGCTGTGTTAGTCGACTTCCTCCCTTCAAATTTCATAACATTTAAATTTGCTCATTATTTTCTATACCAGGAACATGAGGAAAATTTTTGTTAAAGAATCAGTTGAGGTCTGTAAGCAATAAAACATGTTTGAAGGTAATTAAAATGCTCACAAATTAAAATTTCATTACAATTTCATAAGTAACATATAATTAATAAAGTAGCACTTTCACCAAAATAATTAATAAATGAATAGAGTAACTGGAGAGATGGCTCAGCAGTTCTCAGCATTGTCTGAAGTTTGATTCCCAGGACCCACAAGGTAGCTCATGATCATAACTCGAGTGCAAAGTACTCTATGTCCGCTTCTGGCATCTGGCATCTCTAGGAGTGCATGTGGTGCACAGACAAACATGCTGGCAAAACACCCATATACATAAATTTTAATTTTCTTTTGATTTTCAAAAGAGAATGAAAATCAGTAGTATTGGTTTTACTATAATATTGTAGGTAAAGGATTTTTTTAAGTTGGAGAATTTCAATTTCTTGATTTTTCTCTTTGACCTGGCCAATTTCTCTGCCATGGAGAGCTAGCGATGCTAAATTCCTAAAAAGCACTGGGGCAGTACGTGCTCTTCCATTGGAATGCTACAAAGGAGGCCAATGGAGTCTCTGTCTGGTCCAATATTACGATACCTTTGCTTCTTATATTTCAAAGAAACTGTTTTTTAAATAGTATCTGTCATATAAACAGTTTCTCAAATGCCCTTGGATCTAAAGAATCTGTAGGTGTGTGTGGTGAAAATGGTTGAAAATGACAAAATAAAGACAAACCTCATTAAATCAGCCAGTCCCACAGCCAACGAAAGAGAAATTAAAAACATGTAGAGGGCTGAAAAGAACTTTAAAGCTAATTCATGGCTTACAAAATTAAGTATTGCTATTACGATTTATTGATAATAGAGTGATTTTTTTTAAACCTCCTTCTTTGTACTCTGTGAACGTATCTTCATGTACTTCTCAGTAACTCCAAACCACCGCCCAGTGTCATCATGGTGCAGCATGACACAATACTTAATTGTTGACAGTCTTTATGTTATTTGAAGCTCATAGTTGTAGGAGAAAAATGTTGGAAATTCAAAGCTTTTTGAAAAACTCCTCACATATTTAACATTAGGAAAAAATAAAGTAAGTTATAGAAATCAAAAAAACTTCCTATTATAAAAGGAAAAATAAGTTATAGAGATATGAAGAAAATATCTCTATGTTACAAAAAGCAGAGAAGAGAGTAAGACAAATCTCCACAAAGTATCCCAGGTTTAAAAAAAGAAACAGACTGAGAACTCTTAGAAAATGATAAAAACACACAGGGGTCAAAGACGTCACAAGAAAACCAACAGAGTCCACTAACCTGGGCCCATAGGGGCTCACAGATACTGAACTGATAGCCAGAAAGCCTGCATGGAACTGACGTAGGCCCTCTGCATATATGTGACAATTGTATAGATTTGTCTTCTTGTGGAACCCCTAAAAGTGGGAACAGGGGCTGTCTTTGTATCTCTTTTTTTTTAATATATCATCTTTTTTTAAAAATTTATTTATTTATTAAAATTTTCCACCACCCTCCTCCTCCTATTTCCCTCCCACTCCCCCCACTCTCCCTCCCCCTCCCTCTTCAGTCCTAAGAGACGTCAGGGTGCCCTGTCCTGTGGGAAGTCCATGGCCCTCCCCCATCCATCCAGGTCTAAGAATGTGTGTATCCAAACAGACTAGGGTTCCAAAAAGCCAGTACATGAAGTAGAATCAAAACCCAATGCCATTATCATTGGCTTCTCAGTCAGCCCCCATTGTCAGCCACATTCAGAGTCCAGTTTGATCACATGCTCATTCAGTCCCAGTCCACCTGGCCTTGGTGAGCTCTTTTTATAGCAGTTAGGACCTGTTCCTCATATTGAGTTGCCTTGTCTAGCCTTAATACAAGGGGGGGGGGGGGTACTTAGTCTTACTACAACTTGACATGTCATGTTCTGTTCATACCTATGGGAGTCCTGCCCTTTTCTGAATAGAAAGAGAAAAGGAGTGGATCTGGGGTAGATAGAGGCCAAGCAGCAGGGGTGGAGTTGGAAGGAAAGAAGGGAGGGGAAACTGTAGTCAGGACTTAAAATAACTAAGTATTATTTTAAAAAGAAAAGAAAATGATAAGCACAGAGAGAGATCATTAAAGATATTCACTATGTTCTGTATGACTTTTAGAACTTACTCAGTTTTCATAACTGAATCACAAATACTTATGATATAATATCTTTAAGGATATATTAATTTTAAAATTGGTAAAATTTTATTGTATTATATTATTTGTTGTTGTATTTACTTGTAAATTCCCTATTTTTACTATGACTATAATGATAACAACTTAGTGTCTTAAAACAATATCCATTCATAGTTCCTCAGTTCTAGATTTTAGAAATACAGTAAAGCCTTCCAGGGCTACGATCAATATGTCAGGTGGACTGAATTTCTGCAGGCTCCTGAGAAGAATCCATTGCTTGTCCTGGTCTTGACAGGCTTCTGGCTTTGGCCTCTAACCCTTGTGCTACTCGCCTATGAAGTCTTTTGTGAACATTAGACACACCTGGAGTACCGTGCTAAATCCTCTTTGCCTCATAATTCTGGTCTTCAAAGCCCCATTTTCCCAGAACATTTCTAGGCTCTAGGGATGGTAATGTGTTATTTGGGAGCCATTATCCTGTTTAGTTCATCCACCATTTGGTTGAGCACACTACAATGTTATTGTTGGACATAAAAAAAATAGAAATAAACAAGGGAGAACATAAAATAAAGTGCCAGCTTTCCCTCATGTGTGTCTCTGGTGTATCTTTCAAACACATAACCGAATTTCAACCACATGGGGAAAGGATATAACAATATATATTATCATTAAAATCTGATTACAAAGAAAAGTACATTAAAACAGAATCACACCGGGCAAATACTGTGAAGATCGTAGGGATTCATTAACTTTAAAGCACAGTCCATTGAGGAAATTTTTCTAAAACAAGACACAGACTCTCAAGAATACTGTCTCAACTTTATAATATATAGAGATATAGGTAATATAGATAGTTATGTGTGCATCAATTTGCCCATGATAAATCTATATAACATCAGCACAGCTTTGTTGTTAAGAAGACAGTAGTGATCATAACGTCTCTGCTAAGCACACACTGGAAGAAACAGCAGCACATGTTGGTGATGCACATTGGCTCCCTAAAATTGAGAAAGGATTACAGTTTCAAAATTCCGTTCCAATGAGTTTGTCCCAGTCTCTGCTGTTTATTTCATTGTGTTGTTGACTACATTTTTTAATTTTTTCTTATAACTTCTTTAAGTCTTTCCTGAAAGTATGAAAATGAAGAGTAGACAATGTAAAGAAAAATCAAAAAATACCCACAAATAAATGAAGAAAAGTGTCAGGCAGGATGAGGAATAGAAATAAGAGAGGGAAAATGAAAGAGGACAGGCTATCAGGCTAGAACACATGATGAATAATTGTGAGGTGCAAGCTGGAACCAGAGTGGAAGTCTCAAGTAAACACCAACTCCATATGAAAATTTCCTACAATTAGATATTTCCTAAAAGAAATGGAGAGATTGATAAACTTATCTACTTGTTTAATCCAATTAGCTAGGCAAGCAGTATATAGCTAGGCACTTTCTACATTAATGAAAAGTTTTAAATAGCATATAAGATCTATTCAAATATTATTTAGAATTCATATAGTCACAAACATGTATAGTAGTGTATTGATTCTCCTCCAACTTTCCTGTCTAAATGTTTACATATATTACATATATATGTATATGT
This sequence comes from Microtus pennsylvanicus, assembly GCF_037038515.1. Classification (NCBI taxonomy): domain Eukaryota; kingdom Metazoa; phylum Chordata; class Mammalia; order Rodentia; family Cricetidae; genus Microtus; species Microtus pennsylvanicus. Next base: position 1,102,250 of record NC_134579.1, on the reverse strand, counting down.
ATGTATACTCATTCATATATTCAAACACACAAACAAAACACATATGTACACTTACAATCACACTTGCATATATACACATACACACACAATATATATACAAGCAAGCACATGTGCACACATTCAAATGAATAAATATTAATATCAGCAGTATGATAAATAGATAAATAGGAATTAACAATATTCAATATAATTTTAAAAATACCATCATACTTTCATATTAAAACTGTATTTTAGAGTTAACACATAATATATATGTATACAATCACATGAGACACGTTATAAATCTGGAGAAAATTCTCAGTAACACATGTTTGTAATTATCCATAGTATAATTTTAAACATGGATTTTTCTTTTGAACATATTACACTAAATTAGAGTTAATGTTAATAGGAACTCAGAGCAACAACATTAATTTTAAAATTCTTACTTGACATCCTATTCAATACTAATATTTACCTCCAATTTCTTTACACAATTGCAAAAATCCTCTGAGCTTCAGTTGCTTATTTTAAAGATGGAAGCATTCTGCATTCCATAAAGGAATGAGATCTGCATAAGACAATTTACATGGTCACTTTTTTAGCAAAAAGTGATTAACTCTTAGTTAAAAGTCAATATGTGAACTGAAATAGTAATTCATTGTCTGTATAAACTTAAACTTAAGCAAATAGTTTTCATGTTTTTATGAAGAGGCTCCTTTGTTAGCCAATTCTACTATAAAATTTTCTTCAAAATTGTTCCATAGCACTAGATAACCTATTTGATGTTCAATAAATGGAGTAATCAGAAGGCTTTGTATTAAGACCACTTTCAAAAACATAGTAGTCTATCAGAACCTAGTCCCAGAATGGAGTCATGCGAGGGGAATTTTGAATACTTGTGAGAAAACTCCAAGAAAACAAAACGAGAATCTTGTGACTTTCGTTTCTTTTTTTTTTTTATGGTGAAAAAGTGTATATTTAGAATTAGCCGGCTGGCCTCAGTTTAGATGATTCCAATCTGAAAAACAAAGAGGAGCTGTGATTGTGGAGCTGTAATTGTTTAAGGTTAAAGGAGCTGGGATGGCAAGATGGGGAAAGTGGGGAATACAGGCAGACCGAGCGTAGACAAAGAACAGACTGGACAGGATGCTTACCTTGTTGGCAACATCCAGAGCATCATAATCAGGAGCCAACCGAACATACGCCTTCTTCTCTCCGTCGGGCCTTATGAGGGTGTTGACTTTGGCCACATCGATGTCATAGAGTTTCTTCACAGCCTGTTTGATCTGGTGCTTGTTGGCCTTGACGTCCACAATGAACACAAGTGTGTTGTTGTCTTCTATCTTCTTCATGGCTGACTCGGTGGTCAGGGGGAATTTGATGATGGCATAGTGGTCAAGCTTGTTCCTCCTGGGCGCGCTCTTCCGGGGGTATTTAGGCTGCCTTCGTAGCTGCAAGGTCTTGGGACGCCGAAAGGTGGGCGATGTGCGGAAGGAAGCTCCTGCCCCTCCCAAAGCCGAAGCTAAAACGAAGGCCTTGAAAGCCAAGAAGGCAGTGCTGAAAGGCGTCCACAGCCACAAAAAGATGACTTTCGTTTCTTAAACAACACAGAATTGGTCTTCAGATGCATTTCCAGGCTCCTCCTGGGTCGAGTGTGTAGGAGTGAGTTTACTTCTGCTGTTGTTATTCATATGCCTCTATGGAAAGCCTGTTCTTGCCATGTGTGGCTTGGGATTGAGCACCTTACTCACGCCATTCTTCTTAACCCTCACAGTATAAATTGTTTGGTGCTCCGAATAAAGGTGGCTACTGCAGGAGACTGTAGTCTGTCTCATTTTTAGGCTCCACTTTTCCAAAAACACACCAATAACGGGAGCGGCAGCGGTAATCCATTCAGTAATCATTTTTTTGAGGGTCAAAGCTATCAGTTTGAAGTTTTAAGCAATGAGTGATACCAGAAATACACTTCTGCAGAAGACTGTCTTGAATACATAATTCTCACTCAGAAAGAACCACTTGAGACTTCCAGTCACAATGACAGTTTGTAGTGTGCCTGTACATTCCAAGATCTGATTTTTTTAATATCATAAGTTGTCCTTCTGTGTCTTAAAATCATTTTTCTTGATGTGTAGAAATATGTATGGTACATCTAATTTTGCTCTGTATCCACTAGTACAAATAAAACACTTATCGTTGTTATCTGGTAGTTGCAGATGTTAGATAAACTGGCTCGTCAAATAAGTTCATTAAGTATATGAAAAACAAATGCTTAAAGCCTTATGTATTGTTGCTTTGCTTTGTGATAAAACTTGGTACAATGCTGACTTTTGTGGAAATAGTAAATGCAGAAATAAGGGTATAGTAAACTGTAAGTAGCTTCTCACATCCTCTGCTTCAATTCATTAACTGTTTATAATGGGCACCTAAAGTATATGGATGAAGTTCTTTTCAGAAGCAGTATGCTAATGTGCCAAACAGTTTAGAAAGTTCCAGTTATGTGAAGCATTATTTTTCTCAATGAAAAAAATTAACCAACAGGACCTTGGGGTTGAACCTATAGTTCCAGCTGCTCAGGTGGTTGTGGTAAGATCACTTGAAGACACACATCCAAAGTTAGTGAGGAAAATACAAGAGACTCCAACAAAATAGGAAGTTTATGACGTCAAAAAGATTTTCATAAATGTTAGTATTCTGAGAGTACAGTATTAGAAATTTGCATTCCAACATTGAAAAAATATTGATAAACACCAACATAATCAAGTATTTAATAATTATTACAGACAAACACAGAGGCCAGAAAACAACCTTTGGTGCCATGATCAGAAGAGCTCTCCACCTCCTCTGAGACAGCATCTGCTATAGGTCCAAAGCTCCCCAACTAGGCTGACAGGCTAGTAAACTTCATGGTTCCCATGTCTCTACATTCCCAGCAGTTGGTTAAAACTTACGCCATTTTACATGACTCTTTCTTAAAGCAATATGGTTCTGGGAAGCAAATTGATCTCTTTGTGCTTGCAAGGCAAGTGCTTTATCAGCTGAGTCATCCACCAGCCCATAAAGTGGCCTTTAAAGTGATAGATATATGCAATTAAGGAATTTTGCAATGTTTGCTTTATATGAGTGCAACATGAGACTTTAAAAATTAAGGTAATGCACCATCAATTTATGAGTGACAAATTAGAATAGAAAAATGGTATGTGTATTCTACTCAGTTGATCATTCTGTTATGTTGTTAAAGCAACTGAAAGTTTATGTTTTACAACCATTATATGGTTGGTGTTAAGAGCAAAATGCAGTACAGTGCAATATTAACTGCATCACAACACTATATTAAGCTGAAAATTAACCATAGATTAAGTCATGTATATATGAAAAGTATGTTCATAATTATACTATGTTGATCATTTTCTAGTTTTTAGGATTTGCTTTGAATTTATAATTTTTGCATAAATGACCATAATACATTATAAACCATAATGTAAAACAATAGCACAGCTTCCCTTGGGGATAAATTTAATAGTGGATATAATTCAATTTAAATAATGAATAATTTCTGAGTGCCTTTTCTTATTTTCTACATGATCTGTTGCTATCTTTATTTATAATATAAAAATTGATAATTTTTATAAACACAAGTCATTTTGCCAGCATATTTTAGTCCAATCTTATTTTTCTTCTAAAAACAAGAATTTTAAACGTATTTTCAAGTTTTTATTCCTCTGGGACAAATCTGTCAGTCTTATAAATTTTAAAAAAGATGTTTTCTTATGATGGAAAGACAACCTTTAGAAGTAAAATATTAAAGCAAGTTTTTCTATGAAGTTTAAAATATCACAATGAGTCATATTTAAAATCTTGCATCACCTATTAACACATGAAATAAATTTCTGAAAATGAAGCAGGAGAATGCTGCAACTTCCTAAGGATCCTTTCATTTGAATTTTTTATTGATTTTAATTGAGCTATACATTTTTCTCTGCTCCCCTCCCTTCTTCTCTTCTCTCTTTCTACCCTCTTATGGTCCCTATGCTCCCAATTTACTCAGGAGATCTTGTCTTTTTCTACTTCCAATGTAGATTAGAACCATGTATGTTACTCTTAGGGTCCTCATTATGTCTAGGTTCTCTGGGATTATGATTTGTAGGATGTTTTTCTTTACTTTATGTCTAAAAGCCCCTTATGAGTGAGTACATATAGTATTTGACTTTCTGGGTCTGGATTACCTCACTCAATATGATGTTTTCTAGAACCATCCATTTGTCTGCAAATTTTAAGATGTCATTATTTTTTCTGCCATATTGTATTCCATTATGTAAATGTACCACATTTGCCTTATCCATTCTTCAGTTGAGGGGTATTTAGGTTGTTTCCATGTTCTGGCTATGACAAAAAAAAATGCTGTGAACATAGCTGAGAACAATGTTCTTGAATTCTTAATTACCTCCATTAATCTTCCCATGGACATTGTGATTCCCACTTCTCAGTATTAGAAAGATAATTATTAAGTTTCAGTGTACTTCAACATACATAAAATCTGAATAGAACACCATATTCTGGTCAACATAGTCATTGGTAAAAATAACATCTATGGGTTTATGGGTCTTTCCTTGTGACTTCTTCTTTTTTTTTTTTAAGACAGGGTTTCTCTGTAGCTTTGGAGCCTGTCCTGAGGAACTTTTGCCCTTTAAAGTCTCTTTAAATAGCTTTTCTGGGAAATTATGTCATAAAATTAACACTCAGTATTTTGGTGCTGGATTTCTTTTACTCAGATCTCTCAAAAAGGGAAGCTTCCACAAATTCCTGTAATCATAGTTTGTTTCCTGCACTTGAAAACAGATTATATGAAATGCAGGGGACAAGCACACCACTAGCTTTGCTGTTAAAACCCAAAAACCAAACTAGTTCGAGGAAAAACTTCCTCCTTGATAGAGCTAGAGGTGAATGAGCTCTGGTTTTCATCTTAGAATATTTGAATGTTTCCTATATTTCAATCCCTTATCTGACTTGAATGGAATATACTTTGAGCCATTTTGTATTAATTTGGCATTGCCAATCGGTATCCTCTACACAAAATAATGTATTTTTCTTGGGAGAGACACAACATAAATTCAAAGACTGAAAATTATGCCTACTAATCAATTTTGTTTTCCTTTCCTTACAGCACCTTCTCTAATAGGTATGATGAGGAAGGACTGGGCATCCCAAAACAGCCTTGCTCTATCATGGCAAGCACCTGCTTTTACCAATGGAGCTATTCTGGACTACGAGATCAAGTACTATGAGAAAGTAGGTCTCATTTAGCACTTTCTAAAACTCTAAATTCGCATACATATATGCATAGGCATTTACAATATATATTGTTACAGTAGTTTAGATTAAAAATCTGTTTTTCTTTGGCCTAATTCCATAATGACTGTATCTTTGACTCCTCTCTAACTTCCCATCGTGCTCATAATTTCTTCATTAGTTTATCTCGTTTTATGCCACATTAAAGTAGAGAGTACCAGATGCTCATGTTTTTCAGGACCTACTCTAGGGAGGTTTATAATATAGCGATAATTGATAACGTCTCTAACTTAGAGTTTTATTGTTCTAACATTGTCTAAAATGCTACCAAGAAGGAACAGGAAGTCCAAATTCCTAAGGCATAAGTGAATGGTCAGCGCGAGCATTTCAACAATAAGTTTAATACCGCAGTCTACCATAATTGGAAGCGATAATTTAAAGGATAAATGAATTAAATGTCTTTATATTCAGGTCTGCACATTTATTTTATAAAAAGCTAATAAGACCAACTTTACTTTAAAAACAATCTAAATTTTACTTTGTTGTTCTGAATTTTCTCAATTATTATAATTTCCCAAATCATAAACATCCTTTACTTTATTAAATTTATAATTCTGCTTTGTGCTATTCCTTACCCCAATTATTTACCATTATGACATTTTGGCATAACTATTGCAAGACCATTTCTGATATTCCTTGCATTAGTAATAACACTTTGAAAATATTTATGAAGACAGAATATTATTTTAGTTGAGATAAAATTTGCATATATTTTCTTGGGTTAAATATAGGAATAATATGATTTAGACTTCTAGAATTTATCAGAAACAAAGAGATTTTTAAACTTTCCAACTCAAGCTTTGCATTTTAATCTGATAAAATAACTGAAATAACTAACCATAGATTCACAGGGGAAATGGCATACGTATTTATTACTATGCGTCTTTGTATAGGAGGTACAGGATGTGTAAAACTAAAAGACTACCCCAATGGTTGCATCTTAATTCATATCAGAAGGGAAACAATAGATATAGGTGATACAAGAAAGGTAGAAAATGGATTTTTCCACTGGATCCAAATAAGAGACAATGACTTCTGTCAGAGTTCCTCTGGGCTTTAAATGCTAACTTTTCTATCTCATCTTCCATGGTAAATGTTTATTATTCCTTGGTTAAAGAAAGTTCAATACAAGAGTTGGAGAACTAGTCTTTGGAAGATAAAGGATTTCCCTGTACTTGCTGACCCATTAGTGTTATCCACTGGAATCCCAAAGCAGTATATAGTGAGCTGTCATTTTCTATGTCTGAAGGGGCAAATCATAAACACATTAAAGTCTTCCCTAAAGAAATATAAGGTAGAAGTGGAAATGGAACCCATTCTATTGATGAGCAAGTGTACTTTGAATCAAGGGAAGACACTTTATATCTATAGGCTAGCTTTGAAAATGTTACAGCCTGAAGCATGTAGTCAAAGAAAATATTTCTGTCTGTGTGTCCCACTAGTTGAAACATATCTTCATGTACTCACAGTGCCTGCTTATCCAGAAAGTAGCATGCACAAATATATACAAAAAAATTCAAATACAAAACATTTGTTTCAGGAAAGTATTCTGTGTTATATTTTACACATATAAAAATCAGTGGTGGGTTTTGTGGTCATTTACCTTTACAGATTTTGGGTTGGATATAACCTAAAATTTTTCGAAATAAACCAAAGGCATAATCAGAAAAAAAGCATGTTTATTTAATTAAAAATCTGAAAACCACCGATTGTGAATTGTAGTAATTAACGTGATACCCATATTGACTTCATGGGTCTAAGTTTTACTTTGAAGTTGAAAAAGAAATTCTTTGGGGTGGGGGGGAACAGGTGTTTGTTTTAAAAAGTATGCTATTGGGCCAGAGATAATAGATTAAATATGCAGTTGGAACCAAAGACTTCTAAATTATGTTCTGATTTTGTCTCTTATTATGCTTTCAGCTGGGTGGGGTCAATACATCTCCTTTTTATTTAAAAGTCAGATTTACCAAAATGTACATGACTATACCAACTTTCTCGTGGTTGAATATATTAATTATAAGCAAACTTAAAGTTAAAAATGCCAAATCAGTATTTAAAAATCAACAATTAGATAAGCCTTAGGAAAATAGTCTTAGCCTGAAGCCTGATGCAGAATACCAGAACAAGAACATAGGTAAGCAGCATGAACAAGTAAAATGTTATTATTTCCATGCATTCAAATAAGCAGGCAAACCATCAAATGTTAAAATAACCTAATCCTGCAAATAAAACTCAAAATAAGTGACAGTATTACATTTTTCTGTGTTATGACTTCACATTCTAAAATCACATTTCACATACCTGCATCTATAATACGGTTTTTCCTCTCAAGAAAACAATTTTGTAAATACTAACTGGGACAGCTTACAGTAGAATTCCATAAAATTACATTTTTTTCATTCGTAGTAGCTTAAATATGGTTTAGTAAACCCACACACAGAGAAGCCTTAATATTCCCCTATATTTAGAATGCAAATATTCCCCCACATGTGTGCACTTGTGTGCAGTTATGCATGTAAATGAGCAATAGAAGAAGAGTAGATGTACTGGTCTGCTTCAGGTTTGGTTATTGGTAAGATTATGGAGAAAGTTAGACAGATTGGGCAGAGTGACAGAGGGAGAAAACGAGAAATGGCTAGTGTTATACACAGGTATGAATAGGCATATGCATGGGCCCTAAGTAGTTTTAATATTTATTATTAGTAATTATTTGACCAAAAGATACACTGATGTAAAGCTTTTTGTGCAAATGATTAAGTGAAATGGTTTCTAGGGGAACTGGAAATGAAAGCTGGAGGCCAAAGAAGTAAATGGCAATCAAATTCATGCTGATGAAGTCACTCTCTGGAGTATAAACAACTTCTCAAAGAGTGTTCTCTGCAAACAAAGAAGGGGGGCTTCCTTAGATGGTTCCAGCTGATCTATCGTTACAGAGTTTAGTGGAATCATATGGGTGACTAGAAAAAAATAATTAGAAACGCTTTTAGTTCTCTTCTAGCAGCTTTAGTTCCCCAAGTTTAGATTCATAGAAAAAAAGTGCAAATCTAAGTCTTTAAAAATAATAGATGGGAAGAACTGGAAGAAAAATTGATTTGGGTGATCTATTGGGATGCAAACTATTAAATAATGTATAAAAGTGGTCAAGTAGCTGTTGGAAAACACATCCATGATTCTTTTGTTAACATGCAGGTTCTTTTTGGGTTTTAGTGCCATGACATTAGATTACACATTTTACTCAAAATTGTAGAGGGTGTCTCTGACTCCTTTGCCTCTGCTTGGAACCCTTTTCCTCTACTGGGTTATCACAACCTGCCATGATTTGAGTTTATGTGCCAGGTCTTGTATTTTGTTAGTCCATACTTGGTGGATAACTCTGGGAGGCCTACTCTTTTTTCTTTCTTTCTTTCTTTATTTTAAAGGGAAACACAGGAGGAGTTGATGTGGGGGAGAGGGAAGGAAGAGTGAGGGAATGGGAGAAGTGGAAAGGAGGCGATGTGATATATGAGATTTAAAAAAAAAAGATACAGTAAAGTATCTGTGGATCTATAAATTGGTCCATAGAGCAGCAATATTTTGATCATTTTATGAGGGATTTGGAATGCTTTGTTATCTTCTGGCTGTTTAACATACATTCTCCTATAAATAAGAAAGAAATTAGTTTTCTTAGGGGAAAAAAAAGTATTCACAAATACCTGAAGTTAAATAACACATAGTCGCTATCAGTCAGCGTCCTTTCTCACAGATAGTGACTTATCAAAAAGAAGCATTGGACACTGGGTACAAGGATTGGAGTGAATCTCAGAATTTAGCTACTTTTACTTCACTATTAACCTTTGTTACCTTAATGGTAATCAAAACCCAAGCCTTATATATATTATGCAAGAAACATACCACAGTACACCTCCAGCACCAGGCCTTAATCTTGTTTCTGTTTGTTGTTGTTCACATATAAAATAAAGGTTGATAAAGTAATTCCTTATAGTCTGAGATAATTCTAAAAGAAAAAAAAACAAAAGCAAAAACTAAGATATGGCTATCAAAAACAGACAGACATATAGGTAGATAGATGATGATAGATAGATAGATAGATAGATAGATAGATAGATAGATAGATAGATAGATAGATGATACATAAAGACAGATACAAAGATAGAAAGAAATGGTTATTGAGGATGGATAGACACAGACAGAAATAGATATCACTGTCTCTCTCTGGGTGTAGTGTGTGTTTATATGTCTATGTATGCATACTTATTTGCATTCTGAGAGTAAAATATGGGAAATTAAACATATTTCTTTTTTGGTTGTAAGTAGTGAATTAAGTATGCATCCCAAGTTGTTTTTTACTTTTTATAATCCAAAAGTATTTGATTTTCATTTATTTTAAATTCACTGCCTTAATATGAAAAGAACATTATGAAGATTATCAAAGTTCAACTTTTTAATTTTCTGTTTTATGTATCTTCCATCTAAATTAGGCTTTATTGTGAGTGTCTTGTAAATAAAACCTTTATATTATCTGCTCCTATCATCTCAGTCTTCACCTGAAAATGATGCAAAAAGTCACAAGAAATGGCATTCTCTATTCCATACTATATTGACCATTCTTTGACAATTTTATGTCACTATAGCAAATACTTGAGCCTAAGCATTTTATAGAAGCCAAAAAATTACTTCTAGGAATAAAAAAGCTTGAGATCTAGTTCTCAGAATGTGTGTGTGTGTGTGTGTGTGTGTGAGAGAGAGAGAGAGAGAGAGAGAGAGAGAGAGAGAGAGAGAGAGAGAGAGAGAGAATTGAGGTAGTCCTGAGCATCTAGTCAAGCTACAGTATGCTGATGATCCTTGATGTCTCTTACTTGATATACTTCCTTTCTCTAGACTTGCACCCTACTACTGAGTCAGGAGCAAAGCACTAGTGTGTTCTACGTACCTTTGAGTCATTATTCCATTGTCCCGATGTGGATCATTCTAACCATAATAATTTCTCTAGACTTGCACCCTACTACTGAGTCAGGAGCAAAGCACTAGTGTGTTCCACCTACCCTTGAGTCATTATTCCATTGTCCCGATGTGGATCATTCTAACCATAATAATTGCCACTAGAAGGTCAACTGCTTATCTTCATCTACAGAAATGCTTTTCATTCTTTACTACATGACCAGGTTGAAAATCCTTCAAGTTCCTAAATTCTGTTTCCCTTTGGATTGTAAATTCTACTTCGCTATCATTTCTTTTTATGAATTTGAAATATGTAGCTAAAAGAAGTCACAAAGAACACTAAAGCTTTAAAGCTCATATATTTCTTGCACCAAATATTCACGTTCATCTGTTCTTAAATTCTACTTTCTATGTGCCGTGGGCATGAACATAATTCAGCCAAGTTCTTTACTAGTTTATAAGAAGAATGGCCTCTCCTTCAGTTTCCAAAGCCTTCTTCCTCTTTTTTCTTATGACCTCTCTGTGCACATTCCCACCACAATTCAGAGCACAGCCACCTAGTCAATCCCTCAGAAACTTCAAACCTTTCCTATCTCTTGCTTTTTTGCATTCAATCTCCTTAACGTTCTATTTACAACAATCTAGTTCTCTTCCTTGCCTGTGTGTCCAAATTATCCCATCCACTAGCCATCATACGATTTTTTCACCTGTATTTATGTGTTTGAAGTATTCATGCTACTTTATTTTATATAAGTATATTAGAATTCTAAGGTCCTAGTCAGTACCTCTAAGATGGTATCTAAATGCTGCAGCTTCTAGAAAAGAAAGAAGATAAGCCATGATGGAAGAATGGAAATGAAAAAAAAAATGGGAACAGGACATTGAACATACTCTTTAGTCACAGCATTAAGTTTGGGTTTGTTATGAAAAGTCAGTACCCACACCAGCGATAGATACCACTCTGCTGTCCACAAAAAATACCTTTCTTTTACTGGGCCTGCAATGCTACTGCATATCAAACAAGATCTTAGCATTCTTCTATTGTTTTTCCTTATCACTTTGCCTGTTCTGCAGGATTTGCAGACAGTGTATCATGGGTGTTTTTTCTCTACTTCATAGCAGCCATGATTTCTCCATGTTCTCTCATAATAGAAGGACAAGGTAACTCTCTGGGATCATTTTAATAAAGACAAAGGTGTCATTTTTGAGGCCTCTGCCTGCATAAGCTAATAATTTCCCTCAGAAATGGTATGCTATTATCAGTTGTTTGAGGTTATTATTTCAACATATAAACAGTCTGAGCATGCTTTGAAATCAATACCTACCTAAAATAATCTTAGAGTTATTTATATATTTATCTGATGGTCCTAAATCATTTATGAAATTTTAGATCATTTGGCTTACATCCCTCAACCTGAATCAGTGACTGGCAGGGTATTTTTACTTCCATCACATTGTAGCTGTATTGAGAAAATGGTCTTTTTGTTTAGAACTCATTTATTATAAATTGAAAGAGCATTCAATCACTGCAAAACTGCATCTAATAATTTAAAAAATTATAAGAGAAGGCGTGTATGTTTCAATAGTGTTCTTCTTTTGTATGTTCATAAGCAAGATTTACATACAAATGTCCATAAGTTGAGAGATGGTTCTGTTGATAATGAGAATGCAATCATATGAGGGAAGGGATTTTTTTTCTTTATTGTTATATCCCGTCCACAGAGACAATGTATACAGTAGATAGACAAAACTGCTGATCAATTATATTTTAAGTACTTTGAAGTATTTGGATGTATTTAATAATTAATCATATTAACAACCACTTGAAGTAAATAGCATTACTTTTATCATTTAACTTATGAAGAAACAAGTCACAAGGAGATTGAATAACTTTATCATATCCAGCAGGTGGCTGCTATGGCTGCCCAGGTTCTCCGGCATCACAATAGACACTCAGAAAATTCAGGCTTTTGCTGATGCTGATTTTGTAGCTTCCCTGAGGCCAAAGGCTGATTACTCTCTGTTGCCCTTTTGCATCCACAAAAATGGCAGCAATAAAAGATGCCTATGTCACCAGGGTGTTATACAGCTCCACTAATTACCAACTGGTAGCTCATCTTGCGAACATGAATCCCCTACAACAGTTCATTATTCTTACACTCAGTATTTAAAGGCACTGACTGGGAAATTATTTTCATGAAGTACTCTGCTTAATTTTGACCAGTCAGCAGGTCTTTGATTGTGTTTAGGAAAACACATCGTGAGAAAGGAAACAGTTCTCATACCCAGATGATCAATAAGTGTCTGAATACAATATTATAAGAAAGTAACTGTTATTTTTCATCCAAACACAGAAACAGCTTTTTAAGAGCATTAATTAAAAATATATAACTTCATGACCTTAAGAACTATATTATGGAAAGGTGAAAGACTTGCAGAATAATCACTATGGGAATTATTTTTAGTACCAAGAGTGACTTGATGTAGACACTTTTGAGGCAAAAGCAGATACTCTAGAAGGTCAGGGCTTTGGTCTGTTATAAAAGCCATATCCAGTCCAGGGACACACTCTGCCTGATGTCTGTTTCTTTCTTTCTGTTTATTTTACTTTCTTTACATAGTTTTTTGCACAAATGATCATTGAATAAATAACCCTTTGTTTTTCTAAAGATATATAATTGTGCACTGTTTCCTGACCCTCGAGGTATGGGTCTCAGGCTGGAACAGTCATGTAATAGCCACTCCTACAATTTCAGTGCCATCTTTACCCCAGCATATCTTTTAGGCCAGTCATGAGTCAAATCATAAGTCAAAGGCTTTGTAGCTGGCTTGGTATCCCAGTCATTTCTCTGGAAAAATTGCCTGGTTACAGAAGCTGGCCAGTTCAAGCTCTGTATCCCCCATTACTAGGAGTCTTTACTGGAGTACCATTATAGATTCTTGGGAATTTCAATGGTACTAGGATTCTAGCTGATCCCAGAGAAACCCCATGATTCCCGTGTTTCTCCCTCTATCCTCCCTACACCTGAATCCCCCAATCTGTCTACACACTATGAATCTATCCCAGAGAGATTCATGTGTCCCCAATAGCCCCTGCCTCCCACCCCCATGAGTCCTCATTGTTACCTAGCCTCTCTGGGTCTTTGGATTTTAGCATGGTTTTTCTTTACTTTACAGTTAATGTCCTCTTATAAGTGAGTACATACCATATTTGTCTTTCTGGGTCTGGGTACCTCACTCAGGATGTTTTTTTTTCTAGTTCCATACATTTACCTGGAAATTTCATGATGTTATATTTTTAACAGCTGAGCAGTGCTCCATTGTGTAAATGCGCCATCTTTTTTTTTGTCCTTTCTTCCATCCTTTGGATATATGACCAAAATTGTTACAGCTGGGTCTTAAGATAGATTGGTTTCCAACTTTCTGAAATTTGTAATATTGATTTCCAAAGTGGCTATATAAGTCTGCACTCCCACCAGCAATGAAGGAGTGTTCCCATGCTATACATCCTATCACTTGCATTTTTTATCTTAATCATTCTTATAAGTATAAGATGGAATCTCAGTGTCATTTTGATTTGCATTTCCTTGATGGCTAAGGCTCATGAACGTTTTTAAGTGTTCCTCAGCCATTTGAGATTCCTCTGTTGAGAATTCTGTTTAGATCTGTGGCCCATTTTAATTGGATTATTTGGCCTGTTGATGTCAAGTTCTCGAGATTTTTATGTATTTTGAAGATCAAACCTCTTTCATATGTGGGGTTGATGAAGAACATTCCTCACTCTATAGGCTGCTGCCTTGTTCTATTGACAGTGTCCTTTGCCTTACATAAGTTGTTCAGTTTATGAGGTCCCATGTATAGAACCAAATATGACTGGCAGAATTTTTATTCAGTGAAATGATTTTATTATATTCTGCTATACTTATAGATTGCTGCCTTACCCAACTGTCAAATTGTCATTAGAAAGGCTTCACTCAGCAATTGAAGGCAACAGATGCAGACCCACAGCCAAACACTAGGTGGATCTCAGGGAATCCTGAAGAAGAGGGAAAGGAAGAGTTGTAGGAGCCCAAGGGATCAAGGACACCATTTGAAAGCCCACAGAATCAACCGACTTTGGCTCCTAGGGTCTTCAAAGACTGAACCAACAGCCAGGGAGCCTGTATGGGACTGACATATGCCCTCTGCATATATGTTAAATTGTTTAGCTTGGTCTTCTTCTAGAATTACCAACAATGGAAACACAGGCTATCTCTGACTCCTTTGCCTCATTTTGTAACACTTTCCCTCATACTGGGTTGCCTTGTCCAGCCTTAAAACAGGGAGAAGTACATTGTTTTACTGCATCTTGGTATGTCATGTTTGGTTGCTAGCCATGGGAGGCCCATGGAGAAATCTTTCTGGAAAGAAATGGAGTAGTGTGGAGGGAAGGGAATGTAATTGCAATAGGGGGAATGGAAGCAGAAGAGAAGTGGGAAACTGCAGTTGGGATGCAAATAATAATAATCTTATTGCCTCATTATCTAAGATGAGCAGTAACCACAAAAAGGATATATAATCAGTAAGTATAAATCATCACTTTCATAAAATTAGGTGAAGCTGTTCTGATACTAATAACCACATTAAAAATCCTTTTTAAAAAAATGTATATTATTATTTAATGTATTTTCTTTCCTATTCTTTCTTTCTTTCTGATTAAGTTTTCTCTTCCTTTCTAGCAAGGTTACTCTATCCTCCATCCATGACTTAGGTACAGAAACACGGTCTTTTTCTTCTACATCATCCTTCCTCTCCAGGATCCTGCCTCATTTTTTTTTGTGAACTTTGATGTAAGCTTGTTTCAAAAACAAAGTATGATAATTGAACAAGGATTTGAGAATTGTAGCACTGTATAAAGAAGAAATAGAAGCCATTACTCATGTAGGATTTTAGTCAAAATGCAGGTTATGATTCATCTGGTCTGGAAGACAAATTGGGAAAATAGGATGAGATTTTGTATTATTACATTTATAGGTGATGCAACAATACTGGTCCATGTACCATCCTTGAAGTTGTGGACCTCTAGAGAATTTACCACTCGATTGCCTCGTCTTATTGAGGATGGATGAAGGGAAAATAGTTACAACCCTTTGGGAATGCAGACTAACTTACTTGTATGACTGTATTTAGTGACTGAGAATACCATAGATATTACGTAATTAGTATATCAGAACCTGAAGTAAGATAAATGCAGTACCAAATTGGTTTTAGATACAACTTAGAGTTTCTAATAAAATCAGATTTCTTGAACTAGTAAGCATATCCTTTGTATACTTTTTACTTCTTTTCTTCATCTCTTATTTGTTGCAATGTCCACTGCAGAGAAATTTGTTATGAACATTTGGTACTAATTAAAATAACATTACCTGAAAGGAAATGAACATCAAGGGAACACACTGATACAAAGACTCATTATAGAAATTCCATATCAAATTTCCATGTTGTGTAGAAAACATCACACTCTCCATGAAGATCTGCCTTGCTTAGTGGGCCAGGGAGTCCCTACGGTGCCTAGAGCAGAGATTCTCATGGTAACAAGACTGTGGCTGATGCCAGAACTGCAGCCACAGCAGCATCTGTCTGCTGTGAACATGGAAGGACAGAAATTGAAAAGACATGTACTATTTCATTACAGCTAGAGACTGCACACACACAAATGACAAAAATTTTGGGCAGTTGTTCTAGGTTTAAAATTCTCCTATTTCAAATAGTTGTACCATCATTGGCTTAAGGAACAAACTCTTAAAAAATTATATCATATAATTTGTATGTTAAAGACAGTATATCCAAAATAGGGAAAGCCAAAACTAATTCAAGTAAATATAATTTCCTTACCACTTTAAAATATGTTAGGAGAAATTAATTGTGTTTACTTCCTAGTGGTACGCTGTGGCTTCGGTAAAAAAAAAAAATGCACAGGAAGTCGGGAGCATTTCTCAAATGCCCTGGATGCTTATTTTAATGTAGTATAGATTTAAACAAACCAATATTTAAATTTATAGGCAAAAATAAAGATTAAACATAATGAATATCAGATTGCATGTTCTACTTTCTTAGGAGAATGAATTAATAAACAGTTAACTCTAGCAGAGAAGAAACTATGGGTGGCCCAGCTACATAGAATAGCAGACTTCTTGTATAAAACTACATATGATAGTTATTACTCACACTTCAGCTAACTTGCTATATCTCATCTTCTTCAAAAACTACATATGATACATGCTAAAGTAATAATCAGTTCCTTTCATATCCTTAGACATATACTTTGTAAATTGCTTCTCATCACTTCGATGAATTCTGGTTTATGTTTTGTTTGTTTGTTTGATGAGATTAAAATAAAACAAGTCATTTTCTATTTCTGACATACTGTTCTTGCATAACTTTATTATTTGTATTATGTACTGCCTTTCTGTGCATGGGGATAAGAAAAAATAAGGAAAAATAAGATAATCAACAATTTTAATGAAAATATGAGAAAATTTAAAAGTGCAATTAAAGAGAGTTACATTCCAAATAGGAATAAAAGACTAACTCAAATTTTCTCTGCTATTAAATATATATATATATATATATATATATATATATATATATATATATTTACCACAACATTCATGGAAAATAAAAAATATAAAACTACCTAATATGAATTTTTGACTTGAATTTTTAGGTTTTATTTTTAACAGTTCCTTTGGTATGAAAGAAAGGAAATGATGCAGTACCTAACTGCGTTTGAAGAGTAGAGCTTTGATAGCTACAGTAGACACCAGTGGCTAGGAATGACAGGGAAAATATCAGAAATACTCAGATGATTTGCATTTCTCTGATGGCTAAGGATGTTGAGCATTTCCTGCAGTGTCTTTCAGCCATTTTAGATCCTTCTGTTGAGAGTTCTTTGTATAGATTTATACCCCATTTTTATTGGATTATTTATTCTTTTGATGATCAATTTCTTGAGTTCTTCATATATTTTGGAGATCATTCTTCTGTCTAATGTGGGGTTGGTGAAGATATTTTCCCATTCTGTAGGCTGTCATTTTGTTTTGTCGACCATGTCCTTTGTTTTACAGAAGTTTTTCAGTTTCGGAGGTCCCATTTATTAATTGTTTCTCTCAGAGTCTGTGATACTGAAGTTATATTTAGAAAATGCTCTCCTGTGCCAATTCGTCCAAGTGTACTTTCCACTTTCTCTTTTATGATTTTCATTGTGGTTGGCTTTATGTTGAGGTTGATTTGACTTGAATTTTGTGCAACTCTGAGATTCCATCTTACACCTGTAAGAACAGCCAAGATCAAAAACACTGATAACAGCTTCTGCTGGAGATGTTGTGTGGTAAAGGGAACACTTCTGCATTGCTGCTTGGAGTGAAAACTGGTACAGACTCTTAGGATATCAGTATGGCAATTTCTCAGAAAATTAGGAAACAACCTTCCTTAAGACCCAGTAATACCACTTTTGGGTATATATCAAAAGAATGCTCAATTGTACTACAAGGACATGTGCTCAACTATCTTCATAGCTGCATTGTTTGTCATAACCAGAACCTGGAAAGAACCTAAATGCCACGTGACAGACAAACAGATAAGGAAAATGTGCTACATTTACATAATGGAGTACTATACTGCAAAAAAGAACCATAATGATATCTTGAAATTTGCAGGCAAATGGGTGGATCTAGAAAATATCATATCGAGTGAGGTAACCCAGAAACAGAAAGACAAATATCATATGTACTCACTTATAAATGGCTTTTAGACATAAAGCAAAGAAAACGAGCATGCAATTCACAATCCCAGAGAACCTAGACAATAATGAGGATCCTAAGAGAGATATACATAGATCTACATGGGAAGTAGAAAAAGACAAGATCTCCTGAGTAAATTGGGAGCATGGGGACCCTGGGAGAGGGTTGAAAGGGAGGGAAGAAGTAGGGAAGGGAGCAAAGAAAAATGTAGAGCTCAATAAAATCAATAACAAAATAAATACTCATATGAAGTTCTTACACTAGTGTACACCAGAAATCATGTTTTGTAAAAATCAGTTTTTCAAAATATTAAAACTGTGGTTTCTTTTCCTACTGGATTTCCAGTCTTCAGAATACTTGTCCTAAGGAAGAACAAAATCACAAACACAAATGTACAAATATCCTCTAAATTTCCAATATACATTAGGAAAATGTAAACAAACATCCTAGAGGATGGGGTTTTCTGTTTGCTGTAACATTATCACAAATTCAAATATTAGTTTTTAAATAATTTATGAAAATATAATGTTGCTTTGGGAAGTCAAAAATATAAAGCAAGCATCTTTTGTAGTCTAAAATAAGGATAAAGCCTATTATATATTATAGTTTTAGATTTTTGTATAAAAATAAATGCAGAACTATCTAGGACAGTGGTTTTCAGCCTATTGGTCACACCCCTTTTGGGGAATTAACTGACTCATTCACAGGGGCCACATATCAGATATCCTAAATATCTGATACATTAAAATTGATAATAGTATCAAAATTATAATTATGAAGAGCAACAAAAATAATTTATGATTGGGGATTACCACAACATGAGGAACTATAGTAAAGGAAAACAGCATTAGGAAGGTTGAGAACCACTATCTAAATTGTATTACCTAATGCATAGATTTTTTTTTTAAGTTTTCTTCTATCTGTATGGGTATTTTGTCTACATGTATGTATGTCTTGTGCAGGCCACGGAGGGCATTAGATTCTCTGGAACTGGAGTTACAGAGGATTTTGAGTTTCACTGTGGGTGCTAGTAATTGAACACAAATCCTCTGGAAAAGCCACCAGGGTTCTTAGCAAATGAGCCACCCTGTCACCAAACTTTTTCTTCCTGGGTTCTTAATGTGTTGACTGAGTCTTTGTCTAGTTAGAAAGATTGGTCCATTTCAACTGCAGTTTAAAGTATAACAATGCTTTTCCCTGTTGAGACCCAATACTGTTTGTAGCTAGAAGTAAAATATGATTAACAACTTAGTAATTTGTTCTCTGATACTTATTGCACCTATCATCAATCAGATACTTAGTAAATCTATGTACTTAACAAGGAAACATTTCTTTGCATGAGTTTAAAACCTACAATTATATGAAGAAACTTCATGAAGCTTTGAGAATTCCTTTAAGAGGTGTCATAGCTATTTTCAGAGTTTCACTACTGACCTCTATTTTTCTTCCCCAATTCCTTAGAGAAATATAGCAGATAAAATGAACCACAGTGAAAGTCATGTATTATAGCATATTTTCTTGGTAGCCAATCATAAATGTAAGGGACTTTCCACATTGGAAATACCCTTTTCCAATCAATGATTTTTCTGAATGGTGGGTGAGGCATATGAGTGTGTTTGCTTGTAGGGTTGGAGGTGTTACGTGGGTGGGTGAGAGGTACATATGTGTATGTATTGTGTGTGTGAAAGTGATATATCTGTATGTTTTGTGTGTTTAAACTACAGTACACTATTAATATGTTCAAACCCTCTAAAGATAGTATACTGTAATGAAAAAAAATCCTTGAAGAAATACGTGAACTGCCGTATGCCTGTCTTGTCTAAGTTGATTTGTAGATTTCACCTGTAAAAGGAACTCTAATACCTAGTGTTTGTAGCATATTCGAAGTTAGGAATCTCACCATGTTGGAACAGAGAAACTCTGTTTGCTGCAAGGCCAAAGCCCATCCCATCCACATCTCTTTCTGTGGGTAAGGTACACAGAAAAAAATTAAACTAAGGTATAACTAAAATATTTAAATGACTCTAACCAAGGAAATTATTTGCCTGGTTTTGAGTGAAGTCAGATGACTAAAGGAGGTGTAATAAAATGTAAACTGAATCATGAAAAAGTCAAAACAATACCATTGTT
The DNA here is from genome assembly GCF_037038515.1 of Microtus pennsylvanicus. Lineage (NCBI taxonomy): Eukaryota > Metazoa > Chordata > Mammalia > Rodentia > Cricetidae > Microtus > Microtus pennsylvanicus. Next base: position 1,082,073 of record NC_134579.1, on the reverse strand, counting down.
TACTGAGGGCAACTCATTCGTATTAACTCAATTTGGGATAACTTACTTAACTGCAGGCTTCATGAATGACATCTGTGTCATTCATGATGACCACTAGACTTCAACACCCAACTGGCAAGAGTAAGAAAATGCAATAAATTTGCGGTTAGATTCTGGTGGAGCATATAAAGTGACTCTGGTTTCTATTCTTTTGTATTTCATTTATGATTTGTTGCTCCATTCATTGATTAACATCAACATTTATGAAACGAAGCACTTGACACACGTAAAAAAAATATGGTTTAAATTATAAACCAATTGAAAATTAACTGGCTAGTTCAAATACCTTGCAGACATTAGATGAGCGTTTAAAATATTTTTGCCTAAATTTCTGGCAACCAACCTAAAATGGACATATTATATTATCTTTAAATATTTGACTGTCTTTGACAGTCAAAGACAACCATTCTTTCATCACACAGACCTGGACTGAAATTCTGATTTTTAATATTGATTTTCCCAAATCAAAGGTTTTAATTTCCCAAACTTCAAATTCTTCACCTGTTAGGAAAATGCAGTCTAACAACTATATAAGCTATTTATGTGCAATGAATTAAGAAAGCTTCAGGTATGAGTCTTTTTATTTACTGTCTATTATCTCTGGATATATAGCATGTATCTAGTGTTCATCTTGTCCAATACTGATATTAGTAGCAGTATCAACACCAGCTTGATTATTGTGACCCAAGGGTCTCTATAAATTTTTATTGCCCGTACAGAACGATGCTTAACCAAGATACAAGCAGCATCATCAAGAGATTTCTTGTTTTTCTTTAGATGATGTAGAATCAAGTCTTTGGGTTTAAAGAGAGTCACTAGTCTGTAAACTGTAAAAAAGCTACATGAACATTAAACGGCTAATTCAGCCAAGAGCATGATGTTATTTTTCTTCAAATGATTTTTAACATAAATATGTGACGGCATTCAAATTTTAAGAAAATTCACTGTATATTACCTTTGTTTTCAATTCTACTGCATTAGTTTCTTAATGTTGCACAATTTGTTATAAAAAATCTTGGCCATTTTAGGACAGCATTGTCTATCTCACAGAATATATGCGGGTCAGTGGTGTGGGAGGTCCTTTGGTCTATGTGTTGCTTTTATTGTTTAATGAATGAAAAAACTTCCTTGGCCTGTTGACAGGGCAGAACTTGGGTAGGCAGGGAAAACTGGACTAAATTCTGGGAGAAGAAAGGTGGGACTAGGGACGCCATGGAGCTGCTGCCAGAGTAAGACATGCCAAAACTTTGCAGGTAAACCACTGCCCCGTGGCAATACATAGATTAGTAGAGATGGGTTAAAATAAGATGTAAGAGTTAGCCAATAAGAAGCTAGAGCTAATGGGCCAAGCAGTGATTTAATTAAGACAGTTCCTGTGTAATTATTTCAGGTCTAAACTAGCTGGCTGACAGGGGCAGGCAAGTGAGCCCCCCTCATACAGATTGGGGATCCACAGGTGGTTGAGCTAGATGGCTCTGACTGAAAATACCATGGGCTGCATGAAGGCTCAGCGACTGGGGATCGTTCCTCAAGTCCACTTACATGATAATCTGTGGGAATCCTCATCAATACACCATCTAGCATTGATCATATTTGAGAGCATAAATACAAGAGACAATGACTGCAATGTACTTAATTGCATGGTCATGGAATCTAATCATGGTATAACAGGTGATTGTATATAACTGTGAATCTCAGAGTTGGGATATTGGGGTGCAGTCTTAGATGCCATTTACTGCATCAGGCTTATTGGGGGTAATGTGATGCTTCAGGTTAGCTTTCAAATAAAGCAAATGCTATGAACCCACCCACGTCCTTTAAATTCTATTTAAGAGATTTCAATGATAAAATCATCTTATTTTTCAGAATTTCTCTGTTAATCCACTTTAACATCACCTATAATAAAGATATTTTTTATTTCTAAGTACTGAGTCATGTCATTCAAATAATACATATGTGATGATTTCAGCATCTAAAATAAGTGAAATGAACAACCCAAATAAAATTTCAAGCTAGCAAGTCAAAATGCTACTTTTTATAACAGCTAAGCAGAACATCTTTTGCCTGGGGTCATATATTCAACTCTAAAGATTATTTTTGCCTTGCATCTTGCAAAACCTTAATATATTTTAATAATTAAAGTACACTGAATTCCATAAAAGCATAATATTCTATTTTTATACATGGTTCAAACTAACTTTGCTAATAGGAACCTTCTCTCTATCTACAATTATTCACAGATAATAAATGTATTTAGGAGAATAGCTGATATTATATAAAAATAAAATCAATGAATTCCTAAGCATATATAATATATAACATTATAATATATAAGCCAAAACATATACGTTCTCAAAATCATTTAAAGATAATGCATTTGCTTTTTTAGCAGATCAATAACAGTTATTGTATCAAAAAAGTAAATACTATGCAACACACTTGAATATAGAGACATTGGTAGATCAATTTGTCATATCATAGTACAAAATATTAGTCAAAAGATAAGAACATAAATCTGTACGTGTGTGTGTGTCTTTGAGAGAGAAGAAGAGAAAGTTGGAGAGATGGAAATATGGAAAAGAAGGGAGAACAGAGAGAGAGAAAAGTCATTTAGGTATTTAAATTCTCATTTTTTTCTCTCTCTTCCCATATGACTATTTCTTCTCTCTCTCTCTCTCTCTCTCTCTCTCTCTCTCTCTCTCTCTCTCTGTCTGTCTCCCTTTCCCTCTCTCTCTGTCTCTCTCTCTGTCTCTCTGTCTCTCTCTCTGTCTCTGTCTCTCTCTCTCTCAACATATACATACATATGTGTTTAGAAACAAGCATTAAAAGTGATCAATCCCTAAAATATTCTTATTTAGGTCTTTTTTTCTGTCATACTTAAAGAAAATTTAATGTTTCTAATTTAAATTCAATTAACAATTTATCACTTTGTCTTTTTCCTTTCCTCCCTCCAGCCTCTTTCAGCTATAGATACCTTTCCTGAAAGCCCTCTCATGCTCCCTGATGCTCAAGTTGTTGTGCATGTATATGTTTATACACAACTATATATAAATATAACCTGAAGAGAAAAGTGGCCCTCATTGCAACCATGTACACATCAAATGCACATTAATCAAAACTACAGTGCACAGAGGTCTGTGTTGCTTCTGCTGCAACCAGTTTTCTGAACCCTGTGATATTATTTGCTTCATCTTCTATGGCTGCTAATCAGCACATGCCTTTACAAAAGAAGTCTTCTTTAGAAAAAGACTGACTTTCCTAATTTAGAGAGGTACTTAACATAATCAAAAGATGCATCAGACCTTCAAATTTTAGGGACAAAATAATTACTATGAAATGTTCTGGGAGTTAAACTATTAAAGCAAAAACTCTTCCAGCCTTCCCTGCATAGTGAGTGGTGTGTAGTAAGTTCTTCATTTCCCAGCTTTCCTCTTATTATCCTCATTCCTCAAGGGAAAGACTTAAGTATCTTAGATTCTCAAATGAGGAGGAAAAAACCTCAATCTGTATTCTATTGCAAATAAGTAGAGATAATTATGAAGCTTCTTTGGCCAAATATAATTTTTGCCTTGAAGAGTAAAGCTAAGTCCCTTGCAACAGCCATTATTAATGATGCTCATATAATTACTATTTGAAAAAAAAGGATATCTGCCCAGAAAAATCAATTATAAACCACCAAATGTTCCTTGGACTTCTCAAAGAAGTTCTATGCCTAGTGTCCCTCATGACCTCTCCATTAAGAGACTGGCTGGCTATGCTCCTAATGGTTGCATTCAATTATTTAGAGGGAATCTCTATGCTTTTGCATTTCATATTAAAATGGCCAGAGATTATTTTTTTTATTATCTGCCTTGCAGAACTAAAGGCTCACTATGGAGAGAACAGTCATCTGATTGGTTTTTCTTTAAAAAAGAAAGAAATAAAAAAAGAAAGAGAGAGAGGGGGGGGGAAGAAAGAAAGAAAGAAAGAAAGAAAGAAAGAAAGAAAGAAAGAAAGAAAGAAAGAAAGAAAATGTAATTGAGTCCCCTACCATTAATGTCGCTTGTCATAGAAACATGGTGACTTTTCCATCATTGCAAAACTACAGGGAAAATAATAATTTTAAAAGTCTAATGGAAACCAACCAGTATGAGCAGCTGCATTTGTCAAGACCTGTTTTCCTTTAGGTCATCACACACTGCTTTTCTTAACATTCTTCTCACTTTTTATTTCCTTTTTTTTATTGATTTTTATTGAGCTCTACATTTTTCTCTGCTCCCCTCCATGCCTCTCCCCTCCCCTTCAACCATCTCCCAATGTCCCCATGCTCCAAATTTACTCAGGAGATCTTGTCTTTTTCTACTTCCCATGTAGATTAGATCTATGTATGTCTCTCTTAGGGTCCCCATTGTTGTTTAGGTTCTCTGGGATTGTGATTTGTAGGTTGGTTTTCTTTGTTTTATGCTTAAAAAGCACTTATGAGTGAGAACATATGATAAGTGTCTTTCTGCTTCTGGGTTACCTCACTCAAAATGATATTTTCTAGATTCATCCATTTGCCTGCAAAATTCAAGATGTCATTTTTTTTTCTGTTGTGTAGTACTCCATTGTGTAAATGTACCACATTTTCCTTATCCATTCTTCAGTCAAAGGGCACTGAGGTTATTTCTTATTTCTGTCTATGACAAACAAAGCTGCTATGAACATAATTCAGCACATATCTTTGTGGCACGATTGAGCATTCTTTGGATATATACCCAAAAGTGGTATTACTGGGTCTTGAGGAAGATTGTTTCCTAATTTTCTGAGAAATCGCCACACTGACATCCAAAGGGGCTGTACCAGCTTGCTTTCCCACCAGCAATGCAGAAGTGTTCCCTTTACAGCACAACCTCTCCAGCATAAGTTGTCATCAGTGTTTTTGATCTTGGCCGTTCTTCCAGGTGTAAGATGGAATCTCAGAGTTGTTTTGATTTACATTTCTCTGATGACTAAGGATGTTAAATATTTCCTTAAGTGTCTTTCAGCCATTTTGGATTCCTCTGTTGAGAGTTCTCTGTTTAGGTCTGTACTACATTTTTTATTGGATTATTTGTTCTTTTAAGCATTATTCTTGTAATCTCAGTTGATGATCATCCAACATTAATTAGGCAGTTTTGCCAAGTGAAGGAGTTAAGCTGAAGGCAAATGTAAGCTGTAGAAAGACTTCATGAAATTGCAAAAACTATTCCAATGCTACTCGTGTTGAGGACAGGATAAGAATTTGTGAAGGGTGAGACACTAACGTTGAGTGGAGATGCTAAGGTTGAGAGGAAACACTAACATGAGTGGAAACACTAATGTGAATGGCCACCTGGTGTGGAAGACTTGTTTAACTAAGTAATGATATGTTACCCTTGTTTACATTATAACACCCCAGGTGGCATTTTAGCTAGAGACCAGTTTATGACTTGCCTTCTGGTGGGTCTCCATAAGGCTGCCCTCAAGTCAGTAAACTATGATAAACTCTTAGAGGTCATTCAAGATACAAAGGAAAACTCTTCTTCATTTTTAGAATGCCTCATTAAGGCTCTGTTACAACATACTAACCTAAATCCAGAGACCCCAGAGGGCAGAGAGTTCCTCATGACTCACTTTTTTTCCAGAGCTTTCCTGATTTAGGCATCTAGAGAAAGGCCCCTTGACCCCACAGGCAGAAGTCTTAGAGTTGGCTTGTAAGGTGTACCATGCAAGAACTGATAAAAAACCCATAACCACAAATGTTAAATGCTGGCCACGGCCACACAGCCAGCCAAAGCGAATGACTGTTCGATCTGTGCTGTCCCTGCTGCCCCCTTGCCAACCCTCACCTCCACTGGGGCTTGGCAGTTGCCAGACTTGTATTTCAAATGTGGGAAAACTGGGCATTGGGCCTGGGCATGTCCTAATCCTTATATTGGTCCCATGAAACCTTTCTCTTGGATACAGGAGCCACATACTTGGTACTGAGGGAGTTTTGGTGACCTACCTCTTCTTTTAGTTTCCCTATTGTTGGGGTAGGAGGAAAGCCTTATCTACTTTATCAAGAGGTAAAGTTCCTGTGACATATTAACATTTTTAAAAGAATGGTTAGTTCATTCTACCTTCCCCGAGGACTGAGGATGGTATGAGATATGAAAATGCCAGGGAATGTTAAGAACCTTAAAGTTTGAGAGATCTGGGAGGTAAACTCTGGGCCATTATATGACTGAAGAGAGGTTGTGATTCCAAACCAGGGGATAATTTCTCAGAGAACATCAGAAACTGTCTGGGCCCTCTTGTTAGGGATGGGAAACACTTGAAGTTGAATCTGGAATTGCCTTGGTGTTGTTCTTAAAATGCGGGGCATGCGGGTGCCCGGCGCTGGCTCCAGCACAGGAGCAGCGGCTGAGTTCCCACCAGGAGGGAGCCATGCAGCGGAATTCCCAGCGCGGTGGATGTGGGCAGACCCATGGACACAGAAAGTAGCAATAAAACATTTATTGAGGGAGAGAGAGAGAGAGAGAAAGAAAAAAGAGATAGAAAGAGAGAGACAGAGAGACACTTGCACACACCAAGGTAACAGAAAGGGAAGAAGGCCTAGTTGTGTTGGGAAGGTCAGAGGTAATGGGAGTGGGCGTGGCTTGTCCTTTAAAGAGACAGGAAAGCACAACACTTGGAGACTCAAAGAAGTCAGAGATTCCAGAATCATGGGACACCTGCCAAAGGGAGCTGCTAACAAGTGGAGTGAGTCCATGGAAAAGAAGTGTGTTGCAGTGAATAAAGCTGAAAGCAGTTGGAGATCTGAATAGTGGCTTGACATCAGAAATGGAGATAGAGAATTTAAAGTTTTCCTAGAATGTTTCTGGGCTTGTTTTGGTCCAGTATTTCTTCATTATACTTCCTTCCCTACGTTTTGGAATGGTGAAGTATATCCTCTGCCACTGTATATTGGAAGTATGTGATCTGCTTCATTCTTTTGATTTTCACAAGTTATTAGAGTTAAGAGAGTATATAAATCTAAGAACAGACTTTGAAATTTGGGATATTACACATTGTTGACATTGTTATAAGACTATGGATACTTTGAAGTCATAGTGAATACATTTCTGTATTATGTTATGGCTACAAGTCTATGGGAACTAGGGAGTGAAATGTAGTGGTTTGAATAGGAACGGCCCACATAGACTTTTGCATATGAATTTTTGGCCCAAAGGGAATGGTACTACTAGAAGGTGTGGCTTTCTTGAAGTAAATGTAGCCTTGTTGGAAGAAGTGCACCACTGTGGAGGTGGGTTTTAAGGTCTTATAAGCTCCTGTCTGATGCAGTTTTTTTGTCCTGATGCCTGCAGATGAGATATAAATCTATCAACTCCTTCTCCAGCACCATGTATGCCTGCGTGCTGCCATGTCCTGTCAGGATGATAATGGACTACACCTCTGAAACTATATGCCAGCCCCAATTAAACATTTTTTATAAGAGTTGTCATGGTTGTGGTGTCTCTTCACAGCTTTAGAAACCATAACTAAGACAAACAGGAAGTATTTGTTTGTTTCTTTCAGAGGAACTTGTTAAGAATTTGTCTCTGAACCAAATTGTAATGGTTTGTACTCCTGCATGCTACAGTACTGTTCTGTTCATTCTGCTTCATGCTACACTATGGTTTGTGCCTGTACTTCATGTACTACAGTACTACACCTGTAGCATACCACTGCACTATAAAATGGTTCGTGAGCCTCGGGCAAGGGCCTGTTGGAGATTGACACACACAGACACAGAGATGGAGACATGGCTCATCCTTGAATTCCCCAAGAATGCCCCCTTTATTGTGTTTCAGGGCAGCTTATATAGGGATCCTTAACTGATTGCCCTGCCCCAACCAAACCCACCAGAAACCATTCCCCTGCAAACAGGAACTCCTGAGGGTCTCCTGCTCAGAGCAGCTGCAAACACAGAAAAACAAGGCCAAGGCAGTAGACAGGTACAGGGAGCATAGGCCCCTCGGGTAAGCCTGCTGCTCACTCCACAGACTCAAGGGCATGCAGAGTCAGGAACTACTGCCGCTTTCTCCTTGCCCCACTGTCAGACCAGCAGCCAAGCGGGATATGAGCCGCTCTGGCTTGCCTCAGTTCCAGCATTTGTTGCTGCAGTTGCCGATGCTCCTGGCACCGCAGCAGTGTCCTCCTCAGCCCCACAACCTCTAAAGGATATTGGGAAATTTTGGGAACTACTTCCTGCTGTTTATTGGGTGAAGTTTCTTTGGGGGTATTCACAGTGACATTTCAGGGGTCTTTGTTGTAGTATGTGTGGCAGGGCTACGTTCCTGGCACCCGGCCTCCTGCAATGCTAGTTTATGCGCCGAAATAATTACACAGAAACTGTATTCTTTCAAACACTGCTTGGCCCATTAGCTCTAGCCTCTTATTGGCTAGCTCTTATATATTGATCTAACCCATTTCTAATAATCTGTGTAGCACACGAGCTGGCTTACCAGGAAAGATCTTAACCTGTGGCTGTGTCGGGTGGGAGAATCATGGTGACTGCCTGATTCAGCTTCTTTCTCCCAGCATTCTGTTCTGTCTACACCACCCACCTAAGGGCTGGCCTATCAAATGGGCCAAGGCAGTTTCTTTATTAACCAATGACCTTCCTCCATCAGGTCTTGGTACATAATTGTCTCTCTAGTCAAAAACAAAAGAAAACACAACAGTATACACTTAAACACATTCTATCTTTTTGAGGCCCTCAATTCACCCTCTTGCCTCCTCATTATTACTTTCTTTTTATTTCTGTTTGTTTCATTTATTTATCTGTTTGTTTGTTTGTTTATTTGAGACAGGGTTTTTCTGTGTAACAGCCCTAGTTGTCCTAGAACTAACTCTGTAGAGCAGGATGGGCTCAAACTCACAAAGATCCACTTTCCTCTGCCTTCCCAGTGCTGTGATTAAAGGTGTGTGCCACCACTGCACAGCACTTTATGAATTACATTTTTTATTTATTAAAAATTTCCACCTCCTCCCCTCCTCCCATTTCCTTCCCCTTCTCCCCTCCCACTCCCTTTCCATTGCTAAGAGCAGTCAGGGTTCCCTGCCCTGTGGAAAGTCCAAGGTCCTGCCCCCTCCATCCAGGTCTAGGAAGGTGAGCATCCAAAGAGACTAGGTTCCCACAAGGCCAGTCCACACAGTAGAATCAAACCCCAGTGCCATTGTCCTTGGCTTCTCAGTCAGTCTTCATTGCCAGCCACATTTAAAGAGTCCGGTTTGATCACATGCATCTTCACTCCCAGTCCAGCTGGCCTTGGTGAGCTCCCATTAGATCATTCACACCGTCTCCGTGAGTGGACGCACCCCTCTCCATCCTGACTTCTTTGCTCATGTTCTCCCTCCCTCTGTTCTTCCTTTGGATCTTGGAAGCTCAGTCCAGTGATCCAATGTGGGTCTCTGTCTCTATCTCCATCCATCGCCAGATGAAGGTTCTATGGTGATATGCAAGATATTCATCAGTGTGGCTATGGGTTAAGACCCTCTCCTCTGCTGTCCAAGGAAAAACTTCAAACTCTATTACAGAGCTACAGTAATGAAAACAGCTTGGTATTAGCACAAAAACATGGATGTTGAACAATGGAATCAAATCAAAAACCCAGATATTAATCCACAAACCTATGAACACCTGATTTTCGACAAAGGAGGTAAAATTATACAATGGAAAAAAGACAGCATCTTTAACAAATGGTGCTGGCATAACTGGATGTCAACCTGTAGAGGAATAAAAATAGATCCATATCTATCACCATGCACAAAACTCAAGTCCAAATGGATTAAAGACCTCAATATTAATCTGACCACACTAAACCTGATAGAAGAGAAAGTGGGAAGTAGTCTGCAACTCATTATTACTTTCTTACTGGCCAGTCTTCCGGAGGGTGTCCCTCAGAGCATTGCTGGGGATGAAAAAACACATACACAATCCAAACTCTTTGCGTACATTCCATCTTTTTGTGTTCATTGTTTCTTTACTCCTTTAAATATGACTGTCTATACATTGTTTCTTTAAAAACTTATTATTTTTGTCTACACACATTCCATCCTTTCATGGTTTATTATTTCTCTACTCCTTTTAATCTGATTGTCTATACTGTCTCTTTTAAACGTACTCTTTTTCTTCTATTCTTTTTGAGGCCTTCAATTCACCCTCCCACCTCCCTTTATTAGTTTCCTCTTTATTACTTTCCTGCCTACCAGCTTTCTGGAGGGTGTCCCTCAGAGAGCCTCTAGTTCCTGATCTCATTTGTGCCTGTACCATGCAGTACCACTATCAGGCAAGAGTCTGAGGTGAAAAACACACATAGACACCGCATACCCATCTTCAATACACCCTCACCATTCCCGAAGGTGATCTCTCAACATCTCCCTAGTTCCCAACCTCACTGAGGGCCTCCACTTGTACTGTCTGCACTACTATGTGTCCTGTGGCACTACATCTGTAGTGCAGCACCTGCTCTATGGGATTGTTTGGGAGCTGGGCAAGGGACTGGAGATTTAAACACATACACAGACAGAGAGACAGAGCAGCTGCAAGCATAATGAGTTGTTTACAGGAAATTCAGGGTCTGGTGGTCTGCAGTTCCCAACACCAAATGAAATCTGGGGTTTGTAGAGAATTTTTAATTACTTCCATTAGCTTCTATAAAATGGGTGTTTTGAATCATATCCACGTACACAGTCTTATTTCTGTCCCTTTTTAAGTTAGAGGATCAGACAAAAAGTACCTGTAATACATCATTGAAGTCCCTTGGGAAAAAATTGCTCTAAAGTTTGAAATTCAAGTATATACCTGTATTCTGCCTTAGAAAATATTAGATGAAGTTATTTTCCCCTGATTCATTCAATGGTAATTATTTTACAGCATTTCAGTTTTCCAACTCAAGTCTTGAGTAAAGAAAAAAATCTAATTTTCTAATTCTTATGTTATAGAACTCATTGTCAAGCAATATGTCTATGTTTCTCAATTTCACCTCGTATCTTTGAGTTTCCAAAACTATATTTTTATCAAAGTATTGCCATCAATAAAATACAGAAATCTATAACAAATGCATCTTTTTATTATTATAAATAAATGTTATACTACATTCAAATTTTCTTTATATAGAGAAAAGGACGAATATGGGAATAGAAAGAGGAAGAAACTGAAAGGTGCTCTATGTACCATATTAAAAGCTGAGCATCTTTGTTCTCTATAGCAGACCCAGAATTCCTTTCTTCATGCCATGTTCTCTCTTGAAAATTAAAGCTAAGACTCCTTTGCAATCTAAAGCTATATCCAAATTTAAAGTGAAATGTATTTCTATATTAAAAATCCTCTGTGGACAAAACTTTAAATAATTAAAGAGGTGAAACATTTCATTTTTGGCTTAGATACCAACCCAAGATAGTGAGGTATTTAATATTAACAACTGAAATAAAATAGAAAAGGGTCATTTCAGGTAAAGGGGAGGCAAGGGTGAACACTCAAGCCAGGTGGAACATGACAAGTTCAAGGAAACAAAAGGGTCTAGTGGTTCAATGACAGGAGGGATGGGGCTGACATATGTGTAAAAGAAGCCAAGCAAAGTAGACCATTCCTTCTGTCCTTCACTCATTGAAATGTCCATGTAAATATATAGTGAGTTTTCAATGTCGATTCATATTAACATTGCTATTGAAATTGTAAATGTTGCTAAGTAAGTCTAAGTTATAATTAATTTATTAAATATTTCTTGATATTTATGATTATAAAATATCTTCATATTTTCATTAACACCATTTGTTTTTTTATTTCTTTAATACCAATATAATAGTAAATTAAATTTACTTCCCCTGTTACTCAGGAAAATAATTAGCTTTAAACTTTATTTACTTGTTTTGTACTTTAAATCCAATAGGGTTTTGTAAATCTTTCTTTTAAAACCACAATTATCCAATGGTATAGTTCATTCACAAATTTTATTTTTCAAAAGTATATAGTTTAGAATGAATCAAAAAGTTACATTATTTCCAATGGTAAAACTCTCTAGGAAATTTATGCTTATATTTACATATGCATCTTACACATACATAGTTTCCATGCCTCTTTAACTAAAATATTTAAATTTTAAAACCTTAAATATATGTATCATTCGCTTAGTAACAATTTTTCAGGCACTAAGAGAATTTGACTTTACAATAGCCCTTTGTCTCTGATTGTTTTCTATCCCTTGATGCTAGATTGTGAGTCCTTTGGTCATATTTGCAGCTCAGCAACGAGGACCATGACCGACACATTTAGAATGAAATCTGAGAATTTATGATTGTATTAATTACTCATTTAGGAATCTCTTCTTTTCTTTATTCTTTTTTATTGAAAAAAGTTGCATAAGACACTGTTAGAAAAAAGTAGTCTTGTTTTCTAGAATGGTTATAAGCTATCAATTTTGTTCATCCTTTTTAAAAAAATCATCCTTTGAAAAATTATTAGGTATGGATACAGTTTTTCTTGAAGGAAATTTTAGTCTCACAAAAATAAGAGCATAGTTTCACTAATTTTCCTTTCCCATAAGAAAGATACACACACACACACACACACACACACACACACACACACACACACACACACACCTGGTTTAGGGGAGCTAGAGTGGTCAATCTGCTACATTGGGCTCTCTTACAGATGGTTTCTTAATGCTGTAAGCCCAATATTGATGGGATAAGAGAAGAGTTTGGGGCCCTCGACAAGGAATGTGTGAAATGGGCTATTTCAGCCACATCCTACAGACATTGAAACAAACCATTTCTAAAGGAGACCCTTTTCAAATTTAAGATCTCAAATACACTGAAGATTATGGTCTGGCAATAATACTACATTCAAAGAGCTGAGAGTGTTAGGGAAAAAGATAGAGTCAGCATGAATAATATGCAGCAGATTTATGCTGAACTATCACACACAGGAAAATGTGTGGAATATATAAGAGAATAAATGCAATCATGAAGGGAACAAGGGCAATAATAGGCAAATTTGGCTAAATGGAACTTTTGAAAGAGAATGGTCCTTTTGCATAAGTGTATATATGCATATATGCATGTTTGTATTCATCAGGTATATATTATAATAAAATAATACTGGGATGTCCAGAAAAAAGAAAAACTAAAAATTATGTAAAATAAGGTGTGTACCTGAAAATCACACCTGAACTTGAGTACAAAGAGAGATGTAAAGTGACGTGAACAACACAATTGCACAATTAAGACACCAAATTTCATCCAAGGACAAAGAATTAAGAAGAACAAATGTCTACACAAAATGGCTGCACATTTTCAGCAAGCGGTAAATTCACATGTGTGAAATATCCAAAATGAGTTCATACGTGAACATTTATTTTAGATTTGCAAAATATAAAGTAAATAGAAAAAAAGATGAAAGTTTTAAAACTAGTGAGGCATTAAAAGACACCATTGGCAAAGAGTGGCAGACTTACAATAGGTTTCTCACACAATGGAAAACAGAAAACTGAAAAATATCACCTTCAAACTTTTTGATAGAAAGCATTTATCAACCCAGAAATCTCTATTCTGCAATATTTTTTTAGAACAGGAGTAGAATAAAGATGTTTAGAGATAAACTAAAAGAGAGAATCTGTTACTAGAAAAACCTATCCTAAAAGACCAGGTTTCAGTAAGAAGAAAAAAAACTCCAAAGCACGATATAAGATATAAGAAGTAACTGGATATCAACATGTAAAAGAATGAAAATAGACCCATATATACATATATATATGTATATATGTCCAAATGGATCAAAGATCTCAACATACAGCCAGCCACACTGAACCTTATAGAAGAAAAAGTGAAACGTACACTTGAACACATTGGCACAGGAGACCACTTCCTAAATATAACCCCAGCAGCACAAACAATGAGAGAAACAATTAATAAATGGGACGTCCAGAAACTGAAAAGCTTCTGTAAACAAAGGACATGGTCAAGAAGACAAAATGACAGCCTACAAAATGGAAAAAGATCTTCACTCACCCGACATCAGACAGAGGTCTGATCGCCAAAATATACAAAGAACTCAAGAAATTGCTCATCAAAAGAACACATAATCCAATTAAAAAAAAATGGAGTACAGACCTAAACAGAGAACTCTCAACAGGGGAATCTAAAATCGCTAAAAGACACTTAAGGAAATATTCAACATCCTTAGTCATCAGAGGAATGCAAATCAAAACAACTCTTAGATTCCATTTTACACCTGTAAGAATGGCCAAGATCAAAAACACTGATGACAATTTATGCTGGAGAGGTTGTGGGGTGAAGGAAACACTTCTGCACTGATGATGGGAACGCAAGCTGGTACAGCCCCTTTGGATGTCAGTGTGGCGATTTCTTACAAAACTGGGAAAAAAACTTTCCTCAAAACCAAGTACTAGCACTTTTGGATATATATCCAAAGGATGCTCAATCATGTCACAAGGACATGTGCTCAACTATGTTCATAGCAGCTTTGTTTGTCATAGCCAGAACCTGGAAGCAACCTAAATGCCCCTCAGTCAAAGAATAGATAAGGAAAATGTGGTACGTTTACACAATGGAGTACTAAACAGCAGAAAAACATAATGACAGATTTAATTTTGTAGGAAAAATGGATGGAGCTAGAAAATATTTTGAGTGAGGTAACCCAGACACAGAAAGACAATTATCACATGTACTCACTCATAGGTGTTTTTTAAATATAAAGCAAAGAAAGCCAGCCTACAAACCACAATCCCAGAGAACTTACATAGATCTAATCTACATGGGAAGTAGAAAGTAGAAAAAGACAAGATCTCTTGAGTAAATTGGGAGCATGGGGATCTTGGAGGAATATTGAAGGGGTGAGGGGAGAGGCAGGGAGGGATGCAGAGAGCTCAATAAATATCAATAAAATAAAAAAGGGAAGATTCAATGTAGTAAAATCTCTATGAAAGAAGGAGGGGAAGCATTGAGAAGACACAGAAATAATCCAGGTTACTGGTACCACGAAGCAGTGCATATAGTGTTAGTTTACATCACTCAGTTTTCAGAAGTTTTATTTATATAACATATGTTAAGCTATTGACCATCCAAGTGTGTACTGCAGCGTGAGTCTTGGTAGGTAATGTCACTCACCGTAGGTTTATGTGATCAGTCAGTTTGGCAATGTGGTGTATAGCTTTCCACCTCTAACTCTGAGAAACGTAGATGCCTTTAAGGCTCAGAACAATCCTATAACAAGTAGCTTAATTGGCATTATTTGTCCTTGTGTTTTCCAATCCTATGTGACTTAAGGGACAGGTATGAAACCGTTCTCTGTTCAAGAAAGAACTTTCTGGAAACGCAGCCCCCACAGGCCAGAACTAGACCTTTCTAAGGAAATACAGGACACCTGCCTCACCCCCAAAATCTGGGCCAAATCTTTCAAAGTTGCCCTTCAGAGCTCTGTTCTCTCAGCCCTGCCTCCTTACCCTCTTTTCATGACTGCCACGAGTGTACTGCATTCTGCAAGCTGCTTGTCTACTCTTTGTCTCCTCTGGCTTGCTCCACACAATCCCCACTTTCAACACAGTTTTTTTCCCCACTCCCTGCCCCAATTCTCAACATGAAAAACCATAAAAATGTTTTTAATCAGTTTGTTATATAACCCTTGGAAAAAACGACTCTATAGAAAACTCCTCAGCAAATGCTACTTTAATATTAACTTTATTGCTGAAGAGTGAACAAATTATAAAAACATATATAGTATAACTCCTTCATACTATTATCAACAGAAAAATATTTAACATTGTGCATGTCTCTTATTTTTCTGAATCCTTTGATTTTACTTTCATAATGACTATGAGAGAAATTACCTTGGAAACTGAAATAAATCACTCTATATAGATTTTTGTTAAGTAACTTTGGTGTTCAAATACATTTCTTTAATTAATTGAAGTACAGATTTAAAGCAACAATCAAATAGAAGAAAAAACTAAAAGAAGATAATTAGGTTCTGGTTTTATTAATTTTAAGATATTATGGATTTATATCTAACTCAAACTAAAATGTCTAAACGTGGGATTCTTATTATCCAAACTGATTTAAAAAAAAAAAGAACAACAAAATCGATATTGGTTTGACATCACTATAGTACAACACTTGAAGTACATTAAGTTATAAAGTAAAGGGGTTGCCTAGATTATAGCTGCAGAAGGTACTAAACTATCCAAAAAGAAGCAGCCCCAAAGCTTTGGATTTCTGGTGAAGGACATAGGTCAGAGAAAACTGCTCAAATCAAGAGTAAGGAAGGAGGGAGAAAAAGACACAGAGTAACATATATACACAGAGAGGGGGGAGGGAGGGAAGGAGGGGGAGAAAGAGAGAGAGGGAGGGAGGGAGGGAGGGAGGGAGGGAGGGAGGGAGGGAGGGAAAGAGAGAGAGAGAGAGAGAAGACAGACAGACAGACAAGAAAGAGAGGGGGTTACTCTCAGGTCACGCAGTCCATTTAAGAAAGATTAGGAAGATTGCCAAACCTTGATTGCTGGCCTGCCTAGCCAATCGATGAACTCTACGTTCAGGAACAGAACTTGTTCTCAAATGAAAAGTGGTTGAGTGAAACACTCAGTGCCATCCTCTGTTCTAAACACACACATACACACACACACATATGCACACACACACACACAGAGAGAGAGAGAGAGAGAGAGAGAGAGAGAGACAGACAGACAGACAGACAGACAGACAGACAGACAGACAGACAGGCATACATACTTGCACTACACATATTTTTTTTAACTTAATGAGTATTCCAACAATGAAAGAAAACACTCTACTACCCTACTAAACCAGTAAACCCACTCTTTCATTTTTATTGACATATCTGGAGGTGATAGAAAGAAAATAAGATTAGGCATAATAATTTCTTCATAGTGAGCAACTAGCATATCACATAACATAGCAGATCCTGAACATTCATTCAGTTGTTGAGAGAAGTAGCTTGACTGAACTACTCGATGGAAAACACAATGCTAATTACTATAACTTCTGTGTAATCAGCCCTACACCATGGGACTTTTCAAAAAATAATTAAAGAAATGTAACAATTTATTTTCAAGTACTTACTACTAGAACATATTTAGTCTCAAAATTATAATTTGAATTTTATTCAGAAGAGTCAAAGAATTCTTTTGAATGAGCATATTTATATTAAGAAAACTAAATTCATTACTTTAATGATATAAAGCATCCATATCTGATACTCTAAAAATCCAGTTGTCTTAATGGTTTCGAAAGTGTCCTTCCTCAGTACTCCTACAAGGGGAGCTGCGTTAACAGCCTATTATTATGTACTCCTTACTGAGCTGTTAATAGCTTTACAGCCTTTCAAAGAATACACCTGCTGCTCATAAAAACATTTATGCTGCTAAAGAATTTGGCTGTGTTTTAATATCATGTATTTGCAGTGACCTTGTAGAATGCATGCTGATCTGAGATTTTAGGGAAAAGAAAAACAAGAATAAAAGACAGCTATCCATTTACGTGAACATATAAGTGGAAAATTAGAAAACTGCTTGATTATTATAAGGGTTCTAATACTTCAAAAGATATTTTTTAATCATTGGTTTTAGCCATCTTGGGAGTTACCTTACACTTTTCGAGGTAATCTAAATTTTCATTCTTCACTTTTTGTTGTCCTGATTTACCTATATTTTTAAAGTTAATTCTCATATATATTTACATTGGTAAGCAAGTGGTTACTATCAGATATACCAAAATGTTCTCAGGGAAAATGTAAGAATTATAATATTTGGATTTTTCATAATTAATTCAGAGAAAATCACAGATGTATAATTAGAAAACATAAAAATTTTTCTAAAGAAGCATTCTGCAGTTTTTCATGGCTGGATGCAGTCTAAATTGGTTTTGGCTAAGTTTCAGTTGGCAAAGACAAGAGTTCCCAGAACCTGCATTTGATCCTTTTCACACAAGGACATTTAAATAAGGCAATCAAAGCAATCACATGTCCCTTGTTGCTTGTGATTTTTGTAGGTAAATACAGCAGGTGAATGAATTAAGTATTTCTGTCCCCTCTAATTTAGGAACGTCTGAATGTCCAGAGATACAAAAACTCCTGCTGCACACAACACCTAGATAATTTCCTACTTAGTGAATGATACAGGATGATAGTTTTATTTTAGCATATTCAATAAATTCATATTTTTAAAGGCAAATTATGAATCCAAAGTCATAGTAAAGGTTTGTAATCTCAGAGACCAAGAGGCTAAAACAGGGGGATTACTAGTTCAAGACCAGCTTTAGCTCCAAAGAAAACTATGTCTAAAATTAAATAGCAAATTTAAAATAGACCATTCATACCATCTAAAAACTTCAGCTGCTTGTTAGCACAGAAATCGAGGTCATTTTAGCTGCTCATGTTCATCATGATAGCTGTCAGACACTCAGTCCTCGGCTCCTGACATACGGACTATCTGAGGATTATCTTTATGTACTACTGAGGACTGCATTCATAATCATCAAGTGCTTTTGTTCACAGGTAAAGCTTATTGGCCTGAAACCAAAATAACTAACTTCTAAAGAGAGTCTACCACTTGAAGCAATCTCTTAGTATTGAAATTCTACCTACAAATAGATATTATAGATAGAGATTCAAGTCTCTGTGGTTCTCAGAGAACAGTTTACTAAGTGATCAATGCAGTCCCATCCACTAACTCAAATTTAACTTCTATGCAACAAAAGTTTCCATTAGCAATACAGATATTTCATTAGTGGCAGCAAGGATAATCACATTTAGAATCACTTCAGATGCATTATGGTTCAATACATCTCAGTATTGTGTGACTGTTGAAGACAAACATTTATACACATTTTTTATCAGGATACACATTGGCTCAATCCTCCCGAATGCCCCCACACCAGACACATGTAAAGTAAATAAATAATGCTTAAAAACTCTCATGCTTGCATCTCTATTTAAATTCATTTCTGCCTTCTTTTCTCATGTAAAAAGTATGTCACATGACAACATATTTTGTAACTGATTTAGAAAACTGTGATGGTCTGTATTTACAAATCTAACTGTCATTCAATGGAGACTCTTCATTGAAGTATTTCTCATATTTCACTGTAACTCTATTCCATTCTGATACAGTCATATCCATTTTATCTTACTTGAATTCTTCTAGAAATAGCAACCTAAACATACTTAAAGTCAGTCTTGTACTACTGTATTTATTTAATTTTCATTGTTGTTTTCTGTAATCTTGCATTGTTTATTTCTATCCTATCAACACTGACATCACAAACAGAGCTGCTCTTTTTTTAGATGTATTATTTTCTCTAGTTTTGCTTTTAAAAAAGTTTACATCCCATGGTTTGGTAGAATTAATGAAAGGAACATTCCTTTTTGCCACATTGTTGCAATGATTTAACTTTGCAAATGTTCACTTTGACATTTGCTGTAACATTTATACTTGAGAAAATCCAGATATGCATGTTAATATTTCTAAAGATGCTTGATGTATTTTTCTCTCTTTGACACTTATTGCTAACTTATGCTAATTTTTAAAATAAAATTTTTTATCTAGCTTTTATGTAGCTATTTTACAATATGACCTCAACTACTACTGTCTGTAGGAATTCCTAAACTTTCAACATATTTAGTTAAAATTTAGTGTAATCTTAAACTGAAATTTCCACTTTTAAATAAAATCATTTCATTTATCCTCAGTAGTCTAATATATGTGAATTATTTAAATGTTTTGTTTCCTGACATTTCTATTCCTGCTTTTTTCTATCAGCACATTTATTCTTATCACCTACATTTTGATTTTGAAATGTTAATAAATAATTCAAATCTTTATAAATGAATGACCTCAACCATCCATAAAAAGTGGAGAAATTCCCCCAAATCATCAATCCTACACAAATAACTATATGCAACTAGGAAACCTGGGGAAGGCAGAGACGGTCTTCCCCAGGGAAGAGCACACCAATGAGTTTTCCAGTGCCAAATAGTCCTGGAAACATACATGTAAGTAACATTTATGAACTGAACATGTTTTATTTAGGAATATATACACATATGTATGCTATTTATTATTATATATATGTATATTTTATGTGTAATTTGAAGGATGGCAGGAAGGCATTCATGAGGGAAAAGAGATGGGAGAAATGGTGGTAACTGTATTACAGTATCAATAAATATATAAATGAATAAAATAATAAGTTTAATCTTATTATTTGTTCATAATACACACTTAATAAAATATAGTTAAGAATTTTGCAGTGAAGGAACTTTTCTCTGTGAACAAGTATGTGTGCAGACTTAAACATTTCGTTTTGCTTACATATCTTCATAATTATGTATAACATAGGAGAGAAGAAAAATCATTATCTCATCAATATGAAAGCTAATACCAAGACCAGTGGGAAATTTAACCTGAATATTTTATTTTAAACAATATTTTCTTATTTTACATACTAATCACAGTTTCCTCTCCCTCCTCTTCTCCTGCTCTGCATACCTTCCACCCACCCCAGCCCCTATCCACATCTCAGGAAGAGTAAGGCTTCCCATGGGGAGTCATCAAAGTCTGGCACATCACTCTGAGGCAGGACCAAGGCTCTCCCTTCGGTATCTAGGCTTAGCAAGGTAACCCTCCAAAGAGAATGAGTTCCAAAAAGTCTGTTTAAGCACTAAGGATAAATCCTGGTCCCACTGTCATTGGCCCCACAGACTGCTCCAGCAACACAACTGTCACACACATTCAGAGGGCCTCGTATGGGACTATGCAAGTTATCCCAGTGTCAGTCTGGAGAGGTGAGCTCCCAGTAGCTCCGGTCAGCTGTTTCTGTAGGTATCACCATCACGGTCTTGACCACTTTGTTCATATTACTGCTCCTCCCTCTCATCAATGAGGCTCTGGAAGCTCGCTTAGTCCAGTGTCAGCTGTGGATCTCTGCATCTGCTTCCTTCAGTTACTGAATGAAGGCTCTATGATGACAATTAAGGTATTCATCAATCTGAATACAGGAAAAGTTCAGTTCACGTACCCTTTCCACTATTGCTTGGAGTCTTAGTTGAGGGTCATCCTTGTGGCTGAGATGGGAGAAGGACAGACAGAGAAAGAGCAAGGAAAGAGATGTTTTGATTGAGGTAATCATTATGGGTCTAGCAAGAAACCTGAAAGTAGGGAAGTTCCCAGGACATTGTATAATATTAAAATATGTACTGAGATATTATGACACAAATAGTTGGGTTATTTATTTATTTATTTGTTTGTTTATTTGAGAAAGAGTCACTTTTTGTAGCACTGACTTATCTGGAACTTGCTATATAGCCCTCACTGACCTTGAACTCATAGAGATCTATCTGCCTCCGCTGCCTCCCAAGAGCTGGGATTAAAGGTATATACAACCATATGTAGAATAACTATTGATTTTTTAGTTTTGAAAGTAAAGTCCTAGATGTTCATCACAATATTTCCAAGAAAACAAATTGGCTACTTGATGACATATGAATGACTTTTTCATATTTTTGAGATAGTATTTTAATTATAACATTTCTTCTTTTCCTTCCCCTGCTCCAAACCTTACTATATACACTTTCCCCACTTTCCTTCAATTCATGGCTTCAGTTTTCTATAAATTATTTTATGCATATATGTATATATGCAATTTCAATCCAGATATTTATAAATAGAACTTATTGAATTTGTATAATGTTATTTACATGTACGGTTTCTGCTGCCCACTTGGCACTGGACAGGTAATTGGTCTTCCCTGGGGAAGACCACATCTCCTGCTCTCAGTATTACTTGACTGTGATGAAATATTAGTACAAAAATTATATTCCTCATCTCTCTTTTGGGTTACTGTCAGGGCCATGAAAAGTAGGTGGCAACTAGTGTTAATGTGCCAGCCTACTAGAGGACTGGTTATCTGATGGAGGATTAATTCTGTCCAGATAAGGTCTGTAGGACCATCGAATCTGAAAGCTGATGCTAACTTTTCCTGAAGCAGCTTGGTGTCTCCCCAGTATCTACATTGTGCTCTATAATATCATGTAATGTGTATATGTAATTTTATGTTTGTATCTTAATCTTATGGGCACGTATATCTATGAGTAGTCGGGAGGATGAATTTTCATTTAGCTATAATATATATATATATATATATATATATATATATATATATATATATATATAGAGAGAGAGAGAGAGAGAGAGAGAGAGAGACTTGCTTAATAACTGATTCTGTTTGCCCCACAAGGACTATAGAAACTTCAAAGTTTGCCTTGTTCTTTTATTTAGTGAATGGCTTCCCCCACCTTGTGAGACCTCCAGTGGGAGAATTTAGTCACGTAGCTAGAAACCTTGGTCCCACAGCCATATCTCCATTCTGTTCCCTGAAATACATTAGAAGATATCTCCCTACAATTAACTTTCATTTGGCAGGACATAGAGTCAGAAAAGAAGTTTTTCATATAGACTTTGGGATCTTCAAACATAAAGGGACATCCAAGCTCAGAGAAATGCCTTTGTTTTGCATGTATATAAACTGAAAACTTTACAAAACAAGAGGAGAGCAGCAGAAGCTTAAAGAAACTGATATAAAAGTGTATGTAGTGGAGAGTTCATTTTGCTCTCATATCCTTCTAAGTCCCACCTTTGCTGTGAGCCTTCTTTCTGAACCCTGAAGGGACCTTGGCACCAGCACTCATAGGCCCCTGATAGGTTAACATTAGTTGATGACACTGAACTTTAGATTGCTACAATAACTTAATAATAATTTAAGCATTTAAAGGGAAATTCAAAAAATGGAATAATTTTCTCACTCATACTTGGGTAAACTCTCATGATAGCTAGGTCTATTCTGTGCCTAGGATTCAGTTTGAAATGGCAAAAATATAAATGAAGAATGGTTAGTTATAGTTATAGTTTTCCTTAGTTATGATAAAAGATGAAATAGATATAAATATTGTAACTGTGATTCTTGCTTAATAACTGTTTTGCTATATGTAATTTTACTATGTTAAAGCTAAAGTTAAAGCCTTTCTTTTTTATTTAAACAGAAAAAGGGGAAATGATGGAGGAGGGTCATCTTTCTATCTGTTGTTTCAGATTATTGTTGAAATAGGAGCAGCGGGGCTGCGTCCCCGGCACTTGGCTGCCCGCATGGCTAGCTTATGCTGGAAATAATTACACAGAAACTGTATTCTTTTAAACACTGCCTAGCCCATTAGTTCCAGCCTCTTATTGGCTAACTCTTACATATTGATCTAACCCATTTCTAATAATCTGTGTAACCCACGAGGTGGCTTACCAGGGAAGATCTTAACCTAAGTCTGTCTGGAGTGGGAGAATCATGGCGACTCCCGACTCAGCTTCTTTCTCCCAGAATTCTGTTCTGTCTACTCCACCTACCTAATTTTTTGTCCTATCAGAGGCCAAGCAGTTTCTTTATTACTTAACCAATGAAACAACAGATATATAAATCCTCCTCCATCATATAAATGCTTTTATAATGATTTGATTTGACTCACTATTTCAAGTGCTCTTAAAATAAGAAAGCTATGTTAGATAGTCCCTATCTAAAATGACTTTTACACTTTTGCATTTCATGTTATTATTATAAGTTTAACTCTTTGTCTACACATCCCAACTTCAAGTATGGAATGACTTTATTAGTCCATTCCTAGTGCTAGTATTTTGTAGTCACGCTATAATAATTTAACCATCTCCCTAGCAGAAAATCTTACCATTAATTTTATTTAATCATATATGTGCGTGAGTGTGTGTGTTCAACCAATTTTTAGTATCTGCTTTAAGACCAATAAACCATTTCCTATTACTGAACAGTTAGTGTGCTGAGAAAATATGTGCTTTCATTTTACATGAATCATGATACACATTGGAAAAAATATATGAAAAAAAGGACATGCGTGCATTTCACAGTGATTTATGGTCTTCTATTTTTGATTACTGGGGGTAATCAAGAGTTGATTGTAGTAAATTACAGCTACCATACACTAAATGACATTTCTCAAGTGTAGCCAGAAAGTGCTGTGTATTTAAAATAACTACAGTTTTCTTACTTGTGCATATTTTAAATTTTTTATCATAGAAGAAAAAGCATTTCAGAGCACTCTACCGACTTTCACATGCAATTAACTGAACTCCTTCCTTCCCTACCACCTCCTACAAACCCACCCCCATTTCTCTTCAAGTCAGGAATAACTTCTTACACAATTTAAACAATGGGAGGAAAGGAAGCAGTTTTGTCATTGCTGTTTGACAGCTATGAAATCCAACTGTGAATTTTGTTGATATGAAGATCAACATGCAGAATGCAAGGTAGAGTTTGATCTCTCAACCTATGAAACCAGAAAGTGGAAGTGTTTTTCTCTGGTTCTTGATTACAGGGCCAGTCATCCAGGAGAGCAAACTTACAGTCATTTTACCTTGCTCTTCTCTTTAAGACAGTGAACCAACTCTGTCACCTTCTGCTGGGCTGTGGTAGGTAGAGTACACATGGAACAGCTCAAATATCTACCACCAGAATTGCTGATTTCACTTATATTACCATAGAATATGGGATTCTCACGAAGGTTTCATTCTAGGCCATTCCAATGAAAGAAAGTTTTACAATAGAATAGTTATAACGAATCCCACATATCATAACCAGAGATCAGTAACAGAAAAAAGATACGTTCGCTTACAAAAAATTGATTTAATTTTTAGTTAAATTGTCATTAATTCCAACATTTTTTGTTTAGAAGTATAATGCTGGTGTATCCTGAACAAGTACTAACAGGTCAGTTTATTTAGGAATAAAATGATAGTTCACTAAAAGTTTAGAGATACTAGAAAGAAAACATATAGCCAAATTGATACAGATAGATTTTTGTGAACATAATTGCAAGTAAGCACGAAAGAACAAAAGTTAACTTTCTAACAAACAACTAAATCAGACACAGTTTCATTAACAACACAATTTAATGTGGTTCCAATAAATATGAAACTCCAAGTATGTTTCTGTTTTAATCACTACTGTATATATTATACTCAAGATTTTAATATTGTGAAATAAAAGATTGTTTTTGTTTCTATAGCAAAATATTAAATATTTTAAAATGTGTTTTTTTATTTTTGCCATATAGTTAACTATTTGGGGATCCTGTTTTGATAAATGATTTTTTATTTGCTACTGCCTATGTATACTAAAAATTGTATTTTAGCTACCTAAATAAACATATATTAACTAATTCTAAAGTTTTCCAAGTTGACTCTCAGTAAGAATGAAATGATAGTTTCCTACAGCTCAATATTAGCAGAATTGTCATCCATCCTCTGCACAAATCATTGGGCTTATTCCAGCAAATAACTAAGTCGTGATTTAGAAGGACATTTTCTATATACTATATTGATTGTTTTGAGTCGAATATGTTTCTTTCTCTTCAGAGAACCTTAAAAGATGAATAGATTAACACGTAGGTCTAATCAAGGCAACTGACACAAGAACATAAATGATCTTTTATAGCATCTACTTCTTTGTGATGATTTCCATTTGACAGAGCAGCTACACATTCAGACTTCTTCACTCTGCTCATTTGGCTCTGTGCTATAAAAAGCTTAGAGATAGAATACACTCAGAGTCAATAGTTCTACCAGAGTTTTTGGCATTCTAATTAAATCCAAGAAGAGAACTGAAAAGTCAAGCTGTATGAGATGTCTTAATATGTTTAGAATTTATATTTGAGAATTTATATTAACTAGAGAAAGACAACAGCATCAAAGACATGATAGGAAATCATAAGGCATCTTTCAGGCAGGGTTGATGAGTCCCTGCAGTCCTCAGGTGGTGCTCTTTTTGAAATGGTCCACTAAATAAAGTGACTGGAGTCCTCGTGTAACTCTCCTTTGGAAGGTAATCATTGAACACAGTTTAAAACTAATATTCATGCCTTCTCGATTTGGAACCATGAGGGGTATCTTTCTCTTTTGAGTAAGAATGTAATTTTTTTCTGATATGTAGGTACCAATTTATGCAATAATATTCTTTCAAATTTTTATTATTTCAAACTTTATGTCACTAGAACATATGATTCTTCATTTGTCTGAAAAAAAGTCATGTTGTATATGTGTGTGTGAGATAAGAAGACAGACGGACAAACAGAAGAATACAGACATAGAAGAGACTTAAGGTTGATGGCCAGCTAAAGCATGCGAAACCATCACTTTTAATTTTCTTATGTTTTGTCTAGCAATTTACAGGTTCATTCTTCTAATCAGTCAAACAAGAGCTTTACCAAGAAAAAACAAACAAGGCAGGAGCATAGGTAGCAGTGAAATTGTCATCTCTGCCTTATCGTTCTAAGTCACCATGAGTGAATGTTCATTAGTTACCAAACTAAGACAGAATTTTGAGCTCTTGAACAAATTCTTTTCTCAGGACAAATATGAATTTTGCATGTTTCATGCAAAGTGAGGTGACTTATTAATATTACCTACAAATTATTTACACAATAAATTAATAGAAAATGAAAGTAAGGGTAGCATATATGGCTACATTAACTGAGGTAGAGAGTTTTGGATTAATTTTACCATAATATAAATAAGAAGTGAATATTATTATTTTTCTTGCTTCTGAAACCTGGGTTGAAAGCTAAGGAAAGTGTGTATAAACATCTTGACAGTTGTACAGCACTATATAAATCATGTTCCTATGAATACAACTGTCTTTTCTGTAAGTCTGCAGAAAAAGCCAGTAGCATTATAGTTAATTATCCATCTAGCTAATCTAGCTAACTTAAATTTTACACTAAATTTTAAAATTAAAAAGATGATGTCATTTAGAAATATGATGAGATCCAAAGACTTGAAGAGAAAGTAAAGCAGCTGGAGGAACACTGTCAGTGCTGACCTCTTGGATTGCAGTGCCCCAGAACCCTACAAATGTGAGACCTTCAAAGCATGCTGCAGAGTGAATGCATCTGAGAAGGTGTAAACACATGCCTTGTAGAAGACCAAAGTCTTGCTAAGGATTGTTGCAGAGCAAAGTCAACATCAAATCCACAACTGGAGCAGTCTAACCCAGAGCTCTACGTCTGGCTTTCCACGGAGCTAGGGTATGTTACAGTTGACTATCGGGAAATGTAGACAAAGTGACTGAGCACTGCAGTCTGTCTCCTCATTCAGTTACAGTTTCCAGTCACATGCTAAGTCGGGCTCTAGTAAGACTGTTCTTTTAGTTATCACAAAACATTGCTACCTACAAAGAAAAAGCTAAATTCATTATTTTAAAAAATAGAAGGTTTGGTATAACAATAAGTTTATATTCCCAATAAAGGCTTTATTCTCAGCACCTGATAAGGTACAATTCGAACTCTGGAATCTTCCTATGAGAAGATATTATAAATAAATGCTAAAAGCTCTCGAGAATCATAAATTAATTTCCATTTATTAATGTATTGTATTCACACTATTTTTTCTGAACTTTCATTCTTCACTATATAGTAGATACTATGTGTAGATTTTATTTGTGAAATGATGCTCATAACACAATATTAATATTCATTGTTACTGTGTTTCCCCCAGAATTGATGCTATTATCTATGCTCATCCAAGTAGAAGTTATAAACTGTTTACTTGCAACCAACATGCATTACTGCATGACTGACAGTGCCTTGGGCAATTAGTATCCTGCATACTGACCAGAGTTCAGGGTGCGATGCCATTGCCACCAAGGGAGATGAATTCTTAGGTATAGACTGTGTAAATTCTGTACCTATACAGTTTACAAGTAACAGTTCTGAATCTGCCATAAAGTGTATCTTAATGTTCTTTTGAAAAATTAGTAAAATTATATATTGAGTATAGCTAATGTAGTACTTAATACAAAACTGGATTTAAAAAGTATGTACGTGCATATGTGTGTACATATGAAGCATGTACTAACAGTTAAGAAGTTAAACTTAAAACCTAAGTTACATAAAGTAGGTGGAAGGAAGATAAGGATTATATATAGTAAATGTGCATATTAAATGATATAAGCGAGAATGCAAAATTGAGATGGAGGTAACAAAGTTACAGGGCATTTCAAGCTTCTGGGAATTACAAAAAGTAACATGAAGAATTATCTCGGATAATTGTGTGAATAGCCAACCAATCTCTTATTTGACTTAAGGCCCATTCTGTGCGACGGAACCTATTCTTGACATTGCAAGGGTGACTAAGAACCTGCAACTAGAAATCACAGGGACCTAGGATAAAGCCAAATAATATTGTTTTGAGAAAAACAAAAACAAAACAAAAGCCTAGCAATAAAATGACTCCTAATAACATTCTGCTATACTCATAGGTCAGTAACTTACTCGGCCATCATCAGAGATGTTTTTACTTGCAACAGATGAAAACAAATACAGAAACCCACATCTGAATATGGTACAGAGAGTGAGAGACCTTCAAACTCTGAACCCTAAATGAAATGCTCTCACCAAATCCCTCACCTCAGGACTCAGTGAACCCTGAGGAAGAGGAGGCAGAAAGAGTTTAAGAGCCAAAGAGAATCGAGGCCACAAGTAATACCAAAGATAAGATCCTCCAAATGAGCATGATAGATACACATGCATCCAAAGAGACATGCACACAGCCTGTATCCATAGGGGTTCTACAGTAGATGCCCAACAGCAAAAGGGCATTTTTGCAGGTTCCTTGTCTCACAATTTCCTGACAGGGATTTCCACACACAGTTTTAAATTTTATCTTATTGTTTATTTAGTTTGTACTTTTCTTCTCTCTTTTTACCCTAACAGGTCCTTTCCATGTGTATTATGATTTTCACTTTAACGTTTTTATGAGATTTCTAAGCAAGTGGGATTCTGCATCTATATTTTTTCCTTTGCCTTTTCCTTGGCTATTTTCCCTCTATTTGTTTGATTTATGCATTTCTGATGTGTTATTTTTTGTTTTATCTTATTATACTTTCTTTTATTGTTATACCTTAGAATTCTGTTTGCTTTCTAATGAGAAACAGAAACAGGGTGAGCTACGTAGGAAGGAATTTGGGAAGAACTACGAAGAATAGGGGGAGGGTGAGCTATAATTAGGATATCTTATATGAGACCAAAATCTGTCTTCAAAAAAGAAAAAAGTAACAAATAACAATCATACCTTAAAAAAAATAATGATCATGAAATTTTGCTACAGAATAAAGATGGCAAAGTATAAATTTAGGAACAGTGAAATTGATTTCTTACAGAGCTAACAACATTCTTGTCACACAACCAGCAATCCTATTATGATTCACAACCATGGTGCTACTCCAGAAAAGCACATGCAAATGCTGCAATCAAACATATTCACAGTTCATCCTGCCAGGATGAGCAAGGGATATAATAGTCCCTTGAAAAGGTATATTCTCTACCTCAAGACAGCTGTTTAGACTTGGAATTTATATGCCAGCAAAAGAACAATTAGCCGATGTTCTGTCATAATAATGTCCTATGCTTGTAGTAGATGAATGCTAGCGTGGTTTCCTACTAGTCTAAAAGAGTCAAGAAGAAAAGTCCAATTTGTGAGTTCTATTCCGCTAGAAGCTAATAAGTGGCAAGAAATGAGGAAGGGCAACTGGCAAGCTGCTGGCGGTGATGTGGCTACATTTAAGCACACTTCCTGACGATTTTTATTCCAGGGATATAACTACAAACATTTTCTGCAAATCAGAGAGAGAAAAAAAAACCTAAAAGCCGCCTGCAGTAGGCATCCTTGACTCTGTAACTTACTAAGTAGGAAATTACTGTTTAGCTATGTTTTGGTGAAACGACAAAGACTGTGTATAATTGTTAGACTGCATTTAAAAGAGTTAACTTTCCATTCCATACCATCTGTCTCAGGAGAGAAGACTAAATTCTTTTTCATTGCCTTACAGTTCCTCCTGTAGTCATCATTTCATATGGTAAGGCAGCATTCAAGACACAATAAAACTTACCTATTGCAGGAAATTATATCAAAGGTGGAATACTTTCCTCTTGTGCATAAGATTGGAAAAATCTAAATGATTGACAAACTTCTTCTACTTGAGACAATATGGTGGCAAGTACATTTCTATTTCTCTATGCTACGGACTTCTAAAGCCCTGATTACAAATGCCTTGACATTAGCGGACTCCTGCTTTCAATTTTCAGCAGATGATTATCACCATCAATATTTATAGACCTGGTTTTGTTTCCTTGGCTCCTATGCTAGATGCATAAATTTCTACTTACTTCCTAGTCTCAAAACTGCATATATGTGTGTATGTGTGTGTGGTATGTGGTCCCAATTTCTGTGTTTTTGTTATTTGCAATATTGCCATAGTTTAGTCATTTGGCAATTAATTTTTATTATTTAAGATAGAGATGGAAAATTTGATTGCTTTATTCAGACACTAAATTACCATATAGTATATAAGGTTCTGAAAAATAAGGCCATAAAGTTTATTAATAAGTATCTGTTAAGAGCTTTAAAAGAAAATCATTCTCATAGTTCTAAATCTTAAGTCATCACCCTCAAGTAAACGGAACTTTGATACATCCTCTGCTTGTGTAGATGTGTAGATTTTTATAATATTTTCTTAGTCTACAAAGTCTCTTAAAAATAGTTTCTAGGACAACTAAAAATAAGATCCTGATAGTACAGATTTCATTTAGCATCAAATGAGTCATTCAATTAGAGACCCTGGAAGGTCCCTGCATTCCTCAAAATTTTTGCTTTTAGACTTATAAAAAGCAGAATTCATTTTGGGACCTGTTGAACTATCTTGATCCATGCATTGAGAAATGTTGTTTGTACAAATATAGATTGACTACCCCTTATCTAATATTCCTGGGTATTTCATATCTGGAATTTTTTTCGATATAGCGGTATTTGTATATACATTAGATATCTTGTGGGTGGTACCCAATTCTAAGCCCCAAATTCATTTAAACTTCTTATATGTATAGCCTGATGGCAATTTTATACAATATTTCCAGTGTGCCAGTATGCTGACTTTGGCATACACTAAAAGCTCATGTGTGGAACCATCCACATTTGATATAATGTCAGCACCTGATGACTTTGCTTGAGGAGCACTCCAGACGGCAGAATTTCAGTATAGAGAAACTTTTGAATGTCTTATTAAAATATAAGTTCTTAGAGGAAAGCTTTATAAACTCCAAGCAATAAGGGTTTAGTTCATCCCCCACCACTATGTAGTGGTGTAGAACAATCCCTACAAAGACTGGGAAACAATGGTTATGTTCTTACATAAGAGCAAGAAAGGACACTTGAAGGTCTTGTCCCCACCTGGTCATTCAGAGTGCCAAAGTTAGCCCATTTCACCTAAGTGAGGTAAAATAGTTGAATACGAATACCAGGGAACTGAACCAAACCTCCCTCCAGACCTGTCCATGATTTCACAGGGGCTGTATGCTTTCCCTACTTGCTGTTGTCATTGCTATTCTATGGACACATTTTGAAGCCCATCTGTCACCATCACGATGTACTTTGCACATATCTGAAAGTGAACTCTGGTATATCAAGGGAAATGCATCATTTTATTTAATGAATTTCATACATTAATGATAAAATTCTAAGGAATCAGAGTTATAGATCAATGCAAGCATTTAGGAATTTAGGAAGAGTCTTCCTATAGGTCTCAAACCTTAAAAAACCCTGGTTTTTTTTTTTCTTCTCACCCAGAGATAGAGAGCCCTGGCGTTTGGCACTCACTACCTGTGGGTGAAGTGCTGTGTAGTAGATTCATGATTCCCCACACTAATGCTAATGTGTCTAATCCAGTTTGTCCATTTTGAAAAATGGTGTCAGACCACCATTATTCCCCAAGTCACGGGTGAAGTCTAAGTCACCGGTGGTCCAAGTGTAGTTAAATACAAGTAACCATCCTATCAATAAATTTCTAAATCAGAGACATATCAATATATCACACTGATGAACTAAGTGCTAAATTATGGAAATACATGCTTAAATTTCTTTCAGATCAGTATTTTTGATATTCAGAGCCTCAGTCCTCAGTTATCCTGGGGGATTGTCTCTAGGAAACGGTAGGGTCACACCGCCTCATTTCCTCTCTCCTTTTTTCTGTCCCTAGGAGCATGAGCAGCTCACCTATTCCTCCACGAGGTCCAAGGCCCCCAGTGTCATCATCACAGGTCTCAAGCCATCCACCAAGTACATATTTCATATCCGCGTGAGGACTGCGGCAGGACACAGTGGCTACAGTCAGAAGTTTGAATTTGAAACAGGAGATGAAAGTAAGTTTCACTAAAGGATGTAAAGTAAGATGTAATTTAGGACTATTCCAGTTTCCAAATTTTTAAAACCCTTTCCAAATGGGATTCAGTTCATATAAATACTCATGTACTCATTTGAGATACTGCTTTGATGCTAATCAATAAATACCTCCTGAAATGTCTTGCTCTCAATCATGGGTCACAACTATGTCCCTTTATACAAAATGTATCACACATGCTATTACAGAGCATCTGAATGGATGGTGTGAGTCTCATTGTTTACCAGTACTGGCATTATAATATAGCACTGTTGAAACCTGGGAAGAGATCAGGCCTCAAAAGAATGGTCTCAGCAATCAGTTCAAAATATGCACATTTGGCTTGTTTTCCCAGATCGATAAAAACAGTGGTCAGGAGACATATTCCACCAAAGTGTACATTACAAGATTAAATATAGATGCATAGGCTTTATGATAAATTTGTATCATTTCCACGGGCTCAGCATATGGAAAACCAAAACCTGAGTGAAGGGAGTGAAGCTCTTCTTCATTCTAAACCCAGACATGCGAGTGAATACAAAGCTCCATAACTGTTTCATCTTTGTACAGAGCTAGAAAGGGGCCAACATTACCAATCATGTCTAGTCACTGCAGCCACTGTTGAAGCTTGCCTGAGGTCTCAGCACCCAGTTCTTTTCCTGTTCTATAGTGACTCCTGTTTTCAGAAATAATCCTGCTTCACCCTCCCAGCTCTAGAAGCCTTCTTGACACCTCTGTTCAGAATCAAAAACATATATACCTTCTTGGCACCCTGTGATTGTACATGCCACCAATCCATTATTTTTAATTCAAATTTACATTTTCTTCCCAGATATATAGATGGTAATCTATGAGAATATAAATGGACACAGCTCTTCAATTTGCTTTTGTATCCTTGGAGCCTCACACAGAGCATGGGTACTTTAAATGTTCTATATAATATTGTTGGGCAGAGTAAATATGACAATTTTTATGTCTGAGTATGCAACTGTCAGTTAATAAAGAGCCGTTCATCCATATCTTAGAAAAATTTTAGAATTGATATCGAGTACAATTTTTACATCAGACCTCATTTTTCTCATGTGACTAGATTCTAAATTTATTCTAAGTATATTTCCTTTGGTGAATTTTCCTGAGAGTGCATTTGTAACTTAACAATCCAATACTCATATATGTGCTTTGAAAAAGTAGATGAATTATTTCTATTATGAAATAAAGAGAACTCACTAGTTGTTAACTTTTCTAAGCTTTGCAGTAAATTTTGGTCAATATCAATACCTATAAATATAGATGCAGTGGGGTGGTAGTGGCGCACACCTTTAATCAAAGCACTTAGACGGCAGAGGCAGGTGGATCTTTGTGTGTTAGCCAGCCTGGTCTACAGAGCGAGTTCCAGGACTGGCTCCATAGCTACTGAAAAACCCTGTCTTAACCTTCAGCCCACAAAAGACAGTGCCCTTTGCTTTATTATTTAGGCTACACATGACAAGTGGTTAGAGGAAAATGGTCGACAGGATGTGGTGGGAACACATCATCGGATAAATTTATATTGATTTCATTGCATAACTATATTTGGTGATTGATAAAATGTTTTCTTAATCACTTCAATGACTATCACAATATTAAACACCCACATCCTAGGTTTACTTTTTATTTTTATTGATTAATTTTATCTTTCTCTTAATTTTTTTGTGGTGGGGGGCTTCCAAAACAGGGTTTCTCTGTGTATCTTTGGAGCCTGTCCTGGAACTCACTCTTATAGACAAGGCTGGCCTCGAACTCACAGAGATTTGCCTGCCTCTGTCTCCTGAGTGTTGGGATTAAAGATGTGTGCCACCATTGCCTGGCTTTAAAATATGTTTTATTCTGTGCTGGAGTTTGCATTTGGTCATATAAAGGAAGAGCACATACCCTGAAGTCACTAAAGATACACTGGAAATCTTGAATGGGACCAGCCTAACTCCAGGCATGTGCACGATTCTACACTGAGCAATTTACACAAATTATTTCCTTTAATTCTAACAGCACTATGCCTCTTTTTAGAAACATAATTAGCTGCATCCATAATTGTATACTATAGAGTGGAGGTAATGGATGAAAGCCCTAGAACTGGCTAACAATAGCTTTAGAAGACAGTGAACACTCCATTTTCAGTAGGAAAGTGACTTTGATTAGACCCTTGGAAAGATAAAGTATCTGTGAAGAATCTGAAAAATATGTTTGTCTAAATCTGTGTTCAGAAATATGCAATGGTTCCTAAGTCAATTACAGCAAAAGGAAAAAGCATATAAAGGCTCATTTTTATTAGACTAGCTCTAAATTGCATTTTAAAGCATATTTTTTATACCCAGAAGAGAATTCCATTTAATAATGTCTTAGTAGGATGGGGGCGGGTTTGCCATAATTCTCTAATATGATGATATGCACCCCAGTTAATAACATCTGTCTTTTCCTGTTCATATTCTCCTAGCTCACGTGTAAATTTTTATGGCTTTTGTTTCTCAAGTAGTATATGAACTATTATAATGTCAGTTTTATTACTAAGTACTCCCTTGTGTCTTCCATTTAATTAACTAACTTTATAATACACTCATAGAGAATGGGTAGGGGCTGTGTTGATTAGGCTCTCTCTCAACTGATGGCCTACTTCAAATTTTTTAAAGTAGAACAGATTACTCTTCTGTTCTCTTCTGCTATATCTATTTTACTTTGTTCAGTAAACTATTGTTTACTTTCTAAGAAAACAATAAAATAAAGAATAAATTAATTCTTTTCCAAAATTATAATGATGTTCTTTTTCTTTTTTTTTCTTCGAGACTGGGTTTCTCTGTAGTTTGGAGCCTGTTCTGGAAATAGCTCTTGTAGACTAGGCCGGCCTCAAATTCCAGATAACTGCCTGCCTATAATGATGTTCTTAATCATTAACATCTACCATGCTCTAAATGATGGTGATATTCAAAGCATATTTATAGTAATATCTCCTAAACTTCAGAGCCAGTGCCTTCACTTACTTACTTTTTCATTCATTCATTCATTCATTTATTATTGCATCACTATAATTAACTGGCAAAAAGTAGTTAACAAATATAAAGATTACTAATTATGATTTTTAGACTATAAAAACAACTTACATGAACTAGATTGGTAGCTTTCTTTTTCTTCTATAGAATAACATTATTGCATATGTATATATGGAGATATATATTGTTGGTAGATTAATAATAAATATTGATTTATAAGTATGTATCCCCTTAGTTGCTTGCAGAGTACAACATTATTTCTTTTTACATTTAATGCTAAGCACTGTACCAAGCAAATATTTACACATTGTGACCACTAACAGCCTTTATTGGTTGCCAATTTTATGCTGGACTTTTTAAGTATGATGTTTGATCCCTTTCCATTTTGTTAGAATAAAATAAACAAAACTAGAACATTTTAAAAAATAATTGTAAGAAAATAAGGGTATAGAATATTTTATGTGGATATTCTTAAAAGACACACAGAAACAGTATGGATGCTAATAATTTTTTCAAAATTAAAATAAATTGATATAATACTCCAAAATATCAATAACAAGCAATATTCCACTAGCTGGTCAAGTGTACTTTGTTCTGGCTGAGAGGAATGAATTTTCAGAAAATGTTAATTGCCTCAAGCTTATTATTTATGTTCTTTCAGTCAGAATTTTGAATGGACAAAAATTAAAATAAAAATTATATCACCAATATTTTCTATATCCTTAACACTGCTTTAATATAATTCATATGTTGTAAGATAATAATTTGTTAAAATTATACATATTTTAAAGGGAACAAATATTTTTAAAGATTATGAAATCAAACACTTATTTTGTTTAAATCACTGTCTATATTAATTTCACATTCACATCATTTTAAAGGCATGAGATACAACTGTATATGTGCATATTAAACACAAAATAAAATAGATTTTATTTATATTGAATTTTTTGCACTGTAGAAATAATGTTCAAGCTATCCAATGGGAGCAGAATCTATAGTTAAAGCCCCACATTATTAAAAAATTGGGGCCCTAATGTAATGATTGGCCATTTAATTCTTTTCTTCCCCTGGTTATTATCCAGGTGACCTGAGGGCCACTACAATATGTTTCCCTGCAAGCATCGGTTATAGCTTGCATTTTTGCATTGTGTAAATTTAGGTTTCACCTGTAGGCTACGTACACAGTTTGCATCACAAAAGCCACATCTGTCAGCAATTTTAGATGTATAGTAATTGAGTCTCAGTGACTTACTGGTTTTATATATCATGAGAAAAAACACAGAAAAACCATCATGATCAGCATTAACAAACTAAGACATAAATCACAGTAATTTTTAAATCTTCTCTTAAACATTTATACCAAAAATGGAATATATATTTGAATGAATGAACTTAATCACTAAGTATTTTGAAAACATCTGTAAAAATTAGCTAGTTTAATGAGATCTGATTAGAATCAATTGGTTCATTTGAACAAGGTGCTGATGAGAGGGATCCTAAATGAGAAGATCTAAGATTGCCTTTAGTTCTTTCTTCCCTAATGCATTCTTCATGTGCTAGAACAACTTTTTTTTCTATACTCCTTTTTTTCAAATCAACCCCTAAATTATTGGTTATTAAGTAGTCATATTTTATTAAATAAAATATGAATGTCTCAACAAGTAGTAATCTCCCTTTAAATCAAATCTCGGTGGACATCATTTCTCTCTATTTCTCTTTGCTAATGTGAACTCTGTGAAAGTAGAATTGCTTACACACTTCAAACACAAAGTTTTGATAATGTCATCATATCTCAGATTCTTCCAATACTTTCAACTGAAACATTCAGAAAACTATTACATTATGAACTTCAGACTTAAACTGAATAGCTTCCCTATTTCTTGACATAGTCTTGATGAGCAAGAAACTATCTCTTTTGTTTTGAGGGATTAAATTTATTTTTGAAACCTCTATTCCATTCGATCCAGTCTGCTAGTTCAAACACAATTGTACTGCTTCAGTTGCCTAGAATGAAATTAGCTATATCATTATTAACAGCAGCCAGAAACCTGGAATGATTATTAATGGTGGAGCATGAAGCAGAAAGAAGACCAACTGACCCTGGTGGAACAATAAAGACGTTTATTAATCAACTAGAGGGTATATTTCATATTTATGAGTCTACTCAGAAGAGGACAAATTCCAGGGTATAAAACATTAATTTGGATTGATCTCCAATCAATAGGGTACTTTCTGATTTGGCAGCTATAACTACGTAATGACAAAAGTCAGTGGGACAGACTTTCCTAGCATTGGGTTTTCAGAATACAAACTAGTCTGTCCTATGAAGTAATGAAGGTCTTGATAACAAGAATGATCACAAAAGGTAGAATGTCTCTTATTTGCTAGGTGATAAAGAAACTTCCTGACTTATTAGGATGTTAAGACTGAAGTCTAGTATAGTGTCTGCCACTGAAACTACACAATATAGTATTGGTTGAGTTCTAATTATTTTTCAAGCGCTTTTCTTTTTTCTGGATAATAACATGTTTATAGCCTTTATAAAGGATGTTATTATCTTGTCATTTATATGGATTAAAACCGGAAAAACGTACACCAGTCCATTTATTTTCTATAGGAAGCAAGTGGTAGAATGAGCAGGTAGTAACATCAAGCCCATTATGCCAATGCTTAAAACCAAGACAGACATATGTTTTTTTTTTCTTGTTCAGTCAGCATATTTTTTCTATCTATCATTCCTTTGCATTTTCAACATGATTTGTTTTTATTTGCTCTTTTTCTTTACCTCCCCTTAATTGTTTATATTCCTCTTTAGGCAAACAAATTTGAATGTAAACACAGATGTTTAGGAGATTATAATATTTATAAATCATCAAGCATGAAGCTCAAAGAGTTATGAGGTGTTTTCATTCAGTTTTCTGTATTTGTGTATGCTTATGTACCATGAGACAGATTGACTATCTTAATATGAAAAATATTAGTGATTATAAGCAGCAGATCACGTATCAGGTAAGGGCCCACATTGCACTTCACAGAATATTGTTGTCTTGCTGTATTATCCCAGGATAGAAGAGCAGGGTGGGGAATCTTTCTTAGACCCCTTTGATTTCTCTCTCCCTCCAGACCTGACCTATTGAAGGAGGCACTAATCCCATCATGATGAGGCTTACTACCTAATCACCTCCTAATGTTTTCACCTTTGGGGTTAGGATTTACCATCAAAGTTTAAGAAGAAACAGGGACATTCATGTCATAGTACTCCACGTTTTTCCTGTATGAATTTTGTTCCCAATGCAGTTAAAACTCAGAGAGGTAAAATAAAGCACGATTAATAAAAACTCAGAGACAGAAATTGGGGTTCAACCTAAAGACCAGAAAAGCAAAGCAGCTATCTTACCTCTTCCTCAGTCCGATATGTAGATCGTTACCTCCAGCAATCTCAGAATGAGACTTTGACTGAGAGCTGTCTCCTTCCATTTTATCAGCCTCTCTAGGGCTGGGATTAAAGATGCTCACCAATAGGATTAAAGGCATGCACAGTCCGCTTTCTATGGCAAACTAGTGTGGCTACTTGGATTAAACGTGTGTACTACTACTACCTGGTCTGTAAGGCTGACTAGTGGGGCTGTTTTTATTCTCAGATCTTCAGACAAGCTTTATTTATTAAAATGCAAATGAAATGTCAAAATAAATAAATAAATAAATGGGCTGGAAAGGAAATCATTAACAATTAACAGATACTTAGAAGTTGTAAACCACACATTTTCAAGTACAGTGTTAGAATCTGATTCATACATAAAAGCAAAGTAGCAAACATGTGAATCTACTAAGAAAGACTTTGGATAGAAATATAGATGTGTATATGTAAAACCGTAATTCATGTAGTAGCCATCACAGTTTGACTAAAAGTTGTTTTCTATACATGGAGGCGGGGGGGGGGTCATTTCTTCTGCTTCTTTATTTTGTGTAGGTTGTGTGTGTGTGTGTGTGTGTACACGTGCACGTGTTCTCTGCCAATTTCAATTAAACAGCACAATATCAACTCTGTATTCTCGATGATGTATATTAGGGTTTTGGGAAATGTTTATTTGTAACTGATACACAAACACTCTGATCAACATTTCTATATTTTCTGTTTTCATTTTTATACCTCGTGTGCTGCTTTTCATGAATCTGGCAAATAAGTCATTGTGTGAGTGAAAAAAGGACTGGTATTACTCTGGAAATACTCAAAGAACACATTTTAGGTTATTTCAAGTTACATACATTTTGTCATTCTCCATACGTGTTTTTAGTATGCAATGTTATTTGTCACTTGTCTACATATCTAAAGAGGAAGCCAATGGTAGGGAGCGTCAGGAAACTCGCCTGGCAGTCGTGTTAGGGACTCAGTAACGCAGCCCTTCACGTCATTCACTACATCTGACTTTAATTTGACTTGATTTGAGATGAATTTTCCTCCACCAGCCATCATATAAATTGTCTAAATTTTTCTGTCAAAGTTTATTTGATCATAAACCATTATATTTTTCTAGGGAACAAAAATCCTCTGAAGAAATGTCCAATTTCTCCAAATTTAATGGAAAAAGCATATCCTCGGTATAATATTTGAAGATTTGGAACCATTTTTCAGCGTATAAGAGTCTGCTTTTCGGTTATGTGTTTTGAAGTGTCTTTTTTAATTCCACAGCTTAATTGTTACAAAAACATCAAGGGCAAAATGATAAAATACTAATTTCTCATAATGACCACAGGGAAGCCATCACAGAGCTAAGACTACCATACATCTGAATTGTAATTACCTGTCACCTCCACAGAGACATGATTACCAGTAGACTACAGAAAGGGAAGGGAGGAGAATGTTGACAATGGCAGTTATGGGACAGTGTTTGAAGGCATGAGGGGAGTTCCCTGCTCTTAAGTGACACATCACTTGGAGCCCACGGGAACAGACTGCAATGACAAGACATATGAGGTTTCTTTTAGCATTTCCCCGCTGTTGAGTTTAAACCATATAATAGTTCACCATTTCTTAGAACTGTAAAATTTGAGTTGAATAAAATGATTAACATTTTTAGGATAGGTTAGAGATATGTTATTTAAAATATATGTGTTAATTATCATACCCATGTCAAAATTTAAGGGCAAGCTAAAGTTTAAACACTCTAAACATTCTTAGCACTACTCAGAAGTAAAGTTAATACAATCTATTTTGATCCGTTTTTAAAAATATATCAACCCAAAGCAAAGAGTCCAAATTTTACATTTATCTGGCTATGCAGGTATAATACTGAATGGCAAACTTTTTAATATAAGTCAGAAAGAGCTCCACAGAGGCATGTGTGAAGAATTAAAAAGCATCCTAAATGTTTGCTACACTTTACTTTTCCAAGGCATTTCAGTGTAATTTATGTGATCTCATTTGGCAAAATCACAGAAGCCATGTAAAGGATTTAGCTGCATGTGCACAAATTCACTGTGTATCTGTGAACACATTAATGGACTATAAAGTAAGGCTAGTAGCAAAGAATGCCCACCTTGCTTCCAGAATGGAAACAGCTGATATGTAGCAAAATGAATTGCTTACTCTCCTATGTTTTTGGAAAATTGAGTACCCATTTAAAACTTGTCTTGCACTATAGTTATTTCTGTATCTTCTATTGGCTGAATACATAACCAGGAATCACCTTAAATGAATTTTAACCATTTCAGCACAGTAAATAATTGTGAAATGCTATAATATTACTTAGTAAGCTAAAATGTATAGAATACATCTATTTTGTCCTCATCATACTTTCTATTTTCATACTGGGATAAAAGAATAAAATGGGGAGTACTCTAAATACCACTCTGTAAATTATCCTGGAAAGTTAAAAACCTGGAAATTTGATATATTTTATTCTTAAATTTAATAGAATGAGGCCCCAAAGTAAAGGACATCTGACAAAAAAAAAGTTATAGTAGGTAGAATATTTACTTGGTCTATATATTAGTTCACCACTTGATGCAATTAAAACAGATCAAAAGGTAGCCAGCCTAAATAAGTGAGGTAGGTACTGAAATATCGAAGATCAAATGGATGAGCTTGTTCCCTGTTTTCACAAATGCCATTGATAAAGTCAGAGAATTAAGTATATTACAAAGCATAAAACAAAGGAAAAGGAGCAAAGAGAAAGAAATGCAAACACACGTGCCTTGGGAGGCTTAGAAAGGAAGATATATCCTAAAGAAGACTTCAAGTTAAGTAAAACTTGACCTTGAAATTGACGATGTGATTGATTGTATGAATGGATTAGCATATGCATAAGGGCAAAGCCCTCATCCCTTTAAAGGTCCCATCTGATCCCGTTTCTTTATATCTCATAATGAGAATTGAATGTCAGCATGAATTTAAAGGAGACAAGCTCTACCCAAACAATAGCCACAAAACTAATTTAGGAGTCAGCACTCCCTTTTAATATGCCCTTCTGATTCTGGTAACTTGCTGTAACAACCTTATGAGTAAGTACAATCTGAGCTTAGTAGTGGTTAAGGTGATTTATGGGTACATACAAGAAACACAAGAAATGGTCAATACTGTGCTTTATCTTACTATTGAGGCTAAAATTTCCTTGTTTACCATTTCTTTTCCACCCATCTGTAGTTTGAAAATAGGCAAGTTCTCCAGGGCAAGCTTCCCATAAGTATATGATCTAGAACCAAAGTTAACACATCTAATTATTTCTTTACTTTCATTTTATACACACTAAAAATAAACCTTTCCAAATATCATTTTATTGTCATCCAATAGCTGCCATCACTTTCCACTTCCCTAGAGACAATCTTAGCTTTCAGAATTCACATACTGAAAGTGCCTGAACCTTGGGAATTATCAAATCAATTTAAATTCTAACTCATGCTTGCTCTCTGCCAGCATTCAAGCCTGCATACCTCTGCTTGACAGTTCATATTGGTTTCTGGAATTTCAAGGCACACTGAATTATGGCCTTCTCAACAAAGCCTCCTGAGAAAAGTAGAGCAAAGGCACCTTATGTCAAACCTGCCACGAAAGTGTTCAGTTGCAGGAATCTTAGAAATTAAGTTATCTGGGAGACTTCATGAATCTAGATGGAAGAGAGGAAATGGAGATGTGTTAGCAAAGCAAAGGTAGACAATAACATCACACAACATGTCACTGGCTTGTCTTGAGTAAGTTACATGGCTGTATATTGTAACTGGTGAAGACAGAATGAAGCATTCCATTGATTAGAGAGCATAAGACATAGTCTCTTTGCTCACAAAGACTAAACTTTATAGACTTTAGTTTCATTTTAATCAAATTTTTGAAAATGTGCTGTGATAAATTCTTTTGCTTTAAAAATGGGAAATTACAGCAAAGCAATTTAAGTTCCACACCAGATGACTCTGGATGAGGCACCACACGTTCCAAGTTTTTCGTTTGTTTACTTGCTTGCTTGCTTTTTAGCGATTGAGACATAAAGCATCAATTTAACCAGTTTAATCTTTTGTTTCATTATGAAAATCTAGTACTTACTCATGTGTTGTAGAGTCACCCACCGGACTCTGTTTTCTTTAGATTACACTTCATATTCAAGTATTCTTTACATGATGGAGCTATCACAAAAAAAGTCAAGAATCTTGTTTTTCTGGAGCTTGCATTCTCAAGGGCAGAGAGATACACTGAATAAATAATAAAAAAAAAGTTTCAGGTGATTAAGAACTATGGAATGCTGTAGAGAGTCCCCATCTAAATCCAAGTAGCCGAATACTTACTCTCTCTGCTGTTGGGAGCCTTCATGAGAACTCGTCAAGCATTTCCAACAGCCTAAAGAAGCTGCATACCACAGGATCGTGTGAGTTCCGTAACCCCAGAACAGACAGAATCCAAGACTGCTAAATGTAAGTTAGAAAGACACCATTACTTCAGTGAAGTACAATTGTGAAGAGAAGCATCAGCTCCAGAACCTCCTGACATTTGCTATGGCTTTTGTTGCTTCCACATGGCAGATTCTCTGTAAGATTAATTCCTTTCTGCTCCCCATACTCCCCCTTACCTACAGTTCCCTATAACCCTATCAAATGCAAGGTTTCTATGCCAGTTCACAGTAAATGTGACCTGAGATAATTAATGAAAGGTCTTCTGAGAAAAAGCAAAGTTGAGAAGCAATATAAGGAGTGCTGACTTTCTGCATGTGAACAGTACTCTGCAGCCCAGCACATACCTTTTGATCATTAAGTGTCCACTGTCACTATAGTCATAAGTGCTACTGTAAGAGAGGCATCTTCTGAAAACCTCATGGAGAAACTTGCTTCATAAAGAAGACATAAAATATATAGAAACCCAGAAAGAGATAAGGCAAATTTTCATAGTAACAACAGATCCATATGCTTCTGTTTGGTAGATATTTCACAGATAAACAGATCCATAAATAGGAGAACTGGAGGGAGGTTTTTTACGTACTTTTTAAAATATATATTTTGTACTTGGATTTAAATTCCCATTGTTTAAATTTTGATGCTAGACTCTTTAAATACCAGAGTTGGTTGTGTTGTTCTATGCCTCAGCATCCACATGTGGAAAATGGGATTGAGAATTCTACCTAATTTATAGTGTTCTTGTCAGCATTGATGCTTTCGTAGAATATCTAATACTCAATGGTTAGCTAACAGCAAACGTTGATTAATTACCTTTTCTACCTCTAAAACCCCATTCTACCAACAATATTGTATTAAAAAACAAAACAACCTTCTGTATCTTTTTGTTTGTAGACACCAATGGAAGAGTAGTCAAATCACTTTCTTCATTTTTCCTATTGGTACTTATTTTCAGTAGCCATCATGACTGTTTGGATGTTAGATTTTGTTTAAATTTTATGGCTGAGATATTAAAATTAATGGAATTACCAAGATATTTTGAGTTTAAGTACTCTGAAACATTCAACTAATGAGGCTC
The DNA here is from genome assembly GCF_037038515.1 of Microtus pennsylvanicus. Lineage (NCBI taxonomy): Eukaryota > Metazoa > Chordata > Mammalia > Rodentia > Cricetidae > Microtus > Microtus pennsylvanicus. Next base: position 1,037,739 of record NC_134579.1, on the reverse strand, counting down.
TATACTTCAACTTCTAAAAGTTTCGGGTTTTGCAAGCATAGGAAGTAATCTACCAAGGAGAATATACCACACCTATGTCAATATTATAATTTAATGAACCAGAGCCACTGTTCCTATTACATCTATGGTGTGATACTGTTGTCAGATTGACAGGATGTAGAATCAACTGTATTATAAGTTAGGTGTATCCTTTGGTTATTACCTTGATTTAGATTAATTAATATGGGAGGATATATATTATCTGTGGACCCAATCACTCCTAGGTAGGAATCCTGGTCTGTATAATAGTGGAGAAAAAGAGCCAAACATGTATGCATCATGGCTTTTCTTCTTTGGCCTGACATTATTTCAAACGCCTCCCATCATGACCTTCCCACCATGATGCTCTCTACTTTGAAACTGTGAACTAAGCAAAGCAAACCCTTTCTCCATTGAGTTGGTTTAGTCTAAGTATTTTATCACAACGAGAGAAGAAGCTAAAGCATATGATAAGCAAATTATTTAAGGTTTGGGCTGTTTTTGTTTCACATAGCACAGTTTTAAAACGTCAAACTAGACCATTTGTACCTAGGATTTGGTTCAGTCATGTTTATGTATATAACCATGGGCAGCTTCAGTGGTCTGTGGCCCAGTTTAGCTCTCCCTCTGGAACTCACTGTTTATCCCAGATTGGCTTCTCATGCCAACCAACTGCCTCTATACATAGCACTACCTCTTTCTCAGGTGAGTGCTGTGAAGATGATATAAGCTGATATGTGTGGTGTGTTTAGAAGTATGGATGCTATTAATAGCTACACTAAAAGCATTTGTTATTGTACTCATAAAAATTGTTCCTCGTCTGAGACAGATCCCTTCATTGAATGTATGATAATTCTGTAGGACTATTGTGAGCTGTGAATCATCTTATACTCATCTTCATAAAAGAGGAAAGAGAAATATAAAGCGAAGATGAATATAATTCTGGCAAGAGATCTTCCTTTGGGCACTCATTGTGAAATCTCCTTCAAGTTGATATACCTATATACCTATATACCTGGCGGTTTTACATTGCTGTACACAATACTCAGAACTTGTAGTTTATAAATAGCAGAATTTTTAAATTGCTCGAATTTCTAGAGGTAAACAAAGTTTATTGTCTACTTCTGCATGGCATCTGCTGAGGGCCTTTATGCTGCACTATAACTAGGCAGAGAACAACACATAGTCAAATAGAACTAGAATTCTAGCTCTACATGCTTCTTTCTTTCCATATAAACCATTCAGAAGATGTGGGATCCCCATTGGTTCAGGATCACACTCAAGCCTCACTACCTCAGAATGACTTGAATGCCATTCCCATTTGCAGATGAAGGTTGACTTTGCAATACTCAGACTTCCAGGGAAAACAGTCAAGTCTTGAAAGGAGCAGAATGACTTACTGTAATTTAAAAATTCCACAGCCATCTAATTGATTTCCTTAAACAGAAAAGAGCAAATGAAAGAACAGCACAGCTAGCCATATGTTGAAAATTGTAGTTGATCAAGAGGTATTAGCTGTGCTGTTCCTTTTTGGACACAGTAGCTTGTTTGAAGGATTTTCCTTTTACAAATGTTAGACAGGCAGTTCAGAGGATGTTTGAACTTTCAGGAAATCACATTTTTTAACATTACATAATGACCAAAAAGAACTCAGCTCCATTTTTTACCAAATTAGTCTGTCGCCTGGCAGACAATCAGAATACCGAATGGCAATGCACCCAGAAGACATGGGTTACTTAATTACCTTCAGCATATTTTGTCCTTACTGTCATGTTCTTTATTGCAATTCTCAGTGCTCTCTGAATCCTTCTAAACCATTAGCAGCTAACTCTGATCCATTAGGGACCCACTTCTCACTATTTGTATTTATCCATCTTAGAAACTGCCGTTTTTATAACCACCTAGCTGTCTTTTTGTCATTTTTTTTCTCACTCTTTCTACTTAAATGCCCACAGGGATAGTAGATTCCTAACTGTATTAAACAAGTTCGTGCAGTAAAGATACCCAATGTAGCACATATGGTGATTTTTTTTAAAAGCTGTGTATCTTTAGAATTGTTTCTGACTTAATTTCAGATATATTTTAAATCTTATAATATATTATATAAACATATTTATGTATTTTAAATAAATATATTTATATGTAAATATATATATGATCATCAATCTATCTAATGATGATCAGATAAAATCAGATTATTATCCTACCCTTGAGACAGGGCAACTAATATCAACCCAGTGAGCTTTCATAAGAAAAAAATCAAAGAATGAAAACAAAGCTAAACACTCCTATTTATCCACCTGTTAACTCAATCGGGGAATGAATAGATTCTATACATAAGAGCTTGATGGACTGTTTCAACTTTGCACTCATGAGTGGCTTCTAGAAATTTCCAGAGCCCAGGGATATTTATAAGCAAAGAGATAAGGAGCATTTCCAGGTAGCTTATAACTAGGAAGATCCAGAGGGGAGTATCAGATGCTTCTGATAAGCTGTACTTGTTAACGGAGGGATCAGGACAGCAAAACCTGGCTTGGAAAAATCATGAAACTGGCAGAGAAATGAACTAGAAAAAAAAATCATCCCGAGTGAGGTAACCCAGACCCAGAAAGACAAGTATTGTGTATATTTGCTTAAATGTGGATATTAGCTGTTTGGATAATGATGACCAAGCTACAGTCCATAGAACAAGTTAGGTATAGATTAAGAGGCTAGAGAACAGATCAACATCCATAGGAAGAGAAACAGAATAGATTGTTACTGATGGATGTGTGGCTGGAATGGAGAATCAGGTTGTGGGGGGAGGAGATATGGAGGAAATGTGGAGTGACAGTTAAAATTGAGGGTCATTTTAAAGATAGTATGGAAGCCCAATGCACTAGAAGCTTCCTAAAATATATTCTTCTATAAAGACAGTCTAAATGAAACCACCAAATAAGAGGGAAAACTGAGTTACAGCTGGTCATCTATTGTCATCAAATGAAGCTTCCAATCCTGGGACTGGGTTGCATCTAACTGAATTGTTGGTCAAAGGGGTACCACGGGAATCCTGAAACAACTCAGGCTGTTGCCAAACCTATAGGTTAGTCTCCACAAAGAATGGCAGGGTCCCATTGCTGAACACAACACCTGGACAATTCATTGAAATGGATAAGCTCTGCTGGTGCCTACATAGAACCTCCACCTGCACATTTTAGCATCTTTGGTATAGGAATGTACTCTGCATAAACATAAAGAGAAACATACAAAAGGAGAACATAAACACTAACCCAGCCACAAAACCTTTGATATACAATGATTTCCTGCCTGTGAGTTTGCTAGGGCAATGGTGGCCAAGGCTTGTGTGAGTAACCAAAAAATGTCTGCTTTGACTTAAGACCCATTCCATAATTTGAACCCATAACCAACACTACTTGGGTAACCAAGAATCTGAGTCTATGTAGTCCAGGGACCAAGAGTAAAACCAGATACTACTGTTCTTTTTTTTTAAGTAGCAATAAAAAGATGATCACAAATTATATTCTGCTATTCTGCTATCTATACCCATAGATAAGAGCCTTGCTCAGCCATCATCAGAGAAGATTGCTCCTGCAGTTTATGGGAAGAAATACAGAGACCCACATCCAGACATTATGAAGAGAGTGAGAGACTGTAATATCAGTCCAAAATACAATATCTCCATCAACCCCCCCCCCACACACACACACACTAGGGCTCAGGGAGCCTTAAGAAAGAAGAGGTAGAGTATAAGAAGCAGAATAAGTAGAGGACACCAAGAAAAGAGGCCTTCTAGCTAACAGGAGCAAAGTTCATATGAACTCACAGAAACGGAGGAGCATACACAGCCCCTGTATGGGTCTGTACCAGGCTCATTACATACATATTGTGACTTTAAGTGTGGTGTTTTTATGTGATTTCTCAGTGCATAAATGAGTGGGTTTCTGATTCTTGTGTGTTTTTCTCTTGGGCTATTTTCCTTCTGTCCATTTGTTTTGTTCAAATCCAATGTGTTAGTTTTTTTTATTTTATCATATTTGGCTTTATTATAGAGAAATAGCTTTTCTTTAGCCTTCAAAAGAAAACTAGTACAGAAAACCCTTTGAAGCTTTGTCTGTGGCCTCCAAATGCAAGGAAAAGAAAAGAAGAAAGGAAAAGAAACCTCCATATATGAATTAGTCAGAATGATAAGAAAATGGAGGTCAGGAGTTCTCATGTATGCAAAGAGGGCTTGAACTGACCTCCACTACACTTTTCTTAATCACTAGATTATTTAATAAAAAACTGTGTAGTAGAATATTCCCAAACCTGTATACATTACTAATTGAAGTCATTATTAACAATCTGTGAGGATAAAGGAAGTAATAAAGGCAAGCATATTTGCTACCCAGAGAAAGGCTGGACCTTTCCCCTATGTAAAGAAAGGCCAACTTTCTTTACATGCTGTCTGAGAATCCTGAGTCATCCTTAAGTAGTACTGGAATGCTTGCTCAGAAAACATAATTAAACAGAGTAAAGTTTATTTTTCAATTTGCAATTATCTTCTGCCAAGAATATTTAGGGTACTTTAAAATACATATACTAAATGTTAATAATTAAAAATTGGAGCTAGAGAGATTGTTCAATAGTTCAAAACACTTGTTGCTCTTCTAGAAGACCTGAGTTCGGATCCCAAGACCGACACTGTCAAACTAACATTCATTTGTAACTCTCATTCCAGGGATTCTGACATACTATTCTATCCTCCATGTTAACTACATGTACATGGTGTATATACATACATTCAGGCCCACACCTAGGCACACAAAATATAATAAGTCTAATAATTAGAATAATAAAAAATAAATTAGACCTAGAAATAAATATCAGGAACCTATTAAGCTCAAAGTACCATGGTCTCACTCTGAGATCTGTAACTAAGGTCACAATGTGTGCATCATCTTGACATAGGATTCTTGCTGGGATGAGAGAATAGCAAGGTCCTCCTGCACATATGAAGCACAGATTCTACAGGGACAAGATAAGCAAAATTCAGGAATATGGCTACAGACAGTTTTTCAAGAAATGCAGAAATTTCATTGGTTTATTTCAGAGGCATTTTCTGTCTATAGCCTTGAAGAGAGCCAAGGCAAAATGTCAGCAGTCAAGTGAGACTTTTTCCATATTGAGAATGAAAGGAGAAAAGAAATTGCTCAAGACATATCATGCATAAAGATTTCAAAAGAAAAAAAAGTATCAAGGAAGTTAGTAGAACAACTCATATTGCATATTGATTCTAAATGGTTTCTAATTAATTATAAGAACTTTGGAATAATCTTAGATTATCCTTTGGTTCAAGTAACAAACATACCATTAGCTAGTCTAAGCAAAGGGCTTGGAAAGAATCACACCCTGATGAAATAAAAGCACTGCAAAACTCTCAGAAGCAAAGTCATCAACATTCTTCTTGATCCACACAGTCCAGGAAGAGGTTACCTGTTGTGGAATATTAGTTGAAGATGTGTTACATTTGGTTTATGCTGTGGAATATTTGTTTAATAATACAAAGGTGTGCTGCATTATGTTGCACTTGTTTAACTCTGTGAAGTCCTGTTACTTTGCCTGTCTAAAACACCTGATTGGCTTAACAAAGAGATGACTGGCCAATAGGTAGGCAGGAGAAAGATAGGTGGAGCTGCCAGGCAGAGAGGAGGAGGAATTGGAGGAGAATTCTAGATTGGAGAGAAAAGAAAAAGAGAGAGGAGAGCAAGAAAATGAGAAGGAGAGAAGGATGCGAGGGGTCAGCCACCCAGTCATATAGCCATCCACAGAGAAAGAAAAAAATAAAGGTATATAAAATAAAGAAAGGTAAAATCTCAGAGGCAAAAGGTAGACAGGATACTTTAAGTTAAGAAAAATTTGCTAGAAACAAGCTTGTTGTAATAGGAGCGGCGGGCTATGTTCCTGGCGCCCGGCCACCCGCACGGCTAGCTTTATACCCAAAATAATTACACGGAAACTGTATTCTTTTAAACATTGCCTGACCCTTTAGTTCCAGCCTCTTATTGGTTAGCTCTTACATATTGATCTAACCCATTTCTAATAATCTGTGTAGCCCACGAGGTGGCTTACCGGGGATGATCTTAACCTGCGGCTGTGTTGGGAGTGAGAATCATGGCGACTGCCTGGCTCAGCTTCTTTCTCCCAGCATTCTGTTCTGCCTACTCCACCGACCTACGGGATCGCCTATCAAAATGGGCCAAAGGCAGTTTCTTTATTAGCCAATGACCTTCCTCCATCACAAGCTAAGCTAAAGTTGGCCATTCATAAGTAAGAATAAGTCTTTGCGTATTTATTTGGGAACTGGGTGATGGGTGCGCCCCCATTAGGGTAAATAAAACCACCCACCTACAGTTGCCCATGTGTTGATAGAGACTGTGCTTTTGTTTCCTGGTCATCCAGACCCAAATCAGAAACTATATTAATTATAACACTGTTTGGCCAATGGCTCAGGAATATTTCTAGTTAGCTCTTATATCTTAAATTAACCCTTTTCTATTAATCTATGTATTGCCACAAGGCTGTGGAATTACCTCATTTTCTACCTCATTCATTTCTAAAAGTTCTTTTCTGTAAGACATAGGACTTAATAACTACCATAGAGGATGTTAAAAATGCTAAAGTGAGTGTATCCCAGGGTGGCTTCAAACGTTCAATCTTCCTTCCTCTACATCCCTGGTGCTGGGAGTACCTGAGCATATCACTCAGCCCAGCATGAAGGATAATCTTTTGGAGTACTTTAAATGTGCAGCATTTTATTATTATTTCAATAAATGATGTCAATTATTACAACTAAGTTGAAGATAAACTGAATTTCTTTTATCAAAAAAAAAGAAAGAAAAAACAAGATGCCTAACCAATATTGGTACAACAGTGAAGATAAAACTTCCTGAATCTCCTCTGAAATAGACTTCAGGCAAAGCAAAGATTGTCCTTAGGAGTCTGCTTTTAATCTGTTCTCACAATTAGATACACAGTAGACTGACAGCCCAGTGTCTCATACAACAGGACATCATGAGGAAAGATCACAATGACCAGGAAATCTGTCAAAGCATGTTTTCTGAGTCATCAAAAAGAATTTGAGAAATATGATCTCACAGAAAAAAAAATCTGATGAGCTGTGTCACTCTGAAACAAGCTTCCAGGGCTTAGCTATGGGCAAGTCCACTTGTGCAAAACAGAAATAACTCCTTATGTTGCTAAGAACTATGATCAATTGCTTTTTGTCTGCCAAAGAAAATGATTTCAGTTTTGATCAAGTTGATAAAACTGAGGGGTTTTTTTTTTGTAGCAATAGAATAGCAGAGTTATTTGTGTCCAAAATAAATTCCAGTTATTGAAAAATTAAATTAATCACAGGGTTTTATAATGTTTCTAAAATTACTGTTCTATCTAAAGAATATTAATTTATATAGGAAAAATAATAAATAAAGCAAAATATTGGTTTCTATTACATGACTTCAAAAAAGAATATATTGAAGGTATTTTCTTCTTTATTTTAGTATTAAAGGATTATTTACTAACATATCTGCACACACGTGCACACATGCGCACGCACACACACACACACACACACATCCTTCTTTTTCCTTTGCAGTGTTTGGAAATAAACCCACTTACCCATACATATTACACAAGTACTCCATGAAGAAACTACATCTGTAGACTTTAGATATCTATCTATCTATCTATCTATCTATCTATCTATCTATCTATCTATCTATCTATCCCTCTCTCTGTGTGTGTATGTGTGTGTCTTTTTCTCTTCCCCCTCTCTTAATTTAGAGAAATTTAGGTTTTATCTTCACCATTGTACAAATATTGGTTAGGCATCCTGTTTTTTATGATAAAAGAAATTCAATTTCTCTTCACCTTAGTTGTAATCATTGACATTATTAATTGAAATAATAATAAAATGTTGCACATTTAAAGTCACTATACACAGAAAACCATTGTCTTAAAAAGTATTAGCAGCTAGTAGCATGGTATTGGACTTGACTGGGCTTGAAAGTATTTTGGTCAAAGATGAAATTCTTAATTGTAGTTTCATACATGAAGTCTGAGAAGCAGTTTGCTAAAACTACCTGACAAAATGAAAATGCATAACATTGATGGAGCCACTTCTCCCATGGGCTTGAGGATTTTGCAGTTATACCTGCTCCCTCTGACACCCTTCAAAATTGACACAGCTGACAGGCATCCCTAACCTTTGGCCAGCAAGCTCCATATGCCCCCAGCGAACTGTGAATGGAGCCCAAAACTTTGGTAGGTAACAGCACTGTTACAACAGCAAATGGTTGGAAGAGGTTGTATGAGGCAAATTCAACCTTCTGAACAGCTTTCATTTGATGGTACCAAACTTGGCTTAGAATTTATTGTAAGGTGATGATGAACCGACTGTTGGCAGACAGCAATTACATCATTGTTAGATGCCTGGGCTCTAATTTACTTAAGGAATGTTGGATTCAAAAGCTAGCAGACATTGGCCCCCAGGGTGGATGATTATCTGTGCTTTTAGGAACACTTCTACACAAATCACAAAAACAAATGTTGTCAATTGAACTTGGTATCAGACAAAGCAGCAGCCTTTCCCTGAGTTATTTTTGTTTGACTCTAAGATTTAGATGGCAACTTTATAGGTTGGTAGTTTTGGTTTGGGCAGTTCACGCACATCTTAATTTTAACAAGTTACATTGTTAAACTGCCCAAAATGTTGTCTATTTATTCGTTTTTAGTTTGTGTTTGTATCCATGTCATTTTTATAAACCAGCATGGCATCTGTTAAGTAGGCCAGAAAAGGCATGATCTGGCCTGAAACTATTTTAAGATAATATAGATTGGTATCTGTCTTGGCAGACCACTTAATAATTTCAAATTCTCTTATTTATTCATTTTTAATTCAATTTCCTTTTGGGAATTTTGTTTTTTAATTGAAAGTATGTTTTTCATACAACATATTCTGATTATGGTTTCCCTGTTTTCAACTCTTCCCAGAGCCCTCCCACCTTCCTGTCCACCTAAATCCAATACCCTTTCCAGCTTTCTCTCATAAAAAAAGCACTAGGCATCTAAAAAAGGAAAAAAATAATATATAAAAATATGATAAAAACTGAAGCAAACAAACTTGAATAGGAAAAAACAAGAAAACAAGCAGAAAAAGAAAAGAAAAAAGGAAAAGAAGGAACACATACAGGATACTCAGACACACACACACACAAGCCCCGTAAAGACACAAAATCAGAAACCATAATATATAAGCAAAAGGCCTGAAGGGGAAAAAATGCTAGACAAACTACTATGAGACAAAAACCTCCAAAAATACCATTGAGCTCATTTTGTGTTGGTCATCTACTGCCGGGCATGGGGCCTGCCTTTAAATGTCATTTATGTTCCCAATGAGCCATTTAATTCTTTTTATTTAGCATAAGACTGCTTTAGAAAGATAAAAATCTTCATCTTATTTATCTTGCCTTCCAGTCCTATCTGTCCAGTCATGAGAAAAAGTCTGGGGACACTGTGTTTAGCATCAAAATACAAGGAAAATCATGGTGCTAAAGAACAATATAGCAAACAATAAGAAGTTATTAACGGTGAGGCAACAATAGACCTGTCTCCTATCTATTCCCTTCTCCTCGCACAATATGCATATGATTAAATTATATGCTCTGAATTCATGATATTAAATAGTATTCTCCATATTCTCTATTTCAAGTTGCAGAAACTCAACTGATTCCATGAATAGTTGTGTCTGGATTCCACATGTAACTGAAAAGTAAAGGAAGTACTACGAGATTTAATACAAACCAGGTCAATTTCTCTGTCACAATTGCCTGCAAGAATTCATATCTCCATCAAATTACAGTTTTGAGTAGACTCACTTTTTCCTCACCTATGTGCTTAATAGTAACAGAGAAAAACAATGGTATGCCTACCACTGTGACTTTGTGTTGCCCTAATCCTCATAAACCCAAATTTCTTTTCTGTATCTTGGTCTGTTCCTCAGACATCTCAAGGTATGGCAAACAAGTTCTGAAGGTTCTGTGCCCTTTTTCTAAGTCTGGCCTATTCCTAATGAAGTTTCTTTAAAATAGAATGTCCTCATTTCTAATTATCCATTCGGCCACTTCGTGAGCGGCAAAACCCTTCTAATCACCTCAGATTTGAGGCAAAGAATCAGCACCTCACCTCACTGTCACTTTATGACCCTCACACATAGCAACATTTATATAACTTTATTAAATTTCAGTTGAGGCTTACTTATCTAACTCTGCTACTAAAAAAGAAAATTTTTTGAGGATAAGGAACTTTACTTCAGTTTCTATCTCAGAAACTTGTATCTGTATCACCAGGCTTAATAATGCTTTTTATTTATTTTTTATTTATTTATTTATTTATTAAAGATTTCTGTCTCTTCCCTGCCACCACCTCCCATTTCCCTCCTCCTCCCCCAATCAAGTCCCCCTCCCTCGTCAGCTCAAGGAGCAATCAGGGTTCCCTGCCCTGTGGGAAGTCCAAGGACCACCCACCTCCATCCAGGTCTCCTAAGGTGAGCATCCAAACTGCCTAGGCTCCCACAAAGCCAGTACGTGCAGTACCATCAAAAACCCATTGCCATTGTTCTTGAGTTCTCAGTAGTCCTCATTGTCTGCTATGTTCAGTGAGTCTGGTTTTATCCCAGGCTTTTTCAGACCAAGGCCAGCTGGCCTTGGTGAGTTCCCGATAGAACATCCCCATTCTCTCAGTGTGTGGGTGCACCCCTCGCTGTCCTGAGTTCCTTGTTCATGCTCTCTCTCCTTCTGCTCCTGATTTGGACCTTGAGATTTCTGTCTGGTGGGTTTTGAGACTGGTTCTCACATAGCCCAGTTTATCTTGCTATGCTGCCAAGAACAGCCTTGAGCACTCTTGCGTATAACCTCCTGACTCTACCTCTCAAATTCTTGAATTACTAACACACATGACTTACTCAGCTTTTATTTTTTAATAAAATATGCTTAATCTGTGTAGAATTATATACTTGTATGCACTGTATTTTGATCATATTCAGCCCCATTTCTCTCCCAAACTTTTACCAGATCTATTCCATGCTTCCTCACTACCACCCAACTTGGTGTGCTTTTATTTTGAATTACTTACCTAGTCTACATTGTGCTATCCATAGATTTTAGGGATTTTTGGAACATCTCCTGTAGCATGGTCACCTTACCAGAAGCCATATTTTTAAAGAAAATATTTCCTTAGGTAAAAGTAGGGACTAGTGAGACCCTGCCCTTTATGCTGGAATGTTAATTGGCTTGATTTTGTAGAGGCCTTGTGATGCTATCCTGAGTTTATCAATGCATCAACCTGTCATGCCCAGAAGACACTACCATCCCCTTCCTCGTCATCTGGCTCCCACAGTCTTTCCACCCTGTCTTCCTAGATGGTCCATGTCCTTTGGGAGAAAGAGGCACCACCCATAGTTTAAGGCTGTACTGAGGATGGAACTCAAGGCTTCAGGCATGCAGGGAACACATTCTGTAGTAATAAGGGTGGCGGGGCTGCGTCCCCAGCACCCAGGCTGCCTGGCTAGCTTATGCCCGAAATAACAACACACAAACTGTATTCATTTAATCACTGCTTGGCCCATTTCTATCTAGCCTCTTCTAGGCTAATTCTCACATATTAATTTAGCCCATTTCTAATCATCTGTGTAGCGCCCCTAGGTGCGCTTACCAGGAAGATTCTAGCCTATGTCCATCCTGGGTCAGAGCTTCATCGCGTGCGTCTGCCTGGGAGCTGGGAGCATGGCGTTTGCTCCCAAGAGGAGAGCTGTGGAGTCTGACCTCACTTCCTCTTCCTCCCAGCGTTTTGTTCTGTTTACTCCTCCCACCTATCTTCTACCAATGAGGGCCAAGCAGTTTCTTTTTATTTAACCAATGACCTTCCTCCATCATTTCCCCTTTTTCAGTTTAAACAACAAAAAAAAAGGCTTTAACTATAACATAGCAAAATTACATATAACGAAACAGTTATCAAGTAAAAGTTACAATAATCTTTATCATAACTAAGGAAAACTATAACTATAACTAACTCCATCAAAGACTCCAGAACGATACAATACTACCTAAGCAAATAAGAAAAAAGCAACTTTTAAAACTCTAGAAATGACAGAGACATCTCGCTGCCTGGACAGTCACCCAAAGTTCCTCTGTACCGTTAGGGTATCCATCTTCAGCCTTCAGGCCCATGGTATCCAGCAGACATTTCCATAAAGCAGGAAAATTCAAAGTCAGTTCAGTCACTATCTGTTGTGTCCTGCAGAATGTCTCGCAGACTCTTTCATGAATCAGGAACCCCAAAAGATCATCTCACCTTAGGCAAGTTCAGTAGTCCTCTCTCTGTGGGTTCTCTGTGTCCAGTTTATGCAATAGTCCAGGCAAGAGCAGTTTCTTGCCCAAATGGCTATAAAACTCCATAACGAGCCTCTTCAATGCCCATCTTCCTCTTGAAGTACATTGGTGCGGGAAGATTCTTTTTATTCTTTTTACTCCTCCCACCTATCTTCTAACCAATGAGGGCCAAGCAGTTTCTTTTTATTTAACCAATGACCTTCCTCCATCAACATTCAACCAAGTGAGTTACATTCCTAGCCCCAGTGCATTCTTAATGATGGACATTTTTATTATTTTTGATTGCATACCAAGTCAAAAAGAATGTTCTCCAGAAATTTTCTTTTTAAAAAAATTACATTTAATAATAAAAAACAGTGGTAGTGGTAGTAGCAAGGGACAGTTGCATAAATAACATGGTGTGTATGTGTGTGTGTGTGTTTGTATGTGGAGGTCAGAGAACAGCTTTTAGGAACTGGATTTCCTTCCACCATTGGTTCCAGAGACTTAACTCAGATCAAGATTTGCAAAACGTCCTTTGATTCACTAAACATCTTGCCAGCACTCTGAACCCTTTTCTAAAGAAGCCTGTGTATATTTTAAGTTGAGATTAATTTAAATACTTTTCTATGAAAAATAAATTTTATTTTAAATAAACCTTAGGATATACCAGCCTTATGAAATCTATGATTTCTATTAATTATATATTTGATTATAAAGCTTTATAAGCCATACGACAGTTGCTGTTGCAGTAAAAGACTAAAGCCTCAAATATATAGATATGCTTATCAATATGTTCCTGTGATTGGGGTTAGGGTTGAGTTTTTCTTGGGTCTTGCTTTCTTATTCAAGGAATTGAAATAAAAACCCACACAGAAATTGTCCTTAAGACAATACAATAAAAAAAAATCTGAATGTATTGCAACAGAGCCACAATCCGTGTGAGTGAAAATACTTAAGGGCTCCTGAAATTTCCTTCTATGATATTGAAGGGAAAAAAAAGTTTTGTTTCTAGGGGTCAGAGCAATGGTCCTTCTGTATTTTAACTGATAGACTAGGCCATACATAATTTTTCTGCCATGCATGTCTCTTAGAAGTTATGCATATGCATAAAATGGGATGTAGGGAATTCTCCATAAATTTTACTTGAATATACAGCTTTTCCTTACTATACATGTGTAGTAATATGGGCGGCGGCAGGGTTGCGTCCCCAAACACCCCAAGCCGTCTGCCCTGCCCGGCTAGCTTATGCCCCAAATAATTACACGGACGCTGTATTCTTTTAAACACTGCTTGGCCCATTTCTAATCATCTGTGTAGCGCCCCTAGGTGCGCTTACCGGGAAGATTCTAGCCTAAGTCCATCCTGGGTCGGAGCTGGGGCATGGCGTGCGTCTTCCCTGGAGCGGGTAGCATGGTGTCTCTCCTGCGTCTGCTCCGGAGAGCGGAGCTGTGGAGTCTGACCTCACTTCCTCTTCCTCCCAGCCTTCCCTTCTGTTTACTCCACCCACCTAAGGGTGGGCCTATCAAATGGGCCTAGCAGTTTCTTTATTGCTTAAACAATGAAATCAACAGATTGATATATGACACTCCCCCATCACTTCCCCTTTTTCTGTTTAAACAAAAAAAGGAAGGCTTTAACCTTAACATAGCAAAATTACATATAACAAAACAGTTATCAAGTAAAAGTTACATCAGAAACATTTATACATATAACAAAATTGACCTTAAATCTCTATCAATGCAAATTATTCATACCTATATCATTTCCCCCTTTAAATGTAAAAGAACATTTATAAACTATATTTGGGAACATGGACGCAGTTTTTTCTCTCCAAACTGCTTCCTGCTGAATGGGGGCGTCGTTAATCAGATTATTTAGGGTGTAACTTGTGTGCCAGGTTTATCTCAGTTGGCAGTTGAGCAAGGCAATTTTCTGAAGATGTTCACAGCAACCCTTCAGGAGGACGTGGTCCATCATACCAAATCGGAATAGAAGAAATCCATAGAGTCTCATCCTCTGTGAAAACAAAAGAAGACTCTCTCCAAAGCATCATATCCTTAGACCCAAATTCTGAAATCGTAATACCCTTATATCCATTCTGGTTTAGCTTGGCAGCCCATGTAATGAAATGTCTCTCTGTACTTAGCTCCTTCACAGTCAAAAATTTTAAAGAAAACACAATGTACATAATCCAGACTCTCTGTGAATTTTCCATCTTTACGCGGCTTATTTTTCTTTATTTCTTTTAATCTCTTAACTATCTGTACTCTGTCTCTTTAAAGACTTTACTTTTACTTTTTTTTTTAAACCATTAACTTTATTCTCTATATTCTTTTTCTTCTCTCTCCCAAGCCAACGTACATTCATCCAAAAGTGTGACTCGTTTAGCGGTCTGAATCTGTCCTATTGTGAATCTGTAATTTTTTACTATCCAGGAGCACTTTCGATTTGCATCTTTAAATCACTAGGTGCTTAAGAATCTAAGCTGTGACATTCCTACGTTAACTTTTTGAGCATATATCTTTGACCTGGAATAACCCTGTAGACCAGGCTGTCTTTGAACTCTTAGAGATTTGCCTGTCTCTGCCTTCCAGGCATTGGGATTAAAGGCGTACATTATTACACCTTGAACTCACAGAGATCTGTTTGTCTCTGCCTTCTAGGCACTGGGATTAAAGGCGTGTGCTACCACACCTTGAAGTCATAGAAGTTTGCTTTAAGAATTTTAACTTTTAGTCTGCATATATTTTTAACACACTTTAAACCATTCAGAAATTTTCTTTGTCTTTGAATCTCTCTTTACTGTATATCTCTCTTTTTCTGACCACAAGAGCCTTTAAATTACTGAGCAATATCAGTAGGACTAAAGGCGTGGCTTTGCCGGCTGGATCCAGCCCATTCCTTAGCTTTTCAGCCTCATGGCTGATGTACAGGCTGCAGCCATGTTTATAGCCACACCTCTATGGCATTCAAGGTCCCTGCCAGCCAGCGAACTACAACAGACAACACTCAAGTCCTCTCTCTGTAGCCGGCCCTCCTGCCTCAAACAGTTAGAGTATGCCCTGGCAGGATGGCCCAGAAAGCTGGCATTTTTAAACGGCGCAGCTTTTTTCCTGCTAAGGTTGAAAACCGAAAAGCATGCGTTCAGCTTTTCGCCAACACCGTTTAAGTGTTTCGTGGCAGGACCTCTTAATGAGCCTCAGGGTTTTGCAGCTAAAGCTGAGTCAGGAAGCCTCTTGGGGCTACCAGTTAGGAGTGGCACTCAGCACTTTAATTCTGAGACTGAGCGTGCAGCACAGAAATTCTTTTCATCCAAGTAACATCCAAATCTGACAGGCAGAGCACTGCGCAGTCTAAAAACACATCTCTGTATGGCAGCAGGAATCCGCCATGCTCTTCCGCCTGCCTAAGCCTGATTCTGCCTTCTGCCCAGGAGCAGGCGGGGAGCTCTGAGTCATCGTCAAGGTCTCAGAGCACTCTCCTTCAGATCCCAAGCGGGAACACAAACATAAAGCCAGAGTTTGCACTGGCAGCACAGCCCCAGGAAGCAGCGCTTTAAGATAACGCAGCTTTTTTTCTGCTGCTGTTGCCAAATCAGGAAATCTCTCTACAGCACGCCACCAACAAACAGCAAAAATCTGTGTTAAACTCTCTCTCCCTTATTTTTAAGCCTTCTCAAGTTTTTTGTGGACTCAGTTAGCCACACGTCTGGGCGTCATTTGTAGTAATATGGGCGGCAGCGGCAGGGCTGCGTCCCCCAACACCCCAGCCGCCGGCTCGGCTCGGCTAGCTTATGCCCCAAATAATTACACGGACGCTGTATTCTTTTTAACACTGCTTGGCCCATTTCTAATCATCTGTGTAGCGCCCCTAGGTGCGCTTACCGGGAAGATTCTAGCCTAAGTCCATCCTGGGTCGGAGCTGGGGCATGGCGTGCGTCTTCCCTGGAGCGGGTAGCATGGCGTCTCTCCTGCGTCTGCTCCGGAGAGCGGAGCTGTGGAGTCTGACCTCACTTCCTCTTCCTCCCAGCCTTCCCTTCTGTTTACTCCACCCACCTAAGGGTGGGCCTATCAAATGGGCCTAGCAGTTTCTTTATTGCTTAAACAATGAAATCAACAGATTGATATATGACACTCCCCCATCATACATGTACTGAAAACCAGTTTAGGCTTGATCACTGCTACCCCACCCTGAGCCAGGATGAATTTTGAATGTTTAAAAATAGACTGTAAAATTTAATGATTATTAATATAAGAAGAGATGTATTCTATTGTTCAAAGAAGAGTGTAATAGTAGCCCACTTCCTGTGAGGGTCTTGAACTTCTAGAAGATTCATTTAGAAAGGGTTATATGTGCATAGTGAAAGAAGCTTCATGAAAAAATATGAGCAGTACAAAGTACAAGCCAAGTCCATACCCCTCTTCTGAACTATTCCCTATATTTGCCTGCCTCATATATGCTTACCAATATCCAAACCCACAAACAATATAATTATACAGAGCAAATTATACCTAATATAGAAAATTCATTGACTTCTGGTCAGTAATCATCAGACTTTGTGGCATTTGTAAGGGAATACTATTCCACAATGGGTATTTTAAAAGGCATAAAGCATGTGTATATGGAGTCAAAAATATTTCAATTATAAAAATTAGTCTCAAAGACCTCGTTTAACAAGGAACAGTATAAAAGACAGATGATGATACATTATACTGCAGAAATTTAAAGCCCTGACAATAGTTCTAGTTGCTCAAATGCTGTGATCATTAATTTTCATTTTGAAGGTTCTCTGCATGTGGCAAAGCATCTGTGCAACTCATTAATGAACATGGGAATCTCTTCCAAAAGAGAAAAAAAACAGTATTTCATTACTTTGCACACCTATCTCTGCCTCTCCTTCTCCATCAAGTTGTGCCAAACTTGCATTTTCCAATTATCCCCATGTCATTTGGCATTTCATCTGACAGGTAAATTGGGGCATCAAGAAGAGTGAGTCTTGAGATTGGTGGTATTTCAGGGAAGCCCCAGTTTGATGTACTGACTTGCTTTGTTTCTGGAGAAGTGGCAGAGCCGCAGAGAAGACACTGCTGTGAAGTTGCTTTCTGAAGAGTATAATCCCTGTAAAGCCTCTGCTTCAGCAGGGATGATCTGCAAGGTTTGCTTCCTTCCAGCTGAGAATTCAATAATCAGCTCACCTGAGGGGACGAGAGAATCTCTTGTCTTTCTCTCTCTCTTTGAGTTTTAATCTTAGAGATGTGTGTATGTGTGTGTGTGTGTGTGTGTGTGTGTGTGAGAGAGAGAGAGAGAGAGAGAGAGAGAGAGAGAGAGAGAGAGAGAGAGAGAGAGATGGGAGATGGCCTCAAATATTGGATTATAAATGAAAGGTGTTAATGCAACACCATGTTTATACTGCTTTCTCTAAATGGTCACTTCACTGAAAGCTTAGACACAGAAAATTGGGGGAAATTAACTCTTACAATTATCCTTTAATTCATCATTAATTTATTCTAGATCAGAAACAAATCAGTGAATGTTCATATATGAAGCTAGGACATGTTTAATAATCAACATTTCTCAGGAAACAAAATTACTAGTCTTTAACTTGAAACCTTTTATATTTGCACATAGACTGTATTCTTCCCTTAATAACTTTTAATGACTATAAATTTACTAATAGATGTTAGAACATTGTGTTAATCCATTGTTATTTAGAAAGTTGAAAGACAGTATTCTCTGTACTCAAGTAGCTAAAGTGGTATTGGTTTTTACCAAACTGACATCTTCAAAAAAAATTTGGTTTTGATAGCGCAGTTTTTAACCAAGGATTTGATTTTTTATATAAGCTTTAAATATTAGGAGGAGAAATGCTTTTCTAACCTCACATCTTCATATTCTTTCTGTTTTAAATGGAATATCATTGAATTGATGGCTTTTCTAAATAGTTTTTACTTATTCTTTGAGAATTTTATGCAACATTTTAACTATTCCTTTTGTTTTTGAAAATCTAACTCATGATTTATCCCTTCTCTTTCTTCCCCTGACCCCACTCCCTTATACCACTACATCTTTGTTCTCTCAAATTTGTGTCTTCTTTTTTCAGTAGTTGTTAATACATACATATATGTTTGTATACATACATATACACACAAATATATATGTATACATTATACCTAAATACATATACACATCTTTCTCAGTCCATATGTTACTTGCATGTTTATTTAGAAGAATGACCATTGTTCAATAACCAACTGGTATGTGTTCCTCTAAGGAAGAATATTTCTCCTGTTCTCATTCTTCCTTAGTTGCCTTGCCTCCCCCTCCACCCAGCCCCATCCTCATTAGCATGTTGCCTGAGCCTTGAGAAAAAGGGAAATATACATACATTCCATTTAGGACTAAGTATTTCAAGGCCTCTCATTTTCTGCTATTGATTGGTTATGGATTTTTTGTGGCAACTGTTTTATTACTATGCTCATTTAGCATAATAATAGTGTTAGGTTTTCCCTTAGGGTGCATGACTTATCTGTTATTAGCAGTGTCGGTAAGGGTTCTATCTTCTGAAGTAGGCTAAACCCAAGCAAAAAGTGGTTGTTTACTCCCCTAACATTTGTGGCACTATTGCACCAGTGGGTATATCTTGCTGGTGGGTTGTTATTTTAACACACAAATCACAGCTGGGTGAAACTGATGATTAACTAAGCATTTTTAATTGAAATTAAATGATTATGTCACTGGGATATAACACATGAATGTTTTGCCACTCCTTGAGTTGAATAAGACTGCTTAATTCTAAACATCCTCTCCTGATGAAAAATATTTTAGAATCTTATGTCATGTTTTCAGGGTTTTTTCTTGCTTCTATCTCTACTAGCTTGGACACTTTTTGTACAACTTTGTACAAGCTTTGACAACTCTTTCTCTTTATAATGTCCCTCCCTCACTTTCTAATAATCTACTAGAATTAATCTAATATTAATAATAATTTACTGTACTGTTACTGTAAATTAGACATTAACAAATAGATCTGAAGTCTCAATATAGGAAATGCATGCTCTTCTAGGAAGAAAACTATTCAGTGTTAATATATTAACATAATCAGACAAACTGTGTTTTGCATAATTGTGGCTGCCATCTAGCTAATTTCAAATAGATGTGACCAGATGTAAACAGGAAATGGAATAAAGATGAAACCAAGGGACACTTACAAGGTGAAAGTGACAATATTGATAATCAGTGAAGACTGATGAGTGGTGGGAAGACAAAGGAGAGAACTTTATGAGGTCTGACTCCAGCATCATCTGTATGGGCATCTCTGAACTAGACTTACTAGAAAAAAAAATGGCCATTACCTTCTAGACTATGAAGAGTATCTGAGAAATTTCAAATAGTATTTTGAAGAGTAATTATCACATAAGGGGGAATAAATTGGGAAGATCCATTGGGGCAAGGCAGATCAACAGAAACCCACCACTCATTTATTCATATACATCTATAGCCTGATGATGTGGGAGTGTCATATATCAATCTGTTGATTTCCTTGGTTAAGCAATAAAGAAACTGCTAGGCCCATTGGATAGGCCCACCCTTAGGTGGGTGGAGTAAACAGAACAGAATGCCGGGAGGAAGAGGAAGTGAGGTCAGACTCCACAGCTCCGGTCTCCGGAGCAGACGCAGGAGAGACGCCATGCTGCCTGCTCCAGGGAAGACGCACACCATGCCCCAGCTCCGACCCAGGATGGACTTAGGCTAGAATCTTCCCGGTAAGCGCACCTAGGGGCGCTACATAGATTATTAGAAATGGGCCAGAGCAGTGTTTAAAAGAATACAGTGTCCGTGTAATTATTTGGGGCATAAGCTAGCCGAGCCAGGCGGCTGGGGATTTGGGGACGCAACCCTGCCGCCGCCCATATTACTACAGATGACGCCCAGACGTGTGGCTAACTGAGTCCACAAAAAACCTGAGAAGTCTTAAAAATAAGGAAGAGAGCGTTTAACACAGATTTTTGCTGTTTGTTGGTGGCGTGCTGTAGAGAGATTTCCTGATTCAGCAACAGCAGCAGAAAAAAAGCTGCGTTATTTTAAAGTGTGGCTTCCCGGGGCTGTGCCGCCAGTGCAAACTCTGGCTTTATGTTTGTGTTCCCGCTTGGGATCGGAAGGAGAGTGCTCTGAGACCTTGACGATGACTCAGAGCTCCCCGCCTGCACCTGGGCAGATGGCCGAATCAGGCTTAGGCAGGCGGAAGAGCTTGGCGGATTCCTGCCGCCATACAGAGACGTGTTCTCAGACTGCATAGTGCTCTGCGTGTCAGATTTGGATGTAACTTGGATGAAAAGAATTTCTGTGCTGCACGCTCAGTCTCAGAATTAAAGAGCTGAGTGCCGCTCCTACCTGGTAGCCCCAAGAGGCTTCCTGACTCAGCTTTAGCTGCAAAACCCTGCGGCTCATTAAGAGGTCCTGCCACAAAACACTTAAACAGTGTTGATGAAAAGCTGAACACATGCTTTTCGGTTTTCAGCCGTAGCAGGAAAAAAGCTGTGCCGTTTAAAAATGCCGGCTTTCTGGGCCATCCTGCCAGGGCAAACTCTGACTGTTTGAGGCAGGAGGGCCGGCTACCGAGAGAGGACTTGAATGTTGTCTGTTGTAGCTCGCTGGCTGGCAGGGACCTTGAAATGCTATAAACATGGCTGCAGCCTGTATATCCGCCATGAGGCTGGAAAGCTAAGGAATGGACTGGATCTAGCTGGCAAAGCCACGGCTTTAGTCCTACTGAGATTGCTTGGCAAATTAAAGACTCACGTGGTCAAAAAAGAGAGATATACAGTAAAGAGAGATTCAAAGACAGAGAAAATTTCTGAATGGTTTAAAGTGTGTTAAAAATATATGCAAGCTGAAAGTTGAAGTTCTTAAAGCGAAAAACATAAAAAGGAAGAGAGTTGTTGTGTGTACACACCTTTAATCCCAACACTTGGGAGGCAGAGGGAGATAGACCTCTGTGAGTTCAAGGTGTGGTAGCACACGCCTTTAATCCCAATGCCTGGGAGGCAGAGACGGGCGGATCTCTGAGAGTTCAAAGACAGCCTGGTCAAAGATGTATGCTCAAAAAGCAAAAAGTTAACCTAGAAATGTCACAGCTTAGATTCTTAAGCGCCTAGTGATTTAAAGGTGCAAATCAAAAGTGCTCCTGGATAGTAAAAAATTACAGATTCACAATAGGACAGATTCAGACCACTAAACTACATTCACACTGTTGGATGAATGTACGTAGGCTTGAGAGAGAGAAGAAAAGGAATATAGAGAATAAAGTTAATGGTTTAAAAAAAAAAAGGTAAAGTCTTTAAAGAGACAGAATAAAGTAAAGTGATAGAGTAAAAATAAGCCGCGTAAAGATGAAAAATTCACAGAGAGTCTGGATTCTTTGTATTATTGTGTTTTCTTTAAAATTTTTGACTGTGAAGGAGCTAAGTACAGAGAGACGTTTCATTACATGGGCTGCCAAGCTAAACCAAAATGGATATAAGGGTATTACGATTTCAGAATTTGGGTCTAAGGATATGATGCTTTGGAAAAGAGTTTCTTATTTTGTTTTCACAGAGGATGAGACTCTATGGATTTCTTCTATTCCGATTTGGTATGATGGACCACGTCCTCCTGAAGGGTGGCTGTGAACATCTTCAGAAAATTGCTTTGCTCAACTGCCAACTGAGATAAACTTGGCACACAGGTTACACCCTAAATAATCTGATTAACGACGCCCCCATTCAGCAGGAAGCAGTTTGGAGAGAAAAAACTGCGCCCATGTTCCCAAATATGGTTTATAAATGTTCTTTTACATTTAAAGGGGGATATGATATAGATATGAATAATTTGCATTAGTATAGATTTTGCTTTATTGATAGCATTGATAATAGTAAAGCTTGTAGTCATGTTGGTTAGATTTTCTAGATATATAGAGATATATTTTAGATAGATATTCTTCATGTCTTTCAAAGATTACAGAATAGGACATTTAATGTTTTAATAACTGAGGACTTTTCCTGACAATGAGACACTCTGCTCCTGGCAGCACCAATCTACTTCAAGAAGAAGATGGGCATCAAAGAGGATCCTTATGGAATTTGATAGCCATTTGGGCAAGAAACTGCTCTTGCCTGGACTATTGCATAAACTGGACACAGAGAACCCACAGAGAGAGGACTACTGAACTTGCCTAAGGTGAGATGATCTTTCGGGGTTCCTGATTCATGAAAGAGTCTGCGAGACATTCTGCAGGACACAACAGATAGTGACTGAACTGACTTTGAATTTTCCTGCTTTATGGAAATGTCTGCTGGATACCATGGGCCTGAAGGCTGAAGACGGATGCCCCAACGGTACAGAGGAACTTTGGGTGACTGTCCAGGCAGTGAGATGTCTCTGTCATTTCTAGAGTTTTAAAAGTTGCTTTTTTTCTTGTTTGCTTAGGTAGTAATGTATCTTTTTGGAGTCTTTGATGGAGTTAAGAATAGTTAGTTATAGTTATAGTTTTCCTTAGTTATGATAAAGATTATTGTAATTTTTACTTGATAACTGTTTTGTTATATGTAATTTTGTTATGTTAAGGTTAAAGCCTTCCTTTTTTTTGTTTAAACAGAAAAAGGGGAAGTGATGTGGGAGTGTCATATATCAATCTGTTGATTTCCTTGGTTAAGCAATAAAGAAACTGCTAGGCCCATTGGATAGGCCCACCCTTAGGTGGGTGGAGTAAACAGAACAGAATGCCGGGAGGAAGAGGAAGTGAGGTCAGACTCCACAGCTCCGGTCTCCGGAGCAGACGCAGGAGAGACGCCATGCTGCCTGCTCCAGGGAAGACGCACACCATGCCCCAGCTCCGACCCAGGATGGACTTAGGCTAGAATCTTCCCGGTAAGCGCACCTAGGGGCGCTACATAGATTATTAGAAATGGGCCAGAGCAGTGTTTAAAAGAATACAGTGTCCGTGTAATTATTTGGGGCATAAGCTAGCCGAGCCAGGCGGCTGGGGATTTGGGGACGCAACCCTGCCGCCGCCCATATTACTACAGCCTGATATTAGCCCATGTTAATGGTGATGAAAACAAAAGGTAAGATGTAGTAAAAAGTTTGACTTGAAACTCATACTTGTTGGAAGACCCAAGATGAGACCATGTTTAAAAGTCCAGGTGGGCAAGAAAGATAATAACAGCATCACCTACAAAATTACAATATTGTATTTTTTCTTCCAGCTATATTTATTTACTGCCTTTCATCTGTACATAATATGCTAATGTCCAGCTAGGCTTGCAGCATTGAAAGTTTTGCAGATATATTAATCTCCATTGTACAATGTTCGATGTGCATCTTAAATAATATAAAATCCTGATTGTTACATACAATCTGAGGAGGGCATTTTCATGTGTCACTTGCCAATAAACCTTACAATGATTTTTTTTGTTTACTGTCAACCTATTTGTTAAAATATAGGTTATGATTTTAAAAATCATTTCAGTGAAATGACAAAGAATGCATTTCCCTGGGCAGCGTTTTTGAGAAATACTTATTGAAGATGTGTCATATATCCTCCAGTAGCTCTTAGAAGAAGTTCACAACAGAAATGAGTTAACTTCAAAATGCTCGTCCATAGAAAATGATACAGAATTCAAATAACACATTTCACTTTGAAATGTAAATATGAAAAATAATCTTGATTACAGTGAGGCAGAATCATATGCCTCCATATAAGAAAATGTGTTAGTTAAAAATAGCCAAATTGCTTTTCTCTCACACTTCTCTAAATCTATTCTTTTGTAAGAATTTAGATTCCATGGAAAGAGCTTCATTCTGTTTTTCCTCTTTAAATAGAAATAACTAGAGCAAGCCTCATATAACATTATCCTGACTTAAACCAAGCATTATCTAGGTTCTAAAGGTTGATTAAATAACAAATTCACAATATTTTTAAAATTTAATATTTTTTCTTAAGGGAGTATACTTTTGCCAAGACCATAAAATTAAACATGATTTAGTATGCTTATTTTCGTTTGAGGATATGGGTTTTTTGCATTTAACAAAAAAATAATTCCAATGAGTGGTTCACAAATAAATTTCATTTATCTCTACATATCCCACTATGGCTCATTTTAGGGTCAGGGCTCTCCCTATTGGTACTACTAAGAATAAGTTCTAGATGCGTTTTCTCTGAGAAAACTAATTAGAGATAATTAGCATTGGGACTGCACAACTGAATATAGACAGCACTGCAGACAGTTTCCCTAATGTAGCAATTTTTACTCTCTGTAACTTTCTGTTCATTGTCTATTTTCCCTACTGATCTGTCAGTCTACCAGCATAGTAATTGCGTATGGTTTGTTCATCTCTGTCTCCCCAGGGTCACGTTGGTATCTGCTATGTAATAACTTCTCAATAAACATTACTTGGTGAAGTAATGAATTCTTTAACTTTGTTCTGAAGACCGTGCTGAAATGTAGACGTGTTATGCCTATTGTAACTCTTGCCTTCCAGCATCATCATCTCCAAAGTGTGTGAAGTAATTAGAAATGAGTATTGAATCCATGGTCTTCATATATATTGAATGGCTATGTTTGAGATTTAAAAAGAAAAACTTCCTTCACATTATTAAAAGGAGGACAGTTGTGAGTTATGCCCAGCTTATTCCAATCTTTCCTTATCAGAATTATACAGTGTATATAACCATTCAATTAATTTTCTTGATGTACTCATTCAGCTACAGCCACATATTCAGTGACATGGGTTGGGCTTCCAATTCATTTTTGTGTACAATGCTACATATTTTGTTCCTTCAAAAACAATCACACCTCCAAGGATCTGAGAAAGAACCCTTCATCTCTCCTTCCTGTTCCTCATCACTCTGTTGTAACACCAGCCACTCCTTTTATGTCTTCTTGTCTCAACCTCATATAATAAGAATTACTGTTAGAACTGAGATCATCTAGATAATCCATGTTAGATCTGATTTTTATTTACACTTTCTCTTTGAGAAGAGTAGAGGTATGTCACACTGGACTTTCTACAGACAACACAAGGAATGAATTTCATGTGGTCCTGGAATTTTCATCCCAATAAAAGAGACAGTTTACTAAAAAGTAACTTGGGTGACCACTATACTTTCATTTATAGTACTAGTTTAAGTGGATTGTGGAAACATCTGTCTGAGAGCCTAAGAAAACAACAAAAACAACAACTGGGAAAAAGCTTTCCAAATGACTGGGTGTCCATGAAAGAGAACTGTCAGGAACTGACCATTATCAAACTTGTGGCTCACTCAAGGAACTGAGGGTGTGCACAGTCCTTTAGTCAGACAAGCTAGAGACCTGTGCTAGCCAGTTGGAAAAAGCCTCAGTAGTAAAGTTAAAGGCTTTGAAGTTTACCCAGAGATGAAGTCAGAGCTCTGTGATGGACCAGCACTAATCCTATAAAGACAGAACTTATCCAGCAAGTACAATAATGCAGCACTGGCCCAGGACATTCCTCCTACTTCCACGTAGGAAATTGTGTTCTTTCCAATATTTTATTGCTTCATGCAATAAAATAGTTACATTTCTCTGGCATACTGTGACAATTACATTTAATTCAATAATCTCACATTATTTACTGGAAATCAGGGGCAAACAAGGGCATGAATGATTCTAGTAGAACAAAAAATCTGTCCTCCTGTTAGGTAAAAAGGTTGTTTGAGACAGACACGTCAGTACTGTGCTGTCAGCTTTTCTGTGCACCGTATGTGTGGATTTGGACAAGTAACAGCACTACTCAAACAGGAGTAAAAATGGCACTGACATAAGCATGTGGACTATGAGCATATATTCAATAATATTTCTAAACTCTTTGCATTGGCCTGAGAACATAGACATTTGCTTATTAAATAATACATAGATTGTAAGTGATATGAGTGTTCATGTTTGTCATGTTTCCCTAATCATACCCCCTCATTGTCTGTATTATTTTATACCCAGGACAATATTGACATCCATTAAGCATTCTTCAACTGTTTTTTGTATGTGTGTATGTTATTTTTTGTACAGAGTACTTAATTTTGCTTGTATACATGCTTGGGAATTAATTATACATTGCTATTCATTCTTCATATTTATTTAACATTCTGTTTAAAACACAATTAAAACCCTAATTTAAGTTCAGTGATCATGTAATCAGAAGTAAGCAAAAGGAGACTTATTAGTGAAGCCAGTAGTTAACTAACTTATTATGTTAAACACTATAAATTTTTATGACAAACTTTATGATTTTCACAAGCCACTCAAGTATATAAGCTTTCTCCCCATCTGAGCTTTGAATAGAGTCTCAGAAATCACTAGAGACCTGACTACTTACTATGACAATATTTGTTCTAGATGGAACACTTTTGAACTAGATTATATCTTTAAGAGCACAGGAGTTGTAAGTAAATAATGTCTTCTTTTAAAAATGTCATCTCCTTTATCTTCAAACTATAATGTTTTCTGAAAAATCAATCTCTTAAAATCTATTGTTTGATAATTTTCAGTGAGAAAATATGACATTTTAGAGCACACCATTAGTTCCTCTATCAATGCTATTTCGAGGATTGCAAAACTTGAGGAAGAACTAATAAAAAGCTTGAGTCCATTGTTTACTAGATAAGATACAACTATTTAACTCATCTCTGAACAGATTACGAATCAATACTCAACTTTGTAAAAACTTCCTGAAAATGCTTTGATGAAATAATGGTGACAAAAATTGAATTCCAATGTTTAATGAATTTCTTTAGCTGTAAACTGAACGAATGTGACTTTTGTTTCTTATTACATTTAGAAAGTCTCCTAAATGGTGTGAGTGGTTTCTTACTGAAACCTACAGTTATTACCTAGGAGAGGAGGCTGTGCAAGACTAATGACCTGAGTTGAGTCCCCAAGAGCCCTTATGAAAGCAGGGTGTAGTGACAGAGCCATCACTGCCCTTCCAGATGGGATGTGGAGAAAGGAAAACACCTGGAGGCTAGTGGAATGTGTCTATCAAGATATCCTGCAAAACGAGTGGTGAAGGAAGAGAAACCTTGTCTCCAGCAAGGTAGAAGACTAGGACCAACATGCAAGGTTGTTCCCTGACCTCCATTTTCACACCGCTGCACACTGACATAACACACACACACACACACACACACACACACACACACACAGGAAATAAAATACAGAGTTTTAGTCAAGTTGAAGGAAAATAATGGGACTTATTAATATTTTAGACTATTGGTGGCTGACTTGTTATTGGTACTTATAGCATAGGAAGGAAAACAAAAGAAAATTTGGGAGCTAAATTCTGGTCATAAGTTTACGTGACGAAGCTCTTTAATCTGTGTTTCACTGTCATTACCACTATTTTTTTCTTTAATTGACACACATCAATTATAGATATTAAGGGATTCACTCTGATATATAAGCAATTTCCCATCCCATATAGTGTAGAAAACAGTAATAGTGAAAATGGAATACAATAAATGAACTGAACCAAACCAAATGTATTTTAGGGCCACTGGAAGGTGACAGGTAGCTGCTGCAGTTTTTAGGACAAGCATTTTCTTATCTGTAATATGCAAAGTCCTCTGTTCAAACCTTAGCATCATAAACAAACAAACAGAAAAGCATACACACACACACACACACAAACAGAGAGAGAGAGAGAGAGAGAGAGAGAGAGAGAGAGAGAGAGAGAGAGAGAGAGAGAGAGTTTTGAAAATATCTCAGTTTATTTCTTTCTTTCTATGGTAAAACATTCTGGCAAAGGTAACGAAAGTAGGAAGGTATATTTTGGTTCACAGTCCAAGTGTTTAGAAAGGGAAATCAGGGCTACAAGAAAGAGCCAGAAACAGCTGTCGTAGCACAATCATGGAGTATGGAGCAGATGAGCAAATGCTGCCAGTTATTTCCTCTTCTCCATGTATTCATTCCTGGATCCCAATCCATGAAATGGTTCCACCTACAATGAATGTTAATGTAATCAAAATAATTTCCCACATGCATGCTGAAACACCAGTGCCACCCAATGACTCTGGATCTGTCAAGTTGAAAATTAATACTAAATACCACACATAGCAAAAAAAAATGTAAAATGTTGTTAACTATTTGTCATCAAAAAAGAAAAAAAAGCACTTAAGTATTCTTTTCTCCTGTACTTATCATCTACCAAATATTTATGTGTATATAGATATATATATGAGTTTGTACACACATATACACATGTATACTTATTCTTGTTAAATTTCACAGAAACTTAGTTCTGTGAAATATATGTTATATATAAATTATTTGTTAAATTTATTAATTTAAATTACAGGATTTTTTTATATTGTAGAAACAAAATCCTAATAAGTCTGAAAAGTCTGGTCAATACAAATCATACTCACTCTTAAAAGGAAGCGTTAAGAATTCAAACACCTTGTTATATTTTTAAGACAGAAGAAAGTTTTGTGTTGTGTATAATGACCTCAGTTCTGTAAGCATTATATAAATCTACTTCAGCTGGTTTGTTTAGAGACCTATTAAAATAAAGGTCAATTCTACTGTGCTTTAAAATAATAACCATCATCATATGTGTCATCTGTGCTTATGTTTCAGCTTCTGACATGGCAGCAGAACAAGGGCAGATCCTGGTAATAGCCACCGCGGCCGTTGGAGGATTCACGCTCCTAGTCATCCTCACTCTCTTCTTCCTCATCACTGGGAGGTAAGTGAGTCTTCTGGATTATCCCCAACTCAGTGGAAAACCACACTTTATACCCAGTGTATTCGTGTGTGTGTGTGTGTGTGTGTGTGTGTGTGTGTGCGCGCGCGCACGTATGCATGTGTGTTTATTCACATGTCGGGGCGGGGGGGGGGGGGAGAGAACATTCCTGACATGAAGAGACCATAGAAACAACCAATAGCAGCTCTCAATTTAGAAAAAAAAAAAACCTACCCAAATCCTACAGTAAAAAGTTGAAAGCTGAATAGTAAAGAGTAACGTACTCCTGAATTTTTGTTTCTTTATTGTAATTTGATGACTCTGTGAAGGATTTTTCTTGGGGAAAAAATTCAGAATTAGACAAAGCAATTCTTTGTAAATTTGTTATGAAAGTAAGATGTTTTGACAACCCAATAAAAAAATTCTCTACATTATAATAATTTTATTTTTATAAATATAATAATCAACTTTAGAGTAATATAGATAATAGATAATTTTTTATTATTATAAGTTGAAAAAGTGGGAGATTTAGATTTGAATCATTACTCTGTCAAACAAATTCATTTATTTTGGCCACAGTTTTCTATATTTATAATTTTGGTATAAAAACATACTTTAATCTTTACATGTATTTGGATGATTACCAAGATTCAAATATTAAAACTTCACCAATAAGAATGACGATAACATTTTTTTAAGTAAGCTATTTTGAAGGAATCTTTTTAAATAAAGCAATAAACACTAGCAGAGAACTCTGAAAGAAGATAAAGCAACATTCATAAGCAACAGATCTGGGTATGCCATTCCTATCCCTGGTGACAGCAAGAGATGACTGATAGAGGGATTTAATTCATACTCTATGGGATGTAGGTAACATACATTATAGCTGTATCTGATTTGACTATATAGTGAGTTATTATAAATATTTAAAATCAATTTTATGAGGAATGGGTTTTTTATTGATTGTTGTTATAGACAAATATGATAATCCTCCTAAATAAACCGCCTAATATTATATCCTAAACGTCTTCAAAAAATTCAAAATGAAAGTTAAGAATCTTGCTAAATCAAAATTAATCATCATATTAAATTATCACAGTCTAGGTAATATGTGTTTCATATTTGTGTTAGCATCTCTATATAGGATATAATTATACTTTCAGGTGGGTGTAATATTTTGATGTAATGCATGAAACAATCCCACACCAGTTAGGATTTAAAGGGGTATTTATTTTAGGGGTAAAACTTACAAAACATCAAACGTCAGGAAAGGAGTCTAGTCGCTGGAGCAGGAGCCTGAACCAAGCACCGGAACCATGAGAGCCAGTCAAGGCTTGCCGCTCTTTTTTAAAGAGAAATAGACCATGCCCCAGTGGGCTGGTATTTCAGAGGCTACTGGCTGAAGGAGAGGAAGGCGCTCACGCAGCAATGATGAAGAAATTATTATTATTGAGATATCCATACATAAGATTCACAAACTTCTGATAGCACTTACTTTATAGAGGGTAAAGAATATATACCGGAGAAGTTTGTTATAGATAGTGTTCTTTTGATGGCATTTACTAAACAGTTATCAATATATAAGGTATTAGCTGGATCTGGTAACACAGTCACTGTCACTTTTCATGCAACCAGATATTTTCATTTTATATTATTTCCTTCTCATTTTCTCCCTCACATCCATTTAACTTCTCAAATACTTTTTTTCTTCACTTGTCCCCACTCTGACATAGGTCATCACTGTCTTAGGATCCTTCTCCTTTGCAAGAGAGAATGTGATTACATTAAGAACATTAACTTTTATAATAAAAATTATTGCCTTGAATTGTAAATGTCACATATATGAAATGCTGCCATCTTTGTGAACAAAATTTAATCTAACAGGCTTGAATGGAGTTTATCAAACATTACCTATCATCAGGATTTTTGAGTTGGAATATCAATGCCACTTAAAACAGAGAAGTTAACAAAGAAAACAGAACACTAAATCATTCTCATCTTTATGTTTACCAATTTCTATAACATCAGAAATTGCCTAAACATTTTACATACTGGAGAAAACTACTTTGCTTACATTGTCTAACACAGTCATTTTGAAGTACATCTTATGGACTTTGATAGGGAGCCGTATAAAGGAAGCTATTCCATGGAGAATGTAAAGAAGATCTGGTTGAATATTTAAACTACCATAGAAATGCAGACATAATTAACATTGGAAAAACTGCAGTGCATACTACAGATACATTCTGTTAAACCAATTGGAATTATAAATTTAATGAACAGTTGAATTCCATGGATGTTAGTGAAGTTACTTGAATTGATATAGTCAAAGTCCCAATTACACAATGCAAGAATAAAACATTCCCTCCAAATTTTCAACTTTTATGAGCTCCCATTAGATCAGTCCCACTGTCTCTGTGGGTGGGAGCACCCTTCCCAGTCTTGACTTCCTTGCTCATGTTCTCCCTCCTTCTGCTCTTCGTCTGGGCTTTGGGAGCTCAGTACAGTGCTCCAATGTGGGTCTCTGTCTCTATCTCCATCCCTCGCCAGATGAAGGTTCTATGGTGATATGCAAGATATTCATCAGTGTGGCTATGGGAGAAGGCCAGTTCAGGCTCCCTCTCCTCTGCTGCCCTCGGACCTAGTTGGGGAAATCCCCTTGGACATCTGGGAACCCCTCTAGAGCTAAGTCTCTTGGCAACCCTAAAATGGCTCCCTTAGTTAACATATCTTCTTCCCAGCTCCCATATTCACCCTTCCTCCATCTCAATTATCCCATTCCCCCAACCAATGGGAGCTCACCAAGGCCAGCTGGACTGGGTCTGAACGAGCATGTGATCAAACTGACCTCTCTGAATGTGGCTGACAATGAGGGCTGACTGAGAAGCCAATGATAATGACACTGGATTTTGATTCTACTGCATGTACTGGCTTTTTGGAAGCCTAGTCTGTTTGAATGCTCACCTTCCTAGACCTGGATGGAGAGGGGGGGCTTGGACTTCCCACAAGGCAGGGCACCCTGACTTTTTTTAGGACTGGAGAGCAAGGGGGAGGGGGAGTGGAGGGAGTGGGAGGGAAAAGGAAGGATGGGGGAGGTGGAAATTTTAAATAAATAAGTAAAAAAAAATTTCAACTTTTAAGAAAGAAGCCACCATGCTAACTGGCATTGAAAATAGAGCTAATTTTCTAAATTTCTGAGATTCTAATTCAAAATCTTTTGTATTTTGATACTGAAAAAAAATTGTGGTTATTAGAAGTCAGATATAAAAGAAAGGGATGTTTATGGCTGATGGCAAAATATTTTATGTGAATCTTATCTTTTAAATCAGTCTTTTGACCGTGCTGTTTGGTGCTAATTTTGATGTATATCGAAGAATTATATGAGGCATTTTCACATTATAAACATATTCTAAGCGGGTCTTTATAAAGATAGACAAGAACCCATCTGTTGATGATGTGGGATCTAGTTGTTTTGTATTTTTTTTTGCATTTCCTTTTTCATTGTAAGCTATATATGTGTAACAGGGTATGTGGATATGAGTTCAAGTATCCATGGAGACCAGGAGAGGGTGTTACAGTTCCTAAACCTGGAGGTACAGGCACTTGTGAGCCCTCTCTGAGAATCAACTCAAGATGCATGGAAGAGTCACAAACGCTCTTAAGCATGGAGGTATTTCTCCAGGCCCCTAATTGTTTTGCAGTCCTATATTACATAATTCTTGAGTAAGCTTTTGTTTTCTTTTCTGTAAGGTGTCAATGGTACATAAAGGCTAAAATGAAATCAGAAGAGAAGAGAAGAACACACTTACAGAATGGCCACCGTAAGTATTGCCATTGTTCTGCCACTGTCTATATCCTACTGGAATCTTTAGGGCTCCATTCAAATTTGGGGTCTCCTGAAAGCAAACAAGCGAAACATTCATTTCCACCCTTTTGGCATTAAGGGTTTCATCTAGCTTCCAGGTTTAGGGTGGAAATTGCACCTGCTTCTCATTAAATGGCATTACCTTTTCTTCAATGCTTGTGGGAGAACCCAACAAATTGAATTTACTAAAAATACATGGTGACTAATTATGTATAGTTATTTACCATCACAATGGCTCTGGAGCGTGAGTCAGTTTTATTTAGTAAAGTGTTATACAGACATGTTGAAGAACCCTTATTCCGTTTTTGAAGATTGTCATTTAATCATACAACAAAGCAATTTACAATTCATTAGCACTATAAAAGTATATCAGCTCTTTAACTCTTAGAATATGTATGAAGCCCTGTGCTGACTACAAGGTTATATTCATTTGGAGATCTCTTCCTCAGCAAGCTGTAATTACCAACTATAGTTGGTTTGATAATTGCCCTTCTCTCCTCCAAACACCCACCTCCACCTTCACCTCCAAATTGCAAGCTACTTCTCAAGACAGTTTTTCTATTGTGAGACACTGAACTAACAAGAAAGCGATGTTTTTTAATTAACCAAAGTATAGAGATAATATAAGGAACAACTTGTTCTACTTTTTAAATCTCCCTTTTGTTTTTAAATTAAGCAAAAAAATATAGATTTAAAAAAAAACCACCCCTCTCATCTATATCTCCCCCACAAGACAGGAAGAGGTTTTAAGTAAGATATTATAAATTTCTGAGATGGTTTAGGGAAAATTCAAAGGCACCTATAATTTTTAAATGTGCCTAAAAACCATCTGCCTTAGAGACCTGGCCTGAAATGACCTCAGAACAATGTAAACAGACTGAAAAACCTGGATGCAGACACCTGGAGGAATAACTAATGCTGGGCAACCTTAAGATTCACGGCAGGGCTTTTTGTACCAAGGTGCAGAGGGAAACAGTGCTTCTGAGGTATTTATTATCTGCTTTCCAAGCAGCACATTAGCATAAACTACAACAGATGGGCTCAGCAAGACCTATTGAAAATAACCTGAAGCGCCAAGGAAGTGAAGCAAAAGAAACCAGTGTTTAAGAAAGCAGGAGATGAATTAAATTAGTAAGCTGATATTCACAATTGGAATTCATTTGGCCAAGGATTTTACGATATTACATATATTGCATTTTCACAGA
Source organism: Microtus pennsylvanicus (assembly GCF_037038515.1). NCBI lineage: Eukaryota > Metazoa > Chordata > Mammalia > Rodentia > Cricetidae > Microtus > Microtus pennsylvanicus. The sequence goes on along the minus strand of NC_134579.1, from coordinate 1,003,513 downwards.
TGAAGCATTGTTATCTAGTTATTGTATAGGAATGCATTATAACTTTAAATAAATAGCTTAATTTTGAAAATTACGTGTGAGTTAGTAATGGTATTTTCATGTGTCTTTAATGTTTTCAGCATGACCATATATCTGATTAGCTGACACTAATTGTCTAGCAGAATCAGAGCTAAATTTAATATTATAACTATGATTAAGTTGTGAGTATAACATAGAGGTTATGAAAACCTAAATATTACGTAGAGACACAAACTCTCTCTTCTCTCCTCACATTTAAACTGTGATAAGTCAAGAAAAGCATAAAATTTCAGAATCAATTTCAGGTCTACATCCTCCTGGAAATATTTTTTCTTGGTACTATCTTTAAAAATGCTAATTTTCTCATTTGTGCATATCAAAGCACTAAGAAGACATAGGTTCACGGTAATAAATGAAGACAGTGAACACAAAATAATAAATGAAGCAAATTACAGCTACTAATGAACATCGTATTGCTGCTTCTAAGCTCACTCTTTTTTTGTTTTGTTTTTATGATTTTCCTGTAAGAACATGAGTCTAACATTCTACTTGATTATGAATTAGTTTGGCTCTCTATCCTGAGGTGTAACAACACCAAATATCATCCACTTATTTTGTATTATGCCATAGATATGTGTGTGTCACTGTGATAAAATAGTGGACAAAAACTCCTTACAGGGCGAAGATTTCTTTTGCTCATGGTCTCAGAGGTCTCATACACTGAGGCCCTGGCAGAGCAGAGACATTCAACTCATGGCAGGGAGGAGGCAGAGTGTGAAAAGACTGCCTAGGCTGTGGTTTTTCACCCTTTTCTCCTTTTCCCATTTTACACCCTAGACCATGGGATTGTTCCACCAAGATTGGAGGAAGTCTTCTCCTTTAATGACAACTATCTTACAACATATTTACACACACCCAAAGAAGACCTTTATTAATTCCTAAAGCACTTCTCAATTTATTTGCCAATCAAAATTAGCCATCATGAGTCCACCTTCCTTCAACTTGACATCTAAATCTATCTCCTTAAACCATAGCATTCTGCCCCTCATACCAATGGTTTCATGTGCACCTTACAATATCAAATGCATTTTTTTTTTTTGGTTTTTCGAGACAGGGTTTCTCTGTGGTTTTGGAGCCTGTCCTGGAACTAGCTCTTGTAGACCAGGCTGGTCTCAAACTCACAGAGATCCGCCTGCCTCTGCCTCCTGAGTGCTGGGATTAAAGGCGTGCGCCACCACCGCCTGGCTTTATCAAATGCATTTTTAAAGTCTTAATAACTCAGCATTGCTGAAAAGTTCAAAGTCTCCTTTGAGGGCAGAGTCACAGAGACCAGATAGATCAGATACACAATCAATATTCTCATTCCAAAAGTCAGGAATATGGAATACCAAATAAGGTCTGGGAGAACAAAGCAAACAAATCAGAGTAAACATTAAATCATGTAGCTTTATGTCTAGGATTCAGGTCATGGTGTGGAATGATATAAGCTTCAAAGGACTTGAGCATCACATCCTCCCTGTTTTTAGTACACTTGACCACTTTCCTGAGGTGGATCTGCTGGTTGCTAATAATCTTTCTCAACCGAAGTTTCATATTCCCAGAATCTCTAGCTTCCTGGGATCTTTATTCCATATTTATCTTTGCTACCATAGCTTTATATATTATCCTATCAGTGTAGTGATATGAGCAGTGGGGCTGCGTTCCCAGCACCCCGGCCCCCTGCTTGGCTAGCTTATGCCCCGAAATAATTACACGGACACTGTATTCTTTTAATGACTGTTTGGCCCATTTCTATCTAGCCTCTTCTAGGCTAACTCTCGCACCTGGACTAGCCCATTTCTAATATTCTATGTAGCACAGCTAGGTGCGCTTACTGGGAAGATTCTAGCCTAAGTCCATCCTGGGTCGGAGCTTTATCACGTGCATCTTCCCAGAAGTGGGGAGCATGGCGTCTCTCTGACTCCCGAGGAGAGGAGAACTGTGGAGTCTGACCTCACTTCCTCTTCCTCCCAGTGTTCTGTTCTGTTTACTCCTCCCACCTATTTTCTAACCAATGAGGGCCAAGCAGTTTCTTTTTATTTAACCAATGACCTTCCTCCATCATATCAGGGCTTGCCACAGTAGTACCAAGTCTTCTACACATTGCCTGGATCTCTAGGCTTTCTTTGAAAGTTGTGTGGAAGATTCTATGACCCTACCCATCATCATTTTCAAAATTAGAATTAGTGAATAATGCTAAGATCTTCTGCCAGTTTGAACCATGAGTATAGATGTCTCTTAGTGTCTACATGACTGAGAAAAGTGAAATAAATCTTAAGGGAATAACCATTGAGATTTTCCTCGGTAAGTAGTGTACACCAATTGATCTCTCCTCTTAAGAAATATCTTTCAATTGTATACACTTAAACTCTTGAGTTGGACATGGGTAGAATCCTGCTCAGTCCTGAAGTGTTCACAGCTTACTTTATTGTTCCAAAGGCAAATCCACAACGCCCTTTTAATGGCTCTAATCTCTTTAACTGCCACACCCTCCTTGTATTTAACTTTAAACTTATTTCTTTCTGACCAAACTGTGAGGTTATTTTTTTTCTAAACTCTTCTACGTTTAAATTCATAGTTTCCACCATAAATAATGGCTAAAAGCAGCCAGTACAACTGTGTCAGAACCTTCCTGGAATGCTTTAACATTTCTTCTACCATATTCACTTTTTGTGGCCTTTCAATTCAGCCTTCCACTGGGGCAGGGACAAAAGATGGGGGAAATTCTTTGTCAGAATGTAACATGAAGGTCTTTAGTCAGATTTCCAATAGAGTTCTTCATATATGAAACTCTATGAACACAGTCTTTACTCATAGCATTACTGTGTGTATTCTGGTCTTCTGACCTCCCTCCAGGAATAGAATTAGACTTTCCTTATGAATCCAGAATTTTTGCCAGAGTTTTTTGAGATCCTTTTATAAACCATCTCCAAAGCCTGTGAACAACATGGTCCAGCTTAGTCACAGTATTGTTCCCATTTCTTTACATTAGATTTCTTAAGGAGGAAGGATTTATTTTAAGCTTACAATTTCAGAGAATTCTGTCTGTGGTTACCTAATTCTGAATTTCTGGACCTATAATAAGGTAATATATACTAGAGGTAGGAAAATGTGGCAATGGCTGTTCAATTTGTAGCAGTCAAGATGTAGAGCATGAGAGAGAATTTATGCACAGTGGGATCCGTCTGTTGCTTTCCATTTTGTGGAGATGTCAGCCTGAAAGAGCAATAAACAGAAACTTAAGTAATTAATAAGTCACTACCTCAGTATGCCACTCCCACCTTTATACATTCATAAGATATATGCCTACTGAAATATTCTTAAATTAAATCAATCTTATATTTTGTTGCAGTGCGATTCCCAGGAATTAAAACATACATTGATCCAGACACCTATGAAGACCCATCCCTAGCAGTCCATGAATTTGCAAAAGAGATTGATCCTTCAAGAATTCGCATTGAGAGAGTTATTGGAGCAGGTAAACATAAATACTACACTCTTAAATACATGATTCCTTTACACCTTTTCAATTGGTTCATAGACATAATATTTTAAACCTTAGTATATTTCATCATTGAAAATATTAAGATATAAAAGTATTTTCTAATTTTTAATTATTTATTTAAAAACAGACATGTCCATATTCAGTTCTCAAATAATGAGAACATTTGCAAAAGTTATTTTCACCTTCTATAGTATGTTTCATAATGAAGATAAATTACAGAGAAGCAAGAGAGCCTCAGGAATTTATTTTGAAAATGCAATTTCAGGAGTTTGTCATGAGGTTATTATAGATTTACTCAAGTTGCAGCATCTATAGACTTATACTATAATTAGTGTTCATAAATATGACCTTAAGGCCACACAAGACTTAGAGTGTTCTGAAAAAATCATCGAAAGTAAAATTCTGTTCAATACAGTTTTAGATCATATTAATGCAAATTAATAATGCTTCCTATGTGCAAATCTCCAGTACTCAGAACTTTTCATTATTCAGCTATTCTGGTTTTAAAGAAATTATGGTGAAGCACCCCACAAGAATTTATGGTGTGCATTAGCTAGGAGAAACTATGCTAATGCAAAGAGCCTTGAGAATAAAGAATAATACCTCTCTTAAGTCTTTGATGCAAGATAAGCAGGCTTTCTTTCACAGAAGAGATTTCCTTCAGCAGGTCTTACAAAGAGGTGAGCTCCATTATCCCTTGTTATACTTTCTCCTAGCATGTCCTAGATTTTCTACATGGTCAGGCTTCACATACCTTTCAAAATAAAAGAGGAGGAAGAAAGTTCTGTCCACTTGTCTTTGCTTTTGAGGCAATAACCTAGGAATCTCCAACACACTGATTTGCCTATCAAATACTATCATCTGAACACACTGAAGTTTAGGAAATACAAACACTGACTGCATAAGTATCTTCAAAGCAGATGGTATGAGAGAGCGTCTTAAAAGAGTAAACACGACTGCATCCTTTGTGGAGTGACTAGTCTCCTGAAGATGCTGCATGTGTGCAATCCTTGCAGAAAGCAGAACAAGCCCATGAGTGGTCGTTTTGGCAAGTTGTGTCTTCTCAAAGGCCATAAGAAAGCAGTTGATTATATTTCACTCCTTTAAAAGCCGTCTTACTTAGCAGGCTGTATAGTTCTCCATATTGAATACATGATGATAATGGGGGTCCCTTGTTAAAAAAAATTATTAGAAGTTCTAAGGCAATGGCAATACTATTTGAAACCCACTTTCAACTTTTTTTAAACACAAGCTCTATCTCTGTGATTGCATAGTACATGCCAAAGGTAATCTTGTTTCTCAATCATTGAATATGAGTACTTGCCATGAACATGGGCTATTAGGAAAGAATTTTTCCTGACTGCACTCCATTCCTCAAACACATTGGGTCATCAGGTTCTCTCCATAGCCATGAGTGCCTTCGAAAACTGCCACTGCACATCTATGCTCTCATAGAAAGACTTCCCTATTAGAAAGATGAAGGACTTAGAAAAGAACTGAATTTTTTGTTATCTTCTACTGAGTAAACAACTACAGAAGCCCAACACATAATTGATATTATGTGTATAATAAGTGTGTATTATATTCAGTTTCATAGTGTATGCTTGGATTTTGTTCTGTTGAAAGTGGAGCAATCTAAAAGAAAAGAGGCTAGAGGAGTCATAACCACCATTCAATGTTCCTCTTGTAACCCATACAAAATAGTACTTGAAACTTTAAATTTTAATATCTTTTATTTATTATCATTATTTTCATCGTGATTTTTGTGTCTTTATGTATTATGGATGTGTGTGTGTGTGTGCAGGTATATTTTGCCTCAGCAAGACTGTGAATGTCAGAGGACGCTGTCTGGAGTTTTTTACTCCTTTCATCTTGCTGAGGCCTGCTCTCTAGTGTCTCTGCCACCCCGTGTGCTCCAGATTCATTGCCTTTCCTGATCCTAGACTAATTTCCAGCGTTTGCCTCCCATCTTGCCAATGGGGATGCTGAGACTGCAAATATGCAGCATCAGAACTATCCTTTATTTAGGGCCTTGGGTATTAACTCAGGTCTTCAGGCTCTGCTGCACAGCATGTTCTCTTACCTGCTGAACCATCTCACCTGCCCGCTGTAACGCCACATTATTTAGCACCTTCAAGATAGAGTAGAAGTAGGTTTCTGTCTTTTCTCCTCTGTATAAATTAAATGCCAATGTCTGAAATCATTATGTTGAGACATAAACTCAAGTTTTTGAAATATAAATGATGTGAAGAAGTTCAATTTTCAGTTTGACTCCTTTGTCCTAATCAAAATATATCTTTTTGTAGACAGATGTTTCTGCCCTGCCTGACTGCTCCCAAAAAAAAACAAGATGGAGAGTTCTTGTTGCTATGAAAGCTTGAAAGGTAGCTTAGGTTTGTTTCTACCCAGCTTCTATAACTTAACTGTTTTTATTTATTTCATGTATGTGTTGCCATGTGACTAGTAGTATTGACCTGCCCTCTTGTGTGTCTTATTTCCTCTCTGTATGGCTGGAAACTCCACCCTTCTTGTTCCCAGCATCCTCTCTGACCCAAAATCTTGTCTAGCTATTGGCCATTTGGCTTTCTTTTAAGTCAATCTGAGTGGCAGATCTTCACAGTGCACAAAAAGATTATTCCACAATATTTCCCCTTTTTTCTAAATGAAAAGGAAAGGTTTGTAACTCTAGTGTAATAAAATTATAAAGAATAAGAACGATTGTCAGGTAAGAATTCCATTTACAATGTCTAGTCCATTTGTATTTGGCATATTAGGAGAAAATACTCCATTATTCTTTCTGTCTTTATGACTCCAAATCTCTGAACCTAATTTACCTTCTATCATAGCTAAGAAAACCTGCAACTATAACTATTTGTTCTTTAGATCCATAAAAACCCCAAAAGGATATATTTCCTGAGTAAACAGGAAGTGCAGTACAAGCTACTTCATTACTGTACACATATTTTGAAATAATGAAAAACCTGGTAAACTGAAATTTAATCACAGTCAGGCCATCTCTTTTTCAGGTAAGAAGAAAACCTGTACCACTATGAGAAAGCCTTTCAGAGTGGAATTTCTATAATTTTGAAACCTTATTCCATGAAAACTGTCTTTCTTGTGTCTCTAAGCCCACAGGGCACCACCCTTCTTCCATTTGACCTTCCTTCTTTCCCTAGCCACAGTGACAATGCAATATCCTCCTGTCATTCACATTCTATCCCTTTATCTATACAAACTCATTATTGCCTCTGCTATCAGACCCCTCTTGCAGCTTAGTGTCACTGTGTTTTTCTATTCCTGTAGAAAGTCAGAAGTTTTAAATGTTGGTTTCTCTGCAATCAGCTGCAAGCAGGGAAAAGAAGGTTGAAAGGACAATAAAAGGATTTGAGCAGGGAGTGCTCCAACACTAACTCCTTCTGAATAATGTTCAAGGACTGTCTGCCCTTTCTGTGGTGCCTAGCAAAAGGCTGACTTTAATCCTGTGTTAATGCCCTAGCCCCACGCCTTCAACTGCCACCACTCGCCTCTTTCTACTATCAAGTTTATTTTATTTTCAGAGATCTCAAACTCTTAGGCCCATTGCTACATATTAGAGTAGTGTTAATATTACACTTCTTTTAGTACAATAGGAAGTATTACAAATATCATGGATCACCTTTTATGGGAAGAAACCAGTAACTATAGTGCATATCCTCCACATTTAGTTGAAAAGCACAGAGCAAGCTTTTATTTTGAGATTGTGCAAGGCTTATATTCTTAGATATTACAATTGCATAACTACTACATTCATTTTTGATGTAGTAGAATTGTTCCCATGCTCTGATTTGACCAACATAAATAATTTATGATTGAGGGCATATTGGTGAAGTTTTTAAAAAAATTTTTAATAACTAGTAGGCTGATCTGTCAATGACTTTGAATCACAAACCTCAAGACTTTATCAAATTATATAATAATAGATGAGATTTTTCTGTTTTCCACAGATAATATGACTCAAACAAAATCAGTTTTTGAGTCACAACACCTGCTAACTTCTTCTGTGACCTTCATTAATTTAGCTCTCTTTTAATGACCTTATTTGGTTTGTTTACCTGTATAATGGGCTATAAACAACAACCACTATCTCTCAGGATTAGGGAAGTAGTAGAGATTCAAGAAAGTATAAAAGAATCAGACATCTAATTATAATCATGGGAACAATTCTATTAGGTTGAAAATATTTAATAATTCTGATGTCTGAGAATACTACTCATTGCTTAGTCTCAAAATACATTATGATACAATCCCCACCATGAGTGGTTTCACATTCAATACTTTCACATTTACCTTATTATTGGAATGCTTTTGATTTGCAGTTAACTGAAAATTAATAATTAAAATTAAATTTCATATTGTTGGTATATTAAGTTATAACCATAGCAAGCCCTTTTTGTTCTTTTTAATCAAAACAAATTCTTAAATTTCTCTATATCTTGAAAGACTATATTTTTCTATGTTTTATTATTGCCATAAACGTACAGGATGAATTGGTTTTAAATAAAGAAAAATTTGTTGTTGTTTCACTTATTTATGTAAATCTACTGTATCAACTTACTTCTCACTCACACAGACACACAGTCAACCAATTTGCTACCTGAAACAGAACTATGTATCAATTTGATAGACCTTAAGTAAATTTTGTTGGCCTCTAAATAGTATTTGTAGGTTCATTTAATGTATATTTGTTATTTTACATGGGGACTTTTCAGTCTTAGAAACTGCTTCATCACACTAGTCATTTGAAAAATATTTGTTAAACAAGCAGATATTGAATTAGAAAATAAATGAAAAATCGAGAACATAAAATTATTTAGGGGTCAGCAAGGTACCTGCTGCAAGTTTCACATCCAAGTTTAATTTCTTTGAACCCTCGTATTGGAAGGAGCAAACATGCTCCTGAAGGGTTTCCTCTGACCTCCACATGCACACCTCTCCCGGTAACACACATACTTAAGTAAGAGTAAAAGAGGCTCTGGGGGAGGAAGAAGCTACTTTAAGTATTTATTTTAAGTGATTATACCTATTTTCTTATCAACAAAGATCCTGATGGAGAGCAGTGAAATGGCTCAACAGGTAAAGACAGTTTTTGTGAATCCTGATGATCAGAGTTTAGTCCCAAGAATCAACATGGTGGAAGGAAAGAACTGAATCCCCTAATCTGTCCTCTGACCTATACAAACACACACACACACACACACAAAACATACACACACACACACACACACATATATATATATATAAATTTTAAAAAATTCTTACTGAAGAGTACATTAAAGTATGATGCAAACAAAATAATATATCATGCATGTGCTTTGTATAAAATATTAAATCAGAAAGAACAAATGTATAAAACATATTTATAAACTATCATTACATTGCTTTGATGAATAATTTACCTGATAAGTCAGGTCAAATTATAGAATTATTCTATGTAACTGGCTTTATTATTGAAATACACAATTTCCTAAGAAAAATTACATAGATAATTTAGTTTGTATTTATTTTGTATAAAAGAAATGAGAACTTACTAATTCTTAGATATTTTTCCAGTACTTTTTCTTCTCATTTGAATATTGGTCAAGTATTTGGTGAAATTAAAGAACTTAGATTCTTTTTTAAATGAATGCTTTAAAAAGAGTTGAAAGGATGGCTACATTTTAAACAGAAGGAAATAAGAATGATATTCTCTTGAAATCTAAGGCCAATAAAAATAATATCCATATGGTATACAAATTTTTTCTTTTTATTTATTGAAAATAATTTTTCATATAATATATTCTGTTCAGTTTCCCCTACACCATCTATTCCCAGATCCTAGTCACCTCTTTACCCATACAACTCCATACTTTTTTTCTCTTTCTTTAAAAGCAAACATGCATAAAAAGAAAAGCCAGAAGAAGCATACACACATATTTAAACCCATAAAAATAAAACATTGGAAACCATGATATATGAGAAAAAGATTAGAAAGATTAAAAAAAAGTACAAAATAAACAAAATGAGGCAAAAAAAAATCTATAAAAATGCCAGTGAGTGTATTTTATGTTGGTGCTCTGCTGCTAAGCATAGAGCCTGATCTGAAGTGTGGTTTATATACCCAGGGAGACTCCACTGGAGAAAACTAATTGTTCCCTTGCAAGCAGTTGTTGATTGGACATAGCTTCGTAGTTATAAAAGGGGAGTTCATATCTAGTTCCCCACCCAGTGCTGGAACCCAAGCTGTCTTGAATCTGCACAGCCCCTATGCATGCTGCCACAATCATTCTGTCTCCTCTTCCGTAGGGTTCCTGAAGCCCTAAAGTGTTGATATCCAATTTAGGACTGAGTATTCCAACGTTTCTCGTGCTCTATACAATGTTCAGTTGTGAGTCTGTATTTGATCTCATCTACTACAGAAGGAAGCTTCTCTGATGATGCTTGAGGAAAACCCAATCTATCAGTAATACCAGAATGTCATTCTGAGTCATTTTACTGCTATAGAATAATAGAATTTGGTTTTCCCCTGGATCCCTGGCCTATTTCATCTTAGGTTCTTGAACACCCAAACAGTGCCAGGGATGGGTGCTATCTCATGGAGTGGGCCTGATATCAGATATGGGTTGGTTATTCCCATAATTGGTGTGCCACTATTAATCTGGAAGGTCACTATTGTAGATTGAAGGGTTTTTTAAGCCAGGTTTATGTTTACATTTCTACTATGGTAGCATAAAGTGTACTTTTCAGTACCAGTGAGTAGGGTAAAGACTCTAGTTAGGCACCAGCTCAAGTTTTCTGTCCTATAACAACTTTAATTTTGGATTTCCATGATATGTTATTTATTGATCTATAAAATGTATCATTAAAAAGTTTCATAAAACTGAAACCAAGAACACTCACTATTTTCCAATTACCATAGGGCAGAAATCTAGGCATGACTTTGCTCCTTCAGAGAGGCCCACAAGATTACAGTGAGGACAGAAAATGCGGTGGGCACACTGGAAGCCCAGCTAACAGAAGTGACTTCTAGACTCACAACAGCGACTATTGTCAGGAACTGACTTGTGGCATAGAATGTCTTAATATTGTACCATCTCTAACCATGTATTCTTCCCCAAATCTTGCCATGTAATCTTCTCCAATATGGCAGCTAGCTTCGTCAAAGCCAACAAGAGGCTTTCTCAGTAAACCAGAAGCCATAATATTTTATAAACAATCAAAGAAATAACATTATATCAATTTTGCCATATTCTGTTGTCTAGAAATTCCAGGGCCACCCAACCTTAAAAACAAATGTTGCATAGGACATAAGTACCAGGTTGTAGGGGCCAGTGTTGCCTTACATACCTATCTGCCTAGGACATAAAATAATATATCGTGTTTAGGCATGGTGTTTACCTGCTTCCTCAGAAATACTTTTTCTTCTTCTGTCCAACTTTAGCCAACACTGAGTCTTAGACCGCATGGGATGCTTACAAGTTTATTCTGTCTTACCCAGAAGATGAATAACAGGGGAGACTAACAGCATGAGTCCAGACATAAACAGGTTCATCAGACCAACCCACCAGAAAAATCTCTCTCTAAAGACCTTCCTTACACCTATTTTCAAGGAGGTTTTGTTGTGATATGTATGATAATTGAGGATTTGCTGAGGTGGCCTTCTATCTGGGGCATCCAGGGGTTTTAGGTCCCATTTTTACAGAAGCCCAATAATCCCCAGACTTGATTTTCTCCTAAAGCCAACAGACACACAATGTTGGCCTTACAAAATGCATGTGAAGGCTTTGCAAAAACAGTAATCATGTGGCTATATCTCTTACATGTTTTTAAACTTGAAAATAATTTGAAGTTTGTGTTTCATAGATGCTAGAATTATTTGAAGAAAGTTTAGATAAAAATTGATGTTATCACTACACGTCTCTCTTGTAAAGTGTGAGATTGTTTGTACTACATAATTATTTTACAATGCCATTGAGACCATGTGCATTTTATATTGATAAGCTATGAGGTATGAATTAAGACTATAAATCTCTTTAAAGGATTTGCTTATGTCATACTATAGTTTGCCCAGCATGAGGCAATTAGTTTATTGTTCCCATAGTGATACTTTTGACCTCGATCTAATTGTCTCTGTGCTTAACTAATGGCGTTTGTGGAATTTTTGTCTAGTTAAGGTATTGGTTGCTATGAAACAAACCATCCCCAAACCAAATGGTTTCAAATAATAATTAATTTATTCATAATTCTACAATTTGGACTTGTCTCTGTAAGCACTTGGGAGTATTTTCTTTTAGTTTAGCCCAAGGTCACCATTCAGCCACAGTGACTGGTGGTTTAAATGGTGCTACTGTCAGGTGGCTTGTCTAGAGCATCTCAGGACAGCCAGAGCATAACCACTCCATATTATCTCCCATCTACTGATCCTGAGCTGTGGTAGTGGCAGGGTTCTATGGCGGTGATGAAAGAGCTGTGCCCGCTATGTTCAGAGAGTCCGGTTTTATCCCAGGCTTTTCCAGACCCAGGCCAGCTGGCCTTGGTGAGTTCCCAATAGAACATCCCCATTGTTTCAGTGTGTGGGTGCACCCCTCGCGGTCCTGATTTCCATGCTCGTGCTCTCTCTCCTTCTGCTCCTGATTTGGACCTTGAGATTTCAGTCCTGTGCTCCAATTTGGGTCTCTGTCTCTGTCTCCTTTCATCGCAATGAGGACTACTGAGAACTCAAGAACAATGGCAATGGGTTTCTGATCCTACTGCACGCACTGGCTTTGTGGGAGCCTAGGCAGGTTGGATGCTCAACTTACTAGACCTGGATGGAGGTGGGGGTTCCTTGGACTTCCCACAGGACAGGGAACCCTGATTGCTTTTCGGGCTGGGGGGAGACTTAATTGGGGGAGGGGGAGGGAAATGGGAGGCGGCGGCGGGGAAGAGACAGAAATCTTTAATAAATAAATAAAAAAAAAAAAAAAAAGAAAGAGCTGTGCCGTCACTCAAGGTCTTGGCTCTAAATTCCCACATCATTGTTCTCACATGCTAACTTGGTTGAAGCAAGACCAAAGGTAATCTAGATTTCACAAGATGAGAAGGAGAACTCTATCTCTTGATCAGAGAGCCACTTAAAATAGTTTTACTGTTTATTTAAAAAGTTTTACTGTTTTATTTATAAGTTTATATAATAGATATATTATAAACGTACAATGTGGTCTTTGTGATTTTCGTTGAGTTCTTTTATTTTTCTCTTTGTAAACATATGCTAATATAATTTTGAATTTGAATCTTAAAATCCTTAAAGTCAAAGACAGGTTTATGTTCCTAGTAAGATGAGGCAAAGAAGGAACCCAGTGGGGAAAGTTGCTGCCAGGAGCAGAAGACCAGAGCTCTAGCATCTAGATAAGATATTGTAGTGGATCACAAAAACTGTTCATGTACGTGCGGCCTCCAACAGTCCTTAAAGAAATGCCTTCTCATCCTGTGAGCTTACTTGCTTCCCCATGAAAATTATGAAGAAGAATCTGTAATAGATGGTATTTACCTACCTTGCTGTTATCTCCATCATTCCAGAAGTTAGCAGAACTGCCATTGGAATGGAATGAAGTATGAGTGAGAGGTGAAAACCAAAATAAAAACTAACTCATTGCCTTTATTAAAATGCAAAAAAATATGACAAAAGTTTGGACTTACTAAATTATAACATTTGATTTTTGTGTGGCACTTACCATGTTGGTTGGTATAACTCACCACTGGGGACTCTATAAAGGATGAATGTGGTAATCAATAAGTAGAGAATTCCCAAGTGCAAACCTAGATATTTAAATAAAGAAAATAAGCTAGAAAGAATATTGAATTATTGTTACATTGGGAGGTCTGTGCTATCTTAAGGTCACATGATACGCTTGCAAGGCAGAAAGCACTCAAGACAGTGCTGGAAAGGAAAAGAACTATAGTCATTGAACTAATTGAGGAAGAAAAGGACATGGAAAGTTGGGGGATTTTATATACAAAACTGCAATTAAAACTTTATTAAGAATATTTTGAGAGAAACATATAAATATGTTTTTAACATAGAGTAAATACACATATAATATATGTATGTATATATTTATAGTAAGCATAAAATATAATATGATATTGTACTGAGCATAATAAAGTCAGCTGGCCCAGTATAGAAATGGGCTTGACTTATCAGCAGTTTATCTGAGATCGCCCACTGAGGATAGCCCTGTGGGAAGCTCTTTCCAGCCAGAGGACATGGCAGCTGTTCAAAAGCAAACATGAATCCCTGCTGCACTAATCAAGTCTCAGCAGGGAAGATGCTCACTCTGTATATTCTGTATTGATTAGAAAAAATTCAAATATTTGGTCCCATTCTAAAAAGACTCAGAAAAATACACTAGAGGAAGGTGACCATAGTGATGAAGCATCCAGAAATTTTGACAGGTGGGAATGGCTGAGAACTACAGACAAATTAGCTGTGGAAAATGAAGATTATGAGGCTATGTGTAGTCTTCAAATGTGTGTAGGAGTATAGGGTAGGATTGGTCTTACTTCGAAGGAGTTCACTTCAGCAGAAAGTGACAGTAGACAAATACGATTACCTGTCACACTGTACAGCTGCAGTTTTACTGATGCGAATGAAAAGATATGATCACTCTGTCCACAGTGAGTTTCAGATACTTTGGATGTGCATATCAGTTCACACACATGTTTAATAAGATTGTGCCCTTTTAATTTTTCTTTCTATATTATTTTTCATTCTCCTCTTGTGCTTGAGCAGCTTTCCTGTTTATATTGTGTGATCACCATAGTAACTAACTTTAGGTTCATTACCTCTGAGTTACTAAATAAGAAAACTGTGAACATAATTTTTTGTGTTTTGCAGAGTAAAAATGATGTAAGAGAAAGTATAATTAAAAATTCATATTACCACCAAGAATTATTTAGGGTGCATAAACATAATCTTTCCTGTCCTCTCAATAAAATTGTTACCTATGCTACCCCGTATCTTAGATATTTTAAATTTATTTTGGATATAAGTATTGTAGCATCTTCCAACATACATGAGCATTACTTTTATAGTTAAATACTTTTTCATCATAATCAATATTTAAAATATAAGGATAACTTTCCTAATAATTGTATACATGTATATAAAATGTTTAAGCCTCTGTGCTAGGATTTCTAACATGATAGCTCATGATCATCAGATGTCATTTTCTGCTACTATAAGAAAGGAAAGCTTAATTATTCCTACTTAGCCAGGTGGCCAAAGAATGTGCATGCCTTTTTAATGAATCCGTTTTCTCCAGAATAGTTGTGTCTCAGTGTCTTCTGAGGGACAGCTTTGCTTCTAAAACAATGTAAAGTATTTAACATTTAAAATCAAGTAGATATGCGGAGCTCTAAGTACTCGTTTAAAAAGCATGTCATCCTACTTTTAATTAAATAA
The DNA here is from genome assembly GCF_037038515.1 of Microtus pennsylvanicus. Lineage (NCBI taxonomy): Eukaryota > Metazoa > Chordata > Mammalia > Rodentia > Cricetidae > Microtus > Microtus pennsylvanicus. Next base: position 988,493 of record NC_134579.1, on the reverse strand, counting down.
AACATAAAAGAAAATAATAGATAAAAGAAACAGAGCAAAAGGTTGTTATTTTAAGGAATACTAGTAGCTTAAATATCTCAAGTAGATTTTTCTGTGAATATGTAGAATAAATGTATTCTGCATTTTGGCTTCTTTTCTAATAAAAGGGAATCAATCACGTGTTCTACGACAAATGCCACACAGCTTTTATTTATTTTACTAACATGAACACTGTCGTGTTTTTATTATTCATGATATTCTGCAATGAAATCCAGAGCAATCATCTGGTCCATCATCATTTTAAAGAAGAGAAACATCAAAGCAGCAGGCACTTAGCATCTTTGTCTGCTCCTGTTGTAGTATAAGGTACATGCCATCAGATACCCCTAAGGTTCAGAAATTCTAGTTTACAAACCTCAAATTTTAAGCCATTTCTTACTTTTTCATTTTAAGTTTTTAAAATTCTTGTCTCATTGCTTTGACTTCACTATGAAACTAATTATGATTTAACTGAGGAAATTGTACAGCTGTTAGTCACTCCATGAGTTATTAATATAGTAAGCATAACTATATGTTGTCAATATAATTTTGGGAGGTAATTTTATAGATATTAAGGTAGAGTGTTAAGCCAATTATGTCTCTTCAAACATGGCAAAGACACTAGTTGGGATGATTGATGTTTTCCATCTCAAAATGCAGAAAGTTCACTGTTTGGAGTTGTACATAGCTTCTTTTCGTTTTGAATGGATTACAATTTTAAAGATTGTGCTTCAGTATCATGCTTCTAAAATGCTAGAATAGTGAGAATTTTCAAGTGTTGTACTCCGTGTAAACAGAGACTGCTTTTTCATTTGCTGGCCACCCAGACCTGAATAATCACACAGAAACTAAATTACAACACAGTTTGACCAGTGACTCAGGCATATTCCTAGATAGCTCTTATATTTTAAATTAACTCATTCTTAATTTCTGTATTGTTGTGAGGCTGTAGATTACTGGTAAGGATCTGGCATCTTTCTCCTTCAGCAGCTGCATGGCATCTCCTTGACTCCACCTACTCTCTCTCTCTCTCCCATTTCTGCTTGGATTTTCCACCTGGCCATATTCTGCCCTGCCAGAGGCCGAAATAGCTTCTTTATTAGTTAATAATAATAAAATATATTCACAGCATACAGAGGGGAATCCTACATCAACTCCATATACTACTCCTTATAGACTGAAGGTTACCAATAATCCATGTCAACCATAAGAGCAGTCGGAGCACATATTATGAGGAAGAATGTCTTTGTCTCTGGCTGCAATTCCTAAATATGTGGCTGTCTTCTAAGCATGCTGCAATTAACTGCTACTATTTTTATTAGCAGATCATTAACATAAACTCAAAACTAGTACTATTTATTTATTTCACAGTTCAGGAGCTCACTTGGTTAAATTAATTAATTTATATATAGCACTAAAAGCAATATCCAATAGCTAATTACCCCCTTATTATTTCATGGAAAATTAGGCAACAAATAAGACTATATTAGTAAACATCAAACTTTCCTGGATATATAAGGGCTGTATTTAAGATTAAGATGCTAATTGTGACTTGTATTTTAATAATTTTAAGGTACCATTCAGCATTTATGCTAGCAGTTCTAAAATTTAGCTCTATGTCCTATCAACACAAAATGTATAAGAATAGATAAAAAATATGAAGCAAAAATTGTCTTGGTGGTGAAATTAGAATCTGACAATTCTAATAGCAAAGTATTTTTTATTATACTTTCTTTAATAAGTAATAGGTTAAAATAGAAAAATCTATGAGTCTAGTGTATATGGATAATATAAATATCAAACTTTTATTTGATGAATAGTCAAAGGACAATAAGCCTAAATTTTCAGACTCATATTCTCTTCAATGAAACTGGTTTTCAGCAAAGAAATGTGAAGTACATGAGCAATATACTATTCAGCCTTAAAGAAAAATTCCTGTTAAAATATCAGAGTGGGTGGAACTTTAGGACATCATGTTTAATGAAGTAAGTTAGACACATAAAAATATGTACCACGTATTCTGTCACATGGGTAGAGGTAAAAGTCATCGGTATGAATGTAGACTTGTTATCACTGGAGACTGAGAAGGGTCAGGGAAACAGGATAGATGGAGATTAGAAGTAAAGGATAGAGCAATAGTAGACTAGGTGACTAGAGTTCACAGTTTATATTATACGTTTTATACGGAAATCAAGAAGAGAAGCTTGGTGGTTTCAAATGTAAAGAAGTGATATGAAGATGCAAACACTGGCTCCCCAATTTGTACATGCTATAACTAGTGTTGTAATATCACACTGTCCCCAAAAACTAAGAGCAGATACAATGCTTTAATAACATTTTAATGTTTGGGATATTTTCTGAGTGATTATATAAATTATTATAAGTAACTATTGGAATTAATACAGTTTAGAACTCTCCTAGAAAGAAGTAATACAGAAAACGCTGCATGTTTTGGATATGGAGCTAGGAATGTGGTATGAGGCTGTAATTTCTTTCCATTCTGAGACAGCAGAAAGCAGGAAGATCACAGATTTGAGGGAAGCATAGCTACAGAGTGAAACTGTCTCAAAGAAATCATTCAATCAAAGAAATAAAAATTTATGTAATGAACCTAGTGATACTTCAAAGATACATTCAAAGAGTTACCATACTTATTTTATGTTTAAAAAGACTAAAAATTTTTTCACTATTTATGAAAACAGAAAGAAAATAAAAAGGAAATAAAGTCTATAAATGGTAAAATTAATAAAAATAGTAAAATAGAAAAGAGTATAAAAATAAAAGCAAAATATATTTCTTGAAAATACTTTAAAAATTTTAAATGTGAAGAAAAATATAACATGTGTGGAAAAGAAAAAAGCCAAAATGGTGAGAGAATGAATCAAAAAGAAAACGTAAGCATCATGAAAACAACATCAAAACTAGATGAAAGAAGTTCCTAGAAAATTCTCTATTATGAAACCTGACTTCATTAGGAACAGAAAATTAAATCTTCTTGTAAATGTTTTGAACAACATCAATACTTAACATTATTTTCTTCAAACAAACAAACAAAAAAACCCTTGATATCCAGATTTGAAATTTGGTGCAAGTTAAAAAAAAACATATTTCAAGAACAGATATATCCAACTTTTATATAGAATTTTATATAGACTTTTAAAAATAATGTTGGAATTATCTTCCTCAGTGAAAAACTGATGTGAAAAAGAGTTTGTCTTTTGCAATATGTACAATGTTTGTCCAAGATTATCCAGAGTTCTACTCTGTTTCTACAGGGGTATAAACCAGGTTTTGCTTTCTACTCACTATCAAGATATAAAGAGTGGTCCAGACTTGCTACACTGAAAATTATCTGACTAAACAATTGGAATTTGCTTCTTATGGCCAAGGGTCTAGGTGATATAATAAATCAAGGAAGTATTTAAGAAAATTCACGCATTAATATGTCATAATTTTTCATCATTTCCTATGTTAGAGTTTTGAACCTGTTGGATTGATAGCCAAATTTGATAATCTATTTTGAAAATGATTATCTGTAAATTCAATTAGTTACTTTTAAATTTATATTTCTAGTATTCATTAATCTTACATATTCCTGCTTCTCCAAGCCTAAAGTTTATATTTTCTTTTCACAAAGTGGCAATTAGTCTATATAATATTTTGCTGCCTATAATGAAGACACTTCTATATTCATTGCTTACTATATTATTGCATCCTTTTATTATGCCATAGATTATAACTTTAACAAATACCTTTTTTTACTTTGAAATCCATTTCAATTTATAATTTTTTAACACTAGTTTACCTGAGAGGAATATAAGTCCATATAGAGTAACATTTTGAAATTTAAAATTGGTCAAAATTTTAGTTGATTGCAGTAATCAAACTTAGAATATTTTATTGAAACACAGCTCAAAGTAATGTTGACTGATGTATCCAATCTAACTATATACTGCTATGCATTTTTGCATATTACACCATGGAATTTGGGTTGTTTCCTACAACTGAAGCATTTGTAGCTTTGTTGGAAACTTCACTTCCCTCCTAGAAGTATTAATAATGGCATACATTATAATGTAGGTCTCAGTGAAAAGTGTTTTTAATAAATAATAAGGCATACTTTTAAAGTATGATGAGCATCTCTGAGAGACAAATAGACCGAATGAAATTTTAACTAAAGTCATAAAGTTTATACTAGTGAAAATGTAATGTTAACATGAAAATGAACTTTTAATGCCAATTATTTTATTAGAAGATCTTTCTGTTATCTCTAGAGAATACGTAAAGTCACATTAAAGTGTCTTCAATTTGAATCATGGTTCAATTTACAGAGGTGATAGTGATTTTCCATGAATACTTTCTATAGCTTAAGATGAAATGATCTAATAATACAGTTTTAAATACAAACATTTACTATATTAAAGCTATACAAAGACTTAACTGCTGCTAGTCATCTAATATCATTTCATTGGTAATCTAGGACACACATTTGATATTTAAAATCAACATTATTATGCAATTCATTTTGGCAAAACCCTGGTGTTTCTGTTACTTGACACATCTTGACCAATACAGCTATGAAACGGCTGCCGTCTCTCCATCATTACATCATCGCTTCCAAATGCAGTCCCTCTGTTACAAATGCTGTAAACACCACCTGATTTTTTGTTTGACTAAATTGCAAAAAGTTTTATTTGCACCAATGCAAGGATCTCATCCTTGGAGAAGTGAGGCTCTTTGTGCTGCCTTAGTGACTCAAGAATTGTGTGACCTCCAAATACTCACGCAGCTGACTATCATGAACGCACCTCCACCGGAGCACTCAGTAACATCCCTTCCCATTGGGTTCATAGGGACTGATGTCAGAAGAACAAGAAGGCAAGTGTCTTTAAAAAGTTTCAGAGAGGGAAAGACAATGGAGCAGAAAATGGCAATGATTAGGGAACTGTGGATGAAGAGTAGAGAGCTCCAGACAATCCTGAGAAACCAAGGCCTCAAGGGTGACATTCAGATTAAAACCAAACCCCCGATGTGAGAATTACTTTGTGTTCAACCCTAAAATAGTTGCCATCAATGCATTGTCAGAGAAATTCACAGGTTTGTTTGTTTTATAGTTCTTGAAGTCAAAAATGCCAAATTAGTCACACTAAACTAAATTCAGGCTGATGGCAGGCCAGGTTCCTTCAGAGGGAAGAACATGTGATTTTCCTTGCCTATGCCAGTTTCTAAAGGTCCCCTTCTTCAAAAAAATGCTATACCTCTTGAAACTTGCTTAACTTTCTTCCCTCTTTTTCATGTTTATGTAACTTTTCCTTTCTGCTTTTTTCCTATAAGAACCTTTGTGCTTTCGTTGGACCTATTGGGGTGACCTAGTATGTCTCAAGATTATTATTATTATTATCTGTATGATCCTTATGATAAGGATTTTTGGATGTGTTTATCTTTGGAGTAAGGGGGAATAATTAAATCAATCACACCGAATTAAGAAATAAAGTAGGAAAAGTTGTTGCAGAACATTCTATGAATCAAATTGTGCCCATTCCACATTCCTGTGCTGAAGTTCTAACTTCCAGTGTGAGAGGTTAGATTTTGGGTGAAGATATTGTTTTTAGGAAGTAATTCAGGTTAAATAAATCATAAGCAAGTTTCTAATCTTGTAGGATAAGTGGCCTTTTCAAAACAGAAAGAAAACAATTTTTTTCCTCATGAGCAGCAAGAAAAGAAAAGGTGACGTTTCAAGGGGAAAGAAGCTACTTAATAGTCAGAAAGAAAGTCCTACCAGGAATTGAAAGAGCCAGTGCATTGAACTAGGACTTCCCACCCTTCAAAATGGTGAGAAGAGACATCCATCTCTGTTATTTAAGTCAGGCACTCTGTAGCATTTTGTAATGGCAGTCTGAGAAAAATGAGATAGGAGGTGACGATGAGATGGCCCTCTGGAGACTTCCAGGTGTTATGGCATGTGCAGATTTCAAGAGAGAAATCTGAGCAGTAAATATAGATGTGAAATTTGTCAGCATTAAAGGTGGTAATAATTGACAATGGGAAAATCATTACGCTCATATAAAAGTATGTCTACTGAAAGGAGTATATAGATAAGAATATATACATATAATTGTATGTATATGTAATATATAGATTTGACAAGTAATATATTACTCTAAAGATATTCAGTGAAAGGTTAAATTAATTCTCTGTGTCAGTCACAGTATGAAAAACAGGTAGAAGATGGTAACACAAGCTAATAGAGACATAGTACATGCTTTATGTACTTTTTCCTGCAAAGCAGACAAAGAAAACAGGCACAAATATATTTTTCATTATATTTTATTTTTGCCATGATTGTTCTGATAGTAGAATAGAAAAATCAATTTTGATAGATTATCAAGCAGACCAACATTTGAAATGCAAATAATTTTCAGTATGAAGAGGATTGCTCTCTTTCAACATATCCCAAGGCAAGAAGACTATAGCTATGAGAGTCCATCTGGTAGCAGCTGATATCCTCAATAGAAAAGGAATTGTGGAAGTGTTGCTGAAATTGACCAGGTGGAGCAATGCACTCTCTCCGTGAAGGGGCTGCTGGCTTCTTTGTTCCATTGTGTGACAAGCACTGCTATATCATGATATAAAAAATAGTAATCTTTGTCGGAAATGTTTTCTTCCTCCATCTGTTCTCAAAAGAATGATGTTTTTGCTTTTGGACTATTTTCTGCTCTAACCTTGCCCCACTACGAAGCCAGCAGGACAGCCTAACTTATAACAGCAAGACTTGGAGGACACAATAAACATTGCTGGTCTGAAATCTGGGTGCCAGCCTCATGTCTAGAGCCACTTTCTCAGTGAGCCACAGCACATGACAGTTTACCAATATAATAACTTAATATAGTTGACAAGATGGGTTTATGTGGAAGTGTTGCCTTAAAAAAATAACTAGCAAAAGAATAAGCATATTAATGGTGGATTTTAATGCTGATTTCAACTAGTCGATGTGTTCTGGTTAGTAAACACTATTAATATTGTTGCATGACAAAACATTTCCTGGGAGACACTAAACACACATCTACTCAACTCAGACATGGAGCCCATAATAGGCCAAAGTATGGATACCAATAAAGTCCATCTTGGTGGAACAATGAGTTTCATTGGGATTATTGTAAGGAATATGGGTAAAGGGCCACTTACAGAAGACGAAATGACTCAAAGACAATTGTGTCATGAAAGCCCTCATCAATATGTGTGACAGCTTACAAAAGCTAGGAACCCGGAACACACTGCACAGCCTGCAGGCAGCTCAACAGGATACAGAGTGTTTATCAGGTGATTGTCTAACCTTTTTCAGGCAGCTTGTCTGGACTCAAAATCTTTGTAGTGTGGCTCTTCTGAGAGACTTCTTTGCAACTTTTATTGCTTACTCTGGTAAGGAAGGACCTAATGAATCTGCTCTGTTTCAGGAACTTCCTGAGGTTGCACTGAGTTGTTTACCTTACTACTTAAGAAATTTCTGGGGAGGATGGAATATTATAATTGCAGAGCCAACTGTGACATAATGACTGTGACAACAAAATCTGCTTGGAACACACTCTATTTAAATAAGATATGCCTGTTTTTCCTTTAAATAATGAAGCACTCACACCGGGGAGGACTAGTATGTCAACAGGATGTTAGCAAGAGCCTAGCTCAAGTTTCAAAGTTTTTGAGTGGTTTAGGAGACTGGGGAAGCAAGGACTTGCTCTCAATTAGATGTCAGCATTCAGTTCCACCAAGATGTATCTGACTTCTTGATTGTTTTAAAATGAGATATAAAAATTGTATGTTACATTTAAGGGACATGATATAATACACTCATAAATGACCATAGTTTAGAATGACTAATTAAATCAAGCTGATTTCTTTTTTAAAAATATCAATTATCTCACATACTCTTTAGAAGTACATCATTTGAAGCCTATTCCTTTAGAAATTTGAAGCTGATGGTATATATTCTTATCATATAATTCATTAGATCCCCAATACAAATCACTTTTTTCTACCTAAAATGTATTCAGCTTCATTATTCACCAATCATGTACCTGTACTCCCAGGGTTGAGTAAAACTTTCTCAGGCAGAAGGAGGTCGTGGTTGAAAACAGATTAAGAATCCCTGATTCTTTTCACACTTACATTCTGCTAACATTCCCTTTATGTGTTAAGATGCCACAATGTGTGGTATACAGGTATTTTAAATTGCAGCCTCTTGAGGAAATCATCCCTTCATCATTGTTTGTCACCTATTTTGCCAGCCTTTGCTACTTTAGACAGAATTTTGTGTAAGTAGATTCACTGTTACTCACTCTCACAGCATAGGAAGGTTAAAGTGAGTTTCTTCCAGGTAATGTATGTCAATGCTTGGTTTTGTTTTTCTCACCAAATCTCATCAGCTATTCAATGATTTTGATTGGATAATGTAATGAATTTTTACTCTAGGATAGTTAAGAGATTTCTAGATACATTTTGTTAATTTTTATTGTTTTTATTTTTGAGATTATAATTTAATTATAAGTTTTCTCCCTTCCCCTTCCTCCACTCCCCCAAACTCTTCTCATATATGAGTTCCACATCTCCCTTAAATTCATGGCATCTTTTTTTTCATTTTTCTTGAATATACATATATATTCCTAAATATAACATGTAAAGTACATATAATGTACCTGTATGTGTGTTTTATGTTTTCAGGGCTGACCTTTTGGCATGGGCAACCAGTTGGTATGCTATCCTCTAGGAAAGACCACCTCTCCCACTCCCAGCTTTCCTCAATTGCTCACAGTTTTTTGCTTAGCATTGAGACTTCATAACATTTTCCCTTTCAGTTTGGCATGTTCAGTTTTGTCATGCTTGTTCAGCTCATGTTTGAGTTGTCATATTGGTGAGACAGTATGAATGTAGTTTCTGATATTAAGAGTAGACACAAAATTCCTCACAGCAAAGTTCTTGATCTTTTGGGTTTTTTTATAATCCTTCCAAACCCCTCTTCCTCAGTGTTTACTGAACCTTAGCAACAGGAGTAATTTTTGTAGATGGACACATTGGAACTGGGTTCCACAACTCTGTATTTTGATTGCTTGTGGTATTCTGTGGTGGCTTCTGTTAGTTACAAAGAGAAGTTTCCTTGATGAAGACTACACTTATCTGTTGTTATAAGGACAGATGCTTATAGATTGTTGTTGGGGATTATACTGGTTTAGTAGATTAGTGACTGTAGATGCTCCTCCAATAACCATAGATACACCAGCACTAAGAAGTTACCTAGGTTCCTTGTTCCTTAGGATATGGTTTCCTTCTTGTTGATAGGTTCTTAAATACAAAAAGAGAGCTGTTAGTAAGCACCAATGTATGTGCACCACTATGGAACACTTATTGTTCTTGAGCCATGCTGGTTGTTGTCATGGTTCATAGACTTCACAACTGGGTAGGACATTTTGTTAAATTTTTGCTGTTTTTTTAATAGTCTTATCTTTATTGTTCCCTTTCTTCTATTTCACTTTATGTTGCAGAAATTGATAGATGATAGATAGATAGATGATAGATAGATAGATAGATAGATAGATAGATAGATAGATAATAGATAGATGATAGATAGATAGATAGATAGATAGATAGATAGATAGATAGATAGATGACAGATAGATGATAGATAGATAGATAGATAGATAGATAGATAGATAGATAGATAGATAGATAGATGATAGATAGATGATAGATAGGTAGATAGATAGATAGATAGATAGATAGATAGATAGATATAAATAGATAGATGATAGCCACATAATATAATAGAATGTATGCTACAATAACCTAATGTAAACTAGAAGTTTTTAACTTCATTTCTATGTAACATTTCTACACTTACACTTGTACTTCATACCTTTTTTCTATTGATGGTGTTTTAGCTAGTTTCATGTCAACTTGTCATAAGCTAGAGTCCTTGGAGAGGAGAGATCCTCAATTAAGAGACTGCCTCCATATGTAAGTTGTCCTAGCTCATGTGAGTGGGAGCATCCCTGCGATGGTAGTCCTGGGTTCTATAAGAAAACAGGCTGAGCAGTCCAGAAAAAAATCAAGGTTCAGTAAGCAGCACCTACATATGGCCTCTTCATCTGCTTCTTGCTCCAGCTTTCTGCCTGGTTTGAGTCTCTGCCTTTACTTCCTATGGGGGACTATGAGATATAAATCATTCCTCTCCAATTTGCTTTTGATCACAATATTTCATTAAAACAGTTGTCACTCTAACTAGAATAGAAACCAGCTGTACTTCATTAACCAGTTCTTTACAGTCAAAATAATTAGATGTTACAGTAGAATTGTAATATTTTTACTAGAGATTTATCTCCATACGAGAGTTAACCTTTTGAACTACAACTAACTCATATACTAAAACTAAAAGTAATTTACATATGAACTTTCAGTATTAAAGTATTCTTAATTTACCTCTAACAGTGAGCTTTATACTTTTATACATTTTTATCTTGTTACTTATCCTTTTTCTTTCAATGTAACAAACTCTTTCAGTTTGTAAGGTCAGTTTTATTGTGATGAGCGAACTCGGTTTTTGTTTTACAATTATCTTCCTGTTAGCCTGTCTGTTTATTATTTGAGACAGGTCTTTCCACACAGCCCTTTATAGCCTAGAACTGGCCATCCCAACTTGTAGCAAACCTCCTGATGCTTCTGTAAATGTTTTGGGTTATAGGGAGACTTGGACAGATACCATTTCTGGTGGTTCTTGGGTTTTGTAGTTGGTTGTACTGATTACTTTTATATTTCTATGATAAAAACATCATGACCTGGTCAACTTATAAGGGGGAGGTTTATCAGGTTTACAGTTGCAGATGAATAAGGATCCATCATGGCTGGGAGGCTGCAGATATGACAGCTAGAAGAGCAAGCCAAAGGCTTGCATCTCAAACCTCAAGGTGGATGCAGGGAGAACAAACTGGGAATGGTACATGGCTTTGCAACTTTAAAGTCCTTCCCCAGTTACACACTTCCTCCAGCAAGGCAGCACCTATGAAACCTACCAGAACAGAGCCACCCACTGATGACAAAATACTCAAACATCTGATCCTATGGGGGCATTCTCATTCAAACCACAACACTCCTAATAGTAGGAAAATACAATGAAGTTAGGGGATGGTTTGAAATCTGCTGTATAACTAATGATTGCAAGGATGTGACAATGGCACCTGTGGGCCAGAATCCTATCACATCATTGTGTGGTTATGATTGCTACCAGGTTACAGGTAAGAAAGCTGAGAACTGAGTTTAGAGTTTTAGGGGACCAGCAGTGGGAAAAAGACAAGTAAGTTATCTAGAACTTTCTCCAAGGTGTTCGGTGAACAGGAAAAATATAAGGACTATAACAGTGCATGAGTATGGCCTAGACAGGATTCCTTCATGATCTATTGTAAGACAGAGATTAGCAAACCTGTTCCATTAACAGTGGTAGGCAAGGATCCTATGCATCACTAGACTCAAGTTTAGTTGAGAGGCAATTAGAGCGAAACAGGAGTAGAGCTTTCAAGTCTATGACCATGATCAATGTCAGCAGGCAGACAGACCTGTCTACAATGTATGTTGTGCATGACTCCTTCTACACTTTCACCAGGTGGTTTTATTTGCAGGCTCAAGTCCAAATGGGTTGAAAGCCAAGTTATTTGGCAAATGATGTATCTAAAGCTCAAGATAGAGCTACAGTAATGGATCTGCTATACAGTTAGGTTTCTCAGATTGACTCTCCTAAGTCTTCTGCCCCATTGACATTTTACAGCCCCCTATCCCAGTCCAAAACCTACCACAAAGAGACATGAGATTTGCCTATAGATAGTACAAAACTTTTTTTGCTTGTAATACCCTATAAGTAGCTGGACTTTTTTTTAATGAGTTTATATTACAGTAAAAATACTTTGACTATACCGGGTGTTCTAGCCTTGTTTCTGTTGCTATAATAAAACACAATGATTACAAGCAACTTTGGAGGAAACAGGTGTATTTCATATAATAAGGAGAAGCACATGCTATGTAGCAAACTGTCCAACACAGCAGACTCTCTGGAAGCAAGTGGTGAGCAGACAAGTTTCCTGAGAAGACAATGAAAGGGAAGTAACTGTTTGAATTGCCTTCTGTTCATCCTGTTGATCAGAAGACTCCAACTTCAGCATTAAGTGGATGGCCCACTGTGCTACCCTTCTTACTGGACAGATGAGATGACACATATTTATGCATGAAAGGTACTTACAGCCCATAATACAAAGACAGCCTGTACTTTGTAGGTCTACAAAGAAATTACACTTGGTAGCAGAAGGAATGAGGGTTGTGGGATACAGATTTTATAGTATCAGGTAGGTGTGGGTACCCCTGATTCTTTCATGGGGGTTACTGACTTAGTTTAATCCTTCCACAAGGTGACCAGAAACTTGTGGACTGCTTTTCTCCAGGTCTTTCATGGCCACTGCCCCCTTGGACTCCTTGAACTCCCAGCATCTGTGATTACTGTACAAGGTTTTGGTCCATTAATGTTCCATCATTGAGATGTGAGGAAAGATGCATGAGGCCCTGTTTCTTCCCAGGAAGTATGAACAGTTAGTGGTTGCTGGGAGTGGAGTTTGCAAGATTATACCTCTCCCCGTGGATTTATTAGCAGTAAACAATTGCTGTGAGGGAGATTTACTATTATTATTATTGCATGGTATAGCTGTCCGTGAATTGTCCACACCCCAGTAAGGAATCCCAATTAAACTCATTGATTCGTTATGCTAGACTGGAATGGAATCATTTCTTTGGTCTTGTACTGGTGTTCTCTCTAGGGTGAATAAAGAGCTTATTCATGCCTTTCCAGGAAATATCACAAAGCGTGGCTGAATCCTGATGCTCGGTAAGGTACTTAGTGGTGAGAAGAGCCTGTACCTAGCCTGCTTCATAAAGGGAGTGATTCTGTCTAGGGAGCTTTATCTGAAGACACAGAGCGGTGGGTGACTTGCCATAGTGCTGTTTGAGTTCATCACAAGCTCCTCATCTACAAAAAACATGAGTCCACATTTAGGATATCTACTATATTATCACAATAAAATTTAGTTTTAAATAGGGAACACTGAAATAAGAATAAAACCAGTAACAGTTTTAAAAAGAGGAGCACTTCTTTTAACCAAAAGAATGAGATGTGCAGTATTTTGGGATGCTATAGCAACCTTGTGTTTGTCTGAACTTGAACAAAATTATGAAGTGGCCTTGCTTTGTCTCATCTTGTCATGTCTCAGAATAGCCTCGTCTGAGGTTGATAATGTGTCTGGTAGGAGAATAAAATAGCCTGTCTACGATTGCTGGACACACTCCCATATGTAGAGAATGGTATTGTGTTAGTAGAGTTCTTTTCTTTTGCAAATGGGCAAGTTAATTGAAGGAAAGTAAGTTAGATGAAAGTTGACTAGGGAAAGTGTTCTAGAGAGAAGATAGCAAGGTTCAGGCTTTATAGGGAATCGAGGAGATACAGACGGAAAAAAAATGAAGACATCTGTATTGGGGATCATTGCAGTCTGAGCACACAGCACATGTAAAGAAAAACATTGGAAATACTTGAATTGGAGATCTGCAGAGCATAACAATTCAGAGAATGAATATATAATACAAAGAAGATTTATTAGTTTGTCTTGCAGGGTAGGGTTCTTTTGCCAATGGGATTATCTTCACACTGGAGAGATTGACATACTGGTGGCTGCTGAGTGCACGACTGGATGCTGCCTCTCCTCAGTCTGGTGCTGGATGCCTTCGGGGGAGGGGAGCTGTTCTGAGGTCTTCAGTACATTTTGGTAGGCTCACTTTGTAGTGTAGGAAAGTTGGGCACCTTCTGTAGCAGTAGTAGGAAAAGCAACGTATCAATAGGGTCAAAGGCAGGCAGGTAAGCTCATTACTTTTCCTTCTAACCTCTTTATCTCTGAGCTGCTGCTGGAAGTGCTGCTCCCTCCAGGGTTGAGTGGACTGGTCTCTTCTCCGATCTGTTAGTCTAATTGTATGTCCCTTACAGACTTGCCCAAAGTCTTGTCTTTTAGCTGACTCCAGGTCTAATCAAGTTGACAATATTTACCATCCCCCAAACGAAAAGACATGACTTAAAAAAAAAATCAAGAGTGTGGCTTTTTGGTTTCTTTGTCTCAAGGAGTTGAGAATGAATGTGAGCTGAAGCCTGAGATCACAAAGGACAGAACTTAGGGACAGCTGTCGTGACCGTGATGTCACAGTTTTCCAAGCAGATTACACTTACTTTCCCCTGCTTTCCTCCAAGTTTCAGTTAAATTGTGCAGTTTTTGTGGAAAATCCAATACTAATTGATATTTATCCTGTATATTATACAATAAAATTGCTTGTCAAGAAAGGTTTTTACCACTACCTGAGAGATATGTGGGAATGTTAGCTAGTAAATGCTCTGTCCATGGCAGAAGATCAATTATCCTGCGTATAATTTTCTTGGCTACCTTGAAACTAGACTGTAGTGATTTTTGCAGATTACATAGTACACATTTGATCTAGGGCTCAAATTTAGTAGTTGTACTGGATAGCTGTATGTCAACTTGACACCAGCTAGAATTATTAGAAATGAAAATTCAATTGAGAAAATACCTCCATAAGATCTGGGCATAAGACATTTTCTTAATTATTGTTTGATGGGAGAGAGACCCGTACATTAGGTGGTGCCATCCCTGGGCTGGTTGTCCTGGGTTCTATAAGAAAGCAGGCTGAGCAAATCATGATAATCAGGTCGGTAAGTTACACGTCTCCGTAACCTCTGTATCAGTTTTTGCCTCCCAGTTCCTACCCTTCTGGAGTTTCTGCACTGACTTTCCTCAGTGACGGACTGTAACCAGGAATTGAAAGATGAAACAAACTGTTTCATATCCAAGTTGCTTTGCGTCATCGTGTTTCATCACAGCAACAGTAACTCCAACTAGAATAGAAGTGAAGGATTCATACAGCATGACTTTATTTCTCTATGTATATTTCTAATCTAGCTCATGATTTAAACACTTAAGACAGCTGCTGTAAAGATAACATTGTTACCATGGGGAATTTACTATGTGAACTCAATAAAATGCTAACAATGACAATATTGCTCAAAAAGCAGAAAACATTGTTAACGATGATAAACATTCGCTTGTGATCAAGTTACTTGTGTACTTCAGTTTCCTCATTTATAAACTAAATATTAGTACTTACTTCAAAATGTTTTTAGAGAGATTAAAGTATATATTAAGTTCATGGACTCATTGGCACAAAATACCATGTAAGGGAAATGTAATAATGCTTGCAATTATACATAAGTAGTCGTTAATGTCATATGCTTCTAGTTAATGGGTTAGCTATGGATTAAATTATGTGTATAAATATTCACAATCTTATTGAGAAATATTTTTTCTTACTGATGATCAAGTTACATCTAGGATGTTAATGTCACTTACAGTAACTACTGTTACTAAGGACAAATACATAATGAGTCACTCTTGGGCAATTTATGAAATTATACTTTTAGGTCAGATGGTGGTGGCACACGACTTTAACCCAAATATTTCGGAGGCAGAGCCAGGGGGATCTCTGTGAGTTCGAGGCCAGCCTGGTCTACAAGAGCTAGTTCCAGGACAGCTAGGACTGTTACACAGTGTAACCCTGTCTCAAAAAACCAAAAGAAAAAGAAAGAAAAGAAGGAAGGAAGGAAGGAAGGAAGGAAGGAAGGAAGGAAGGAAGGAAGGAAGGAAGGAAGGAAGAAATTATACCTCAATTTAAAACACTTTCATATGTGTGATATATCTAGGACTTCTGTGAAAGAACACATTTTGTGAGTGAGCTTTTTAGCCCAGGCCTAAAACATTCACTAAGAGTCTTAGATCCTTACAGCATATTTACCATTCCAAAAACTAATACACATGATTTTTTAAAATAACACAGGAGTGTAACATTTTTGTTTCCTTGTCTCAATGGGTTAGAAATGAAGGAGAGCTGGAATCTCTGATCACCATATTTAGTGCCAGTGAAATAAGTGTGATAGCAACCTGATCAAGCAAAGCTTGACAAGAGGAAAACACCTGCCTGGTGTTAATAAGATGCATGAGTTTCAGACAGCAGAAAACCAAAGAAAATTACTACTATTTCTGTCTTGATAAAATATCAGCAGAGCCATCATCTATTTTATTGTACACAGAAGTTTATTTGAATTCTTATGATATGTGAATGGAAAAAAAATCAAATTAATTTGGACTTAGGCCACCAACTTTATTCCTAAATATTGTCAAGTCTTTATTAATACTAGATAATGCTTCAGGTACAGTAAGAGACCAAAAAAAAGCTAATAAAAATGTTTTATTTTTTTATATATTTATTAGAGGTAGAGGTGTGATGGATGAACAAATTTCTAATACCTTCGGAAGGCTGTGTATATTTGACAATAGTTTACACATATTAAAACATCTCTTTTCTCCACAAAGGTCCCAGAGACTGAGAAAAATGTTGCAATTTTCCATCAGCTATTATTTTTAGGTACAAAATAAAATTTTTAAAAAATCAAAAGCACTATCAAACAACTTTAGAAAGAATTCAGATTCACTTTCTGTGAAATATGAATATCTGTCCCCCAACAAATTGAGAGCTTCAAGTTAAAAATATATTCTTTTATTTCTTGCAAAATTTGAGCAAGATTTGTCAAGTCCAATAAGATGAGCACTGCATTCTCTAGGGACAACATACAACCAGTGTTTTCATGTCCTTGCTTGTGTGAATTTTTAATGTATAAAAGACAAAGTCTCAGCTTTGAAACCACCTTTCCCAGCTTACCAGCCTATTACCTCCTGAGGAGGTGCCTTTTCTTTTGTAATATATGGCTACTAGTCCTAGTAATAAATATAATAATAATAACAATAATAATCATAAAGTAAAAATGACAACTGAGTATCTTATTTGACTTTCTATTTCTAGCAGACACGTATGCGTATAATTTTAGAAATAAAATATTGTCTTTTTACTTAAAATTAATCAACAGTGGCTATTATTCACATATAGTCGACATTTGGTTGTCTGTGATGAACTGATGGAAAGAAAGTATGGATAACTGAAACCCAAAACACCACAAATTATAATTTGATCTTCTATCCTCATCCAACAATTGATTAGGACTGTAAACCAGTAAACTGAAAAGACTTAAGGTTTTTTTTCTTTCCACCATTAAAAGATTTAAACTTAAATAACCTAAAGTTATTGATGAATAATACTTGATCGTGTGTGTGTGTGTGTGTGTGTGTGTGTGTGTGTGATTGGTTTGTTACTTAGCTTTGGTTAGTGTGTGCATGTATGTGAATGTGTGTGTATATGCATGAGTGTGTGGTGTATGAGCAAGTGTGTAGCTAGGAGCCTGTGGAAGCCAGAGGAGAATGTGAGCATTCTCTTCTATCACTCTCCCCTAATTTCTTGGAGGCACAGTCTCTCTCCCTAAACCCGGATCTCACAGTTTTTCAGTTAATTTACAAGTCAGCAAGCACCAGTGATGTGGGCGCTGGGATCCTAACTTCAGTTTTTATTTGGCAACAAGATCTCCTGACCACTTAGTCAGGCCCTGTGAAGGAAAATCATTGAAGAGTGGGCACATCTTCCCCATACCGGTAACACAGGGCTTGGCCAACCCCGGTGGGCTAGCCATGGAAGAGGGGCCATATCTTCCTCGGCCTGCCACCCTAAGGCCTGGCCGGTCCTGGGAAGGCCAGCTCTGGGAGTGGTGGTGGATTTTCCCGGCTTAGCATCCCAGGGATAGGCCTGGCCTGTAGAGATCAGCCAGGGAAGAGGAATGCGGTTTTCCTGGCCTGACAACCATTGACCTGGCTGGTGCGAGGGAGGCCAGATGTGGAAAATTTGTAGTTTCCACTGCTCACGCCAAGGCATGGTAAGCTTCCCTGGCCTATAACCCCTGGCCCAGAGAAGACCAACCACAAAAGAGGGGGCACAGTCCCTGTCTGGCACCCATGGATGTGTCAATGTATCTTGCTCAGCCTGGCAGCCCAGTATCTGGTCTGCCCAGGAAGGCCAGCATCAAAGAGTGGGTGGATATTTCCTAGCCTGGCACCTAGTGTCTTGTCTGGCCTGTGGAGATCAGCCATGGCAGATGGGGTTCAGCTTCCTTGGCCTGGCACCCCATGGCCTGTCTAGCATAGGGGAGGTAAGACGTGTAAGAGGGGGACACAGTTTCTCTTCCTGGAAGTCATGAAAGACAAGGCACAGCTTCACCAGTTTGCACCACATGACACCATGTGAGGAGCTCAGCCAAGGAACTGGGGGCACATCTGCCCAAGACTGGCACCCTAGGAACTCTCTGGCACTGAAGAGGCCAGTTGTGGGACAGAGGCCGAGCTTCCACTGACCCTGGGGAGGCCAGTCATGTGAAAGGAGGCACAGCTCCCCATCTGGCAGCTAAGGGTCTGGCCGGCTCTGGGGAGGCCAGATATGGAAGAGGTGTGTAGCATCCCCATTCTGACACTCCGAGATTGATTGGAAAGATCTGCAGAGGTCAGTCATTGAAGAGGGTCTCACCGTCACTGGCCTGGTACCCCAAGGCTCGTCTGGTCCAAGGGAGAGCAGTCATAGAAGAGAGGGCACAGGTTCCTGATCTGGCATCCCAGGGCCTGGTAAGCACTATGGAGGCCAGTGGTGGAAGAGGGGCTCAGCTTCCCTAGCCTGGCTCCCCAGCATGTCTGGCCCTGACAAGATCAGCTGTGGAAGAGGGATGAAATTCCCCTACCTGGCAACCATGTGAGAGGGTACGCAGCTTCTCCCAAACTGGTACATATGGGTCTGGCTGGCACTTGAGAAGCCAGACATGAAAAAGGGGGTGCAGTACCCCTTGACTGGCACCCCATGGCTGGCCTTCCCAGAAGAGTCCAAACGTGACTGGTTTATACTATGCTGAGAATTGAACCCAGAGCTTTATATATTCTGGACAAACATTAGCAACCGAGCCACATTCCCAGCCCTGACAGTTTACAGTTAATAAATATTTGTAGGTATATTGCCACTTTTAATTTTTCCTTTCTTCTTGCAAAAAAGGAATCCACTACATTAATATAAAGTCTTAGTGCTATCATGTTACCAATACTAAATGAACATCAAACTTATGATCTTAAGTAAATGCAGATCATTTTTCCTAGAAAAATTTAGATTTTGGAATCTTAAAGCTGTTATTTTTTTTTGGAGGGGAGTTGTTTGTATGCAGCTATGTATGCAGGACAGCTGGACAGCTTCAAGTACAGTTTCTCAGAAGTCATTGACCTTGGTTTTTGACACAAGGTCTCATTGTCTTGAAATTTGCCTAGTAGGCTAGGCTGGCTTAAACTGTGAATCCCAGGGATGGGACCCACCTGTCTATACCTCCCGTACATCTGTGCTCTTAACATGGGTTCTGGGGTCAAACTCGGGCATTTATACATATGTACAAGCCCCCCCTTTTTAATGAGTTATTTGTTCATCACCTTAATCTTTATTGAATTTGTTGAGTTACACTGAGAAATCCTGTGGCCATTTCCATAACAGCCCCTCAGAATCAGTGTCCTCATCATTCATTTACTGTTTCTTACCTTTTAATCTTTTTCTCCATTTTCTTCACACCTTCACCACACCCATCTTTATTGTTCCTACTGCTCTTGTACTTGGTCAGCCTGCCCATCATTCACAGTTCAGCATAAGGTATAACTCTCTCAGCAAGTCCTTAAGCCATAGATGTTCTTAAGGAAAGCAGTATTTACATGGATAGAATGCTCTAAGTGGTTTGTTTGCATGTGTTTCCTTATTTTCAATGAGTTGAAGATAATACTGTGTACATCTTTGTATCTCACAGCAACCTAGCAGCATATATCCATGTGGTAACTATTTAGAAAATATTTGTTTATTTAATCTATTGATGTAACTAGAGCTGAAACAACTCATCTTCATACATTTATATTTCCATCAATATAACTTGTATAATTCTGTATCCTATAGAATCAGTTATTACAATTATGTTCAGCATGGATTTTCTCAATGTTCATAAATTAATTGAGACAAGATTGCTTTCTAATTGTCATAAAATAGCCATCTGACTTCAGAGGTCAAATAAACAACAAAACCTGGTGAATTCTCTGAACAAACATGGCATTTGGCTCAGGAGTTTAGGACAGAGAACAGGAACAGCTAAGTTTAGTAATTATTACTTTTCTCTAGATTTACATTATCACCTCCAATTCTGCTGGATGGATATAATTCTGCAGCAGATAGGAATGCCCCTCAACAGAGCTTCCTTGGTGTAACACATGGAAAAGTAGTCTATTATTCATTATAAATACATCAGGCATTGGTTTATACAGACTAAACAAAAAGCATTTTCAAATAAATATTGCAAATTTAAAAGACATGTTTTAGGTTCTTTTATAAATGATAACAAGGTAATTTGGATTTTCTGGTTTAGAAGGATTTGTTTTAAACAAATGTTTTCTGCTTTGTTTTGTAAGGTGAATTTGGGGAAGTCTGCAGTGGGCGTTTGAAGACACCAGGGAAAAGGGAGATCCCAGTTGCTATTAAAACACTGAAGGGTGGTCACGTGGATCGACAAAGAAGAGATTTTCTGAGAGAAGCGAGCATCATGGGGCAGTTTGACCACCCCAACATCATTCGCCTAGAAGGTGTTGTCACCAAAAGTAAGTTTCTGATTTTCCTCACTACTTCTCACATACTGCTTTTAGTTTTTATTAATTCATAATAGAATGCCATAGTTATGACAACAACTTCATTCAAATGTGGTCTTCTGACACCACTTCTCAGTGTCCTACCATGAGGCCTAAACACTATCAGGGTTTGCATAGGCATTTTGAAATGACATTACCTTTAAATTACGCTCATTTAACTTAGCATAATGACTCAGAATGAAAGGATTTATATTTTTTCTAAATATCAATATTAATAGAAGACTAAAATCAATATTTGATTCATTAAAATAAAATACTACTGCTTAAAAATGCATTTCATAGACAAATGTAAAATGCTTTACCATAGAGTAAAATATTTCCACAAAAAATTCTATTTGGAAGTCAGCTCTATTAATAGCATTATTAATAAATTACTATAGTTGATATAAAGTAAAATAAAAGATAACCACTGCAATAACAATCCTCCTGTTATAGAAATAATCTAATCAAGGTCATTCTTTTTAAAGAAAATTGCTTTAAAACCCAAAATTATATCTATACTTTAAGAAATTGGATGCGTATATTTGAACAATGATAAAGGCACAAAATGTAACAATATTTCTCCATTTTTATTCACTGATGAATTAAACATAAAGTCCAGCACAGCTGGCATTAAGTGTGTCATGAAAATCATTTTGATGTTTGAAAGTATATTTTTATTTATAGAATTAAAATTTCTTTAACAGCCATTGAAGATAGGAGTAGGGTCTGGAGAGATGGCCAAGTGGTTAAAAGCAGCTCCTGTTTTTGCAGAGGACATGGGTTTTCAGAGCCTACTGCCAAGTTACAACCATACATAATTCTAGTTCCAGTGGACTTAATGATCTCTTCATTCCACCACAGTCTCTTGTAGATATGTGGTGCATATAAACTCATGCAAACACAGACGAATAATAAATAAATAAAAGATATATGAATAAATAGATATTTTTCAAACCATTTAAGGGAAGTTGAATTTTATGTTATAGTTAGAAATGACATAGCTTATTAGCAGCATTGCTCAACTCTACTTGTTAGATCTCCGTATACTTCACACAAGGCATTGGTAAAATGTGCTCAAGGAAGCAGATTACTTGCAGCCCCAAGAGTTTACAAAGCAGAGAAAGGTGATTGGAATGATAAGCATTTTAGTGGGGGTTTTGTTGTAGTTATTTTAACAGTCTTTCAATATTTACCCATGAGTAGTTATCATAGACAAGTACTCTGAACTCATCCATGTGCCCAACCTTAGCCAGTTGGACGTGAGCAAGTGTAAGACACGGGGTGTTTGATATATGTTGGTGTTTGTAATCTAGAATTCTTTCTTCTGAAACTCAACCTCCATGTCTAGTAAAACAATCAATCAAGTTGCAGTATCGCAAGGCGAAGAAGGTCAAAAAGTTGGCTCAATAGGTTGGAGGGTTTGTATATAGACTGAGTTATTTTTCAGGGTGCCAGGAAAAACCTGACACTTACAACTGACCTCTGACCTCAACACCATGTTGTGACATGCGAATAGCCACATTCACATCTCCCTTACACATACACACACACATACACACATGGGGGGAGAGAATGAATAAGAATGTGACATGCATATAGCCACATTCACATCTCCCTTACACATACACACACACATACACACATGGGGGGGAGAGAATGAATAAGAATGTGACATGCAGATAGCCACATTCACATCTTCCTTACACATACACACACACACATACACACATGGGGGGGAGAGAATAAATAAGAAAAATAAATATATTTTTTAAAGCAGAAAATAAAGATATTTTAGCCTACAGTCCCATTCAAAGTGCTCTGAAGGCCAGGCTTCTGAGTGAACCATCTCAGACATTACAACCCTACCCAAGTCCCAAACTACTCAGATACCTGCAGCTGGCCATTTGTGAGGCAAAAAAAACAAATCAGCTCAATCTGGTCAACCCAATAAAGATAAGAGAGGGGTTTTTATTTAATAATTTGTATTTTATTGATTCTTTAAGAATTCTATACAATATATTTTAATTATATTTATCTTCCCATCCCTTCCTCTAACTAGTGCAAGATCTACTCCAAGTTAGTACTCTTTCATTATTTTTAATATTCCATTGGGTCAAATTTGTGCTGTCCACATACTTCTCTAGCTGTGGGACCATCCACTGGTACTGTAATGTATCAGGGGCCTCATCCATAAAAATCAGTCACTCTTCCCTCCTAAATCTCTAATTGTTCATAGCTCCTCCAGTAGGGGTCGAGGCTTGTGAGATTTTATTTTTCCCCTGCTATACGAGAAAGTCGACTGGCTTAATTTTGTTCAAGTCTTGGGTGAACAAACATGTGTACTATGCATTCCTAAATTGAGCTGTCCTATTAGATACAGAAAGCACTGTTTCACTCTGGTCTTACTGTCTTTCCACCCCCCCTTCTGTCATGGTCTCTGAGCCTTGTGGGATGGAGGAGTGAGATCTAGATGACCCCCTCCATTGACACTTCTCTCACTTTGAACCACCATCCACTATATAAAGATGCCTCTCTGACAAAGTTCACAAGCTATACTGATCTATGAATAGAGACATACATATGTTCATATGCAGGAGTGGCGCAAATGTTAAGATGGTAACCTAACGGTTTCTAGTTGGACTTAAGTTTTGCTCCACAGAAGGAAACACATGCTTGAAGTAATAAATCTGGCCAAGAACCTATAGTTTGAGTTCTTAGTTCTTCACCCCTAGAGACCCTAGGGATAACATGGTACAATTATTTTGTTAAATGCACATAGTATCCAACTGCCTGAAAATTTCATGTAAAACTATTTTTAAGTCATGAAATTTAAAATTCATTTTTTCACAGCAATAAATGACCAAGCTAATAAATCACTGGAATTCGGCTCTTGCTAGTTAAGATTTGTACACATTGGATAAATTATTTAAAATCTCTATCCTGAACTTTCATGTCTATAAAACACTATGAAATTAATCAAGATATCATTGATTGGAGCATCTCAGTCCCCCTTTTTTAAGACTGCAAAGGATTTCTATACAAGTTAAATCATTTATGTATACTGAATTTAGCATCATCTGTTGACTTCTGTCATTAGCCTCACTATTTCAAATGATTCCTTTGTTTTCATATTTTTATTTATATAGCAAGCAAAATTTAATTTTTAAAATGAGTGATAAGCTAAGTTTGATGCCAAAGTACTCTTGGAAAAGTTTACACATAGAATATCTAGAAATAAGTGATCAGAAAAAAACTCAAAGGTTAGAAAGTAAAAGATCTTTATTTTCCACCAGCAAATACATTAAATCATATGTCTTTTCATTCAGTAGTATGATTTTGTGTGTTATCATATTATATTTGTATTTAAATTAGGGTCTATAAAAAGGAAAGAGCTATGACACTACAAAATAAAGAAATTAATTTTATATCCTAAGTCAAATAAATAGGTTTACTAAGATTATTGTTGACATTTTTGCCATCAGATTAAATGTTTATTTCTCATAAGCACCCAAATAACCAACAGAAAAATTAGATCTATAAACTAGATAGGTGACTTCTATTTAGACAAATTTGTGTGATTCACATACCAGTATTACAGTCTTATTCTTATGAAGAAATAAAAAAAAATATTCTCATATCTGTTACAAGAAACTGATGAGAAAAGATAGCTTTAGTACACTCTTGATGGCAATCAGCACTGTAGTTTTAACTGTCAAGAGTGAGCCCCATAAGGGAGTATTGAGGTGCTGCAAGGAACATAGTAGGCATAAGAGAAAAGCAATTCCCGAAAAAATCAGTGAGCCTGTTTATACTGTTATCAGCTGGAGTCAAGTGCTATGGGAATGTTAGAAGAAAAGCAATAAATAAATGAATACCTCATTCCCATAAATACATGGTAATTGTTCCAAGATTGCCCTTAAGTACCTAAGAGATAGCTAGCAATTAAAATTCCCTAAAGACACCCCCACTGCATAAAAGATGATACTGATGAAGATAATGATGCAGTACAAGGGTCTGATTATAGACTTTCCTGGGGTCTGGGAAACAAATACATTGACTCTCCATTAACAGTGATATAATATTATAGATAAAAACCTTGAGAGCATCCTTGCAACTGTTCTTACTTAAAATGAGTATATTTTTGTCTTAGAGCCTTTTTTCTTGGAAACATGCATTGTACAGTTCTTTGAATCACTTCTACTCTTTTATTTGTGCACATATATCTGATTTTATTTTAAACTTGAAGCTAAATGTTTAAAACTGTATTAAACAAAATAGTATATCTGATAAAAGTTGAGCTTATTTATATGATACACATAACATCTTTATTAGCCTGATAAGATACAAATAATGGAAAGAGAGATAATAAGTTATAGCCATATGCTCAAAACATACTATATCTCTGGGAAGCAAAGAGAAGCCGTCAGGTGGAGGACAGACTTGTAATCATTAGTAGCATAGGTAGTCACAATATGTAATACCATAGGTGTCAGCAACATTTGCTACATCACCAGGAGACAAAAGGCCACCTTTCTATAAGAAGATAAGAATTGCAACCTAGTGATGAAGAAATATAGCGCAGTTACCTGAGACAAACAACATTGTCTATCTTCCAGCTAAGTAAAAACACATTTATAAACACTAACTATATTTGCTAAATAAAAAAAATCTCAGTAAAGTGAAATAGAAGTCATTTCCAGTAGCAAACAAACTCCCAAAGATAATTCCTTCCTAAGATATTCTTTAAAGACTCCATGGCTCAATACTGAAGTTATAAGAGAATATTTTAGAGTTGCCCAAACCCTTTGTATGTTCAGGAATATTGTAAATTACTCCCAGGGAGTTTTGTAAGTAGATATACAACTCAACAAAAAGAGTATATTCCGTTCGGTCAAAAAATCGTAGTACATGCATAAAAACATGCTCCATAGTTCTAGGATAGGATTATCCTTCTTGAATAAAGATAATCCTCTAAACTTCCACAGTTTGAATAACTGCATTTCCAGCTATTTACTTATGAATTAATCACCAATGCTCTCTAAGCCTTATATTTTGTTTTTTTCTGAATGAAACAAAAGTGAAAGTCAGAGTAGAAAACATAGAGGTCAAATATAAACCTAATAAATTCTGATTTTTTTTAACAAACAGAAGCATGAGATGTTCAAAAGGAAAGTTTATCCTAGCGATGGCTGATCATCCTACCTCCAACATTATTATAAATTTAAGTTCATACCAGGCGGTGGTGGTGCATGCTTTTAAGCCCAATACGAGGGAGGCAGAGTCAGGCAGATCTCTGTGAATTTGACGCCAGATTTGTATAAAGAGCTACTGCCAGAACAGGCTCCAAAGCATACAGAGAAACACTATCTCAAAAAAACAAAAGAAAAAAATTAAGTTCATGCCGATAGTTCAAAGAGGTAGCAAGTTTCAAGATGTAAAAATATAAATAAATAAAAAAGAAATGAAATTTTCAACAAATTTTTTAATTTATAATATATAAATTGGAAAACTATGGGAATTTTTTATCTAAAAGCAACGTCAAGATTTGGACATTAGTCTGGAATCTGTAACTTTGATGAATATTTAATATTATTTAACTGATAAAATAATAGGCTTACTTTAGCTAACAGTTTTGAAGGTTCTAGTATGTGGTTGATTAGCTACAATATTTAGGGCTTATAATTATGGAAGAAGGTAGTAGAGCAAAATCTTCTGTCCTTTGAGTAGAATAAGAAGGATTAGAACCCAGGATTTTCTTAAAGTTTGCACTTGGCTAAGTTAAGAACCTCGTACCTCGTAAGGGTTCCACCATCTTCTCCTCGAAGTGCTATACTGGGACCAAGTTTAGTGAATGGTTCCCGGGAGGAAACCCAACATCAAGACTAGAGCAGGTATATAGAATACATGTTTTGCAAAATAAAATGACTGTCAACCTATTTCTGTTATGCCCAAATCCTCAAAGTCCCTCCAAAACCAACAAGGAGACCAATTTGCATGCGTAAAAGCAAAGAGCCTTTATTTTAAACAAGTTTGCAAACACAGACTCCGGTGTGCCCAATGTATTGAAATGATCAGAGAGCCCCATGTTTGGTTAGGGTTGGGTTTTTATGATAGCAAAGGTGGGGGTGAGGGATTTCTAGGGTTTAGGATCCCTGACTGGCTGACAGGTGTCTAGGGGTGTCCTGGTGAAAAGTGATAGGCATGTTCTTGCACGTGATTTTATCTACAATGGTTGGAATGTTATAATTTTTTTGAATGGTCTGTTTCTGGGTGGTGCCTGGGTAGTCTCACTTTGTGGTCTTTCTTGGAGCCAGGCATTGCCTCTTGACCTTGTCATGGCTGCATCCTACATTTCCCCCTTCACAAAGTACCAGTGATAGGACCCAATATTATTGGGACCTAAGAACCATTTTAGCTAATAAATTTATTAATTGACAACTCTGGGCCTCCTGGTTTGTTTGTTGGGTTTTTTTTTTTTTTGGTTGTCAATGGGCATTATAGGTAGCCATTTTTCCCCCATGTCAGGGAGTTCCCCCTTGTCTCAACATTTTAGCCCATTATTGGCATGGAGCATGGGATGATGTGCCTTTCTTTCTTTCTTTCTTTCTTTCTTTCTTTCTTTCTTTCTTTCTTTCTTTCTTTCTTTTCCTTCCTTCTTTCCTTCCTTCCTTCCTTCCTTTCTTTCTTTCTTTTTTAGATTTTAGAGACAGGGTTTCTCTGTAGTTTTTCATGCCTGTCCTGGAACTAGCTCTTGTAGACCAGGCTGGCCTCGAACTCACAGAGATCCGCCTGTCTCTGCCTTCCGAGTGTTGGGATTAAAGGTGTGTGCCACCACTGCCCAGCAGGAATGATGTGTTTCTGCAACTACTTTAAGCTGACATTGGAGCATTGTCATCGGGACCCAAAAACACTCACTGGTGTTAGTGAGTGTTTGGAAAAGATTCTGAGAAGATGTTGGAATCAAACTGACCAGAAAAGCATTTTTGGTATCACTGGGGTCTAAGGAAACTAGACATGATGACAGCCTGCTTCCCTACTGTCAAGAAAGGAAAAAGGAGCAGGGCCTGTGGAGAAGATGTAACCCAGGGAAAAGGAGCATAGGAATGGCAGCCAAAAAGAGAAAAGGCAGTATGTTGATGGAGACTGCTTGTTTGTTTTCCATTTGCCCAGACCCAAAATAATCACCCTGAAGCTATATTAATTGTAACATTGCTTGTCCAATAACTCTAATGTGTTTCTAGCTAGCTCTTACATCTTGAATAACCCATTTCTATTATTTTATATTTTACAACGAGGCTCGTGGTTTACCAGCAAGTTCCAGCTGTCTCCTGTGACAGCTACATGGGATCTCTTTGTCTCCACCTACTCTTTCCTCCTCTAACTGCTTACAATTCCTGCCTTGCCCTATTCTGTGCTGCAATAGGCCCAAAGCAGCTTCTTTATTCATCAATGGTATTCATGGCATAAAGAGGGGAATCATACATCAGGGGTGGACTTTCTGGATTTTCTTCTTTTACTAGCCTTAAGTATTTACTCTGCTGTTGCTGAAAATAGTGATGAATTATTTCTGTGCAATTTCAGGAGACTCAAGGGATTTGTAGAACATTTACTGCAAAGTATTTGCTCTTGGAATTATAACATATACATACAGCTAAGCCAGATGAAATGAATGTGACTGTAGTAAATGATTACAAGACGGCATAGCCTGTGGCCCCGTTGTCATACTCTGTTCAAGCACTGCTGACCTAATTGGGGAACTGGAGTAACCAGTATATTTTCCTGCTGCCAGAGTAGACTCTCTCTTTATGAGAGAATAAATATTTTTCTGTATCCAAGGAAATGTATTCCTGTCCCTTCAGTGTTTAAGTTTCCTAACATAATTCATTTAGATCACATCTTTACATCTATCTCTCAGCTGTGTCCCCTTCCTCCAGTTCTCTGCATCCCTAATCATGCTAATGATGAGGTAGAGGGTCATAAGTATTAACAGCTTTCTGAAAGCAACCTAATAACAAGTTGTTGAGTTCAAAGGTAGCATTCTAACATTGTAAACCACAGGCGCAAAGAGAGAAAAGAGACTACAAATAAAATTGTATTCACACAAAATATTTTTTAATAATAAAGTCATCAAACATGATATGTACTCACTTATCAGTGAATATTATTTTTAAAATAAAAGATAACCATGCTACAATCCACAAATGTAGAGAAGTTAAATAACAAGGAAGGCTCAAGGGGACACATGCATCTCATTATGAAAGAGAAAGAGAATAAACATCGCTGATGGATAGACAGAGGGGTCTGAATGGCTATGTATGCAGGGAGGCTAGAGGGAGAGAGACTAGCAAAGACACTTGGTATCAGGAGCATTTTGGGGATGATCTAGAAACCTAAGTGCAATGGAAACATGTAGTCATCTCTGAGGATGACCCTAGCTAAAACTCCTAGCAATGGGAGATACAGAGCCTGAAACAATCATTTCCTGTAATCAGGCAAGACTTCAAGTAGAGGGACACCAACCCAACTACAATTTCTACCTACAATTTGTACTGCCTACAAGATGTGTTAGGGTAAAGGTGGCACAGAAGTTGTGGGAATGGCTAAGCAATGACTGGTCCAGCTGAAGACTCCATACCATGAAAGGAAGCCCACCCCTAGTACACTGCCTGGAAGGCCATGACCTAGATTGGATGGCCTGGATAACTAGGATAGAACAAAACAAAAAAAAATCAATGAAATAATTTCTAATGGTACTCTAATATACTCAGAGATTGATGCCTACCACAACTGTCATTAGAGAGGAGCTTCACGCAGAAACTGGTGGAAACAGCTTCAGAGACCCACAGCCAAACATTAGGGGGAACTGGGGAAATCCTGCAGAAGAGGGACATAAAGGATTGTAGAATCCAAAGAGATCAAGGACACCAAAAGAAAATCCACGAATCAACTAACCTAGGCTCATATGGTCTCATAGAGACTGGACCAAGAGCCTATATGAGACTGACCTAGTCCCTCTGCATATATGTTACAGTTGTAGCTTAGCCTTGTGGGACTCTTAGCAGTAGGAACAAGTATTATCTCTGACTCTTTGCCTGCTTATTGGACCTGTTTCTCTGACCAGGTTATCTCCTCCATCTTTAGTAGAAGAGGAGGTACCTCGTATCACTGAATCTTGATATACCATAACTGGCTGTTATATATGGAAATCCTGCCTTTTCTCAAGAGAAAAGGAGGAGGAAGATGGCCAGCCAGTTGAAGGAGGGAGCAGTTCAGTGTACTAAGAAGCCTATCTTGGTTGCTAACAGTCTTATGTAAGTTTGGTAAACAACTTGTAAACTCCCCCCCCACCCCAGTTATTGAAATCCCCAAATAACTATGGAGCCTCCCCTATGAAATTCTATTTTCAAATATCTGTGGAATCAATGACAGAAATAAATGAAGAAACACAACCTTCATTTATTGTGTGGAATTTGTGGAACGGGCTCAGAACTGAACCCCAAGCTGACTGTATTTTAATGCTGTTTCAATTGCTATTGCTTTTGTCATTATTGGAGCATGCTGTTATGACTTTTCCCCCATTTTTTTCTCACAATATAATTTCAGACTTAGAGAAAATATTAAGAAAAGATAGACTTCATATACAAATTTCAGCCAATTCCTCTAATAAATGTAAGATTAATGTCAAAACGAAGAATCAATCCAGGTGTGGTGGCACATGCTTATAGAATCAGCTCTTGGGAACCTGAACCAGGAGGTTCAAATCTTTGAGGCCAGACTGGACAATATACTAAGATCTTCTAAGTAAGAAAGATTGGAAAGAAAGAAGGAAGGTAAACAGGTAGGAGAGTCAGCGCTATCGTCCTTATTGTGGAGTCTCATTCCAATTACCAGTTTTTCCAGAGCTGCCTCTTGTTTCTGCTCTACTAATCTATTCCAGGCTCCCACACACCATTAACACTCATATCTTCTCAGTCTCCTTGCATCTGTAAGTGTTCTTCAGTTCTTTGTCTTTGATCTTGACAACTGTCCATGAATATTGATTGGTTGTTTTCTGAATGTCTTCACATTAGATGATATGGGATTCCCCTCTGTATGCTGTGAATATGTTTTATTGTTATTGGGTAATAAAGAAGCTGCTTTCAGCCAATGGTGTAACAGAATAGAGCTAGGCAGGAAAACTAAACTGAATGCTGGGAGAAAGTAGGCAGAGTCAGTGAGAATCCATGTAGCCACCACAGTATACAGACACCTCAACTGGAGCCTACTGAAACTTTGCTGATAGGCCATGACCTTGTGGTGATGTACAGATTAATGGAGATGGGTTAGTTTAGGATATAAGATCTAGCTAGCAATACGCTTAAGCTATTGGCCAAACACTGTGGAGATGGGTTAGTTTAGGATATAAGATCTAGCTAGCAATACGCTTAAGCTATTGGCCAAACACTGTGGAGATGGGTTAGTTTAGGATATAAGATCTAGCTAGCAATACGCTTAAGCTATTGGCCAAACACTGTTGCAGTTAATATAGTTTTTCTGTATTTATTTCTGGTCTGAGCAGCCAACAACAACAATTAGTTCTGTAGTTCTCATTATTATATGGTGCTTCTACTTCTGTTGATGGGAGCATTACAGGGTGGATACACCTTCTAAGTGCAGAATGAAACAATCTGGGAAACTCATTCTTTAGAACTTCAACTTCTACATTACTGTACTGAAAAGTGGTTTCTTTATTCCTTTGAAAATAGTATTTGGAGGACAGATCATTTAGAATAAAAATATTCTCAATTTTTATTATTAGTTTTAACATCAATTAATAGATACTATCTGCAACAATTATTTTAGTTGTATTATGAAGCTAACTTCTCTGTTTATCTTCCTTTCTGTATTTGTTAATGAAAACCCTTCTTTAGGACTGTTGTGTAGTAGAATTATATAACTTGTAGTCTTCTCAGTCTAGCTTCATCCCTTTAGCAGGAGGCTCTTGAAATCCATTCATGGTTTTAGTTGAGGTCTATTCTAGTTTGTTTTACATGTGGTACTGGAGGACATCTAAGATGTTTGTAGTTTAGGTGTTCACTTATAAAGTTTCTGCCAACATGTAAGTACAAATTTCTAGGAGAAGATGTATTTTCATCTTTCTTGGGTAACTACTTTAATGTGGGATGACCGAATCATATGATAAATATATATTTAACTTTATCAGAAACTGCCAAACAGTTATTTTCCTGAGTATCACATTCTTCATATCCACTAGTGATTATGATCATGGTAGGTGCTTGATGTCACCCGTGGTTCTTAGTTCTGTCATTTAAACAAACTAAAGCAAACAAAGTTAGCTGTTCTGGTGAAATTACAGGGGAGTCTCATTTACATTTTAATTTTTATTTTCCTACTGGCTCTGTTCATCTTTCAATTGTTGTCTATTTTGCAGTCCATATTTCTCCTTTGATGAATCGTTTCAGTTTTACCTAGCTTTTAAATTATGATTTTTATACTGCAATTATTTTTTCTGCATAAAATACTTTGTCAATAATTTTAAAGTCTTTTTTACTAGTTAAAAGTTCTTTTTATTCTATCCGTGTCCTCTGCAAAGAACTTTTTAATCTATCTTTAATAAAACATTGTTTGCTTTTTTTAAAAAAAGATTATACTTATGGTAGAGTATATAAAATCTCTTCAGCTAATCTACAAATGGGTTCTGATGAACAAATCTACTATACTCACCCTTGGTTCTTTCTATCTTTAAGTAGCTCCATGCTAAGTCCCTCTTGCACCTGAGTTGCTCTTCTGAACTCAGAGCAACCAAATGCCTCTGTAGCAGATCCTGAGGACTTATGATGACCCAGGTAATCAAACCTTAAACTTAGTGCAGTGTATACCTCCATGTATCTTCTTGGCCTTACTTTTCTTTTGTGACCCACCTCAGTTTTCCCTTCCCTCCCAAATCTACAGTATGGATCCCCAAAAATTAGTTTATATTTATTTATATTTGAATGAAGGTTATCCTCTAACATACTGAAATAAAGGATCACAGATGTCTTGATCTATAAATACAAGTTCTATTTTATCTGTCATGATACCTAGAACATTGCTCTATACACAATAGAGTGCATAAGGAGCCTGATTTTTTCTAGGACATCAAGCTCAGTTCTTATTTATAACTCTGTCTAATGTTTGCCACATTCATATAAAACTGACAGCTTTTCTCACAACTGTGTTTGTCCGTACTTAGGCACTTTCTCCTACCTCTCAATAATCATCATGCTGGGGTATTTTTCTTCTCTAAAATTTTATATTACAAACTAATTGTTTGGGTACATGGATTTTATAGAGAACCAAATTGACTAAATGACTAATTAACATATCTAAATATTAAATATTCCCAAGCATTGCCTAGTTTGTGTCTCACATTGATGTGTAAATGGTAATTGCAGTACTCGGTCTCAATGTGGGCTTGGATATGTAAGCACAGTGTTGAGCTTTCTGGCCCGAGTAAGGCAACTTTAGTCCACTTTGCATTGAAATAAAGCAACGGAATGGTGGGAATGGACCGACATTTTTATGAGGCTGCATCAATCACTGTGAGTGCATGTTTTTCATTGTTCACTCATCACAAATGTCAAACAAAAGCAGTAGTGATATTTTTCTCTATTTCATTAGACATGATGACTATTTCAAGATTCTTAGCTGTGAATTTAATGTATTAACCTTTCCCCTAAACATTAATAAGCATGATTCTTTTGAAATAAGTTCAGTTTCTATTTTGACATGGCCATATATTATATGAGAAATGATGTTGTATTTGCTACAGCAATCCATACGCATAGCAGGCTACTGCTCCTCTGTGGCTTTGCCACTATTTCATATATCCGATGCCTGAACCATTTCATTACCCTAAGATGGAAGTGTACCAAAATGTCCCCATTAGCTAGGGCCTCTTTATATAGATTTTATACTGTGGTGAGAAATCCTAGAATATCCTCTGGGAAAGCAAGGCTAAGTGGGAAGTGTAAAGCTGCTGCTGCTGGGACTAAGCTTTAAGCAATTTAAAGACAGGGAGACTCAGTGGTGAGGACAGTGGAGGTTTTAGCTTGTTCGAGAAAATGAATAAACACCTCTCAAGAGGGATCTAAAATTAGTAGGGTTATTGCTTAAGTGCTACTAAGCAAATTTTGTGAAACAGACTAAAGCTTCTTCACTTTCAAATATAGTGTTCCAAATTACCATGTTTAAGCCAACCGGGGTTCCCAGTGATGAAAGATAGGCAATGTGCTCAGAAACGATTTCATAGGAGCTGCCCCAGCCAAGAAAATGGGATTTTGTGTTTATCAAATGATAAATGTCTTAATTAAACAGCCACATATATGCTAAAAATTACTCTTTTCCGTAAGATAAAAAATTAAAACTTCTTATAGCTGAAATAATGCTAATCGTTTGTTGGTGCACTTCCTAGAGTTTCGCAATGAGAGATGTCTGCCTTATAAGGAGGTGCACATCTCAGTGTGTAACTAAATGGACCTGGTCTTTTTTTTAATTAATAAAGAAGGAACTAACTGGGAAAGAAGGGAGGATAGAATATTAGTGCAGAAGCTGGTGTAAAAGGAAAAAACCTCCATTTCAATAAAATTTGAGTCACTTAAAGCATTCATCAATAGTCTATTTAGAAATTTGATGAAATGAGGCATATATATATATATATATATATATATATATATATCATTCTGCATGTGTTAAATATGTGCCCTTCACAGTAGGAAAAGATAATCCTCTTGATAAAGAAATATAATATGTCATACATAGGAATTATAAGAAAACCCACAGTATAATTTAGTCTTGATAGAGGTAGGGCTAGAAAATAAAACTATTTTAGAAGCTAATCTCAGGGGATAGCACTAGATGTATTCATGATAATAGTTTTGTAGTTTCTAAATTTTTTTCCTTAAACAATTGGTCACTGATAGAGAAGTAATAATATTATGCAGTTAGAGATACAGGGTTTTTTTCTGATTTTTGAAAGGTGGAGCTAGCTTGTTTGTTTAATATCTAGTAGCCCCCTTTCTTCCCTGACCCAGTTTTATGATGTAAAGCATGACTCTCTTTGATCAGGTTAGATTCTGCTGGTGAACAGATTAGGGAATCTGTTGTGTCTATTTCGTGATTCTCGTGCTTAATGAAACCTTTGCTAGACTAATGCAACTGCATTGCAGCTTTTTTTTGTTGTCTTGATTTTTTTGTTGACCCACCACTGCCTATTCTTTACTCTCTGCCAAAATGATCCTTGAAAAGAATTTTGCAAAGAGCCTAAGGAAAAAAAATGAGCAAACAACCAAACAGAAGTCTACTTTGAACAGTTAGCTTAAGTAACTATTTAATATTTGCCTTTGTATAGTGTACAATTCTGTTTTTGATACAATACTTTTTAATTTATATTTAATATGTACACACATGCATATAATGTGTTTGAATCAACTCCACTCCCCATTTCCTCCCCTCTGATTTCTCCCTTACCTGCACTACCACACTTTTTCTCTCAACTTTAGGTACTTTCTATCTCTATATTTTTAATACCCTTGAAGTTCGTTTGGAGTTGTATACATATGTGTGTCAGAGTGTGTGCAGTCTCTTGGGGCCCGTATCCCTGAAGTAGCTGATACTCCCTTCTCAGTAGCCATCAATTGCCAATGTCTCCTCAGGTAGGAGTGAGATTACATAAGTCCCTCCAACACTCATGTCAGGATTTGGGCTGGTTTGACCTGTCTTATACATTCACTCATAGCTTCTGTGACTTCCTGTGTGCAACTGAGCTGTCATGTCCTGCAAATGCTGTTTTTGCTGGAGATTTCTACCCCTCTTTCTATTAAAATCTTTCTCTCCTTTCTTTCTTGATCCCTGAACCCTAGTGAGAAGAACTGTTTTATAACTGTTCCATTTTGAGCTTATAATGCCACCGTCTCTATTCTCTGCAAATTGCTTGGTTGTGAATTTGAATATTAAATGCTATCCCCTATAAAAAGAAGCTTCTATGACGAGGGTTGAGAGATGCTAATCTATGGATGTAAAGATAAGAACTTAGAAGGGAATGTATTACTTTGTCCTTCTAGCAGAATAATAGTGCTGGGTTCTCCATTAGGACCTATGACCACCAGTCACAAGTTTTGGCCCAGTAAATGCTACCAAGTATGGTTTTCATCCTGCATGGAGTATCAGAAAGTCACTGGTTACTGCCATAATATTCCACCACATTGTGCCAGTAGGCAAATCTTTCCACTCTACTCACTGCTATAGCAACCAGGGCTCATGGGTGGGAAACATTGTTAATAACTTCTCTAATCACATCCATAAGATCTTCTTCCATTATTAAAGTTAGCTACTATGGATGAATCTTTTATATCTGTGCCAGCTTGATTTGTCCATGTCTTATGACTCAGGTATGTTGTAATCCCCAGAAATAGGGTCTTACCATTAATATCCATGTGTTAAAATAAAGCAATGCCAATAGCCTGTGATATTGGTGGGATTGGCTAGAGGATCCCACTGACCAACAAAGAGGAAAGAAGCAACCCATACCTGGCACTACAATTTTTATTTGATAGCTTGTAATGTCTAGGGGTGACATGGTTCCCCATTATATGGTAATACCATTTAAATTACATGTATGTGTGTATGTATATGGACACTTAAATCATATATATATGTATAATGATGCTTCAACAACAATAAATTTCCTTATGGAAATAAGTCATTAGTGTTAATTCATCCACTTACTTCAAACTCATCTACTCAAATGAATATCATGTATTAATACATTTAACATTGTTTTTAATGAATATGGAATAATACCAAAATATTACCTTAATAAATGTAGCAAAGAAAGCATAGCAGCATAGAAAATTAATAAAAATGGTGTCAATATAAATTTTACTCAAGGGAAGTATACTGACATACAATTATAAATTTACTCTAAAATTGTTTTCTGTCAATAGAGGAAAGGAAGGAAAACTCATATTCAATATGACCAGTTTCAGAAGGCTTCCCATAGTGCTCAGCATTGATTTCTGAATTAAAAGTAAAGTAGGTAAGGGCTCTGCATGATTTCATGCCCACATGCACTGATATAAAAATAGTTTGCCAGGTAGCACTCCAGCCAAACTTCACATCCAGGTGTGACACTCACCGCTGATATTTTTACTCTTTGTACTTCTGAAATTACTAGCTTTAACAAAAGGGAAAAGAGAAAGTTTAAGACTACTATCAGGAAAACAAATTATCATCTTCATACAATTTTAGTATTGGAAACTAAAATTATAAACTCGATGATTTCCTGTTCCCTCTTTGATTACATGAACTTTCGTGACTATCTGTTATTTTGCAAATTAGAGTTCTTATTTTACCTCTTTATGTCAAACAATAGTGATATGCTGGGCACAGTTGTTGCCTTCTGTTCTGCCTAAGTGCTTTCATCCATCTTCTAGTACTTCTAACTTCATGTACATTACTAAAAGGGGTATTACTACCCCTTGTTGAAGTCTCTCTCCCCCTTTTCTCAACATCTGAGGACTTTCCTCAAAGTCTCAGTGACTATGCTCTGGGAATGTGGATGTAAACTTTAAAGGAGCCTTTCTCCCATCCCCAGAATATGTGTGTGTGTGAGAAAGAGGGGGGGAGGGGAGTCAGAGAGACAGAGAGAGACTTTTACTATGTAACTATAACTATGGCTGGCTCTAATTCACTATGTGGCCCTACAACTTTATTATTTATAAATACAGAATACTAGATCAAGTGGCTTACTGTGGTGATTCAGTTTTAAATTAAAAATAAGGTATGTACCTAAGGCAAGTGTGTGTGGTCCATAAGATATATTTTTATCCATGTTCTATGACTTTATTGTATGAAAGTTCTCAGATATTAGTGGCTACTTTTCGCTCGTGTCTACTTATATCCTGAGTGCACTTGGGGGCTTTTTTGCCCCATTTTTTTTCTTTCCTGTGTTCATACTTTTACCTCTACCCTATATATGTGTCTATTTTAGTTCACTCATGTGGACAAGGAAATATTAATGTGCTTCAGAAGAAAATGTACAATAATGCCTTCAAAGACTAAAACAGGGACTAGAACAGTTCAAGAGTTCAAAGCAGTAGTTGCTCTTGCAGGAGACCTGGGTTCCGTTCCCTGTATCCTCATCAGGATCCCAAAACCATCAGTAACTCCATATTTTCAGGGATCTGATGCACGTTTCTGGCCTCCTTGAGCATCAGGCACAAGAATAGTGTACATATATTTAGGCAAAAGTTCATACACAGAAAATAAAAAAATTAAAAAAATAAAAAAAGTTTAGACATATTCTAGAATATGTATGGACTTTAAAACTTTCAGGAAGCAATGCAACTGTTCAATATATGTAGGCAATGTGCATTCAACATTTGACATGGCTTAAAGAAACTTATCATGATGGTTGGAGTCAGAGAGAAAGCTCAGCAGTTTAAGAGCACGTTGCCCTTCCAGAGGACCCAGGTACATTCCACAGTGCCCACACAGGATCACAACTGTCTACAACTCCAGTTCTAAGAGTTCAATACCCTCTTCTGGCATCCTCAAGCACCAGGTATGCCCAGAGTACACAGACATACAATCAGGCAAAATACCCACACATGTAAATAAAAATAAGTAAACCTTTTTTTAAAAGCTTAACATATCATGATGCATGCTCTTCAAAGTCTTAAGAAGAATATCAAAAGTTATAATTCAGATCCCTTTTTGATAAACTAACCTGTAAGAACTTAACCAAGTTAAAATATTTGTTTTTGAATTGCTTAATAGTCTATTAACGGTAACTGGTAGAAAATTGTAGTAAATTAACCAATATGTGAGACAGGCACACAGTTCATTTAGAAACAAACTGTGTCATGCTCTTGGAAGTAGTAGACCTATAGTTTATCTTGAATTAATACACAGCACGTAAGAAGATGAAGGCTGCACTTAAAGATTTCAATGTAAATAACATGATATTAACAGGAGAATGGTTAAGAGCAAATTAAAACCAGTATTATTATTATTACTTCTTAGTATATATAATTAGTATTACAGAACGTGGGTATCCATTAACAAAGGCATGCTAAAATCTTGACTTTCCTCTCAAAATTACACTAAAATGAC
The DNA here is from genome assembly GCF_037038515.1 of Microtus pennsylvanicus. Taxonomy (NCBI): domain Eukaryota; kingdom Metazoa; phylum Chordata; class Mammalia; order Rodentia; family Cricetidae; genus Microtus; species Microtus pennsylvanicus. The sequence goes on along the minus strand of NC_134579.1, from coordinate 949,563 downwards.
AATGACCATTCATACTTGAGAATATATGTAAATTAATGTTAACAATGATGAGAAAGATCTCTGGAGGTTTTAATGAATATGTGCAAATGGAAATATTACATGGATGTGAATGGATGAGCCAGAAAGCGGGGGAACACACATTTCAAAGAATATACAAGAAAAACTGTTGGCACTGACCCACTTTAAACAAAGTTCTGCATTAGCTGACAAAATAGAGCCAGGAAAGCACTCAGAACCCAGAACGAGTAAAGGAAGGCGTTGGCACCAAACTCTTGTTCACCATACTGTCTCCTAGCATTTCCTTGCACGTACAGCCACTAGAAGTGGTAGCATATTCCTATAAGCTGAATGGGGATGCGGAAGTCTAGGGAAGCAGAGGAGGAATGCCCGAAAGCAACAGAAGTAATGGAGAGATGCTCTTATTCAAATGTAAAGCTCTCCTATGTTTTACAAGGGGACAGGAATGAGCAGACTTGCCTATTCATCGTTGAAGTTAAGCCTATCACTCAACAATTTACAGACCCCTTTCTCATTCAAGGGAGCAGCTGTTCAGATGGAGAAGAATACACAGCCAGGATTTAAAAGCACAAAGAGCAATCAAGAGGAAAAAAGAAACTCATTAATGATCACAAAACTGAAAAAGAAACAAAAATGGAAGTCTGCCTGCTTTTTTTCTAGTTCTGTTTGAGAGCTGGGAATGGAACAGCTTTTGCAATTCCAGCACCAGCAAGATAGGGGCAGGAAGGGGGTTGCTATTAAGTTTGAGGATAGCAACTTAAAATAGTAATTTGAAAACATACATACACTCACTCACGTGCATACATACATACACAAAGAGAGTCTATGTAATGATCTTAGAGCGAATAAAAGATATCACATCGATTCAGTAAGAAAATTGTGTCATTAAAAAAAAATTCTAAACTATCTGAAGTAAGGGTGAAATATCTAACCCAAAAATTATTGAGGTATACAAGGAGTAATCAACGCCTCATTCAGGACAGAAAGGTGTTTAACTGCTTTTGCTGCCTTTCCAAAGGACTGGGTTTCCGTTTTTTAACAGTTCTCGTGGCTCTGCCAGAGGACTGGGATTGTGTTCTCACATCTGACACAAAAGCATTCAGTTCCACGAAAATCTGATGCCCTCTTCTGGCCTCTGCAGGCACTGCCTTCACATGCTACAAATAAACCTTCAAGCAAAGTTCCATGGAATCTATAGAGTAACCCTAGCAAAGATTCCTATGAATAAGGAACAGGGAACCTGAATTAGCCATCTTCTGTAACCAGGCAAGGCCTCAAGTGGAGGGATAGGGACACAAACCCAGACATAAAACCTTCAACCTACAGTTTTCCCTGCCTGCAGACTGTTCTGGGGCCAGAGCCTAGCAGAATCTTCATCAGAGACCTGAGAGACTTCACACAGCAACTGATGAGAGCAGATGCAGTCTCACAGCCACACATTAGGCAGAGATCAGGGAGCCCTGCAGAGGAGGAGAAGAAAGATCAGAGGAACCAGATGAATCAGGGACACCATGAGAGCACAGCCAATAGAATCGACAGACGAGGACTCATGGGAGCTCGCAGAAATCAGGGAGCCTGTAGGGGTCTGACGTAGGTCCTCTGCACGTGTGATACGACTGAGTAGCTTAGTGTTTTTGTGGAACTCCGAACAGTGGAAGTGGGGGCGGTCACTGACTCTTTTGCCTGCTTGTGGGACACGTTTCCTCCTACTGGGCTTCCTCAGACAACCTTGATATGGGGGTTTGTGCCTATCCTTACTGTAGATTGTTATTCTGTGTTTGGTTGACGTCCCTGGAAGGCCCGCTCTTTTCTGAGGGAAGGCAGATGGGAGACAGGTCTGTGCAAGAGGGGAGAAGGGAATTGGAAGGGATGGAAGGAGGGGAAATTTTAGTCAAAAAACAAAAAATAAAGAGAAAATAAGATTTAAAAACTAATAAACTTATCGGTCATGGGCTGGAGAGAAAGCTCGGCGGTTAAGACCACTGGCTGCTTTAACAGAGGGAGGAGATGTGGATCTCACTACTCATACAGGAGTTCACAACCACCTGTAACTTCAGTTCTAAGTTATCTTCAGTTCTAAAGTATCTGATGCCCTCTTCTGGCCTCATTGGGCACTAGACACACATGTGGTGCACATAAATGCATGAAGACAAAACATCTATACATATCAAATACAAATAATTAAATATTTTTTAATTTTAAAAATCTCTCTTGAAAACACAATTGAAATAAGAAAATAATTCATTTTTAAAAAGTCAGTCCCCTTTCTACACAAAAAGAGGGGGAGGAACAACAAAAAAAAGAAATCCCATAAGACTTATGCCAAATAGATAGAAATCAGAGCAGAACAGTCCTAATGTTCCAAAGAAAATATTTTAAGATGAAAGAATATACTTGTTCAACAGGGATAAGAGCTACAGTATCCATATGTCAGACACGTACTTATTCTTGTTTAAATGGAATCTTTAAGAAATTTGTGAGTTGGACATCTGCTCTCACTGGTGACATTTCCAATGCTCACTAGCCATGTGTGGCTAATGACTTCTGTATTGTAAAGGACAAATGCTGAGTTTTCCATTGTCGTGTGATAGTCTAAAGAACAGCTTTGACCTTAGTAGTGTGGTGAGTGGATTTCCTTCATTTATTATTCAGCAGATATCTATCTGTTGAGACGCATAATTTCAAAGAATAGGACAGGGTGAAAACAAAACAACCATATGGAGACAAGAGCATCTTTGTCCTCATGGGGCCCTGGATCCTAACAGGTAGACAGACAGTAAATAGATAATGCATAATATAATGTAAAGTGTTGACAGGTACAATCGAGAAAAAATAAATAAAAGGAGACAAGAAAAGGAGACTCTTCACATCTGGATGTGAGTTCAGATTTCTCTGAGATCATAATTCTGAAGGATCAAGATATCTATGGAATCTACAGAAAGAATTTGAGGTGAGGAGAAAACCTAGCATAAGGATGGTGAAAAGTCTGACTATAGAACAAGAAAGCCTCTGTAACTGAAACATCCAAGGACAGGGGGGTAGCATAAAGGCAGATTGAAAAGCAGGAAGCAGATTGTGGAAGAAGCTGAATTAAGTGTAGAATTCTTTCTAGCGATCGGGAGAACTTTTGATCAAATTTACATTTTTCTTTTATTGAAAATAGATGCTATTCTCATGCATTATAACCTGATTATAATTTCCTTCCCTCCATTCCTTCTGGTTTGTCCACATTGTCCCTCCTATCCAGATCCACTCCCTTTCTGTTTCTCTTTGGAAAAGAACAGGCTTCTAAGAATAACACCAAACACGACAAAATCAAATATAGTAAAATGAAGCAAAAACTATCATATCAAAGTTGGACACAGAAAAGCAACAGGAGAAAAACAATTCCAAGAGCAGTCATGAGAGTCAGACACCACTTGTTCTCACAGTCAAGTCGCATTAAAAAAAATTAAAATAAAAATCTAAGCAAATAGCTGTAACATATATTCAGAGTACCTGGTGTAGACCAGGGTTGGTATTGTGTCTTCTGTTTTACTCTGTGAACTCATATGCGCCTTGCCCTGTTGATTCAGAGAACCTTGTTCTCCTGGTGTCCTCCATCCTCTCTGGCTCTTACAATCTTCTGCTTCATATATTGAGAGATTCCCTGAGCTCTGAAGGGAGAGATTTCATGTAGACCTCACACCCAAAATATCTCTCCACATAATGTCTAGCTGTGTATCTCTGCATTGTTACTAACTGCTGCTGGAGGAAGCCTCTCTGCTGATGACTGGATAAGACACTGTTCTATGGACAAAAATATCATTAGAAGTTTTTTTATTGATATATTTTTTAAACAATAGTGTTTGGTTTTACCCTAGGTTTCAGGAATATCTAGTCTCTGGTTCTTGGTTACTCAAACAGTGTTAGGTATGTGTATCTTCTTGTGGAGCAGACCTTAAGTCAAATCGGACATTGTTTGGCTATTCCCAAGTTCTATGCCACCATTGCCATAGCATATTTTTCAGGCAAGTCAGAATGTAGGTCAAACATTACCTGGCTGGGTTGGTTTCCACATATTTCTTTTTCAGTAGGCTGAAGAGAACTTTGACATGCCAAAGAGACTAGAACATGGAGGTGAGGGCTCTATGTGGGTTCCAGATCACCTTTTCCATATTCAATGAGTTGTATAGGTGTTGTTCTCAGCAATGAGACCCTACTGTCAGTTTGCAGAGAACAACCCTTTGTCTTAATAAGAGCATGAGTAGGTTGGGGATTTCTATGGGACTCCCTTGGCCAACAACTCAATTGAGTACAACCCAGTCTTGCTGCTGGAAGTCTTGCCTCCAGATAAGAGATCACCAAACAAGACTTCATATCCATGACTAGGAGTCCTCATTAGGATCACCTTCATAGATTTCAGGAAGTTTCAACTGCACAGTTTCCACACCACCTTCCACCCGTCCCCCAATTCCAGGCATCTCTCTCACTGCCCTATATCCCCCACCCACCCCCAGTCCATCCATAAAATCTATTCTGTTTCCCCTTTCCCAGGAGATCCATGCAGCCCCTGTAGAGCCCTCCTCTTTTCCTCACCACTCTGGAGCTATCTAATGTAGCTTGATTAATATTTAATTAATGGCTAATATATGCATATAAGTGAATATATAACATATTTGTCTTTCAGGGTTTGGGTTACCTCATTCAGGATGATTTTTTTTTGTTCCATCTTGCAAAATTTTTGAGGATGTATTTTTAACAATCATACTTTATTGTTTGAATATACCACATTTTATCAATTCTGTCAAGGAGCATCTGGATTGTTTCTAGTTTTTGACTATTATGAATAAAGCCTTAATGAACATAGTTGAGCTAGTGTCTTGTGATAGGATGGAATGCCTTTTAGGTACATGCCTAGGAGTGCTATAGCTGGGTCTGGAGGTATCTCAATTTCCAACTTTCTTAGGAACTGCCATATTGATTTTCACAGTGGCAGTAGAAACTTACACACCCTCTAGCAATGAAGGAATAGTCCCTTTACTCCATATCTTTGCCAGCAAGAACTGTCACTTATGCCATTGATCTTAGCTGACAAGTTTAACATAGAATCTCAAAATTTTGATTTCATTTTCTGATGGCTAAGGATGACGAACATTTCTTTAAGTGTTTTACAGCTATTTGAGTTTCCTCTATTGGGAACTCTCTATTTCGATCTGTACCCCGTTTTTAATTGGGTTACTTTGTTTTTGATACCTAGTTTTTTGAGTTCTTTATATACTTTGGATATTAGTCCTTTTTCAGATGTGGACTTGGTAAACATCTTTTTCCAGTCTATTGGGTGTCACCTTGTCCAAATGATGGAGTTCTATGCCTTACAAGAGCTTTCAGTTTCATGAGGTCCCACTTATGAATTGCTGATCGTAATGACCACTCTATCAGTATTCTGTTCAAAAATTCATCTCCTGTGCCAATGCATTTAAGACTATACCCACTTTCTCTTATATCATGTTCAGTCTATCTGGTTTTATTTTGAAGTTTTTGATCCACTGGGACTTGTATTTTATGCAGATTGATATGTATTCTTCTATATGCTAAGATCCAGTTTGACGAGCAGTAATTATTGAAGATGCTTTCTTTTGCCAATGTGTATTTCTTACTTCTTTATCAAAAATCAGGTATCCATAGGCATATATATTTATGTTTGTGTCTGTGATTCAATCCCATCATCAATGTGTCTGCCGATACTATGCAGTTTTTACTATAGCTCTATAATACAACCTGGAATTGGAAATGGTGAGAGCTCCAGCAGTTTCTCTCTTCACAGATTTCTTTTTATTACACAAGTCTTTCACTTGCTTGATTAAAGTTCTCCCAAGAAATATTATATTATTTGAGACTATTTTGAAAAGTGTTGTTTCCCTAATTTCTTTCTCAGTCTATTTGGCTTTTATATAGAGGTGGGCTACTGTTGTTTTTTTGTTTTTTTTTTTTTTTTTAGTCAGTCTTGAATTCAGCTATTTTGTTGAAAGTGTTTTGTCAGTTATAGGAGTTTCCTGGTAGAATTTTTAAGAATATATATATATGATTATATATATAATCATATCATCTGTAAATAACAATATTTTGACTTGTCCCTTTCCAATTTATATCATCTTGATTTTATTTAGTTGTTTTATTGTTCTAGTTAAAATTTCAAAGTACTATACTAGGTAGATGAGAGAGTGAACAACCTTGATTTTTGTGGAATTGATTTGAGTTTCTTTCTATTTAATTTGATTTTGGTTATAGACTTGCTATAAATTTCCCTATTATATTTAGGCATGTTTCTTGTCTACCAAATCTCTCCGTGACTTTTGTCATAAGAGAGTATTAGACTTTATGATGGATTTTTCTGCTTCTGATAAAAGGCCCCATCATATAATGAGATGATCAAGTGTTTTTTTTTCTTCCAGTGTATTCATGTGATAGATTACATTTACTAATTTTCATATATTGAACCATCCCTGCTTCTCTGGAATGAAGTCTATTTGATCATGGTGGAGGATCAATTGATGCATTCTTGGATTCAATTTATGAATATTTTTTGAGTATTTTTACACTGATTTTCATTTCACACCTGAGGGAAAATGGTCTGTAATTCTCTTTCTTTGTTGTGTCTTTGTGTAGTTTGGGTATCAGGGTGACTGACCTCATAAAATGAATTGGGCAATGCTCCTTCTGTTTTGTATTTTGTGTAATAATTTGAAAAGTATTGCCATTAACTGTACATTGAAGGTTTGGTAGAATTCTATACTAAGAACTATCTGACCTTGGACTTTCTTTGGTTGGGAAGCACATAATTGTTGCATGAAGGGACCCTTTTTTTGTCCCGGCTGTCCGGCTAGCTTACACCTGAAATAACCACACAGAAACTGTATTAATTAAATTACTGCTTGCCCTATTAGCTCTAGCCTCTTATTAGCTAACTCTCACATCTTGATTTAACCCATTTCTAATAATCTTTATATCACCATAAGGTCGTGGCTTACCAGGAAAGATTCAACATGTCTGCCCTTCTTCCCAGCATTTAGTTCTGTCTTCTTTGCCTACCTAAGTTCTGCCCTATCAGGCCCAAAGCAGTTTCTTTATTCATTAGCCAATGAAAGCAACAAATGAACAGAAGAACCTCCCATGCCACATAATAACTGTTTCTATTTCCTTAGGGGTTATAGATCTATTTAAATTGCTTATCTGATCTTGATTTAACTTTGGTAAGTAGTATCTCTTGAGAAAATTGTGTTTCTTTTAGGTTTTCCGCTTTGGTGCAGTAGAGGTTTTTAAAGTATGTCCTTAAGATTCTCTGGATTTTCTCAATGTTTGTTGTTATCCACCCTTTTCATTTCTGATTTTTATTAATTTAGATACTCTCTCTCTCTCTCTGCATTTTAGTTAGGTAGGATAAGGGTTTGTCTATTTTGTTGATTTTCTCAAAAAACAACTTTTTTCACTAATTTTTTATATTGTTCTATTTGTTTCTGTTTAGTTGATTTTATGCCCCTATTTGATTATTTTATGCCATCACTTCTCTTGGATGAGCATGGTTCTTTTTGTTCTAGAGGGTTTAGTTGTGCTACTAAGTTGCTAGTATGATATCTTTTCCATTTTTATATAGGTACTCCAGGCTATGAACTTTCCTCTTAGCACCACTTTCATCGTGTCCCATAAGTTTACATATCCTGTATGTTCATTTTCATTGAATTCTAGAAAATATTTAATTTCTTTACCTTTGCCTTGATGTGTTTACATTCAGTAGAAAATTGTTCAGTTTCCATAAGTGATGTGGGAGAGGATGTATGCTGTGAAATAAAGAAACTGCTTTCAGTCAATGGCTTGACAGAATATAGCCAGGCTGGAAAAAATAGAGAGAGAGAGAGAGAGAGTAGGAAGAGTCAGGAGAAACCATGTAGCCACTCCCAGGTACAGCTGCCTCTGCTGGAGCCTACTGAAACTTTGCCGGTAGGCCATGACCTCGTGGTAATGCACAGATTAATAAAGATGGGTTAGTTTAGAATATAAGAGAAAGCTAAAAATATGCTTAAGTTATTGGCCAAAAAGTATTGCAAATAATATAGTTTCTGAGTGATTATTTTTTGGCCTGGGCAGCTGGGAACAAACAAGTGGCTATTAAGAGATATCAATGACCAATAATTGATTCCTGTTATTTTCTTGTTGGGGAGCTCCACTGAAAAGTTAGGATGATACCTGTGTATTTCCTGTCTTTCTGGCCTTCTCCATTGGCTTATTCACAGCGAATGTGTACTGATGTTGGAGGCTGGGACACTGGGATGAATTGGGAGAAGAAAGGTTGGAGGAGACAGTCCTTGCAGTCTCTTGGGGATGGGATCAGAGAGGAAAGGAAAACAGGTTGTACTACAGAGCTGGGGGTGAGACTTGGGGACTCAGAAGGAGTAGAAGACATGTGGGTCTGTCTTCAGGCTACTTGTTGCCTTGAGAGGAGCAGTCCGTGTGTGAGCAGGGGTGCCTGCTGGATTGGACTCTGGGGCAAAACAACCAACAAAAAGATGATTAGAAGAAGAACTGTGCAATCCACAGGACATGGGAGCAGTGGGGCAGGGAAGGCTGCCACGGGTGTTCTGCTAGAGTTGGGGATGACTCTGGGTTATTTGATCTGTGGGAACATGCCTAAGTCATCCACAGTTTAACTGTACTGATGATGGGAAATTACATGGCTCTAAGAGCAGAAGAAAAATTTATATGATACTATCAGAAAATGTATTTACCAGGGAGTTATTGGTTTAAATTTGAAACAAATAAAATTATAAATAAATTTAAATAGTTAAGAGCATTCATTTAACACTAAGGTCTTAAACATTTTATCTCACAGACAAGTTTAGAGAAAAAAATCCATTTTTAAAAGTTAATCTCAGGGTTTATTAAGTACAATATTTACATAATTAAGTGAATATGGATTCTGGTCATTAGTATAAAATGTTTAGAATGCATCTAAGAACAAAAAAAGTCCAGCAAAGTCATGAGTAATTATAGATATGATATTTTACACATTAGAGAGTGATTTTACCTAATTTCTGATCATTAAACTCAGAAGGTGAAGGCTAATGAAGGGGCTTGAAATTTTTCTATGCTAATAAGAGATGTCAATGGCTAGAACAATTTAATAGAAGTTTGAATATTGTTTAAAAGCACGAAATTAATCAATAGAAAACTAAAAAATAATAAAAGTAATAAAACTCAGGCAAAAGCTAACAAATTAGGTAGGGAGTCAACCGATTCTTTATAAGCTACATAAGTCAATAAATACCAGGAGATGGCACTTAAGAGTAGTGCCTTGCCTAACATGTCCCTGGTCGTGGTTTAATTACAAGCACTAAAGAGTAAGTGAAATAGGAACATAAAACCAAATAAATAAATAGAAGTAAAAATGTATAATTTTTGTAATCTCTAGAAAAAAGAGATATAAGTAGATTTTTAAAACTCTCATCTTTGATAATCAAGAAACTACATAGGCTAGCTAGTAGACCATCTTATTATTTTTACTACCCTGAAAATTTATATTTTATCTATATACATGTCATACTTTATAATAATAATTCTATGACTAAAATAATGCCATATCATCTAAATTATCTTTACTGTTTCTTACAATAACATTGAATTGACAAGATTACACATTTTAGTTGCTGAGTAAAAGGGTCATTTTTAAAGAAATAAAGAGAAGTTTAAAATTGTGTATCACATTATTAAAATCCCATGATATATACATGGGATAGCAAATCTTGACTTTTAACTTGACATCCCTTCAAAGAGGAAGCCTCCACTAAGGAATTTTCCAGTTCATGTTGGCCTGCAGTCAAGTCATTGAGACATTTTCTTGTCTACTTAATGAAATAGGAAGGACCACTCCTTCCTATTGTGATGGTACCATCCCAGTATGAGGTTGTGTAAGAAAGTAAACTGAACAAGCCAGGAAAAGCAAGCCAGTGAGCAAGATTCCATTGTGGTCTCTGCTTCAGTTCCCACATCCAGGTTCAGGCTGAGAGTTCCTCCTTCTCTCAGGGATAGACTGCAACCTGTAAGTCCAAGAAACCCTTTCCTCCCTAAGATGCTTATGGTTCTGGTACTTTCACAGCAACAGAAGAGCAAACTAGGACAATCCATCAAGATAGAAAATGCCACCCATCATTTTTTTTTGGCCAAAAAAGTAATTTAGATGGGACCATAATAGGGAAAAAGATAATAATAGCATATTGTTGGATAGAATCATTGAAAGTTTAGATTTTTGAGGCTAAAGCTAATGGGGAAAAGTTGTCAGCACCTGTTATACTTTTTAAGACCAATACTGCATACATAATCAAAGGTCATAATGGAACAAAATCTGAGACATGTGCCAAGTAAATGTCTGGCATATATAGTACCTCAGAGGCAGGAAGAAGGGAAACATTAGCATTCCTAATGTCACAAAAATGAGTATTAATGAAGGATTGAGGTGACTCTTGGCAACATAAAGATGATGTGCATTTCCAACCCATATACCAAGGGAAGTGTGTTGACAGAGAAGCAGTAAGGACTTGAAGTGACCCTAAGGAGTCTCTTGCTAACACTCACCCACTAAAAGTGAGACAACTTAGTTTTACATGCACATGAACAAGTGAATACAAATCAAAATAATAGAGGAAATGGAAGGGGAAACAATGTAATTATATTATAATAAATGAAATAATTTTAAAGACATTATTATGTTAAGCACAGAATTCCTTTAACAAGCAAATTGTACTATTACAAACATCTGAAATAAAAAGTTTGAGTCAACTCAAAATTCATTTCTGTATATTGTATTAAAAGATGTGAGTAAAGTGTGGGAATTTGTAACACGGTGCTTCTAAAACATCAATTACTACTTCTTAATTTATGGATTAAATAAAGTTTTTTTTTAAAGAAAGAAGAATGTTAACAGTCAAACAGCACCACAATGCCGCTTCCATTTACCAGGTCCAGTCTCAAGCCTTAGAATTATTCAAAAAAATTAGACTATAAGAAATTAATGGTGTATTTGTATATTAATATATATCATTAAAAATAAAAATTATAAATTTTAAACATATAAATCTAAATTGGAACAGTATGGTTCAAAAGTTCTGATGAGAAAATGTTTCAGTTCAGCTTCCTAAATGATTTTGTGACAAGTCATAATCACTCCAATGGTAGCAGGATGTCAAATGTGTCTTGAATGGATTAGACTTTAATGCTATATTCTGTTGTGATTTTTAAATATTAAACACAAATATATAATCTCACTAAATCATTAACTTTGAATCCATATCATCCAGTGCATTCTGGAATAGAATCTTAATACTAAATCTATCCAAACTCTTTTAACTTAATTAGAAACATGAGACTCCAATGAATGATTTGAACAAACATCAAATAATTATTTCTAAAGCTAAGATTATATGAATAGCTTTGATTTAAAATATGACCTTGTCAATGGTGACTGATGCCAATAGTACATTGGCAATCCATGTCTATTTCTAAAATGTTATTTATTGAGGTTCTTAGTTATGTAGGGCAGAAAATCAAATTATATTGTATTCATCCAAAGAGAATGTTTTCCTATTTTAATGAACAGTTCTGGGTCATTTAACTATTGATATGACTGACTGGATCTATAATTTTCCTTAATAATAGTTACTTGCCTTCAGTATCTCCCTTCTGCCTTATTTTTCTAGAATGACTCACTTTTAGGGAAATTATTGCTTTAAAGCAACAGCCTCTATCTTAAGTTGGTCACCTACAATTCAGAAGAACAGTAGCCTTTATTCTCTAAAAACTGTAACAGAACAACAAAACATCAGATTTGAAATTCTCTAGCTTAACAAGTCACAGATCTACTTCAGAATTGCAGCAGAGATAAGTAAATTTCAGTTCTACCATAGAACTTGAATCAATTGAGACAAAGAAAATAATACAAATGTCTACTATGTTCAGTTTGGTTTAATTTCTTTAATTCTATAGATGATTTTACATCAGGCCCACTTATTATTGCAGTGTTCTATAAGTAGCATTAGGAACAGAAGCAAGAAAATCTAAGTTTATGACCTTCAGTAATTGCCAAGATTCCCCAAGTCTTTTCTACATGTTTTAAAAATATATTCATCATTGCAATTCAATAAATAACCTGATGACGGAAAAAAAAACTTGGCAAACAAAGGATCCTGTCTAAAAGTAAATCTAGATCTGACTTTTGCACCATTTTGGAGGACATCCTTTACACCAAGTACAATGAAAGAAATCCATTAATACCACCTCCAAAATAAGGCCAGTCATAGCTTTTCGTGAACTTTGGAGAGCTATTATAACACTTTGGAAGTACATAGCAGGGTGTTGGCCCTGTTGTAAACTCAGTTGAATGTGAAAAGAGGATATTTTGGAATGTTCCTCCCAGCACAGACTCAGCTGGTTAAAATTAAATCATTCTAGATTAGTGTGGGTCCTTAGAAAGGAGAGGCACTAGGTGATACAGAGAACAAAGTGGCCACATCATAGGGAAGAAGATATTGCAGTGAAGCCTCCGCAAGCCAAGGAATTGTCTGTTGGACCTTTCAAGAAGATTCCACTCTGCTGATACAGCCACCATACCTGTGACAGAATAGATTTCTGTCATTTTAAGATATTCATCTCAACATACTTTGTTACACCAGATGGTAAAAAAATTCAAATAAATGCAAATACAAAAATAAAATAAATTCTAATTGAAACCAATCATGGCTAAACTAAAAATATTCAGTATTGGTGTTTCCAAAATGTAATATTTGCTTATATTTAAGTCAGTTGGCATTTCAAAAATAGGAACAGTCAGTCGATCATCTCACTGTGACTCTTTGGGATATTGACCCCTTTTGTCTGTTCCCTTTAGAAAGCTTGTTTTGCCTTGCTAGACTCCTTGCTCTTCCTGCTCTCTTCATTTTGTCTGACTACCTACTTGCTTTCTTTGTCATGTTCTCTTCTTCTGATCACCCATTTTGCAAGAATATACCGCTGAACCCTTTTCTCTATTCACCATGGATACCATACAACATCCATGGTCACCATTAGCAACAATCTCTTGCATTCCAGAAACAAGATGACTATTTACACATTTCCTTTTTTTAAAATTTTATTTATTTATTAAGGATTTCTGCCTCCTCCCCGCCACCGCCTCCCATTTCCCTCCCCCTCCCCCGATCAAGTCCCCCTCCCTCATCAGCTTGAAGAGCAATCAGGGTTCCCTGACCTGTGGGAAGTCCAAGGACCGCTCATCTCCATCCAGGTTTAAGTAAGGTGAGCATCCAAACTGCCTAGGCTCCGCCAAAGCCAGTACGTGCAGTAGGATCAAAAACCCATTGCCATTGTTCTTGAGTTCTCAGTATTCCTCATTGTCCGCTATGTTCAGCGAGTCCGGTTTTATCCCATGCTTTTTCAGGCCCAGGCCATCTGGCCTTGGTGAATTCCTGATAAAACATCCCCATTGTCTCAGTGTGTGGGTGCACCCCTCGCGGTCCTGAGCTCCTTGCTCGTGCTCCCTCTCCTTCTGGACCTGATTTGGACCTTGAGATTTCTGCCCGGTGCTCCAATGTGGGTCTCTGTCTCTGTCTCCTTTCATCGCCTGATGAAGGTTAATATTCAGGAGGATACCTATATGTTTGTCTTTGGATTCACCTTCTTATTTAGCTTCTCTAGGATCGTGAATTATAAGCTCAATGTCCTTTATTTGTGGCTAGAAACCAAATATGAGTGAGTACATCCCATGTTCCTCTTTTTGGGTCTGGCTTACCTCACTCAGGATAGTGTTTTCTATTTCCATCCATTTGCATGCAAAATTCAAGAAGTCCTTGTTTTTTACTGCTGAGTAATACTCTAATATGTATATATTCCATACTTTCTTCATCCATTCTTCCATTGAAGGGCGTCTAGGTTGTTTCCAGGTTCTGGCTATTACAAACAATGCTGCTATGAACATAGTTGAGCATATACTTTTGTTGTATGATAGGGCTTCTCTTGGGTATATTCCCAAGAGTGGTATTACTGGGTCCAGGGGTAGGTTGATCCTGAATTTCCTGAGAAAATGCCACACTGCTTTCCAGAGTGGTTGCACAAGTTTGCATTCCCACCAGCAACGGGTGAGTGTACCCCTTTCTCCACAACCTCTCCAGCAAAGGCTATCATTGGTGTTTTTTATTTTAGCCATTCTGACAGGTGTAAGATGGTATCTCAAAGTTGTCTTGATTTGCATTTCCCTGATTGCTAAGGAAGTTGAGCATGACTTTAAGTGTCTTTTGGCCATTTGAACTTCTTCTGTTGAGAATTCTCTGTTCAGCTCAGTGCCCCATTTTATAATTGGGTTGATTAGCCTTTTACGGTCTAGTTTCTTGATTTCTTTATATATTTTGGAGATCAGACCTTTGTCTGTTGCGGGGTTGGTGAAGATCTTTTCCCAGTCAGTAGGTTGCCGTTTTGTCTTAGTGACAGTGTCCTTTGCTCTACAGAAGCTTCTCAGTTTCAGGAGGTCCCATTTATTCAATGAGGCCCTTAATGTCTGTGCTGCTGGGGTTATACGTAGGAAGTGGTCTCCTGTGCCCATGTGTTGTAGAGTACTTCCCACTTTCTCTTCTATCAGGTTCAGTGTGTTCGGACTGATATTGATGTCTTTAATCCATTTGGACTTGAGTTTTGTGCATGGTGATAGATATGGATCTATTTTCATTCTTCTACAGATTGACATCCAGTTTTGCAGATATGGTAATGATTCAATGGGAGAGGTACCTTGGCAGGTGAGAGTGCTGAGACTTCATGGCAGGTAGGGGCCAAGGCCGATGGTCAGCAAGAGAGCAATACACCATGAAAATCCAGAGCTTAAGTGGGGGAGTTTATTGAGATAAAAGGAGTGGGGAGGGAAGTGAGAAAGAGAAAGAGATGCGGCAAGATGCAGAGAAAGGAAGAGAGAGAAGTGGGCACTTTTGCCATGCAGTCAAGTGTGATGCAGGGGTGATGTACTCTGTCAGGTCTTCAAGGGATGGAGGGAGATCCATCTGGATGCTAACAGACTTCACATATGCGACTTAAGCAAAGCAAGAATTCAACTTCCCCATCCCCAAATATGCTCGTCCTTGCCCCTCACCATTCACATCAAGTCCAGAGCAAGACTTCTTTTCTCCTCTCATTTTCAGTCTGATACCTATCTTTTTCACCTCATTTATAGTCTCTGATGAAATGACCTGTCAAGTTAAGCAAAACAGATAGTTATGGGGAAAGTTCTGGATGGTAAAGTGTATTATATCTGCAAGTCCTAAATCAGAGGTCAAAGCACACCACTGTGTCACAATTGGAAAAGAGTCCTGGAGGATAAACAAAAGGGAAGGGTTTGAGCAATGACCTTGGTTTAGGTTCAGAGTAAAGGCAAACAATGTAATTGGACATAGTGCATCAAAATTTGAGCACTTGGAATGACTTTTGGCTGTCAAACTCCCAGTCTAGGAATGGCAAGGCAAAGAAATATTGTCTTCTGAGATGTAATAAGAGTTTGTGTATGGTTGTTTGCTATAAAGGCAAGAGTTACCTCTCTATGGGGAGGAAAGAATACATCTCCTGGAATTTATAAGCTAGTGACATATTCAGAAAGCAAAGAGAGTGACTTAATTAATGGTCTACAACATACTAAAATGAAACAAATGAAGGTGGACAAAGATGTCAAGAAACATGACTACTAATCTCATGGGGTGAGCAATGCAATCATTCAGCTGGGCTGAGGAGGCATACAGAGGGTGTGTAGGTTACTCAGTGTTCAGCACACAGTGTGGCTAAAGGACGAGAAATCTCAATAATATTACCACGCTTTGAAATCTTGCCATAAGTCTCATAAAAGGTCACTAAACTAAGCAACTGAGAAGCACACCCTCTCTTAGGACAACATTTCCTACTGCAATGTTTTTCTTACTTTTCCTAAATAAATCTGCTTTCTCTTTGTTCATTCCTTGTCTTCATTGCTTATTCTTCTTGAGCATGACATAATGAACACCAAAGACACCAACTCTGCTTAGCTTTGGTGACTGTGACTGTCTGGCACCCTCCACCTCCACCCAAGATTAAGTTCATTAGAACCAAGGAAGAGTCTGATGCTCTCAAAAACATATATTACCATCCTTAAGAACTTACTGGGTAGTGGCAGAACAAGTCATTCAACAAACAAAAAGACGTTTTAAGATATCCAAACACCATATCTTTTTATAATAATTTAAAACATTTTTGCATCTCTACCTTCATTTTCTGACTATCCACCTTTTGAACTATTGGAGTAATTAATGAACTTCAAAAATACACAGCAGATAACATCACTCTTGTATTTTATGAATCTCCAAGGCTCCCCACAGTCTGATGGGGAGCAGCCAAGTTCTTTGGCAGAGCACTCAAAGACCAGGTTGATCTGGCACTTGCTTCCTTAGTTGGATGGCATCTGCTAATCACTCATAGAGCCCATGCTCCAGCTCTGTTCAACAGCTTAAGACACCAGCCTGGACCAGCATCTACAAAGGAGTTCCTTCTGCCAGGAATGCTCTCTTTCCAAGAGGTAACACCTGACCATTTTAGGTTCAACTCAGGAACTTCCTCCATAACTACCTTTTGTCTCCACTGTACTATATTCAGACACCCTTTCTTAAAGAAAAGTTTACCAGAAAGGCAGATTTTTCTCCAAAGACTGGTAAAGAACCACGAGAGGGGTATGCAATAAGAGAGGAAGAGCTAATAAGAGATCGATAACTAAGGAACAAAGCAGTCAGTGACTAGAAAGCTGCTGATAGGAAGCATCAAGGCAGAATAAGATTGTTAATGGAGGCAGGTCTAACTAATATTTTTCAACATGAGTAGATCCCAAAGACTGGGGTTAAGGTATTCTTGTTCAACAGACTCAAGATTCTACCCCAACCTGGCATAGAACCCCAAATTCAAAATAATCAGACAAGGCTCAGGAGCCTGACTAAAGTCTTGATCAATAGAGACAGTGCTTATGCTTAGCAAAACACCAAAAACTCTATATACCTGTTTGCCTTCGTTGGCCTTCCCGGTTATCTCAAGGAGGCGAGGGCTTTCTCCATGATAAATGTCACCACATGGCACATCATTGCTCAATGACTACTGACAAACTAGTGAATAATGAAAACAGAAAGTATGAACTAGGGGGAAACATTGAAAGAGCTGCATAACCCCTCCATAAAGTAATTCACTTGAAAGTTCTGCATCCCTTTAGAATGCATGATTAAATGTGCAGACTCTCAAGTCATCTCGCCTTAATTCTGCTTAGCCATGTATATGGGTGTAGTTTGGGGCTATTTACTTCTCTAAAAATTGTGATGAAAAATTCCCTTCTTCTTTGGATTTTTGAGAAACCTAATTTAATAAACATTCATTGTACGACAGTTAATATCAGTTATAAAGATTAATTGTGAATATAGTAACCACTGCATACATTTTGTTTAAAATACTTTCGGTGCCAGAAGATTAGAGATGAGACTTTTAGAGGAAATCCTTTGTTCTTTCTATATGCATACTTTAAATGCCTTGAGCTTAAAGTATAAACAGCATTTCTGTAGTTTCTGGTACTACAGTTTCCAAAATACGTATGAAAATGTGCAGTTTGGAAAGCAAAGCCAGTAGTATTGTATGTAGATACTGGTTACAATTAGATTATAGTAGCAAGACCAGAGAAGGGTGACATTAGTAATCATGACTTTATCTTTTTAGACAAAGTGTCACTGTGTAGTCATGACTGGCTGTGTACTCGTTACATAGATCAAGCTCTCCTTAAACTCAAGAGCTCTATCTACCTGCCTCTGCCTCCCTTGCAGGAATTAGAGGCACATGCCACCATAACTTGCCTAACTATGGTTTTCAGTAGTTCAAAATCTGTTGTGTATTTCATAAAGAACAAAAGAAGTCCCAAGCAGTATCTGTTGGCTCTAATTCCAGACTACACCAGTAATTTTATTTTAAATTGCATTGCCCTTCCAATGTTTTATGCCACCTGGACATCATCAGAGCTGCTATAATTAACTAAAGAAGTTGGTGTTAAGTAGAAGAAAATCTTCATGAAATGAATAAAAATGTGAGAGATTGAAGAGTTGAGTGACTAGGAAGATTATTGGAGAACAAGAGACAAGAATAGGAGAAAACAGAGAAGGGACTGATAGCAGAAAAACTGAAAAGAAAGATTCAAGGGAAGGGCACCCCTGTATCTTGGAGATGCAACATTTGAATCTGCCTTAAGTTTGAGGCTTAGATGAAGAAGATTCAGAATTTAAATTTTAAAAATGGCTTATAATGTGTTCTGGAAATTTTTAAATTTTAAATTATCATGTTTTATCTCCAAATGCAATTGAAAGTTTTAAAATTTTTAAGGTAACAATTCTGCAATCTGGAAAAGTGAGTTTGAAGTAGAAGTTTAACACATGCACACCACGAACACCATACATGTCACTGATACATATATATGTATATATATACATATACACACACATTTATATAAAATATGCATATCCCTGAAGGGAGGTCTCATTGATGGAAGCATTCTGACTTATTGCAAAATATTACTGCAGGGTTATTACAGATGGAGAAACTCAATTAATCCTAATCGAGATGAAATGAAGCAAAGGGACCAATTAGCAAACTCTTGAATAGTCAAGATTAAGAATAGTGAACGCTAGAAATGGAATGGTGAAAATTAGATTATAAGGGGTTAACCAAAGAAGGTTCAAGAGAAAAGCACTTCTTAAACAGAAGTCTCTGAGGTTTCCTTTTGTGTGTGTATCTTTTGAAGCAATTGCATATGTCAGGCCATTTTTCCAAAACTTAGTGCTAATTAATAGATTCTGAAGCCGAGCTGTGAGCAAACTTCTGGTACCTTTTAAAAAGCATTCTCTTTGTGACCTGACTTTATTAACTCAAATGCCCTTTTGTTTCTTATTTCATGCATTACATTGCAGTCTTCAGAAGAAAAAAAATCACACAAATGTCATAAATCTTATTTCCCAAAGAGCAAAAGAAAAATCTGCTAATGAAACCCCTCTGCTTCATACTACATGAAAGATACATATTACACCCAGTTCTTTCTTACTCTGTATTCACCAGGAATTTGCTCCTGCTCAATAGATTTTCATTGAAATTGAACATGCAAAATCCACAAAAAAACGTGAATTTTCTGCTCACAAAAGGCCAATTGTTAGGTCGACAGCATTTATAAACATCAAGGTCAACGTGACACGTAGATTAATGACACTTGTTTGCAGTGGGGTTCTGGACCCAGAGCCACCAAAGCAGTGAAAAGGGCACTAACAGCTTTTCAACACCCTCTCCTGCCTCTTCGTGCCTGTGAAACTGCATGGTTATTATACTCCAGTTACATATTCTTTTCCCTCCATTGGTGTTTTATGTATATGCTAGTTTGCCTTTTTTCGTGGCAATTTATCTAAAGCATAGATTTTTTTGCACAAAGTATCACTATAGTTCTGATTAATGCCTGCGTCACCCAAAGCACTGGTCTCAAATTTTTTTCAGCCTATTTCCTGATGGTATTGTGACATGGTTAATGGATTGTATACCACTGGGGGTTATATATTTCAGCCAGGTAGTAGAGTATAATAGTAAGTGCTACTCCAAGTGGCCTTCTGGTTCCTAGATTTAAAAAAAATATTGTTTAAGGTGTCATACTTTTATTTTTATTTTAGTATTCTCCCTCTGTTGCTGTGCTTCTGGTTCGGGATTGACTAACTTGCCTGTGATTTTCTTCTTGCTTGCTCATGGTTGTACTCCCACTGTGTACCAGACACTATGTTATGCATTTAACATATGTAGCCTCATTAGTTCTCACAAAAATTACAGAGCTAATTTCATTAGTTTTCCTATCTCTCAAATAAGGAAGCCTAATTTGGAAAAGTTAAGTGAACTGGCTAAATATCATGTAGTAAACGGAAGTGAGAAGAGACAAATCTGCCACTATGCCAAAGCTGCTACTTGTTTTTCTAGTCAGGCTAAATTTTTTTCAGTTCACAATTTTTATTTTCATTTCTTTTAGTATTAATATCACTTTGTTTTATTAGTATTAGTATATATTCACTGTACTATTCATGAGTGGCTATATGACATCATTCTCTAATACACTGTGAACTTTGACCCTATGTACTTCCATTACCTTCTCCTTTCAACTTCCCCATGAGTCTCCTTCCAAAATAAGTTTCATGTAATTTATATTATATTTCATGTGATTTACATAGATGCCCATTTTTGATACTTATGTAACCTAGGATCCCCATATGATAAAAACATACAATATTGTTTTTCCAAGTATGAGTTATTTACTTAATTTGATAATCTCAAATTATCCCATTTTCCTACAAAAGACATAACTTCATTGTCCTTTCTAAATGAACAAATTACACTGTGTTCATACTCCATTTCTTTGTCTAGTCATCTACTGATTGTTAACTTGGCTGTCATGAATAATGTCACAATCAACATAGAAGAGTCTCTATAGAATGGTGAATTAGATTCCTTGTCAGATATTCCCAGGAGTTATATAGCTGTATATTATGCTAGTTCTATTATTAGTTTTGATGGCCCTCCAACTGGCTTCACTACTTAATATTCTTATTTAGCTAGTATAGGAGTTCTTCCCCATCTATATCAGCATTTCTTGTTTTAATTATAACTCTTCTGACAGGGTGATAGATTTGTCCTTCCCTAGTGGCCAAAGAGGCTGAACATGTTGTCATGTATTTATTAACCATCTGCACCTAACTTTTGGTAACATATCTGTGTGGTGGTTTGAAAGAAAATGCCCCACAAATGCTGTGGCACTATGAGGAAATGTGGCCTTGTTGGTGGAGGTGCGGTGTTGTTGGAGGAAGTGTGTCACTGTGGAGATGGGCTTTGAGGTCTCATATATGCTTAAGATACTGCCCAATAACACAGTTCACTTCCTGTTGCCTGCAAGATGTTGAATTCTCAGCTCCAATACTATGTCTGCCCATATGCTACCATGTCTTACCATGATGATAATGGACTGGACCTCTTAACTGTGAGTGAGTCCTCCCAATTAAATAATTTCCTTTTTAAGAGTTGGTGTGGTCATGGTGCCTCTCCACAGCAATAGAAACCCTAAGACAATCTATTTGTTCATTCTTTGCTCATTTATTATTTCCATTATTTCCTTTTCTGTGTTTAAGGTTTTGGTTCTTTACATATTCATAATATTAATTGCCTATCAAATAACTAGACAAGAATATTATTTTTCATATCTTAGGCTATCATCTCACCCTGTTCTTAATTCTTTTGCTCTCTAGAGGCTTTTAAAATTTGCTCAAACCTGTTTGACAGTTTTTGAAATTATTTATTTAGCTGTTAGAATTTTTTGGAAAAACCTTGCCTATGCCTCTTTCTCATAGGCTCTCTGCTACTAGATTCAGAGCTTCAGTCTTACATTAAAGTCTTTGTTCCATTTTGAGTTGCTTTTTGTGTGAGAAAGAGATATGAATCTAGCATTCTCTTTACCATGTTCTTGAATGTATGATTTTGAGAACTTTGTCAAAATCTAAGTAGCTGTCATTATGTAAGTTAAATTCTGCGTTCTCTATTCTAGTCTACTCATCTTACTGTTAGTTTTTCTGCTTATATTATCCTGCTTTTATTACTATTGATCTGTAGTATAACTTGAAATTGGGTATTATGACACTTTTGCCATCATTCCTTTCACTCAGGACTGACTGCCTTAGCTATTCTGAGGTTTTTGTACTTCCAAATAAAACTCAGGATTTTCCCTCCTTCTGTGAATAATATCATTGGAAAATTTTTAGAGAGTGTATCAACCTGTAAATAACTTTCAGCACTATAGCCATTTACAGCATTCTGCCATTCTTTGATCAGGAAAAACCTTTTCATCTCCTAATGTCTTCCAGTTTTACATCTTTGTTATTTCTCATAGTACAGGTTCCTTAGATGTTTATCCATAGTGCTTCTGAAGCTTTTATGAATGTACTTGTTTCCTGGCTTTATTCTCAATGTACTTATTATTGGTATAGAAAAACTATGAACTTTTAATATAAATTTTGTGTCCTGCTACTTTGCTAAAAATGTGAGTAAGATCTAAGAATCTTCACAATGTGTAAAAATATGTATCATACTGGGGGAAAAGAATAAGGCAAGAAGCAGGCTCCCTTCCTCTTATAGCATAGATTTAAACTTCAGCTTTTTAAAATCAACTATTTTAAATGACTGATTACTTCTAAATGGCTAGATTTTGCTAATTAATGAATTACGTAAAGTATGATCATCGAGTTCTCCATCTGCTATTTGTTTGTATATAAGAAACAAAATATGCATGCCTCGGTTCAAAACAAGGAAAAGAAGCTTTAAAAAAAATTAAGGAAAAAACTAGACAGCAGTGTGTCTTCCAATTATATCAAGTAGAAAGTAAGGAAATAACCAAGGGCAATTGAAAACACCAAAGAAATTTTGGTTGGTGCAAGCTCAGTGGTAGATAGGGTTAACATTTCTAAAGCTGTTGTAGCTGAAGAACCAACTGCATTTTAGGTTGCTTAGATTAGAGGCTTTTCAAAGGAATCTGAGTCCTTTATAATCTACCCGGGGTTTTCACATCTGCTGTTTGTAAGGATTGTGATCAAGGGAGGCACAGAAAAACAAATTACTGAGGTATAAGGAGTTTATTGGAAGAGGTATTAACCCCATGGACAGACAGAAAAAAAAATATACCATGGTTGGGCCTCAGAGGAGAGTTCAGACTCCTCACAAGAGAAAGACAGCATTGTGGCATCTCTAAAGAGTATCAGAACCCATGTGGTCCAAGTAGAAACCTGCTTTTACAGCTCTCTGAAGATGAGGGAGATTCAGAGCAAGAGTCCACAGCCAGGCTGTCTGATTCCCAGGCAGGAGGCATGGGAGTAAGTCGAGAGTAGAATAAGTATGGCCCCAATTGTGCCAATACCTTAATATTAGCACCCTTTAATGTTAACTCAATTCCCAGGTGAGGAACCCTGTGTGTTAGGTTAGAGCTCGCAGAGTGTGTCCCAGTATGGTGCCTGTCTGTATCTATGAGAGGAGGCTTGAGCAGAGGCTGGATTCTCACATTCATTTTTATATTGCTCACTGATTTCAGAAGACACTTTATGGGTAATATCATGAGAGTGTGTTTTATCCAAAAGTAGAGAACAATGATGATAAGATTTTTCAGAAAAATGCCAGACAAGTCAAGATCTGTACAGCCAACAGTCAAAGATTTAAGTAGGAGATGGAAGGGCAAAGGGACAGGTCTTTCTAGTTATTATTTAGGTTGTCACATGCAACATCAAAGAAAAAATTAAAGACCAGCAGATGAAGGAACAATAGATCTCTCATGAAAACTATTTTAGTTGATTTAATTTTAATTGGGAAACTCAACAGTACACAGGTTAACACTGAGCACAGTTACAGACACACAAATAGAGTAGTTCAAATATAGCCAATACATTCAAATCCATGTCCTCTTAAGCTCCTTTTTTTGAATGACAGTCATAGTATTTTGTTGCATTTTATTTACCAGTTTATACAATATATAAACTTTCTCTCTTTCTAATTATTTAACAGATCAGATCAATATATTTATGTAAGGACTTGGAGAAATTCATATTTCACTATTAAACAGAGCAAGAGTTTTAACAATTTCTTCTAAATAAAAACTTAGGAAGTCACTTACTACTCAGGTGCTACTGTGAAGCCAACAGAAAGGATGCCTTAGTTTCCACTCCAAGGAGCCTGCTAGCAGTAATAGTAATATGGATGTGCTCTAGGTGACGTATGGTAGATCCATGACTAAGGCTTGGGTTGAGAGAATGAGTAGCGAATGACAAAGAATAAAATAAATTTATCACAGGTGATCATCGGTAAGCGGAATATTAAAGGGTGAGGAAAAGTAACTTTGAGAGGGAGGTGAGGAAAGGATGTAGTATTAGCAACAAAGTCACATGGGAAGAAGATGCCAACACATCTTACCAACCTACAAACATCACCTTATTGTGAGAGCAAAGTCTGATAAAGTGGCTTGATGAGAAGAAGCCAGAGGGAAACATGATAGTGAAAAAAAATTCTAAATTTATTACATAAAGATGAATACTCACACTATACACTGAATTTGTTTAAGTCTTTTTTCCAAAAGAAATTGCATAAACTTATGAACAGCTAATTTCTATATATTAAAAATAATGATCATTAAGACATTAAAATACATTAGATTTAATTAGTATAAAGTAGCAGGTAAATTGAATAAAATTTTACAGTTTTAGTTTTAGAAAAATTAGATTGTTACTACTACTGGAGTCAGCAATCACATGGGAAGTAGAACATACTTGAAATTCACTACTGATAAAAGTACAAACTGATGCAGATTTTTGGGAGACTATTTGGAAACATTTACAACCTTTTTAAAGATGTGAATATCTTCACTGAAATTCAGACAGTGGGAACAGTGGCAAATACTTGCAATCCCAACAAGAGCAAAATAAACAATTCCCATATTTGAAGCCAATTTGGACTACATAGGGAGTTCTACACCAGTCAGGAGACTCCATCTCAAAAAAGAAACAAAACAAAATACGAAAAATATATAAAAGAAAAAGATAATCTCTAACTCTACATAGGTATTCTAAAAGTGCATAAAATAACCTAAATGTTCATCAGAAAGAAGATTATTAGATACATTAGTGAATTCTGTATCTCAGTACTGGTAACTATGATACATTAAAAAGAAGTAGATTCATGTCACAAAGGCTCTCAACCAAGTTTAAATATGAACAGCAAGTTTAATATGGTCTATATGTTCTTTACAAAATATCTCTATTTCTGTCTGTATCTCTTTTAAATTACCAAGCAAAGCTATATACGTTCATGTGGCTATGGGAACATACACATACAAATGTAGAATAACATATGACATGGAAACATCTGTGAGATCACTGGTATTCAATTAATTGCTGAAAGGGGAGTTTTATTTTTCTGAATTGCATAAACGTTAATAATATATAATAATAATAATAAACAATAATAATTATACATTATGTATAATATAAATTGCAAGCATTATCCTTAAACCTGTGGGGGATCATTGAAAGACTATAAACAGAAAAATCGCAAAAATGCATTTGCATTTTAGAAACATCTTTCTGCCAGTTGAGTATAAGAAGAAAAATTGATGTTGAGAAAAGGATGTCAATTTAAAAAAATACAACAGTGATCCACAAACTTTTTAACAGTCATGTGATGTCAATAGAGATGAACAAGATAGAAAGAGAATGGATGGGGATTTAGGACAGAGCCAACACAGGTTATGTGGATTACCACTGAAGGATACAAAGTGACAGTGATGGAGGAATCCACATGATCCTTATGTCTCCACCTCAGTGATTGACTCAAGAACCAATCCAGCTTACTAAGAGGAACAAGGTAGACAAGTAGGGAAAGAAGATGCGGATGGAATTGGTATCAGAATGAGTCTTAGACCCTTGCTGTATAGGTGACCTACTCCTAACTAATTTTCTGACCAATTTTTATTTTTTCCCCTTGAAATATATTCATTTCCTTCCATAAGATGTCAATGGCAACTGAGTTAAATATAAACACACTAGTTTTCTATAATGCCTCATGAAATTTCTATATTCTGCAAAAACTCACCCAGAAAATAGCCACATAGACAAATGCCAGCCAATCAAGATCTTAAACCCTGAAAAACCCCAACCTCTACTATGAAAAAAAAAAAAACCCTACCCCAACTGAGCTTGGCACTCTCTGCTCTCAACCACTGTGTTGACAGATGGAAAGTCCAAGCTTAAGCTTGAATAAAGACTCCTTGCCTTTACCAAAAGAAAAAAGAAAAGAGAGAGAGAGAGGGAGAGGGAGAGGGAGAGGGAGAGGGAGAGAGAGAGAGAGAGAGAGAGAGAGAGAGAGAGAGAGAGAGAGAGAGAGAAGAGAGAAAGAAAGAAAGAAAGAAAGAAAGAAAGAAAGAAAGAAAGAAAGAAAGAAAGAAAGAAAGAAAGAAAGAAAGAAAGAAAGAAAGAAAAGATCAGTAATCTTAATAAATGACAAAACAGACTACAGGCTTCTGGGTAAGATCAACGTGAATGAGAGAAAAATTCAAATAGCCATGACTTTACAATATAAAGTTTATTTCTCTCATATTTGAGCGGTTTCCAGATGGGAACAACCAGAGTATGGGGTGGCTTCTCAGTCAGTCCTCAAAGATTCAGGTTTCTTCTGCTTCTTGAGCAGCCGCCTACAGTGTGAAGCATAAAACCATTCTGAGCAGCTTCATCACATGTCCTCATCTGTATACACAAAGATACTGTGAAATAAAGCTGGTTTTATTCTGGCAAACAACATGTAAGCTTAAAATCAAGATTTCATAAAATAGAATCAAGTTAAGCCTTCCATCTGACACTGTGCAGTCTGCTGTAGTGAGAGGTGCTATACTTCTCTCAGTGTTCAAGGATGCCCTGGGCTGCTCCTTTTGAAGAAAACATGCTCCAAAAATTGGAACAGTTTGCTGCATTTAATACTCAAGTTAAATATTGGGCAGCAGCGGAACACTCAGGAGGCAGAGGAAGGCAGATCTCTATAAGATGGAAGCAGGTACATTGGGAGTTTCAGGCCAGCCAAAGTGGTATAGTGAGATCCTTTCTCAAAAGCAAAACATAAAAAAAAAACCACCGGGTTTTGTTTGTTTTATTTATTATTATTAGAAAAAAACTTCATGCTTATATGAAAGTTTTGAGCATATACACACATGCATACACACACACACATTGTCTCTTATGAAAGGTTTTCTTATTGGCTGATGTGGGTCATTAACCTAATATCTATCTATTCTTCATTGTTTATTTCTTTTCTTCTGGCCATTAATATTTATCCTTGACAACAGTGCTTTCTATAAGCACGATTTTCTAGATTATAACTCAATTTTTACTTAAATACATACTCTCTGAAAATCTCTCCAAATTCAGAGTTTATGATTACACTTGAGCAGTATTTTCACTTGCTTTTCCCTTCCTTTCAGTATCTTCTCTCCTTTGTCATCAACACTCAGTGTTGTGGAGATGAGATTCGAAGGCGTGCTGATCTAAGTCTTTCTAATTAGGCTGCTCTCATTTACCACAGTTCAGCCCTGTGCCCAGGTTACCCTGGAGTTATATGCACCCAATTAAGGAACATTCAATTTGAGATCTATATGCCTCTGAGTATGAATGGTAAGTCTCCATAATTGAGTTTGATCCAGCTGCTCATTCAGCTGAGGTGAATGTAGTCTTCTGGGGCACTAGAGTACCATTTAGTAAATTATCTCATCCAGCACACTAAATTCGCCTCACATGGGTGAACAGTTTCCTTCCAGGGAATAGTTTCTTCTCCCCAGTTCTGCACTGGCCCAACATTATTGATGCTTTGGGGTTATTTGTATGACACAGTACTTACCCATAGACCCAGACAATAATGCTGAACCATTTTGTCTCAGAGCACACATATAAATCCAAAGAGAAAGGAGAAAGCTGATTATTTTGCTGTTTTATAATCAATAGGAAGAATACATCATGATTCTCTATACTCAAAACTGTAAAAGAAAAGGGCTGGCAAATCCACCATAATACAATAAAATGATTTCATTCCTTAAACTTTTCAGTAAACAAGCATCTTTTTTTAAACCTTCAGTACAACAATACAATCATAAAATGAGCCTATTTAAATAGCGATGAAATTGAATGGAATGCATAGAAAGCAGCTTTTCACTGTAAATATAATTGTTCACTTTTAACTGTGTCCTATTATAGCTATTATCACTTCAGACATTTATGAGTTCTGCTCTTGAAAATGAGTGTTCAGAGTATGAAGCAGTTGTCATGGTGCTATAGTTTGTTAGGGGATGCTTAGAAGGTAGTTGGGTGCCCAGAGTCTATGCAGAAATAAAACTCAAGCATACTGCTTCCTATGTTTTCCTTTACACAAAAATATCAGGGCTGTTTCTATAACACTGTCCTTTATCCAAGATACCATATGTGCCCTCAACTTCTAGCAGGGCATTTCAGCAAAATATCCAGATTCAAATAAATGCCAGATTTTGAAGGGTGATGCAAAGCATGATTGATAGGTTAGCTGGGATCTAATGATATAGTCAGAAAGTGTGTTGACATTAACTTTGAAGAGTGAATCCTCAGGAATATTTTCCATGCTGAGCAACACCTGCTAGCTTTCCTGTTGGGGACCAGCCTTGGCAAAAACACATTTGCCATGGTAGTGGCATGGAAATTTAGAAATATAAGTAAAGAATATGAAGATGCATAAAAATAATAGAAGAGAAACCATAGAAAAGTACTAGGGGGCATTTCAGTGAATGCTGAAATCATCCACATTTAATTTTCCATATGCTATAAAAAGGAGAATACAATACAAAAGGGAGAAGAAGGCAACAAAAGACTTCTTTAACATGATAGAAAAGACAACTCGAACAGTTAATTTCTTTAATACTTTGAGACATCAAGTCGTTTGTTTAGGCAATGACGTCACTCTAGACCAAATATCCTGAAGGCAGCCATTCCCCAGGTAACTATATAATACAAAATAAAGAGCAAAAGTATGTTTGCATATCCTGACCATCTGCTGGATGGAATGGATCTACTTGTATGAGTCATCCTAATGTCAAAAGAACCAAGTAACCACACCCTGAGTCAGGACGCGGAGCTACATTTGTTAATAACTGAGCAACTTTAAACTCTCTAATCATCAGCCATGGTGGAAATAGGCTCACATTTTTGGGCCTCCAAACTTTTCCCTCACCTTTCTCCACACTAGGTCCTTGAATCACCTCTAGCAGGATTCTTTTCAAACATGCTGTACTGGGAGCCTCATGTTGAAGTCAGTCTACTAGGCTTTCAAGGATGGCCCCAGAGTAAGCCCAGTGGCACAGCAGGAAGCAGCAAAGATGGTGAGTGGAGGTATTGTTTCAGCATGCCCAGTAAACATGGCTGAGAATATTATGACACGGACCGCTTTGATTTGTTCCCACTTCCTCATTTCCCATCAGGAATGAGTGTTAGCTCAGATTGGATCAGAAAGTTAAATTAATATAGTCCTCAATGGTATCGAGCTTTAAAATGGAAAGCTACAATAAAACTTTTAGAGTGCATTAAAGTATGTAATATCCAACTCTTTTCAAGACCATTTCACATTATGATCCTAGATGAAGCAGAGCACGGCACACCATTGTTTCCTGTCTGCCAAACACACACACGCAAGCAGAGCAACTTCAGGCTTCCATCTAGAGTGAGGCCCCTAGAGAGTGAAAGCTCATTCAGTCACACTCCTCACAGACTAGAATCTTTTCTACTGTGCCTACCCTTCATCCGAGTACTTCCCAGTCAAAACCTTCTTCCTTCCCCTTACACACTAAACAAGAGAGGGCCCATATGCAAAGCAGAGGGAAGTGCAGGCAGGGCGTGTTTTTTATTAGCTGTTTTTATTAGCTGAAAATGTGACTTACTGTCCCCGTCTCTGTCTGTGAATACAAGAACAACACATTAGCTGGTGAGTGTGGCTTCATGTCATTTTTGTGTGTGTGTGTGACTCCAATGATATTCTAACTTGGACAACCGCTTGCATGAATTTGTTACTTGACCTTTAAAAACCGATATCAAATCACCAGTAACAGTGCCACAAAAACACAGGCAAGTTTTGTTAGTCCCATTTTGTCAACTGCATGCATAGTCCAATGTTTCATGCCTTATAGTGTGCCAAGTTCTGATGAAAATATAAAAATGAGACACTTCTGCAAATAATTTAAAATAAGATGTGTCATGAACGAGAAATAACTCTACTACAATGAAAAATGTGTTACGTGTAAGTGAAAATAAGAAACCACTGAAAGTGGCAGTAGTAAGGCCTTTTGTGACTACTCTGTGCCCAGTCCCTTAAAAACACCATATCATGTAATTGTCTTCATAGTATAGTATTTCCTCCATACCATTAAAAGGAAAAGTAAGACTCAGAGAGTTTCAGGGATTTGCATGAAATCATGTGCAAACTACAGCATAACAAAACTGTGACACTAGATGTCTCTAGCTTCAGGATCTACACTCTTCCCAGAGGTGGTGTTTCAATGTCATATCTAGACAGCAAAGCCAAGGCATGCGTATTTACTTTGTAGAAGGGGTATTTGATGCATGCAAATAACGACGGGTACATATCGAGTAAAATGGGAAGGATTTTGAAGCAATTCTAATGTCCTGAGTTTGTACTCAAGCTCAAGAATTTGAGATGGAATGAAGTTAATTAAAGGCACAAGAAGACATCAGAACCATGAAAATAGGCATCCAACTCAACATAAGAACCTTGCACGGTATAGGCAAGAGTTGGGAAGAAGATTCCACATGCTGACCTCAAGCAGACAGTGTCTACTTAAGAAAGCGCACATGCCTTGTGCTTTTGCCAAGGCACTACCACAATGGTTCCCAGTCTGTCACACAGGTGTCCCAGCAAAAGATAGAAAGTCCTATTAGGGCCAACTTGGTCTTAGTTTCTGTTGGCAGTTCCAATTGTTTATAAAATGATTGTGTTCCATGATCATTTTTATGTCAATCAGTGTTCAGCATACTGATGATTAATTCCATTTATTCTGTCACACTTTGCTGCCAAACGCATGCCAATTTAGTGCCATCTAACCTAAAAGACCTAACGCTGTAAAAATGTTTAAAAGTCTTAAACGAGAAATGATTGATATGCATAACACATTTGTTTGTGGCTAATGCTAACAAGCATTTCCTCATATCTGGGGATAAATCTAAATACACACATTCTCTTTTAAACTTTGTATACCGGAGCAACTAGGGCATGTATGTAGCAAGAGGGTACAGATGAGCCATGATGACCAGTCTAGTCTGCAGCTTCCTTTGAATGTTATGCAGGAACAGGTACAAAGGCAGCCTGCCTCCTGAACTCTTTTCTTGTGTGCTAAATGCGTAAGCCTTGTGGTAATAAAGTGGCAGATGAACCAACAGTTCATAAATATTAAAGAATAGTGCACTTTGACTACCAAGCTAAAGAGATCTAGCTCCCTTACACGCTGATAAATTCTGTTAACAATCCTTGGCTGACTCTTTGCCATCTGAGGTTTAGAAACCCCCTCCATTTTTCTTTAAAGGGCATAAAACTGTGAGCCTAGAAGACAACTACTGGGTAGGAATACATTGACCAAGACATCATGGGGCTCAGTCAGAGGGACATAGTTTCCAAATTCATTAACCTGTTCATTACTTCTCAGATTGTTTCTTAGGACATTCAGACTTTAGATTCCAAGTCCCTCGCCAGTTCCTATACACTAGGAACATTTTTCATGAGCATTTAAAGTAGAAAAATATGAGCCTCATTAAACTCTGATTATTATACATATTTTGAGGCTATGTATATTATGAAAGTATACATAGCTCTGAAAGCTCTAACATAGAAAAAAAATTTAGTCTTTTGTTTCTTCAAAGTCAAACTGCCTATGGACTGTGTATACAAAGAAAACTTTATTTCAGCTTGATAAATATTACATTGAACAAATGCAGGAGACAGTGTGTGGAGGACAACAGGAACTGTATGACCTACTCATCTCTATTAATATTTTTACACTTATTAATTTTGTGTGTATGTGTGTTTATGTGTGTAATTGAGTGAAATTATGTGCACAAGTGTGTAGGTACTCTCAGAGGTCTGAAGGCATTGGATGCTTAGAAAATCAAGCCACAGGTAAGTATGGACTGCCTGATGTGTGTGCTGAGAATCAAATCTGGGTCCCTAGCAAGAGCATGATGCTTTCTTAACCTCTGAGCCCTCATTCTATCTCCTTACCCCTGTTAGTAAGGGTCACAACCCAGTGGGGTGGACAAATGTATAAGCCACAGTCACTAGTTAGTTACAAGTGGAGATGGGTGCCATTTGTTTTTTCAAAATATTTTTTAAACATTTGGATTAATTTTTAGTCAGAGCTTTTACCCTCAGTTCATCCAGACGCCTTTGTGACCAGCTGATTTACTTATTTACTGCACCTGGCAAGGCCCTAAAGGCATCTGAGCTTGGCACCACAAACTGAAAAATAAACACGGTAACTATGGTGATGTTGTGTCTCTGTTGCAGTATTTAAGATTATATAGAAGGCAAAGAGGCTTGCGTAAACTGAATTCTTGCCAGATATATTTAAGCACACTCTCACAAAGGAAGTGATTTCTGCCAAGGAGAGAAAGGCATTGTAGGCGGGGGACACAAAACAGAGGGTGGAGAATAAAATATAAGCTTCAAGTCATAGACGTTGGAAGGTCAAGGGGGAGGAGAAAAGCATTTTTCCCTGGACTAACTGAATCCTTCCTGTACACATAGATAATCCCAAACACACTTCACAATAAACCAATGTATTCATTCTTACTGGCTCCCAATCACCCTACATTAATAAGCTAATGAAGATGAAACTCAAAGTTCTGCCTGGCTTCAGACGTAGCAATTTTTACTACTTAGTTTGGGATACCTATTAACAGATAGTAAATTTATTCAGGTCACTTATCTGGTAATTAATTTCCCTTGGCCCACTAAATATAAATTAGACCACTGGACATTAGCCCCACTAGGGGAAAATTTAAAAATCATTCAAAGAAACAAATGGAAAAACATTAAGTGAACAAATTATTTCAGAATAAAAGAAACATGATAAGGTTTTCTGGATCAACTTTATCACTTTCTCAGTAAGAAAACTAAGGCATTAAATATTTTATCTTAAAATATTTATTTTAGAGATAGATAAAATACATTTTTTAAGAAGAGTCTTAAACAGCTTCAATATCTTTTAATTCTTGTAGTAATAGGAGCAGCAGGGCTGCGTCCCCGCCGCCTGGCTCCTGGCTACCAGCTAGCTTATGCCCTGAAATAATTACACGGAAACTGTATTCTTTTAAACACTGCTTGGCCCATTAGTTTCAGCCTCTTATTGGCTAGCTCTTACATATTGATCTAACCCATTTTTAATAATCTGTGTAGCCCATGAGGTGGCTTACCAGGGAAGATCTTAACCTGCTTCTGTCTGGAGTGGGAGAACCATGGTGACTCCTTGACTCAGCTTCTTTCTCCCAGCATTCTGTTCTGTCTACTCCACCTACCTAATTTTCTGTCCTATCAGGCCAAGCAGTTTTCTTTATTAGTTAACCAATGAAAGCAACAGATAAGATACAAGACCCACCTCCATCAAATTCTCCTTATTAGTGCTATAGTTAAATCATAACAGTCTTCATTATATCATTTAAAATAACTGTGAAAAAGATAAAAATTCATTTTATTTTATTTATTTTTATTTTTTATTAAAAATTTCTGCCTCCTCCCCACCTCTGTCTCCTATCTCCCTCTCCCTCCCTCGCTCCTCTCCCCTTCCCTCTATAGCCCAAAGAGCAGTCAGGGTTCCCTGCCCTGTGGGAAGTCCAGGGTCCTCCCCCCTCCATCCAGGTCTAGTAAGGTGAGCATCCAAACAGCCTAGGCTTCCACAAAGCCAGTACATGCAGTAGGATCAAAACCCAGTGCCATTGTTCATGGCTTCTCAGCAGCCCTCATTGTCTGCCATGTTCAGAGAGTCCAGTTTTATCCCATGCTTTTTTAGACCCAGTCCAGCTGGCCTTGGTGGGTTCCCAATAGATCAGCCCCATTGTCTCAGTGTGTGGGTGCACCCCTCGCGGTCCGGACTTCCTTGCTCGTGGTTCGTCACTGAAGAAATAGCTGACATTTAATGATATCCTTTTCCCCTTTGGCTCCAATATTGCATTATGAGTTAACAATTAAAAATGAACAAGGTGAGATATCTCTAATATTTATATTACTATGACCTAAAAGACTAAAAATGTCAAAAGCAATATAATATCACCTTGATTTTTAATTTTAAAATGTTCTGAAGGATCTGCATTGAGATTAGTTGTACAACTACAGAGGAAAATACTGATTTACCTTCAGAACTATTTCCATGAAAATAAATTTAGAAAATGAACCAAATTATGTAATTGTAACTTTGGCTTAGATTAGAATTTTTCCAGAAAGCAATAGTGTCACCAGAATATTTTTCTTATTTGTTTTTAATTATATAGGAGTACCAGAGGTCATACTTTAATGGGTATTGGCTGAATAAGTGATGAACAAAAGGAGAAATGAATGAATGATTCATTCAAAATTTCCCATATATTTTTGTTTTTTCCATTCCTTTGTTTATGTTATGTATATGGAAAACAATTTATATTTTAGAATATAATGAACTTTAGAAACTTAGTTAAATTCACTTATCATTGGTCATAATTTTAAAATGATTTTTTTGTTTTATTAATTCTTTCTCATACAATATATCCCAACCACAGTTTTCCCTCCCTCCACTGCTTCCAGTTCCCCCGTACACACCTCTTCCCTTCCCCTGATGCACTCCTACTTTATTTCCTTTTAGAAAAGAGCAGGTTTCCCAGGGATATTAACTGAACATAACATATCAAGATGCAATAAGACTAGGTACCAACACTCATGTCAAGGTTGGACTAGGCAACCCAGTAGAAGAAAAAGGGTCCCAGGGGCAGGCAAAAGAGTCAGAGCCTCATCCACTCCCTCTGTTCGAAGTCCCACAAAAGCACTGAGCTACTGACTTATATTATATATATAAAGGACCTAGGTCCGTCCCATGCAGGCTCTGTGATTGCCTATTCAATCTCTATGAGTGCTTATGAGTCCTTCCTTAATTGATTATGTAGACTGTGTTCTCCTGGTGTCCTTAACCCCTCTGGCTCCTACAATTTTTCTTCTCATTCTACTGTGAGTTCACCAAACTCTACCTAATGTTTGGCTGTGGGTCTCTGTTTCTGCTTCTATCAACTGTTGAGTGAAGCCTCTCTGATAACAATTGAATTAGGCACCAATCTAAGAGTATAGCAGAATATCATTAAGAATCATTTCATGAACTAACTTTCTTTAGGTCACTTGTGTTTGGTACTATCCTGGGTCTCTGACTCATCCAGCTTCTGGCTCCCAGCCACCCAGACAGAGTCTGGCATGGGTTCCTGCTCATTGTATGGGTCTCAAGTTGGACCAGTTATTGGTTGGCCACTCCACAAATTCTGTGTCACCATTGCCCCAGTATATCCCTGCAGGCAGGACAAGTTGTAAATCGAAGGTTTCTTGGCTGGGTTGGTGTTCCAGTCCCATCACTGAAAGCCTTGCCTGGTGACAGAAGATGTCCAGATCAGGTTCCCTATCCCCCATTACTTGGAGTCCAAGTTAGGACCACTAAGACCAAAAATGAGAAGCATAGTATGTATTCACTCATAAGTGGATATTTGCTATTAAGTAATGGATATCCATGCTATCATCCACAGACTCAGCAGAGCTAAGTAACAAGGTGGGCTCTAGGCAGGTTGCATGTATTTCCCTGGGAAGGAAGGAGGAAAGTTTCCATATTCTAAGTCTAACCAAAAATTACTTCCCTTCAGAGAAAATAATTTGGACTAGAAAGCAATTGGGCATGCAAGTTCTTTAGATCCTTGGGAGTTTCTTGCCTAAGAAAAGATATGACATGCTTAATTTCTTCATTCTTATGTCTACTTATTCAACTTACATTTATTGAAGCTATCCTCTGTATGCCTTCTGATCACAGTTACAGAAGACCAGTCTGGCTGGCCTCAAGTGCCACCAGAAGCATAAACCTTTTTATAGTGAAATGTATATAGGTTGAGCATCTCAGCCTTCATGTATACCATCAGTGAGGGAACCAAAGCAAAGGTCTCTGTGACCTAAGGTCGTATTGTTCTGATGCTGTGCATAAAGATGGATCTTCTTCCTAGGGTTGTTCCTCTTCAGTCATGGTCTAACTTTATGACTCTTCAGTCACCTTCCTGGTTGTAGAAAATTAGTAAATATTTTCTTTGACGTAAAAGTGTATGACTTCCGTCTTCTTAGAGGAAGAAAGAATTGTGGTGCTATAAATTACTGTAACTGAGAAAGAGAAGAGAGACATGTAGGTAAAAAAACACAAGATCCAGAAGCAATAAAAGGATGTTATGTAGTCTAGTAAAGAAAGAACTAATGTGCTGGAGGGAGGAATATCTTCTGTCTTGCTCAGTGAAAACAAAACTTGGGATAGCATTTGGTTTAGCAGTTCCATTTTCATAGTGAAGGTGTTCTAACTGCAGAACAGAAGCACATTCATTAATCCAAAACCCAGTCATAAGGTGATATCTAAGATGCAGCTACATTGCTCCTATCATGAGTAAAGGATCCCTCCTGATGATCACAGACTCAGTCCTCAGCTCTACTAATTTGTTCATATCTAATCAGCAAGCATCTTTGAGCTGCAAGTGTCTGCTGTATGGATTGTGCTCATCTATTTGTCATAGATGCAAATTACTTCATTGTGTTATTATATTATTATGCTTATTCTAAAATACAGAATATAGAGTCAGGTTTGGTGGTACACACTATTAATCCCAGGATTTTTGAGGCAGTTAGGCAAGCAGATCTTTGTGAGTTGGAGGCCAGATAGGGCTGAAAGAGAGAGAGAGAGAGACAGACAGACAGACAGACAGACAGACAGACAGACAGAGACAGACAGACAGAGAGAGAGAGAGAGAGAAGAAGGAGGAGGAGGAGGAGGAAGGAAGGAAGGAAGGAAGGAATGAATAAACGAACGAATGAATGAACGAAGGAATAACGAAGGAAGGAAAAATGGAAGGAAGGATATAAAAGTGGATTTTAATAATTTAACATCTAACTTCATTTTATTTTGACAATATAATAGCAATACACAGAGGTACATATAAAATGCCACTTATTTGTAACTATTTGTTATTAATAAATCCTTATTTTTAATATTTATTAATGTGTATAGTCTCTTCTATTTATATATGATTACTTAATGCTTCCTTGTCATAATATATTTGATAAAAAATTCATTTCAAGAGCTGAAAGTGTAGACACTCCATAATATGCTTGCCCCTTGGGCTTTATTACTTTTCCTAACATGTATACGTGGTTGAGAACACCTATATAGGAATAACACATTCTTCTATAATCATTACAAAATGCTGTATTTTTGCCACATGCATGGGAACATGTTTCTTAAGTTCAATTCTGGAGTACTCGTCTTTAAGTCAGCATTTTGGATTTCTACACATAGATCATAATGATTGCTTGCAAAACTGTCACTTAGCAAAAGTACTATGAAGAAACTGCATCACAAATAGTTGTGTTATTGTTTAACATTTTAGCATAAACATAAATGACTGACATGTAGTGTTTAAACATGGATTTTAATTTTTTTATTAAGGATTTATGAATGTACACAGAAGGAAGAGTCACAAAATTTCATCAATCTTTTTCTTTATTTCCTTCCTTAAGCATTTTTTAAAATTAGTATAATAATAGTGAGATGATAGCACTGCCTTATATATGTGATGATTTGCTTCAATTAAATCCTGAAAATGAGCCCTAGGAGGTGTCATCCATTATCCTTTTCATTTTAGAAATGAAGAAGTGGAAGCTCAGAGTTCTCTGCCACTGTCTGTTACTTTTACACAAATACCCAGTGACACCTAATTTTTAATGCAAAGTCGTTCCAGAGACATTGCTGCAATATCAATTTAGAAATGAGATTTTGTTTCATAGAGTTTGCACCAAATATGTTCTAATTATTGAAAATAGTTACCCTGCAGGCCAGCTAACTTTCAGACATAAAAATGTAAGTAACTCTCAATTATGTTATCAAGTCAGATGTCAGATGCAGGCCATGTCAACTTGGCCATTTTTGGGTGTTGCCTCATTATATACACTAGTAGAAAACAACATTTATAATGTTTTTGAGAATTTCATACATAAGTATTGTATCATATCATCTGTACCCCTCTGTCTTCCCATCCAACTCCTCTACTCTTCACCTTGACACCGTCTCAAATCTTTTATTACATACAAACATACACACAAATATGCACACACATGCATGCATATGCATGCTCATAAAACCTGCAGAGTACATTTAGTAGTAATGTTTAATGTACATGTGTTTAGTGATGACCACATGAGATTGAATAACTTGTTAGAAAGTTAGCCCCTGGAGAAGACTGTGTCCCTCTTTCGGCAGCCATTAATAACCCATAGCTCTTCACCTATGCGTGGCATCCTGTGAGCTTTCCCCATATGTGGTTGCAAATCAGTCAGTCTTGTCATTATGCAGGTCTAATTTTGGTAACTATATTTTTGAGATTTCATGGGTGTAGCTTCCCTATCATATATGGAAGACATACGCTTGCAACAGACATCTTGGTCTTCTGACTCCTACAATCTTTCTGCCTCCTCTTCTGTAATAATCATATTTCACTACAGCATAATGTTTTACAGTGGATGCTACTAGCCTATAGAGACAGTTTTTCTTTTCATGGCAGTACATTATATATTGCAAGGCCCCAACCTTCTATATATTAAGCACCAATAATAACTTCACCATCCTAATTTATGATGTCGTAAGTGTGCATGTGCCACTGACCCTGAGAACCACTGTTCTAATGAAAGACTCAAGATACTAACAAGCCAGAAATGCAAGTATTCATGTTATAAATATTTAATAAATGCTTACTCCACTGAGTATAACTAAAATCGAAATGTTCAAAAAATGACAACTCTCCTGCTATAGATTTTGAACATTGCAACTTTAGATATAAAATAAATTATTAATATGTCTCACAATTAAAAAATAAAAGTCAAGAGTATGAGCAACTGGAGCAATTGACTGAGCCTGTTAAAATCATTTCATATCAAACCTGTGTTGGTGACTTCTAGTGTGGCGGTGGCAACATCCAAAGAAAAGAAATTAAAGACAGGAGTGATTTATTTGGGTTCAAAGATTTCAGCCTAGCTCCATGTTCTCAGATAGAATGTCCTGTTAGCTGGAACTTATGGCAGAGGCTATTCTTTTATCTGTTGGTGTGTAGGAAACAGAAAGAGACAGCAAAGGTCCAAGGATAAGATATCCCCCAAGGACTTGCTCCAAGCGATCCCCTTCCTCCAGTTAAGTGCCACCTGCTGAAATTTCTAGAAAGTTCCCTAATAACCCTACCAGCAAGGAACAGGCTGGTGAAAACAAACACCTGTGGGGGCCATTGTATATCCCATCTATAACAAGTCCTT
Organism: Microtus pennsylvanicus; assembly: GCF_037038515.1. Lineage (NCBI taxonomy): Eukaryota > Metazoa > Chordata > Mammalia > Rodentia > Cricetidae > Microtus > Microtus pennsylvanicus. The sequence goes on along the minus strand of NC_134579.1, from coordinate 910,278 downwards.
AAATTTGATTCCCTGTGAGTGAAGAGAAATGATAAAGTGTGGTTATCACATAATGCCTGATTTCAGCAGAATGTGTATCCATGCACAGCACTTTCACAGAGTTTTATTAGCCTTTACATAAGGTGATAGTACTTTAAGAAACAGACACTGCAATAAACGAAAGACCTTTTTAACCGTGGTAAAGAAACAGAAAAAAGCCGTCATGAAAGGTGCAGTAAGTTGAGAAGAATGAAAGTTGCTATTAGATATGACAGCTGTCACAACAGCGCCCAGTAATAAATGTAATCATAGCAATGAAGTAATGTTTGTATTTAGTTCTTTTCAAGGAGTTAAAATAATGAGCATCTTTTCTAAATTGGTAGTTTCCTATGGTGCTGTCAAAAGTAGTAAAAACGAGACATCTTGAAATGTGCAATGTATTTACACTGCTTAGAAGCACTGCTCTAGACGGCTTTGTTCTAAGTTGCTTCCGTGGTTGTTTCATTTATATCTTTTTGTTTGTTTTTCTGTGTGAATAAGTTATTCTTTTTCTTGAGGTCTAACATACTTGAACCAATCTTTCTACTATTCAGGTTTAATAAATCCATTGTCAGCTAAAATGAACTATTTTAGTTTTCATGACATATAATAAAATCTGTGCTTCTTACAATATTTTTCTGTTATAACAATATCATTTCTTTTGTGGCCTTAAATAAAATGCTATGTGCATATATAAGATAACACCCATCTGGCATCAAGTGAAATGGCACCATTAGTGACTATGTTGTCCAGCAATGATAAAGTACACGGCAGGACAGAAAATACATTTGGGGGAGACCTTACACACAGGAGCTATTTGTGATCCGTGATGAATATGCTATGCAGTCACAAGAAAAAAACATGTTTTTCACTGTTCTTTGAAGTTTTGACAGAGTACTCTCTGGTCTACTCCTGGATTCTTTCTTTTTGGTGCAGCATGGGTTTCAGATTCTATTGGGACAATATCTTTATTATTCTTCATCTTTATCATTCATGTAGATGTGGGTAATACAAATGGCGTGACATACATTCATATCTGCCTCACCATTCCATGGTCTGACTCTTGGAACTAAATGCAGATTTGGAAATTTTGAACTGAGTATAGCAGTGTATAACTTATAATACAGTACTGGAGAGACAGAGGCCTAGTGGGTTTCTATGAATTCGAAGCCACCCTGATCTGAAAGAGTTCCAGTCAGGCCAGCTAAGGTTACATGGGAAGCAGAGAGAGAGAGAGAGAGAGAGAGAGAGAGAGAGAGAGAGAGACAGAGACAGAGACAGAGACAGAGAGACAGAGACAGAGAGAGGGAGGGAAGGAGGGAGGGAGGGAGGGAGGGAGGGAGGGAGGATGGTTTATTATAGTATAGTATTCTGCTACTTTTAAATCTTTAATTATTGTTAGATAATGAATCAAGATGGAGCCTGAATGGAATCGATAATGCCCTCTGCACTTGTGTGACAATCCCATAGCTTGGTCTCTCAGTAAGGTTTCTAACAGTGAGAGCAGGACCTCTCCCCGGTGCTTAGCTGACTTTTGGTAACCTGTTCCCCATGCTTGATTACCTGGACAGAAGGAGAGGAGTTTGGTCCTGCCCCAACTTGATGTACCATGCTTTGTGAAAGCCCATGGGAGGTCTACCCCTTTCTGAATTGAGAGGGAAGAGGAGCAGATGGGAATGGGAAAGGGGTATGTGGGAAAGTGGAGGGGATGGGAGAAGAAGAGGGAGGGAAAACTGATTGGTATGTAAAATAAATGGAAAAATACGTTAGTTAAATAAAATTAAAAAGAAAAAAAAGAATGTGGAAGAAGAAACCTTTTACTCTTTGCCTGCTTGCTCTTGCTGGCAAGTTTATTCCTTCACTGATATTAGAGCCTATTTCTTTGGGATTCTGGTATATACTGAAGACCAACTGATTCATCTAGCCTTGTGGATGGAACAATTACTGGATTCTTGGACCTTCCATTATAGACAGCTATTGTACCAGCTGGACTGTTGAACACAGCATGTAAGAAGACATTTTAAAAAATCCAATATATATGTAAATACACACACACACACACACACACACTCCACAGTTCTGTTTCCTTAGAGAACCTTGACTAATATACACAGAATTTATTTATATAAAAAAATTATAGCTAGCTAAGTGGAGCTTTCTTTCTTTAAAATGTAATAGAATTGTCTTATAAATTTTTGAGAAAAAGTATATCCCAATACTTGAATTTTAGAACTAAAACATTAATGAGATTTGAAATGAGATTTATTTTTATTATTGACTATAAGTTTAATTGCATGTAAACAATTACTAAATTTTCCATGAGTAAGCCTTTAATTAACAACATTTTTTATTTTTTCCAAGGATCCTTCCCAGCAATTGGCATGGAAGCCTTCTGCCCCAGCTTCCTGAGGGCTGGGTTTCTAAACAGCATCCAGGCCCCACATCCAGTGACAGCGGGAGGATCTCTGCCCCCCAGGATTCCTGCTGGTAGGTATCCCAAGTACACTCCTCCACCACCATAGCGAGCAATAGAACTCTCCTCACAGCTTATAGAGAAATAATGCAAACTGAATACTTTCAAAGGCATGGGGAATAAATGCCAGTGGCTCTTTGCAATGCAGGAAGAACATCTGTGACACCTAGTGCTGTGAAATAGAATCAAAACGGGGTAAAAGGCTTGCACCCCAAGTACCCACTTAGCATACAGCTTGCATAAGCAAGAACTAGAGTGACCTTGCTGCTTGGAATGGACCACAAAAGAGAACTGAAAACTCAGTATGCTGACAGAAAGAGGAATTGGACAAGTCTATAGAGATCTAATTAAGGTTCCATTTCACTAAAGGAAAACGATTTGAAGAAAAGCCAGATACTAAAAAAACTTGGAAGAAAATTTTGAGATTAAAATTCAAATCAGGCTTGGTGATGGATGCCTGTAATTTCAGCACTTGGGAGACAGAGGCAGGTGGATCTCTGTGAGTTCAAGGTCAGGCTGGTCTACAAAGTAAGTTCTAGGACAGCCAGGGCTGTTACATAGAAAAAGACTGTCTCTAAATACCAAAAAAAAAAAAAAAAGGAAAGAAAAAGAAATTGAAAGTCAGTCCTCTCTAAAAATAATAAACTGACAAAAAATATGAAATAGCATATCTCACATTCTAAACCTCAATTTCAGAATTTAGTAAAAATTTTTATGAGATATTCATGCATCACTATCATAAATCCTTTCTTTCTATCATTCAGTGAAGTTTAGAGCTGTCATCCTTCACCACAGCCAATAATGCAGACCTACTTTGCACTTATGTGAATGTTGACTCGACTTTTTACACCAAAATTCTTGTGTGTTTATCATAACTAATGGCAATGGTATAAATTATGCTAATACTGTAGGTATATTCCAGGGGATAGTAGAGGATAATGGAGCATATGGCATGGCTGGGAATTCTAAATTTTCAAAAGTTCCAAGATATACATTTGTTTGGTTTTCTTAATGCCAACTGTTCTAGTAATTATTCTGATATTTTCCTCTTGCCATCTAATTAATCTTGATATATAAAAATCAGCTAGCAGTTAATAGGTTTTGATGTCATTTTCTTTATTGTTGCCAGGTGATGCTGTGCCTAGAGACTTTATGACTGACAGCATTATCCTACGAACCAAAGTGATGCAAGTTAAAGGACTAGTAATTGTAATTCTGATGGTGCTCTACCCCTTATGTCCTGAGAAATAGAACAGTGAGGATAATATGGGGAAATTTTAGCGTCATTGCCAATGACAAGGGGGAAAAGTCATACATCAATTAAACTATATTCATAACTAATGACTGGTAACATAGAAAAATTACAATTCTCACCTCAAATAGAATGGGAAATAGTTTAATATGGAAAGAACTCTGAGTGACCTTGACCCAGGACTGCATATTTAAATTGCCCAAAAACCATGTTCCAACAAGGATAGTGATGAAATAGTTTCTTTTAAGATTCATTTTATGTATATGTATACACACATATAGCAATGCACCTCAGGAGTGCCTGCTGCCCAAAGAGGGTTGTGAATGCCATGTGGATACTACAAGAACAGCAAGTATTTTTAAACTCTAAGCCATTTCTCCAGCCCCCTCCTGAAGGTTTTTAGTCACAAAACAAAGAAAGTCCTCAATCAAGGCACTTTTTAAATGCATCAGTGGAAACACTGAGCAGGCAGCTAGAGTAAAGTGGAAACTGCCATAGGCCTCCCATGTTATCTGATGGTGTCCTTGGGTTTTAGATTGGTAGAAGGTAAGGATCTGTTTTCTTTCCCACAGTTCACTCACAACACGGACAATAAAGAGTCATTGGCTAAGATAACTCAAGGTATTTAATTTTGACTTCCAAAATCCAACTTCTCTAAAGTTATAATGAGTCAATCAGCTCTGTAAATTGCTCAGTGTATGTGTGGTTTCTCTGTGGACTATTTTTAAAATGAAGCTTTAGTTTATATAACTAATATATCCCAGGTTAGAGTTGAGTAGATAAACACAATTAGTAGTTTAGTGGTTTAGTCCTTAACATTAGTGGAAATCTGGTAAGTTTAGATATATCTGACAAAAATGACATTATGAAGTTTAACAATGATCTGAATTATTCAGCATTACTAGCAAAAAAATTGAAATAGCCCTTGTCATTTAGCCATTGGGAATGACAGAAGGAAGATGATCTTTCAACAACATAAACACAAAACTCGCTTCCAGAGCAGAATCTGAGAGCCCCCAGTGCTATATTCTTCTAGGCTTTAAGCCAAATTTGCCTCCAGCTTTCATAGGAGAAAAAAAACTCCACTCCGTTTTCATGACTTACATACAAATCAGGTGAAGCAAAATTGCTGCATGAAACATTTATAGATCTCAACTTGTTCCTGTTCCTTCAAACTGAAATTAACTTCGCTCACTTTTCCTGACTCATAACCCTCTCATAAATGATCCCTGTACATTTTCTTACCTTACAGCTAAGACTGCCGCATTTTCAGAGGTGATTTGTATTTTCTCTCATTCCACTTTGGCTAATTTCCTTCATTGTCTTGAGTTAAGAGGAATATTGCAGTCATCACGTGAAGATTTTTTTGTTCCATGCATTTAATATCTTGAAGTATTCCCCTGTCATATAATATCTAATCAGATGTTCATTCAGGGTTAGGATATCAAACCAAGGACAGGAAGCAATGTTCCTTTCCCGTAGCTAAGGGGACACTCCCAGAACCAGCTGAAGTGTAATGCCCGCTGGGTATCTACTAAGTGATTATATGCCACATAATTTGTTATTCTCTCAACACATTTCCCATGCCAGTGAAGAATTAGAAGACCTGTTCTAGGACTGATGCTAATTAGTTCCTGTTAATCATATTTAAATGAGTCGCCCAGCTATGTTTTATGTGGAAGGATTGTACTGATCTTTTGTTTTGCATCACATCCTGCTGTGAAGTGGCAATATTTCTACTGTGGCATTTACTTGTAACACAGAACTTCAATCATAGGATAATCACTAGATCACGAGAACCAGAAAATAGACAAGCTTGTCATTATTTGTGTAAAAACCATCAGTCATTTGTGTATTTCTTATTTCTAGAAAGGTCATTTGAAAGGTTTGTTTTTCTGAGTCCACTGGGATATTTTGACTAATGCCCAATGGCATGTGGTAGCGAGTAGGACTTTTAAATGGGTAAGTTCAGAAAACCAAATGGGCATTGGAAAGAAATCTCCCTAACATTTCCTCTGTGAGTAGTCTTAGCAGCCGATGCTACTCCAGAGCATCTCGGTCTGTCTGTCTGTACCATAAGAACGACTCTTTTTCTCATTTGCCTTTGAGAGTGTCTTCACTGTGTGACATGTTTGAGAAAATAGCCAACTTACTTAGACTCTTTCTTTGCCTACCTGAAACTGGAAAACAGTGTAAATGTGAACACACAGCGATTCCAAAACCAGATGTGTGGCTCCTAGGCATATAGTTAGCGATATTTAATATCACTTTGTTTGTTTTCAGAGAAAGAGACTTTAATCATTCTTAAATTCAAAGATCCAAACCTTTCTATGCCTGCACTCCTGCCCTTGGCTAGCCACAGTAGCAACAGGGTTCACAGCCCAACTTTGTATAAGTCGCTAACCTTCCAGCACGGTCAGTTTCACAACAAAGGATACACGGTGCTGAATAAATATTACAATTTCTCCACAGCCTATTTAACAAATATCATTCCTTTCTCTGATTCATGTGAAATGCTGTCTGATATGGAGCTAGGGAAATATTGTATGTATTATTGTTCAGTCTAAAATATATAGTTTAGGTGTTAAAATTAGACTACATGAGTTGGAAGTAGCAGGAGTCTCATGCCTTGTGATGCTAATATTCTTAGCTCTGGACCTGTACAGAGGATGCAGAAAAGAAACAGCATGAATGATTATGACGAGGTGGCAGGCTCGGGTGGAGTAAACCATCTGTTAAGGAAATCTAACAGTTTGTTTAAACTCACTGCTCCATGGGAAATCAACAGTGGAAAAGTATACATTAAATTTTAAAGGTGAACAAACAGTAGTTCAGAATAATCAAATTAAAACATTTGGTCTCCACATTTTCAGGCATGCTAAAGAGGGTGGGAAATGACTTTGATCTGAAATATTCCAAACCCAACCACTTACACAACTACTACTAAAGCAACACCTACTAGAAATTGTTCTCCTGATGATGATAATTATTAAATTAATTTTCCAAAGTGCATACAAAAATTGCCTTAATAGAATATCATTGTACTTAGTATAAAAACTCCTTACAGGATATACTATATATGTAGAAGATCCCCAGGATAAAAATATCCTATTATTCAACTGAGGTGTGTATCTGCTGTATATTTTGCAGTTGTAAATATTGCCAATTACCCAGGATGAATTATGGGTGAATGTGTCAGTGTGCCTGCTTAGATCAAGAGATGAAGGGAACTGTAAAAGCAAAGTACAAAAAATTCCATATAAGCTACTCAAATGTACTATAGTAAAGATACCCCTTTTTCTGGAGCACGAAGTTCTAGTTTTTTCCATCCTTGCTATGCTCATGACTTCGACCCTGTACCAACTTCTGTCCCTACTCAAGAGTTGTCACTCTTTTCTAAAGAACTCTCCTTCCCTAAAGTTTTTACAGCTTCAGGCTTCAAAAGAAAAGCCAGAAGAATGGTATCAAAGAAGAAGGGAAACAAAGTTAAAGACTCAAGCAGATAAGACAGGCAAGCATGATTACTGCCACCTCTGGTGAGAGAAGCACTGAGGAACAGGGTCACACAAAGAAGGACAGGATACCCAAGCAGCCAAAGCCTGAGGAAGTCCACATCTGGGACTGCAGTGCTAAGCTTTTAAAAGAATACTTGCAACATGGGTAGCACCAGGTAAAATATTTGCAACATTGATAGTTCTAGGTAAGATATTTGTAAGTAACATTGGTAGTTCTACGTAAAATATTTGTAATATTGTAAATTCTAGGTAAAATATTTACAACATTGGAAGTTTTAGGTAAGATATTTGTATGGGTAGTGCTAAGTTTGAGGGTTATTTTTAATCACCCATTTAGGATGTATTTTATAACCAATCAAAAACCAGATCAAGATCCAGATTTTATTTAGTTAGCTTGATTATTATTCAAACTCAGTGGGCTTAAAAGAGCAGGCACATGCTTTGGTTCTTGGACTTACCTAAGAAAAAGTACTACAAAGGTAGGGAAACGATTTAAAATTAAGGAAGACAAGTTCAAAATAGCATTTGGAATTTTAAAAAGTCAGAATAGGAACATACACTGAATTACAGATGTTATTAAAACCTGCAAATCTTACACTTGAGAAACTTGAATATGGGTTATGAAATGAAAGAATCCTCTGGACAAGTCACATGATCCAGTGATACAAGACACAGATTCAGATTCCTCACAGCTGTACTTTGGTTCTTTTCTTTTTTGTGGGGAGGGGTAAGAGTCATCTTTTGTAACAAAACTGAAAACATGGCAGTTCTTTAGCCATGCCGAGCACCGAAAGTTAGCAGAAGGCTATAGACTTTCTTTCCTAAGAAGATGGGCATGCATTCTGTAAGTTTCAGGGTGCCACTGAACAGACTGAAACTCAGAAAAGGGAGCATGTGTCTAGTTCTGCTTTCAAAGTCCTGCTCAGAGTGAGAAGTGAGCACTGTCGCCAGTATATAGACTGATGGTGTCTTAAAAAGGAAGAAAGCACCTGCGCAGTACATTTGATAGCAAACTCTTGAACACGCTCTGAGCTTTTTTTCTTATCTGCCAGAAAGACATGAAAAATCTTAAAAGAGCCTTTAAATAAATCTCTCTTCCATTTATATGTGTCTATTCACAATCTTTAAAAAGCTTTAGCCTTTGACCTTGGCTAAGCTTTCTTATTAACATAAAAGCTTCTTTTTATCTTACTATCATTTGAATAAGTTTGAATCTTAAAAAATATAAATCTTAAATAACTACTTAAAGTCTCACTAAAAACTTACCCAGCACCTAGAGATCTTGTTTATTATTCTAGATTAGATGTCATTTATTTTAGTTCTATTTAAAGATGTGCTCAATTCTTTTGAAGGATTTGTCAAAAATAAAAAACAATCATTTTCTTCTTACAAAGAAAATTCTAAACAGCCTTACACCGTTTGCTAATTCAGCTGAGTCTCCATGTGAATCAGCATTTAATCTTGGCATTGAGTGGGGTTATTTTGTGCGTATGTTTTCTCCCTAATTAGAAACACCAAAGGGTCCTGGCTGCTCCAGTACCTCTTTGCCTCTAGAGAGCCGTTCCCTCAGGCTGCAATGCATGCCCTGTTGGGCAGCTGGGCCACTTAAGAACATGAGTAAGAGAGACACCAGCCCTGGAACAAATACATTGCCGTTCAGCACTCAATCTTTGGCTTAGTAGGGCAAAGCACAGTGGAAACCGCACTCTGACACAATGTGGGCTTTTCACGGTTCTTTTCACAGGCGGCTTGCAGAGAGTGCACTTAGCGACACTGAACTTTAAGAAAGAAAACTTAAACATCTTGTAAAACTTGCAGCAAAAGTTCGGATATAAATAGTAACTTCTCAGGGTGGGAAGATTGTGTATAATAAATTTAGCAATTGTCTTCTTATTAGAATTAAAAATTCATTTCATTCTAATTGTCTGTGTAGATGGTGCAAGTAGGGATCTGAGTCTGTTCGGCACTTGCCAAAGTGTCCCAGGATCTTGTTGAAAAATGCAGTTTCTTATGTCAAAGGGCAATGAGCTGAACAAGAAGCACAGGGCTAGAGATAAAAATAAAGGGTGAGAGAAAGAGAGAGAGAGAGAGAGAGAGAGAGAGAGAGAGAGAGAGAGAGAGAGAGAGAGAGAGGAAGAAAAGGAGGGAAGGGAATAAGGAAGGAAAGAGAGAAAGAGTGGGTTAGGGAGGAAGGAAGAAGGAAAGAAGAAAGAAAGAAAGAAAGAAAGAAAGAAAGAAAGAAAGAAAGAAAGAAAGAAAGAAAGAAAGAAGACAGACTATTCAGGATAAGAGTGAGCTAGAAAATTGAGGGAAGAATGTGTGCTCCAGAACTCTATGCAGAAACTATACTGCCATTTATTTTTTAAAAGATTTATTTATTTATTATATATACAATATTCTTCAGTATGGCAATAGGATAGGGTCATTTCAGGCTCCCTCTCCTCAGCTGCCCAAGGAACTAGCTAGGGATATCTCCTTGGACACCTGGGAACCCCTCTAGAGTCAAGTCTCTTGCCAACCCTAAAATGGCTCCCTTAATTAAGATATTTACTTCCCTGCTCCCATATCTACCCTTCCTCTGTCCCAACCCTCCCATTCCCCCAAGCTCTCCCCATCCTCCCCTTCTCACTTTTCTCTCCCCATCTCCCCTTACCCCCACCCCCAAGTTCCCAATTTTTGCCTGGCAATCTTGTCTACTTCCAATATCCAGGAGGATAACTATATGTTTTTCTTTGGGTTCTTTTTCTTATTTAGCTTCTCTAGGATCACGAATTATAGGCTCAATGTCCTTTATTTATGGTTAAAATCCACTTATGAGTGAGTACATACCATATTCATCTTTTTGGGTCTGGGTTACCTCACTCAGGATAGTGTTTTCTATTTCCATCCATTTGTATGAAAAATTCGCGATATCATTGTTTTTTAACGCTGAGTAGTACTCTAATGCATATATATTCCACACTTTCTTTATCCATTCTTCCATTGAGGGGCATCTAGATTGTTTCAAGGTTCTAGCTATTACAAATAATGCTGCTATGAACATAGTTGAACAAATGCTTTTGTAGTATGATAGGGCATCTCTTGGTTATATTCCCAAAAGTGGTATTCCTGGATCCTGGGGTAAGTTGATCCCAAATTTCCTGAGAAACCGCCACACTGATTTCCAAAGTGTTTGCAGGTGTCCCTGTAGGCCAGAAGAGGGCACCATATCTCATTACATGTGGTTATGAGCCACCATATGGTTGCTGGGAATTGAACTCAAGACCTCTGGAAGAAGTTCTTATCCTCTGAGCCATCTCACCAGCACCATTTATAGGTCATCCACAGAGCACCCTAAACACAAAGACAGCCAACAATTAGAAATTAGGGGATTGTACTAAAAGAGGAAACAGAAATGGTCAAGAATGTTCAGCATCCTTAGCCATCAGGGAAATGCAATCTAAAACTGCCTTAAGATTTGATCTTACCCAACAGAATAGCTAAGAGCAATAAAACAAATAACAACAAATGATGATGTAGATGTGAGACACTTATTTATTACTGGTGAGCATACAAACTGGTGAAGCCACTGTGGATATCAGTATAGAGGCTCAAAAATCTAAAATCCAATACCACTCCCAGAAATATCACGAAGGACTTTATATCCTAGTACAGAGATATGCTTTGCCATCCATGCTCAGTTTTGTTCAATGTACAGTAGCCATAAAAAGAAAACAACTGATATGCTTACCAACTGATAAACAGATAATGAAATATGACACATAGGTACAAAAGAATAGTATTCGACTGGTGTAGGAGGTTCTTCTGTCTATGTGTTTCTTTCATTGATTGAATAAAGAAACTGCCTTGACCTTTTGATAGGGCAACACTTAGGTAGGCGGGGAGAGAGAACTGAATGCTGAGAGGAAGAAAGAGAGCAGAGAGAGAGAGAGAGAGAGAGAGAGAGAGAGAGAGAGAGATGCCATGAATCTCCAGCCTGAGACAGATGTAGGTTAGAATCTTGCCAGTAAGCCATGAACTTGTGGTCAACAAAGATTTAATAGAAATGGGTTAAATCAAGAAGTGAGAGTTAGCCAATAAGAGGACAGAGATAATGGGCCAGGCAGTATTTAATTAATATAATTTCTGTGTGATTATTTCGGGTGTAAGCTAGCAGGGTGGCCCGCTCGCTCCTCCTTCAACATCCAACTGAAAAGAAATAATGAAACTCATAAATAAGGAAAAGACACACAGATCCAGAATAACAAATTTCATGTATTTTTTCTCTCGTATATGAATTTTAGCTTTGAATCTTTACATAAATGTGTTTAAATTAAAGTATTCATAGAAGGCAAGAAATTCATAAATCATTACAGTTGTGGAAATTTCAAGGAAATAGAGAATGCAGATAGTGTGAAGGGGGCATGGATAAAGGCACAGGATGGGTTAGGGTAGGTAGTGGGAGGGCAGGCAGGGTGGACAATGGAGTATGGAGAAGGATCACTGACACTGTACGTTAATTTCAGAGTAGTTTTCTTTAGGCTCTGTTCTTCCATACCAGGATATACTGAATATATAGAACAGACTTTTGTTTTTATTTCAAATTTACTGGTTATTTTTTTTCTGGTTGGGAATAATACAGAAAACTGGATAACTATGTATCTTACCACATACAGAACCAAAAAGACAGTTTGGAAGTCAGAACATTTATATGGCCACTGGGAAATGCAGAGCTTTCTGCTAGTGTTTTTCTGGACTCTCAAAAGACTCAGCATGGGACAGTACCTCCAGTACCCTCCCACAGAGGAGCTGAAATTTTTTTTTACGTTACCACTCTCAAATGCTTGCATATATGCCCCTTAACAAGTCAAATTCCAAGTGTGAAACTTTTGTCTGCTTACGTTCCTTATGAGAATTTGAGGGAAAGTACTTTTAAAAAAGCAATGCATAATTGAGTATTAAAATGGTTATCATCATAAACTTATCACAAATTATTATCATAAATGGGATGTAGGAGAGGAAAAAGTGTAAGGCTTTTCCAGCTGTTCTCCTTATGACCTACTTGCTGCTGTTCATACGTAAGCTGGCTATACAATGTGTCTGTACTCACACATTGTCACAGAAGCATATAATCTGTAATTCCTTTCCAGAATGTTCCAGTAGAAAGACATAAAAATTTAGTGTGACTTTTTATGCTATGACTAATGGAGATTCCACTGTCGTTTCGAGATTCATGCGCAAAGACAAGTAGTTGGGCTCTGGAAGTTGTTGTTTCAAGTCCTGGCTATGCTACTTAAACTGTTAAACTAGGGATGTCAATCACTATAGGAATGCCACAAGGATGAAATTAGTAAATAAAAATAAAGCAATTATTGATTTACAAGTAGCATTTATTTATAAATTATTTATGCAAAATGTTTGTTTGTTTTTACCTAAATAAGGCCTAGGGATTTTTGTTTGTTTTTTTTTTCTTTGTTTGTTTGCCAGTAAAATGCTTCACTTGCAAGCCTGAGTAACTCAGTATGGATTCCTAAAACCCATATTAAAAGACAGGCATGGATGGGGCTAGGGAGATAGCTCAGAGATTAAGAGCACATGCTCGTCATGCAGAGGACTGGAATTAAGTTCCCAGCAGGAATATTGAGTGACACTCACAATTGCCCTTAGCTCCCAGGGATTTGAGGCCCTCTTCTGGCCTCTGTAGGCACCAACATGAATGTACACACATGTACACACACAGAGACACACACATAGAAACGCGCACACACAGTACACATGAACACATGCACACAACTGTCCTCAACATGCATGGGCACACATGTTCATGTATGTTCACATACGCATGCATACACACCCAAAGAAATCATTGGAAAGCAATAAATAAAACATAATTTCAAGAATTGCTTCCAATTATATTTACTCTAGTAAATATGTACAATTCAAACTCATGAAAAATACTCTTAAAGTAGAGAAGGAAAAGTTCTGGAGAGTCTGAAAGGACATAGGAGGGAGTAGGAGGTGGAATTAGTATAAACACTATATATACATATTAAATTCTCAAACACTAATAAAAAATAAAAATGTAGAGATGAATGATGGCTCAGTGGTAAAGAATATGGAATGCTCGTCTAGGGGCTGACCGTTCATTTCCCAGCACCCCTGTCATGACTGATATGTCATGTCATGTAGCCTGTAATGCAAGCTACAAGGGCTTGGATGTGGGTGGCCTCCAATAGAATCTGCACACTCATATGCACATATGCTATAGACATACACACACTTTTAAAAATTAAATAGTAATTCTTAAAATGTTCAAAGACAAAAAGCCTATGCTCTTCAAATTATGTAAGGCAGTTCACACACTCCACTTACTGTAGTGACAGGCAGTGCAACATTAGGCATCTGGAGCAGCTATTTCTATGGTCTACATGACATTTTTTGACAAGAAGAATTCTTTTGCCTGTGTGATAATTTCTAGTAAAAAGAAGAATATTACAGGATAATAATAACAGGATCTCATTAATACAGATGTCTCAGCTTTCTGGAACTGCAGGAAAATGCAAGTTGGCTGAGGTTTTTGTCATTGTTTAATTTCTTGGCTGATTATTTTTTAGCTTCGCACTATTAATTTCCTCTTAAGTAAATTCAGACTAAGAACTGTTCCTACTTTTAAAAATGTAGATCATTCTTCCTCATTTCTACTTAGCTGTTTCTATAATTGGCTGTAGTGGTTTATTCTTTAACATTTCAGAAAGAGCACTGGGATCACCTCTAAATGTTAAATGTAGGAAATGAGGAGAAACATGGATCAAATTTCACTCAGTTATTAGTAACCAAGACTGTTGTTATACATACGGGCCTGTCAACAGAGCCCAGAAGGCACACACAGATAGTGAAAGAAGAAAAGGAAACTTTTTGGTAGAAACTGTTTTTCAAAAACGAATGTAGTCTGATATTTAAGTCAAAAAATAGCCACCTCATTAGAAACCATTTTGTTTATTTTAAAACATATGAACCTGTTGATTTCAGCTATATAGAATTTTGGGGAATCTTTGAGCCTATTAGGAGAGCTCCTAAACATACTGTTCTCAGTCATTTTCACTTAAAAAAGACTTGAGACTTCTCTCTCGCTTCTGTGATCAAATTACTGGCAAAGCAACTTAAGAGGGAGAGGCTTATTCTCACTGACCCATTATAAAGGCTAAGACATGGTAACCCGTGAGCGACTACTCACATCTCGGAGGACCAGGAAACAAAAAAATTGCTTGGGCACAGATTTCTTTTGTTTTGTATTATTTTTGTTTATCCTAGCACCTCATCTCCAGGGGTGGTGCTGTCCACATTTAAGGCAGGTCTTTCTGAGACACCCCAAGAGACACACATGTAGGTATGTCTCACTAATGCCCTGAGTTTTTCCTAGTTCAACTAAGATGGCAATCAAAACTGACCACAACAATTCCACTCCTTTTTAAATTGACACCCCAGAACATCTCTATAAACTGCAACAGTTCATCTTCAGCTCCCCTGTATTTCCTGATACAACATGCATTTGGTCTTAATCTAAAACTCTCTTTAAATGCTAGTGAGGATATAGTGAAAGGGAATCTTTATACTGTTGTTGGGATTAAATTAGTCTAGACACTATGGAAATTAGCATAGATATTCCTCAAAAACTAAAAATAGAAGTAGCATCTGCCTGAAGTATAACACTTAAGGGTTTATACCCAAAGAATCTAAGGCGACTTTACTACGGAGAAAGCAACACATCTCTATTGCAGCAGCTAAGTCATGAAATCAACCTTGATGTTGGCCAACAGACAAAGGAAGAAAATGTGCTTTATACACACAAAAGTTTCTTCTGACATAACAAAGAATGAATTATGTTATATGCTAGAAAATAAATGCAATTGAAGATCATCACAGTAAGCAAAGTAATTCAGATATAGAAAAAAACAGCACACATTTTTCTCTCATTTTTGGATCTTAGAAATATTTTTTATTTGAACATACATGTTTATTGATCATCTCCTTATGATAGCAAACAAATACTACCGGCATAGATATGTATCAACAGATGAGTGCATAAGGAAGGTGTGGTGAAAATGCAAATACACGCGTGGTCAGCTGTAAAGTAAGTCAGGAAATTTGCAGAAAATGGATGAACTTAGAATTTATACATTTGAGTGATAACACTGAGAATCAGAAGAAAAAAATGGAAACATTCTCCTTCATATGCAAATTCTAGTCTATAGTATATGTATGTATGATTGTACATTAAAAATGTGAGTATATGTATAGTATAATATTTAGAAAGGAGAGCAAGGAAAGGTAATAGTAGGTGATGAAAAAGTATTGAATGTAGGCAAAAGGACACATGAGACATGAGAGGGCCTTAGATTTCTTAAAGATACTTAAGATAAATTCCAAATGTATGTGTATGTGTGTCTGTGTATGTCTGTGTGAGTAAAATGAAAGAAGGGGGGTTTAAGGAAAAGAGAAGACTAGTAGGAAAAGAGAATATAGTGAAAAAGAAGAAAAGGGAATAGGAAGGGTGAAAAGGATCCAAGTATTTGATAAGTGAGAAAATTAATATACTAATAAAAATCTAAATATAAAAACAGGTTACATGTTTCCAATATGGAATATTATTCAGATATAAAGAAAAAGTTTGATAGCAATATTTTCTGGAAAATGGATGAAGCTAGTGTAATATTGATCAGCCAATGTTAGAGAGAAAACTGCATGTCCTCCCTCATATGTGAAGCTTAGCCTATAAGTTACACGTGTATATAAATAAACAAATGCATAAAAAGGAGAACAAAAAAAAACATAATAAAAAGACAAAATGCTCACTAAAGAGTTCACTATACAGGATGCTTTGTGTAAGACTTTTTAATTCTTTCTCAAGGTTTAGTACACTTAAATGCCAAATAAACTTTTAAATGGAAAGTGTCCGCTGAGAAGCTGCTCCCCTATTACAAGTTTTTTATATTTAATTATTTATTTATTAAAGATATCTGTCTCTTCCCCGTCACAGCCTCCCATTTCCCTCCCCTTCCCCCCTCCCACCTCCCTGGTCAGCCCGAAGAACAATCAGGGTTCCCTGCCCTGTGGGAAGTCCAAGGACCTCCCACTTCCTTCAGGGTCTAGTAAGGTGAACATCCAAACAGCCTAGGCTCCCACAAAGCCAATGCGTGCAGTAGGATCAAAACCCATTGCCATTGTTCTTGACTTCTTAGCAGTCCTCATTGTCTGCTATGTTCAGCGACTCCGGTTTTTTTTCAGACCCAGGCCAGCTGGCCTTGGTGAGTTCCCGATAGATCAGCCCCATTGTCTCAGTGTGTGGGTGCACCCCTCGCAGTCCTGAGTTCCTTGCTCCTGCTCTCTCTCCTTCTGCTCCTGATTTGGACCTTGGGGTTTCAGTCCAGTGCTCCAATGTGGAACTCTGTCTCTGTCTCTTTTCATCGCCTGATGAAGACAAATATCCAGGAGGGTGACTATATGTTTTTCTTTGGGTTCACCTTCTTATTTAGCTTCTCTAGGATCACGAATTATAGGCTCAATGTCCTTTATTTATGGCTAGGAACCTATTACGACTTTTAAACCTGAATTTTAAAACCTGAGTTTTAAATTATATTTTCAGCAAATGTTTCAATAGGCTATAGTATTTTACAACACATTTTATTCTTTAAACAAGAATTTTAGTTACTCAAATTTATAGAGTATGAAGACCATTAAAAGTACATTTAAAATATCATAATTTTTAATTTATCATAAAAATGAAATCTCTAGAAATACTGTTTTTCTCTCAAAAAAAACTCAGAGTAGCATGCCAGAAATTTGAAAACACTGAGAAATGTCTTTTTGTTTCACTGTATGTTATGATTCTAAATAGTATGTTGATGAATAAATATACTTTTTAATTTTAATTAAAATAAATTACGTCACTTTCCTTTTCTTTTTCTTGCTTTCCCAGGTATCCTCCCTCCAACCTCTCCCCAACTCTCAAGTAGATAACTTCTTTTGCTTTATTATTGTTGCATACACACATATGTATGTATACATATGTATGTATACATATGTATGTAAAATGTATATGTATGAATTGTGTACATATGTGTATCTATAGATATATGTAAGTACAATCATTTTTGTTGTTTATGTGTATATGATTTTAAAACTAACCACTTTAATACTAAACAGCCAAAAAGGTTGTTTCTGAAAAGGTTGGGAAAGGCTAATTCTCCTTCTTCCAGCAGGCTTTAACTGCCTGTAGTTCTTTGTCTAGGTAAAAAATACTTTTCTTTTAATTATAAAAAGAGCCAAGAAAATGTTGCATAATTCCAATATACAACAACAAATGACTATTCCCATTACAAAAGTCAAGAACTGAGTATAGTTAGGAAAAGTAGGACCAAATAAGGATCAGAGCCTAGCAGAGCAAGCAATCAGAGGGCATCAGAGTCTCATGACGTCAGCTGGTGTCCAGTAGCCCTCAAGATCTATTGCCTGTGGAAAGCGGGGTCTCACTTGGTCAAATCCACTCAGTACCTGCTGCTTCCTCATTGAATGCCCTGCTTTTGGGGCATCTCCCCTATCCTAGCATATCAATTATCACTTAGGTTTCACAAACTTCAATCAGTGGCTTCTTGATTCCTCTTTGCAGAGAATCTGACCCCGGAACACCTTGCGTGGCCTCAGTGACTTTCTAGATCCTATATGCAAGCTTCCATTACTCTCATCTTGGCTTCCATTTTGCATGCCTGAAAAAAACAATACCACATAGGCCAAATTCTACTGTCCCTTAACCTGGCTTACTTAGACCATAGCTACGTTAGCATACTATACCTTTCTGTGTGAACATATAAAAATGCCTCCCAAGGAAGCCATTTTCTAACCAAGGGTTCTATTATCCAGTGAATTTACACTCATATCCAGAATTTTCAAATTGGTGGAGTTTTACAATCTAGGTGCTTTCCTAATTGCCCCAATATGAATTCTGTGCTCTGTGATAGCTCTAATCTCTTTAATGATTACAAATTTCAAATGCGTTGTCTGTACTTGTCTTTGTTGCAACTTTCAAGTTAACCCAGATCCCTTTACTTACCAAACTGCAAGTTTTTAGACATCATTCTGCTCTATCCAGCTATAAGTCTAAGAGTAGTGAGCAGTAACCACTTGTATGCCACCTTGAAACTTTCTCCCCTGAACAACTCAGTTCGTTATTTTTGAATTCATCTTCATTAAAATTTTCAGGACACAGACAGAATACAAAGATCCCCTGCTAAATTGTAACATGAATGGCTTCCTGCCCAATTCTTGACAGAATCTTCACTGAATGAAGTATTTCAAATTGTGAAAACCCAGTTGGACCTAGAAATCACTGTGTTAAACAAAATAAATACTGCCTTCCTTCACTCTACTGGGCAATGTGGACTGGTATATCTCAGAGAAGCTGAGAGGGTGTGATGACCAGAGTTTGGGATGAGTAGCAGTGATCTGATGACCAGTGGATAGCCAATCACATGGGAGCAAGAAGTTCTGATGCCACTGGACAACAGAGTCAATATGATGGACTAGATGTTTCAGAATTCTGGAAAATGACTTTAAATGTTTTCACTATAAAAAATAAAAAAGGTTTAATGAGACAGATATTATCCTTATTGAAATATTGCTCAATGTATGTGTATGTTGAAACTTCACATAGTACCCAATAGGTAACTTTCAAGCACTACTGTTAGTTCAAAGTATTAAGTTAACAATAAGTTTAAATTTTAATTCATAAATTTGAAATATCGTAAGATTCGAAGTCATTGAGGAGGAGTTTTGTTTGGAAGAGGTTCTGATCCATACCAGGAAACACTTTACAAGTAAAACGGTTTCCCAATTTTGGTAGTTACCATGTGAATAAAAACAATAATATAATGTATTATATCTTTTCAGATTTATATTACCTATATCTGTGGAAAGTATTGCATGGATAAGAAAATTATTTCATTTTTCATCAAACCCAGAGGAGATTATAACCGCAATTCCCTATCTATAAAACAGGCAGTGAAGAAGAATAGATGAGATAACTGGCTTTAGAAGTAGTGAATTGCAAGTGGGTAGAAAGAATACTGGCATTTTGTCAATCCGAGTTACTGCTGCAAGTTTACAACCTGGTAGACAAAATATAGACATGATTGAATGTTAAGTAAGCTAGAATGATTTAAATCTGTAATAGAGTTCTGAGGTTGTTGAGATTTGTTCCGATTCTTCATTTTACTGGCTGCACATTAGAAATTGCAAAACTGATTCAAAAAGCCACATCCATCACAGACTCATTACTTATATAAAAATGGCAAATCTCTGTAATCCTCATCTTTCACAAACCTTCTCAGAAGAAAACCTGTTTCACCAACAAAGTATTTCTCTGAGGTTTTTATAAGAAAGTCAAAGAATGTCTTTGTTTTCATTTTTCTAATACCATCATGAGAAGAATAAAGTCTTATGATCATATGGATTCTGCAAGCCTCCTTTATGGAAGTCATTACAGGTGTTGAGAGTATTTGAACATAAATAATAAAACATATACATATATTTATGCACATATATATAAATTATACATATACACACATGTTTCCTAAAATTCCAGCTGAAAGAAAATAGTTATTGTTGTCTATAGTAGAAAAGGATAAAAAGGAATTTTGTGATTTTCTTCAGAATATAAGTAAGTGATTTCTCAGATTTTGATTCTTACATAGTTAAGACTATTCATAATAACATCTGGCTATTTATAATTTTGCAATCTTGAAACAAATAACATGGGATAGCTTGGGAGATTTAACATCAAACTAATGAACTTTCTTTAAATTAAGTGGTGATCTTGAAAAATGACTGAGGTTAAAGCATCTTGGGGCATGCTCATTGTTTTTAGCACAGTTCAATCACTAAGATGATGCTGTGGTGGGAGGCATTTGGGGCAACAGACTAAAATTTACTAAAGGAAAGGAGCTCAGATATTTTTGAAAATTTAGAAAAAAAGAATTGATTATTTTCAAGTATATCCTCTAAGAGCAGTCACATTCTTAGAATATATATATGATTTACATATGTAATTGTGCATATTGAAAAACTGAGTCAAAAAAGGAATGTGTACCAAAAAGCTTCACTTACCTAAAATGGAAATAAAGAATAGCACCTGAATTTTTATAAGTTCCCTTATTCCTATGTATTTTTTTTTCTCAAATTGCAATAGGGACTACAAGTTTGCCTTTAACCTTCACATTATAACTACATATTTCCTATAGAGAACCATTAGGAAATAAATTACAGCTTAAATTCTGATAGTAGTCTGAAAAAAAAAACCACAATTCATTAGTTCAGCCACTCTCAATGGAGAGTTTTGCATAAAATGCAAAAGAACGGCTCAAAAGAAACTTTTAACTTACAAGAAACTGGGGGAGTCGTCATCTAATTCCTTATCATTCTAAATGAGAAGTGAAACTTGTCGCTGATGGATTTTAAGACTGCCAGAAGTAACTACAAATGGGTTATAGATAGAACTATGCCCAGAGTGCTTTGAATTCACACAGACGGGAATCTTGCTGAAAAGATTCAGTGCTAATTTCATAAGGAGAGTGAAATCAGTAAGAAAACAGAAAGTGATTTCATGAAGCACCTACCACACTCTTATCTGTAGGAAGTGACCCCGAGAAGCCCAGTGAATGAGACTACAAATTCCTACAGAAAAAAAGACAAAGCAAGACAAAGGCCAAGCACAGCATTACATAGCATACACAACAGCAGTGATAGGGATCTATTGAAAATGTCAGCGTGAAGGCTAGCAAGGATATACAGTGTTTAAATACAAGAGGAGGTATTGCAAAGAGGAACAAGCTGAGAAATAACTCTGACAGGTGAGTAGCAAAATGGAAAGCAGAGGCAGAGTTGGACAATGAAAATGATGACAGCTGGTAGAACAAAGTGGCAAGGTTGACTAGGAAAGCATCCTTTGCTGGAGAGAACAGTTAGCTAGACTAGACTTATAGATATGACCCACTCATCTCTTCTGAGATGCAGTTATACTATAAAGGTTCAAGGATCCAAAGCATCAAATGGAATGCCTAATACTGCCAGCAGGCTCAAGAAACATACTTTACTTCTCTATCCCTCAGTTTCTTTATCTGTGTAATAAGGGTGTAGCAATGCAAGGAAGTGTTTGAATTCTAACAAAACTCATATTATTGAGGAGTAGAAACTTTAACAGCAGTCAGTGATCAGGAGCTATTACAGAGGTATAAAAAATACAGAGGGGGCATAATTCAGTGACTCAGCATTCCTCCTAAGCACTCAAAATCCACTACTATTCTAACTTGAATATTTGCTCGGAATTTGGTGTTGAGTTACAAAGATAGCTTTTGATTTTCTCTACTTTTCCTACCTAAGTGTTGGTCTTAGATTGCTATCTCCTGGCTCTCTGAAGCCAAGGAGCCAATAAAAGACAGAGCGACCAGTTTTCAGGCTGCAAACCAGGTCTTCTTGACCCCTGTATATGAGAGTGCTGACAGTTCATCTCACCTCTAGAATTGACGATATAGTTCTTTGTTCATATGGGTAAGATTAATAACTTTTAGGAGCATTATAGAGCATAAGTTAATATTCTCTCCAAATGGAAAAATTCCTTTGGTTTGAATTCTATGCATGATAAATGGGGAGCTTTATTGCACCTTTTAACCTTTAGCTCATCTTTCTTTAAAATATACATTCAAATGTAAAATCTAGCATTTGCATACATGGAAGCAATTTATTATGGCTACCCTTTCTAACCTGCAAGGCTTTGAGATCAGGAAAAAAATGTTTGAATTACAAGTCCAACATTTTCATCATTGGCATTGGCAGAGACAGTTTTTTGTGTGTGTCATAAACATAGCTATATTCCATTCAGATTGAATCATCAAGAATAAAGAAAGAAAAATAAGCATTGATAGATTTCTATTTCAGGTAAATATCATTTTTTTACTCAATTGAAATTTTATCTTTTAAGCCTGTACAATTGTACATTCTCTTCTTTGAAACAAATCGAAGTTATTTATGTCAAATATTCTGCATAATAGAGATGTATTGGGAACTGTAGCAATTGGTGTGATAGAAGGAGAAATAAATGATGCTCAACTTGTGATCTTTGCTTCTGCACTAAACTACAAGTCAGAGTTACCTGTTTTTCATGCATTGCCATTGGCCCTCTGATGATCAAATCAGTGCACAATAAAGAGATGATCAGGCAAGCGTACAGATCCTGCCCAGTATGCAATATTCATCAACCTACTGAAAATTATTCTGCATGGAATCCTTTAAATGGAGTCTATATCTGATCTTTTATAAGTAGTCAACGAAGATTTATGAATTTCTCCTTTCTACTTTGATTTAGAAATAATTTAGTAATTTCAGAACTACCCACTCTAAGGGTGAAAAACGTGCTGCAATATCATGGAAGCTGTGCCACAACTGCAGAAACAGAGGTGGTGGCTGCTTAAGTGATGACTTTAGTGTCCTGGTTGTCATTTGTGGGAAAACTAAAGGACAACACACACACACACACACACACACACACACACACACACACACCTATACAAGCAATCGCTAGACATTTGTAAAACATGTTTAATTCCTTTGTCACTCAGATGGCAATCGGTGGCCCTTTGTGAACTCAAAAACAAATAATGGTATAGAGGGAAAAAGGAGATGCATATATGAGTATACTTTCATAGAAGAGGTTGAAGAGTGAGCTTCACTTTTTAAAAACAAAAATACATTAGCTACTGCAGCTGGAAATCCCTGCCTGCAGCACATCTCTCTGTGATTGCCCTAATAATGCGTGTTCCTTGCTCTCTTGCAGGCCGACCAGTAATGATCGTGGTAGAGTATATGGAGAATGGATCCCTCGACTCCTTTTTGCGGGTGAGGTGCTCTTTTCTGATGCCATTTAAATAAGCTATTCTTATTATACTTGAAGTAATTCATCATGGATTAATTTCTACATAATATTAAGCATGGGTTTTCAACAGAAATGGCAACATTTTCTCTGGGTGAATTATTATGGTTCTATGATACATGAAAGCATTACTGAAGGGACAGGATGTACACTTAATAATATAATTGATTTCTCCTATAAATTTACTTGCTATATTAATGATTATGGTATATATACCATAAATGTTTCTGCCATCAATTAGGAAGTAAAAATAAAACTCAATTGCACTTATTCATGAAGCCATATCACATTTACCAACTTAATGTGATATTTATACATTTTCTAAAGTGCTGAGTCCTTACATTGCTGTCCCATATTCTGTCAATTTTGTCCCTCATGTTCATTTGGCTATCTAAAGAGGAAAAGAACAAATAGCATTCCTTTAGCAATGATATCTCTTAGAATAAAAGGCTAAAACTCATTCTGTTTAAGATGACTTCACATGAATATATAGTGGAACAAACAAAAGCTAGGAATTTCTCAACATTATTTTTTGAAGTGTATTCATCATGTTAAGTGTCGAAGCACCACAGATGCTAGGAAAATGCCCATTGAGAGTGGCAAGTGAATGAAATATGAAAATATTCACTGAAGCCAATGTTTTTATCCTCTGGAAAGGTGATGTATATGCATGTCGGTGAACTTTTTAATGTATCCAATAAATGGCATAAGTATTATCTGTGCTTATGAAATGTGACTGAGACTTTTCCATTTAGAATGTGTTGTCTTTCTTTATATTTCCACCTCATTTTCTGTCCCTTGCTATTTGAGCATTTTCTGTTTTCATCTTGTCTGTCTCCCTTTATCTTATTTCTACTTATTTTGCTTGATTCTTGTCCTCTTCTTCCGACTGCTCTCAATGTTAGTGTTGATGATGTATCATCTGTCTTGTGACTTGACTCTATGTCCAGATTTAATCCCTAAAGCTGAATTCAGCAGCATCTTCGGGTTGTCATAAATAGAAACTACATCCACAGCACACACTCTTGACCAAGTGTGCTCTTTAAGGCAAAATGCAATTCATAGGCTAGGGGCATGAGCTGTTTGTTCTCAGTTGTGCCCACTTCAGAACGTTCTACCTTTAAATTTTACCTATAAATGCTCTAAATTATTTTAGAATTTATCTTGGCCACCTATGGTACTTGAAATACACATACACTTATGTCTTTCATTATTTTTGTCCCAAACATATTTTTATCAGATATATTTCAAAATGACTCCTTATCTCATAATGTTTGGCATAGGTGGGTTTTACATTTTTTAGAACAACTACCCAAAGCAAAATATAGCAGCAAATAATGAACAGACATTGGATTTAAATTAGAGCTAAAAATTGGAGCAAATGGCTGGTAAAAAAAATTAAGTGGAAAATGTTAGTTTAAGATATACTTTTTTTATGTGTCATTTTATTTATTTTTTTTTATTGAGAAAAGGAAAAAAAAAGTTTCCACCTCCTCCCAGCCTCCCACCCTTCCCCTCTCCCCCTACTCCTCTCCCCCTCCCTCTCCAGTCCAAAGAGCAGTCAGGGTTCCCTGCCCTGTGGAAAGTCCAAGGTCCTCCCCCCTCCTTCCATGTCTAGGAAGGTTAACATCCATACTGGCTAGGCTCCCACAAAGCCAGAACATGAAGTAGGATCAAAACCCCGTGCCATTGTCCTTGGCTTCTCATCAGCCCTCATTGTTCGCCATGTTCAAAGAGTCCGGTTTTATCCCATGCTTTTTCAGTCATAGTCCAGCTGGCCTTGGTGAGCTCCCAATACATCAGTCCCACTGTCTCAGTGGGTGGGTGCACCCCTCGTGTTCCTGACTTTCTTGCTCATCTTCTCCGTCCTTCTGCTCCTCATTGGGACCTTGGAAGCTCAGTCCAGTGCTCCAGTGTGGGTCTCTGTCTCTATCTCCATCCATCACCAGATGAAGGTTCTATGGTGATATGCAAAGGCAACCTACTGACTGGGAGAAGATCTTCGCCAACCCCACAACAGACAAAGGTCTGATCTCCAAAATATATAGAGAACTCAAGAAACTAGATTTTAAAATGCTAATTAACCCAATTAAAAAATGGGGCTCTGAACTGAACAGAGAATTCTCAACAGAAGAAGTTCAAATGGCTAAAAGACACTTAAGGTCATGCTCAACCTCCTTAGCAATCAGGGAAATGCAAATCAAAACAACTTTGAGATATCATCTTACACCTGTCAGAATGGCTAAAATCAAAAACACCAATGATAGCCTTTGCTGGAGAGGCTGTGGAGGAAGGGGTACCCTCATCCATTGCTGGTGGGAATGCAATCTTGTGCAACCACTCTGGAAATCAGTGTTTTGGTTTCTCTGGAAATTCGGGATCAACCTACCCCTGGACCCAGCAATACCACTCTTGGGAATATACCCAAGAGATGCCCGATCATATGACAAAAGCATTTATTCAACTATGTTCATAGCAGTATTATTTGTAATAGCCAGAACCTGGAAACAACCTAGATGTCCTTCAATGGAAGAATGGATGAAGAAAGTCTGGAATATATACACATTAGAGTACTACGCTGCAGTAAAAAAACAATGACTTCTCGAATTTTGCATGCAAATGGATGGAAATAGAAAACACTATCCTGAGTGAGGTAACCCAGACCC
Organism: Microtus pennsylvanicus; assembly: GCF_037038515.1. Lineage (NCBI taxonomy): Eukaryota > Metazoa > Chordata > Mammalia > Rodentia > Cricetidae > Microtus > Microtus pennsylvanicus. The sequence goes on along the minus strand of NC_134579.1, from coordinate 884,399 downwards.
AAAAAGATGAACATGGGATGTACTCACTCATAATTGGTTTCCAGCCATAAATAAGGGTCACGGAGTCTACAATTGGTGAACCTAAAGAAGCTAAATAAGAAGGTGAAACCAAGGAAAAACATGTAGTTATCCTCTAGGCTATGGGAAATAGACAAAATTGCTGGGGAGAAAAGTGGGATCTTGGGGGTGGGGTGGGATGGGGGTAAGGGGAGATGGGGAGAAAAAAGTGAGAAGGGGAGGATGGGGGGAACTTGGGGAAACAGGATGATTGGGATAAAGGAAGGCTGGATAGGGGAGCACTGAAGCACAATTCTTAGTTAAGGGAGCCACCTTAGGGTTGGCAAAAGACTTGAACCTAGAGTGGCTCCCAGGAGCCCAAGGCGATGTCCCCAGTTAGTTCCTTGGACAGCTGAGGATAGGGAACCTGAAATGATCCTATCCTATAGCAATACTGACGAATAAGATATACTTTTTATTCTACTGAACAAGGAACAAATAATAATATGTACAAAGAATCAATTACATAATTAGAAGGTATGACATCCTATATCACATGTTTATAAATGGTATATGTCATGAGTTAACATTTCAAAACTAGCATTTTTCAGCTCTAATGATACATCAAATAGGTAACTGACAATCTAGGATGAAGCAAAGCTTTTATCGGTGCTGGCCCCATTAATACTGCTATGAAAATCTGGATGGCTAGGCTACGTCTCTGCCTCATACTGGCTGTGGGTCCTTAGGGATGCTGGCAGCTTCCCTATGTCTTCTGGTCCCTGTGAATAATGGCATTGTAAAGAGTACCTACCTCCTAAAGTTGTTAAAAAAGAACTTTATTGACTGTTGTAGAGTTTATAAGAAAAGATCCACACGTAAATCTTCATGACTCGAAAAGTGATGCGTTTCTATGCTGTGAGGTCTCTTGATTAAACAGGTATTTGATTCTCCTTATAAGACACCATCAACTCTGCATGCAGTGGATATTGCCTCTTCACATGCATGTTTCACTAAAGTAAAAATTATATAATTTGGAGTATACAGAGAGCACTAAAAGATCTAAAAATTAAATGACCTATTTAATAACTGGGCTAAAGAAAAGAAGAAATGGTTCTCAAAGGTTGAATTACAAATGGCCGGTAAACCTATTATTCTTCGCCATTGAAGAAATACAAATAAACACTACCTTAAGATGCCATCTCACGCCAGTCATAGTGGCATTCATAAAGAAAACAAATAACAAATGATGGGAGGGATGTAGACAGAAGCTAACCCCTCATACACTGTTGGTAGGAGCATAAACTTATCCAGCCACTATGAAATCAATATGAGGTTAATCAAAAACCTGAAAACAGAACCACCATATAACCCCACTCTATGCCCCTGTATATTTATCTGAAAGACTCCAACTCAATGCAGCACATAGATATTTGCACATCAGTGTTTATTGTAGAACTGTTCAAAATAGCTCAGTAATAGAACCAAGCTATGTGTCTGTCAACAAAGTAACAGCTAAAATGTGGTGTGTAGAGCCAGTGGAGCTTTTTCAGTTATAGACAAGAATGAGTTATGTTATTTGCAAGAAATTGGATACAGCTTAAGATACTCATATTAAACTCATTGTCATCTCAGAATGACAAATATCATATTTTTCTCTCATGTGGTATCGTATTCACTGTTCTATTCCTGTTAAGAGACACCATGACCAAGGCAGCTACTTTAAGAGAAAGCATTTTAACTGGTGACGTCGTTACAGTTGTGGAGGGTTAGTCCATTACCATCCTGGCAGGAATTATGGCAGCATGTAGGCAGGTGCTGGAGCAGAAGCTGAGGACTGCATCCTGATGCACAATCAGAGAGAGACTCTGAGCTTACATGGACTTTTGAAGCCTCATAGCCCACTCCCAGTGACACATTTCCTCCTACAAGGCCACACCTCTTAATCCTTCAAGTCCTTTCAAGTAGTGCCATAACCTGGTAACTAAATATTCAAATATGTAAGCCTACGGGGAACATACTTATTTAAACATATGTGTCCTAGATTTTTACAAAGATGCATAAAATCATATCTGTATATATGACATAAAGTCGATATGAAGCTATCTAGGGGGAAATTGAACTGCTGAGAGGAGCAGAGGGGAAAAGGAGAGGGCAAGAGGGAATATGGGGTGATAATTCAGTGTAAATTGTATACCTGTGAGAAACTGTCTTTCTGTAGCCCAGTACTAGGTACAATGAATTAATTCCAAATGGAAAATTAATAATTTTAAGACAGCAAATTGTAATAGATGTGTAAGTCAAAGTGCTTTTTAAAGAAAATATTAGAAATACTAAGTCTATAAGCATGCTGGATTTTCCTTCAAAATAAAAAAAAAGAACCTTACATGGTTAAAATACAAGAAGAATCTGGGCATGAATGTTCATATCTGTAATTTCAGCAATTCAAAAGCTGAGGCAGGAGGATTAAAATGAGTTCAAGACCATCTAAGGCTACATAGGTAGCCCTTATCTTAAGATAAAGTGAAAAAAATGTAACTAGACAAAAATAAAAATGAGGACAACAATTGCCACTAACATCTTTCCCTTCCATAACATCTTGTTTCCTCTTTGGTATCATAACCCTTCTCCAGGAGCTCAAAGTGTGCCGTATAAACCCGCATCAACAGTGGGCACTCAATTCTCCTTGCCAGGCACAAATAAAATATATAAAAATACATATATATATATATATATATATATATATATATATATATCCCATAAATTCTGAAAAGCTCAGTCATTTTTCCAACCACTGCTTTAGAATTTGATAATCGCAGCTTCCGTGAGCACAGAAAGCAGGCAGTCACTGAATGTACTACGTGGTGGGGGAGCCAGACATGGCTCATTAATAGCCTTCTGTGCTTACTGGAGGCAGAAACATTTCCCTTCGGTCTCCCACACTGTCTGAAAATCACTTCAATTTGCTATTTTATTATGAAGGAGTTGTAGCACAACTAAGTACAAGATTGCAACCCACTTCCACTGCCAGTGGCTGGCTGGCTGACTGGCTCCAGATTCATAAATCTAATGCTATTTGGGTCCTTGGGGACATTTTTCCTGATACATATTACCTGTGGGATGCTTGGTCAAGAGTTCAGGTGGGTGTGAAGAAAGAGAATTGGGTGTGTGTGGTACTACCTGTGCTTTTGGTTTAAAAATACGATGCATTACACCCTAGTGAGGAAATCCTAACTCTGACTACCAAAATCATAATGTCACATAGTTTTCTGCCTTTGGCAATGGAATAAACTCGTGATAATTAAGTGAATTCTTAATCATCACCCCTACTCAGTATCTCTTCTGTGACACAGATAAATTTCATAAATAAGATTTGTAGAAACTGAACAAATACTGTCAGTATCTAAACCTTACAACTTACATTTTGTAACGTGTGTGTAGCTTCTTTGTCGTAAGACGTAATCTCCCAGCAGACTGACTAGTCATCTGGCCATTGTACAAGCTCTCTGCCCTCTCTTCCACTAGGTTTCCTGAGCCGTAGGTGTAGGGGTTGCAGTGTGTATGTACCAACTGGGACTAAGTACCTCACATCAGTGGGTCTCTGCATTTTGGTCAATCATAGATTTCTGTAATGAGCTCCATCTGTTCCAATATGAAGCTTCTTTGATATGCTTTCCTGTGAACATAAGGACAAGTATTTAAATTGCAATTAAAATTATGCTGATCTGGGAAAGTGGCAGTAGTAGATGTCTCTCTAAGATCCATGAGCTCACTAGGCACTAGCCACAGATAGTAAGCTAGGTTTACAGGACCAAATAGGATTTCCCTCCTGCTGAGTGAGCTGTAAGTCCATTTAGACAGCTGTTTGTGACAACCGTGATTTAAGTACCAATAGTATACCTTTAGTGCACTGTCTTGTCCATGGTTGCCATGGTGGTCCATGGCATCACAGCTGGTAAGACTACTGGAGCTTTCCTCCCTTAGCAGCTTGTATATTATTTTCCAGTACCATGAAAGCCAGTCCTGGAGAAGGAGGCTTTGGGGTCAGAGCCAGGTCTAATTCTTTACTGTTTCAGAAGCACATGATGTATTCAGCAATAGGACTCGCCTTCAGCTTCAAGGGAGGCAACCAGGGGCAACACAAATAGATTATAATGTTCTAAAAAACCTCTGGGAGACACTGGAATGACAACTTGGAAAGAGGTTTCTTATGCTTAGTACTGGAGATTTTGTTAAATCTCTGGGGGGAGGGTGCTGTTGGAGAAGACTGCTTGTTGGTTCTCAGCCGCCCAGCTACCTGAAATAATCACACAGAAACTGTATTAATTAAATCACTGCTTGGGCCATTAACTTTAGCTTCTTATTGGCTAACTCTTACATATTAATCTAACCCATTTCTATTAATCTGTGTATGGCCATGTGGCTGTGGCTTACCAGCTACAGTTCTGGCATCTGTCTGCAGCTGGGCCTCATGGCATCTCCCTGACTCCGCCCTTCTTTCTCCCAGTATTCAGTCCAGTCCTCTCTGCCTAGCTCTGTTCCACTCTGCCCTGCTCTGCTATAAACTCAAAGCAGTTCTTTATTCATTAATGGTAATATCAGCATACAAAGGGAAATCCCACATCAGAGACCATTATCACCTTAAATGGCATAATGATATAATTTCATTTAATTTGCATATGCCTTTATTTTAAATATTTATTTATTGTAATTTTAGGTAAAAATATAAAACAATATAACTGAAACTCAGTGTCGATTAGCCAGTTTTACCTACTTATATCAGCTCCTGAAAATCATCATTCTAATTTCAATTCTTAAAGTTATTACATATATTATATTATTAAATAACATACTTAGAATACATAGAAGGACATCATGCATATAATGCAATACCAACAATATCTTCTAAAATAGTATTCTTATATATTTCAGAATGCATTACTAAAAATTTCATAATTGTTTTCCAATTCTTTTTTATCAATGGTTTTGTTTTCTACTATTAAAAAGACCTAGATATACCTCAGGAATATGAGTATTTAATAATGCATATGCATTCATATCAGCATTTCAAAAGCAATGCGAGTCATTTGAAGTGATCCTTGAACAAATGCAAAGCAAATATTAATTTAAAAAATTAAAGGGATCTTTTAAATATTTATGTCCTCAAATTATAAATCTAGTAAAGATGGCATTTTACCTTCTGCTAGTTATTTATTAATAATGAGAGCTGAATTTTATCAGCATACTTCTCTTGAAAATTATGTGTGCCTGGTTATATTCATGCAGAGGCACAAGAATGAAATTAATCTGTATCATAGTCATTTTATGTTCAACAGTAAAAAAATTGTACTTACTGACTAATAATGCTTCAAACCATGAAAGTTATAGTTGAATCTTATCTTAATTAATTTTAAGAGGAAATAGGTGAAACTTAATGCAGATCATTGTATTATTTGGCATATCTGTTCCAACTTAGCAATAAAGACAATCTAAAATAACTATGACAATAAGTATTTAATTTTGGGAAAGAATGGTATACTAGAATCCATACAAGGCAGGCTTGACTCTTGACAGAGGTTTCTGTCCTGCCCAGTCCCACAGCCATTCAGTCCCAAAAAAACACACAGAGGTCTACATTAATTATAAACTGGTTGGCCCATTAGCTCAGGCTCCTTATTAGCTAATTTTTACATCTTAAGTTAACTCATAATTCTTGTCTGTGTTAGCCATGTGGCTTGGTACCTTTTATCATCAAGGCATTCTCATCTTGCTTCCTCTGTGTCTGGGTGATGACTACAGACTGAGCCTTTTGTCTTCTGGGAATTCTCCTGTTCTGGTCACCCCACCTATATATCCTTACTGGCTTCTGGCCAATCAGCATTTTGTTAAACCAATACAACCAACAAATCTTTATAGGGTACAAGACCATTGTCCCACAGCACTTGACTTTTCTGGTTCCATTTATTTTCTTTTTTATTCTTTTCTCCCCCCCCCCTTTTTTTAGGTTGGTTGCTTTGGGTTGTTTTTTCTTTTGCCTTTTTTTTATTACTTAAAAGAATATTGATCCAAATTACCACTCCCTCCCCTCCTCCTAGTCCCTTTCCTCTCCCTCTACAGATCCTCCCCCTGTGGGTTCTTGGGCATTTTTCTAGAGCCAGGTTTCTTGCTAACTCCATACAAGCAAAAAAGATACAATGGAAAATGAAAGCATCTTCAACAAATGGTGCTGGTATAATTGGATGTCAACCTGTAGAAGAATGAAAATAGATCCATATCTGTCACCATGCACAAAGCTCAAGTCCAACTGGATTAAAGACCTCAATATAAATCCGACCACACTGGACCTGATAGAGGAGAAAGTGGGAAGTAACCTTCAATGCATGGGCACAGGAGACCACTTCCTAAATATAATCCCAGTAGCACAGACAATAAGAGCATCGATAAATAGATGGGACCTCCTGAAACTGAGAAGCTTCTGTAAAGCAAAGGACACAGTCAATAAGACAAAAAGACTGGCTACTGAATGGGGAAAAAATCTTCACCATTTATTTTCTTTTAGATGGAGAAGATCTTTACTCTCTTAGCCTTCTTTTTATCTTAAGTCCCTGGGTGACTTTATATTGTTTTAATTTATACAAAATAATATATTTCATTGTATCATTTTCACACTTGTCTGATTTTTTAATTTTTTGACTAAATATTAAAGTATTAATAGCTAATATTGGAAATATGTCTCATTAAAATTTTAGTGTTGTCATATGTAGTATCACTCATCCTGTTCCATAAAATTAGCCTTTACTAGTCTGATTTTTATTTCTCCTTTTACATGAATTTTGATGATTGTTTTAATTTTAATTTTTTGAGAATTTCATATACGAGTTCTGTAATACTATATCATTACCACCCTTTTCCAATGCCTCCTGAGTCATTCTCATTCCCTCTTGAATTGTGACCTCTTCTGTAATTATTACTTTCAAAACTTTATATACATATATAAGCTACTGAGTCCAATTATTGTTTCCTGGGTATAGATACGTTAGGGCTGATTGTTTACTCTTGGTAAAACTACCAGACACAGAACACCTAAAGAAATCTGATGCTCCCTTCCTCAGCAACAACTGACTATCTGTAACTCTTCATCTAGCAGTTTTACATTGTGAAACTTTTCACATCTGTGCTGCCATTTTATTGAGAATTCATAGTTGCAATATCTGTATCAAGTCCAGAAGACACTACTGGGTGACAGACATCCTGGTATTCTGAATCTTACAACATTTTACCATCCCCCTACTCCCCTGCCTTTAGGATGTTCCCTGATACTTGAGTGTAGGGATTGTGTTATAGATGTCCCCACTTACACTAGGACCTCACAGTCACTTATTTTCTATACTTTGACTACTTATAGATTTCTGTAATACCCTCTGATGAGGAATAAAAGCTGCACCTATCTGTAGGCATAAGGGTAAGTATTTAGAACACAACTTAATCTATATTCATTTAACAGTATAAGAGTAGGGTTCTCCTCTGCAATATATAACCTCTCTAACCTTCTTAGAAGGGTTTACAGTAAAAGATACAAGTTCCCTAATATTGAGTGGGCCTTAAGTCTAGCTAGGAGGTCCTTGGTTACCCATAAAATGTGTTACTATTGCACCATTGAAAGTATCTTGTCTGGGCTGTCGTTGTTGTTTCTCAGAGGTCTTCTGCTGTAAAGGACTATTGATAATGTTACCTTTAGCTATTTTCATAGCACCTTCTAGTACGATGATAACTAGCTCCCAGGGATGAGGCTCGCAGGTTACAACCAGCTTGATTTCCCCAACTTCTGTGACAAAAGTTTGTGACATCTAATGAAATAGTATTTGATTTTAATTTCTAGGACACAACAAAGACAATACAATATTCCATATTGTTTTGGAGGTTCTCTTCAACTCTCATGATCAACAATTTGAAGGGAAGTATTTTGTCAAAGGCTTTTTCAGTATCTAATAAGATGATCATATGTTTTTTTTTTCTTTCACTTCATTTATATAGTGGGTTACATTTAAAGATTTTCATATTTTGAACCATCCTTGCATCTCTGTGATGGAGCCTACTTAATCATGATGGATGATTTTTTATTTTATGTGTTCTTGGATTCAGTTTGCTATTTTTTATTGAGCATATTTGCCTCAATGTTCATCAGTGAGATTGGTCTGTAATTCTCTTTCTTAGATGAGTCTTTGGGTGATTTCTGTATCAGAGTAACTATAGCCTTGTAAAAAAAAAGTTTGGCAATTTTATCCATTGTTTGAAACAATTTGAAGAGTATAGGTTTAGCTCTTCTTTGATGTTCTGGTAGAATTATACACTGAAATCATCCGACCCTGGACATTTTTTGGTTGGCGGACTTTTGATGACTGTTTCTATTTTATTAAGGGTTGTAGATCTATTTAAATTGTTTATCTGGTCTTGATTTAATCTTGGTATGTGGTACTTATCCAGAAAATTATCAATTTATTTTAATATTTTTCAATTTTGTCAAGTACAGGTTTTATTATTTTTTTATTTTATTGAGAAAAGGAAAAAAAGTTTCAGCCTCCTCCCAGCCTCCCATTTCCCTCCCCCTCCTCCCACCCTTCTTCCCCTTCCGACACTCCTCTCCCCCTCCCTCTGCAGTCCAAAGAGCAGTCAGGATTCCCTATTTTTATTATTATTATTATTATTATTACAAATTTTCACCTCCTCCCATTTCCCTTCCCCTCCCCCCATTCCCCCTCTTCCTCTATCTCCAGTCCAAAGAGCAGTCAGGGTTCCCTGCCCTGTGGGAAGTCCAAGGTCCTCCCTGCTCCATCCAGGTCTAGGAAGTTGAAGATCCAAACAGACTAGGTTCCACAAAGCCAGTACATGGAGTAAAATCAAGCACAGGTTTTAAAGTATGACCTGATAATTCTTTAGATTTCTACAGTGTCTGTTGCTAGGTCCCCCTTTTCATATCTGGTTTTCTTATTTTGGGTATTCTCTCTGCCTTTTGGTTAACTTGGCTAAGGGTTTGTATAGTTTATTGATTTTCTTGAAGAACCAGCTTTGTGTTTCATTGATTCTTTGTATGGTGTGCTTTGTTGATTTTATTGATTTCAGCCCTCAATTTTATTATTTCCTGTCATCTGCTCTTCCTAGATGAGTCTGCTTCTTTTTTTTCTAGAGCTTTCAAATGTGTTAAGTTGCTCATGTGAGATTTCTCCATTTCCTTTATGTAGACTCCTAGTGCTATGAACTTTCCTCTTAGCACTGCTTTCATAGTGTCCCATAGGTTTGGGAACGTTTTGTATTCATTTTCATGGAATTCTAGGAAGTCTTTAACTTCTTTATTTCTTCCTTGAGTCAGGAGTGATTCAGTTAAGTAATGTTCAATTTCCATAAGTTTGTAGACTTTCTGGAAATAGTGTTGTTGAATTCTAAGTTTAATCCGTGGTGATCTGATAAGAAACAGAGGGTTACTACAATTTTTTTGTATCTGTTAAGGTTTTGCTTTTGTTACCTAGTATGTGGCCAGACCTGTCTTATGGTGCGAATGGGGTGTTGAAGCCTCCCACTATTAGTGTGTGGAGTTTGTTGTGAGATTTAAGCTTTAGTAATGATTCTTTTGCATACATGGATGCTCTTGTATTTGAGACATAGATATTCAGAATCGAGACTTCATCTTGATGGATTTTTCCTGTGATGAGTATGAAGTTTCCTTCTCTATTTCTTTTGATTGATTTTAGTTTGAAATCTATGATGTTAGGTATTAGGATTGCTACACCCACTTGTTTCTTAGGTTCATTTGATTGGAAATTTTTTTTCCAACTCTTTACTCTGAGGTAATGTCTTTCTTTGGTTTGAGGTGTGTATACTAAAAGGATGGGTCCTGTTTTTGTATCCATTCTGTTAAGCTGTATTTTTGTAGGTGAATTGAGTTCATTAATATTAAGAGATTTTAATGACCAGTGATTGTTAATTCCTGTCATTTTTCAGTGACAGTGTTTTTGTGTTTTCCTTCCTTGGAATTTGCTGGTGTGAGTTTATCTGTTGCCTCTGTTTTCATAGGTGCCCCTAACTTACTTGGGGTGAAGTTTTGCTTCTAGTACTTTCTATAAGGCTGGATTTGGGTACAGGTATTGTTAAATCTGGTTTTGTGATGGAATATCTTGTTTTCTCTGATTAGAATGATTAAAGGCTTTGCTGGGTTTAGTAGTCTGGTCTTACATCTGTGGTCTCTTAGTTTCTGCAGCACATCTGTCTAGTACCTTCTGGATTTCAGAGTTTTCACTGAGAATCAGGTATATTCTGAAGGCTTGCCTTTATATGTTACTTGGCCTTTATCCTTTGCAATTCTTAATATTCTTTCTTTATTGTGTATGTTTAGTGTTTTATTATATGGCAAGCAGATTTGGGGGGGGTCTGCTGTGGGACAGTGGTCTTATACACTATAAAGTTTTATAAATTGTACTAGTTTAATAAAATGCTGATTGGCCAGTAGCCAGGCAGAAAGTATAGTAGGTGTAACCAGAGTAGGAGAATTCTGGGAAGAGGAAAAGTTCAGTCTGTAGTCAACACAAAGGAAGCCAGACACAGAGGAAGCAAGATGAGAATGCCTCACTGATAAAAGTTACCAAGCCATATGACTAACATAGACAAGAATTGTGGGCTAATTTAAGACATAAGAGTTAATAAGAAGCCTAAGCTAATAGACCAACCAGTTTATAATTAATATAGGCCTCTGTGTTCTTGATTTACATAATTAAGTACTGAAGTCTTTGAAAATATACACAGATTCTACAAATCCTTCCCAGAGCAACACTGTCGTACTTCAATGATGTTCTGCCCCAAATACAAGCCCATACAACTTTAAATTTTCTTGCCTTCATATAAATTCTGTACATAAGTAACATAGATTATGTTCATGAAAACCTTACCAAAAAGTTTAAAAAGAAAAAAGTCCTAAGTTTAATAGTAAGCTTGATATGCTTAAGTTATGTTATATTCAGATCCATTTTAAGTTCTTCAATATAATTCTAAAATCTAGCTGCTATGTTTTACAAATCCATATCTGCTTTCCTCCCTCAATTTTGTAGGAATATAAAAAATGACTTTTGGTTTCTGATTCTACAGGCTGCCTTCTCTTACCTATAACTAAAACTACAACTTTCTAATATAAATTAAAAATTCATGATGACCACTACATCATAATATTAAGATATTAATAGATACATTGAGATATTTATTAAGCATTCATAAAAATTTTAGACTTTCAATGGGGAAACTACAAAAAAATCACAGACTTATCAATAGAAAATAAGCAATGGTTTTTATTTTTTTCAATTAGTATTTTACTATTTTTTCAAATCTACAAGTAACCCTCGCTGTTTCTTTTTGAGATTCAAGAACATGCCAAACAGTCATAGCATGGCTGATTTTCTGATTCAGAAACACATCCACACTGGATTTTAACTTTAAACTTTAGTTATAAAAATAGTCCCCCATGGACTGTCTTCTTAAAAGTCACCTATAAGTAGATTGTTTAGAACTCAGAATGCATTTTCCCACAAATATTTCTCTGGAAGATAGCACATACATCCCTAGATAGACCATAAAAGTCTTTCACAGAGTCCAGCAAAAGGATGTAACATTCAATAAGAAATAGAGCTGGGAGTTTTCTGTTAACATGGGAAAGGAATACTTTCTTCTACAAAACCTTCCCTCAGCAAACTTTTCTTCAAGGTATTTCTGTCATATAGCTGTGTCTTCATGTTCATTACCCACATCCTCAAATACTCATTTCTTACTGGGGTAACACAAATCTTCCCCATTTCCTTGTGCCCCAAGGTTAGACCTTTCTCTACTTTTCCACAGCCATTCTTAAGTTTATCTAACCCAGATCTAAGCTCTCATCTCCTCATTTACAAATATCTTAGCACATGGAGTTTGAGAAACTCATACTAGCAGGTTAATCGACAATATAAATCACATTCTTTTTGAAGACTTTTCATCTTTTGAGTGGATTTGTAAGCCCAATTAGTAGAAAAATAGAAATCAAAATGAAAGAAAGGAAAGCACAAAGACTATATGGGTGAAGATATTATAGGAACAATGGTCTACAGAAGACAACGGATAGCTCCTCTTGCTATGCTCTCACAGACTATAATCTTTTATCTCCTATGATCTGAAGACAATCTTGTTTTCTCACAGTAGCACCTGGTAACACAGAAACAGGGGAAAAAGAAGTATACAGTTCCCAGGGTTTATATACCAGTTTTGTAAACCAATACTTTCCTTTTCTTTTTTAAATATAATAGTTTTACTATTATATTTAAATTATTAAATATATTCAAATAGAATTTCTTTTTATTTAATACATTTAATTTTTGAGAACTTCATACATAAGCACTGCATCTAAAATACTCATGCATCTCCCTCTCCTTCCAATTCCTCCCATGTCCCCTCCTTCCTGAATTAACGATCTCTTTTTAATTATTATTGTTACATGTTTTACATATGAATATATGTGTATATACATGAATGCGTATATGCACACTTGCCTGTCCAACCTATTGAGTCCATTTATTTTGCTCAGATATATATGTATCCCAGGCAAACTACTTTGGATTAAACAACTTTTGCACTCCCTATCACTATCACTTCTCTTCCCTGGAAGTGATTGATTTCTTCCCTCTCTCAGCAGCCATTGACCTTTTCTTCTAGATATGGAACCAAGAGGGATTTTTCTTTTCAATGTGGCTTGTCAATGCCTGTTGTCCTCATGCCAATCTTGTTCAGGCAAACATACTGTTGAGATTTCATGGGCTGGTTTTCCCTGTTATATCTGTAGAACACTATCTAGAAGCAGATATCCTGGTCCTCTGAATTGTTATAATCTGTCTTCCCCTTTTTCTGTGGTTTTCCCTGAGCCTTCAGTATAGTTGTTATATAGCAAACATATCAGTTAGGACTGGGCACCACACAGTATTCGATGCTTGAATACAAGGTATTTTTATCTTACTCACTCTCTACTCACTTCTTCCAACTCTTCTAACCTCTAGCATCCTGACCCCATGCCCCAAGTACATAGTCTATTCTCTTGCTTATGTAACTCATCAAATCTGATTAATAATGCTCATTCATATACTCATGCATCAACAGGGGCATTACAAGCCTACCACCATGTGAAAAACTGATTTTCCTCTCCAAGCAGCCAACAACTGTCAATAGTTCCTTGGGTATAGGTGGAACCTTGTCAGCTCTTGCCCTATGCCTGCTAGAATGTGATCTGTGCAGGTCTTATAGAGCCAACCATACCTGCTATGAGCTCATGAGAGCAATAATATGTCATGTCCCGAAGTCGTGTCCTGATCATCCCTACCCTCTGACTTTTGTAATCTTTCAGCCCTCTGTTACTTGGTGGTCCCTGAACAGTGAAGAAAGCATGATATACATGTCCCATTTGTGTCTCAACTCTCCGCAGACCCATGTTCTCTGCACCTAGACTGACTGAGAGTCTGGTTGTTAAATGCCAGCAACTGCAAAAAGGAGTTTCTCAGATGAAAAGTGAGAGCTTCCTGCGTCTATGAATACAGAGTTCCTTATCAGAATGTGGTCAGATACTATGGTCATTTAGCAAAATAATAATGAGAGGGTCCCCTTAGGGTCCATGAGCTCATTGGTCATAGGTTCTTGACAAAAGTCATAGTACATGACATGAGTTTCTTAGAAACCACTTCTCATACAGCCATTTTACAATATAAGTCAGAGTTAGAATATAATAATTTTTCAGGTTTCAGCTAAGCCTTCTAATTGTAATTATGGTTTGGTTTTATATAACATCTTCAATTTTATTATTTATTTATTTTTAAGGTTGTTTCCTGTAAGTACACAATATACTTTGAACACATTCCCACTAGTTCTCACATACTCTTTCCCTTCTCATCTCTCCCCCTCCAACTAGACAGTTTTGCTTATACTTTCATATCTGTTTGTATATGTAACTATATAAAATCTAGGACCAACAAATAGCAGAAAATATGTGAATTTGTCTTTCTGGGACTGTCTTAATTTAGTTACTATGATGATCCATTTGGTGGATCATACAGAATCATATCATACAGAATAACTTCATTCTTTAAAACTGAAAGAAAATTCCACTGTGTACATTTTAAAAGGTTGTAAGCATTTCACATAACCTATAGTAGGTAAACAAAAAAAGATACTCTAACATACACATGAAACAAACTTTAGTAACTTCTTATTAGACCTTAAGGCACTGTCATTATCCAATAATACTTATTGCACCATGTGTGTAATTTATTCATCATAGGAAACCAAGGTCTAGTGCTGAGAATTGGATCCCCTATAAATATGTGTTCAATGAATGATGAGTAATTTTAGTATTCTGCTCAAGAGGACTGACTTGTCATCGACTAGGTAATGTTATCACTCATAGTTAACCTTTCCAGGTCATGAATCACTGGACTGATATACCTTTTATAGAGTACTGCACCTTTTTCAGCAACAACTTAAGAACATTGGTTTATATTATGGTACTCAGATTTTTTTGTAGTTTCTAAGTATATTTTGTTGGTAGTCTCAATATAACCAAGATTCTTCAATAATAATACCCCAAAATATATAACAGAAATAGTGTATGATATTTGTCCCCCCTTTTCTAGTAGCTCTGTAGCAGAGATGTAAAGATCTGTTATTTATAGTCAAAGGATCTTGCTTTTAAAAGTGGAGATAGCTCTGAGTGTAATCAGCATTTCTAAGCCTGTTCATATATGATAATCTTGGGGAAAATCCTAGCAAATATATTTTTCTTTGAAAAAATAGTTCAAGAAATGTATCTTACTGCTTACCAAAGATTTGAATGGCTTCTTTCTCTAAAAGAAAAATGCATTCAACAGTTTAATTCAGTGGGTATTTCTTGAGGATTTATCACTTGCCAGTCCTGGGATAGACCCTTAGAGTGTAAGGATGAACATGACAAGGTAGATCAGTCCTATAAAAATAAATGACTTTCCCAAATCAGTGCTCTCTTCTGTTTGGTTAATCACAGGCTTTGGCAGGCAGCTTCTAAAACTAATCTTGAACTTCATTCAAGCCAATATCTTCCTCTTGGCTTATCCTATTGATTTCTAAACTTATCTCACTGCTTCTACTGTCCACATGAAAATAAGAATGTAACATTCTTCACTTACTATGAAATAATTCCCCAACTTCTCCTCATATTTTGAAAAAACATTTAACTATGATGACTTTCATGGCTCTCCTTGACTTTACCTTCTCAACCTTCTCAGGTCCTCTCTTACTCTCCCCATGTAGCAAATTCCAGCTTCGCTGATTTTCCTTTCTCTTGCCAAATTAACTCATCTTTAATATGAATCATTGGTATGTGCTGAGAACTAGTCACAGGTTCCATTATAAATGCTTTTCTGGACCATTCATATTTGTTTTAGTGTCATTCTTTGAAAGTATCTCACTTATTTTTACTGTTTTATTTTTGTCTCTCAAGTACAGCACCTTTCTTGGTTTGGGGTTTTCATGCTGACCTCTATCAATCCAGCAATCATTGCCCCACAGTAGAACTTTGGTGAATACTGCCCCAGGACATGTAATTATACAAAACACCACTTAGAAGATAAAACTCATCATGAGAAGCTCAGGGGAAGAAAAGCAGGTCAGTAACCCTTGAGGAGGGACTGTTTAAGCCCAGCATATTAGCTGTTACCAGTTTTAGAAGTGAAGTCAATGGACAAAAAGATAAATCAAAATAAGCACAAGGGACCAAAGATCTAAAGGAGAGTCATAATTTCAATTTCATGATGGAAACATTACATATTGTTCTATCACTAAAGATCGCTGACTGAAAAGTGTTAGGCGATGACAGTAACAGTATAAGATTTTTGGTTTTTGTAGGACTTGCACATATTTATCAAAAAGTCAAACTCAACAATCATATCATGACTTTGGACACCATGATATTCTAATCCAATATTTGTTCTGAGTTGAGGTCAGCTACCTCAACTCTAAGAATGAACTTTGAAAAGCTTAATGTGTCTGTGGGTGCAACTCACAGAGAAAGGCCCTGAGCACCATCAAAACAGCTGGAGTTACTGCAGAGATGATGTGACGTGCCAGTGACAGCTTAGATCTAGAGGTTGCTGTGCCCCCAGGAATGAGGGAGGGTGTGATGGAGCTCTCTGCAGCGTTCAGAATAGAAGTCATTATTATGTATAGCTCTCAGAAAACCCTTCCAATCAGGCTCACCCTTCCTGTCAGTTAGAGGATAAATTCCCTGTTTCTCAGCAGTGAGGTTGAGAAAGCAAAGAAAGAACAGTGTAAAAACAAACAGAATTCTAGCTACTAAGTTCCAAATGCATTGTGTAAATATGTCACCTTCTCTTGCCTTCATTTGGATCTGCCTTTCGGGAAGAAACCATATGTCATATAAAAAAATCACACTTTTGTTTTGATTAATCTCCAGCAGGAAGCCCAAAGATATTAAATTTCAGCATTCTCACATTTTTCTCCCCCTCTCGTAAACAATTCAATTGGATTTGAATTAATATTTATCAAGCACTATGCTGTGGATAGTAGCAAGGTGAATGTTGTTACAGAAGACAGAAATGCTATATAAAAGGGGTAAGACTCTTGCCCAGTCTTAAGAAAACAACCTATTTTATACAAAACAATAGGAATGTCATAACAGTAGCAATCAGTACACCCCGAGATGCTAAAAAAGTTTGTTTAAATTCTGTCACTCTTTATTAACCACATACCATACACAAGAAAGCCAAGTCCTGAACGGAATTTTTAAAAGTGATGTTGTCAATGAGTAGAAAAGGGGATATAGATTTTTTTGTTTGGAGAACACAATTACATTGTTTCTGGAGAAAAATATAGCATAGTGCCTCATTTGTGAATAAATGAGGCTATTCTTCTTAGACTGACATAGAATAGAATAGACTTTGTTGAGTTGTCTGGAATGTTCTTCTTTGCTATGTTTTGGCTTAATAGTCTCAGAGATCATTTACAGCATATTTTATTATGCTAAGTAGTACTGCCCACTATCCAAGGCTAGGTGAAGATGAGGCTAGCTCTCTTTCTGACAATCCTAATAAATATGAATGCATGCTCTCTAATTAAGGACTTATTAAGCTTTTATACTCACAATTCCTTTTACCAAGAAACTTTTATATAACTTTAGGCAGGTATGTACATAAAAAAATATCTGTGTAGAAATCAACCAATTACTGGTAACAAATCATTTACTAGTAAGAAATTGTTTATTTAAATCAATTTCTTTGTATATACATGATTTCATTATCTTTTAAAAACAAGAGGAAATTTTTTCACTTATGGGAGGGATGTGGTTATCTGCTCATAAGGAATAAAAACTTGGGGGCTGGATTCATGGCTCAGTAGTTTACAGTCCTTGCTCTTGCAGAGGGTCTCAGCTCAGTTCCTAGTACCCACATGGCTACACACCATTAATAACTCCAGTTTTAAGGACATTTAACCCTTTTCTAACCTCCAAGGCAGCTGGCATGCACATGGCACACACTTATACATGCAGGCAAAGCACTCATACACATAAAATAAGTATATTTTAAAAATAATTAGCTGTTTGTGGTAGGGTGTCAGATCAGAGGGTAAGGTTCTTTCAGAACTAGTGTAATGAAATGAGTTTGAGTCCCCAGCACCCAACCAAAGCCAGATGACATAGTTTCTGTACTCATAGGGCTCCTCTGACAAGATGGGAGGCAGAGAAAAAAAAGAGCATCTTCAGATGCTCACAGACCAGACAACCTGGTGATTACTGACATAACAAGATATCCTTCCTCCAGTAAGGTGGAGGGGAAATCCCTGAGTTGTCCTCTGTTGTTCACAAGGCGTGTCCATGCCTGTACTCACACACTCATCATGCACGTACATATGCACTCATAATACATACATATTATTTTAAAAATAATTAAATATTTTTTAAAAACTTGAAAATGCATTTTAAAATAATTGAATCTATGCTGAATACTTGATAATATGGAACACAGAGCATCATTAATGGCTTCCATAGTTCATCAATATTTTTATTCAGAACTATCAATACTGAGAGTGTTACCTTGCATAAATATGTAATACAAAATAATAGTACATTTAGCAACTGTAGCATGAATAATAAATACTGAGAGACAGTACCCAGGGTTCAAGATAAAGATTAGAAAAGCAAAAGAGTCAAGCCACTAGAGAAGTCTTACCTCTGCCAAGACTAGGCAACTGCATACAGAGTCCTGAATGTCTGTCTTCTCCCATTTTATATTCCCCTTTAGTGCTGGGATTTAAGGCATGTGACTCCCTAGTACTGGGATTTAGGGTGTGAGCCACCACTAACCTGGATCTGTTTCTTCATTGATCTTGTGTAGTTCAGTGTGGCCTTCAACTCATAGAGATGCTTCTTCCTCTGTCTCCTGAATCCTGGTATTAAAGGTGTGTACTACCACTGTCTGGCCTCTAGTGGCTTAGTTTTGCCCTCTGATTTTAAGGCAAGCTTTATTTATTAAAACATAAATAAAATACTACTATTAGCATGCTTTCAGATATTATTAGAAATTCTGTACTTATTCCAAACTAGTATTGATTAAATAATATTCTTTATGAATCTCACCTCGACTCCTCAATTAGAAAATTTTTAACTCAACCATCCTAATACAATGCAATTCAAAAATATACCAATGTGATACTTACGTGCTGAAAAGTTATGCAAGAAAATATTTTCTTTGTTTTCCATGATTAAAGCACTATATTTGCATAACAACAGGAATCTTTACATGTTCAGTAAAAACACTGCAGTTCATAACATGTGAGTCTGGTATCTGAGCTGCTGTATTTCAAGCAGTATCCCTTGGTACTGCGTGGCGTGTATACCGCAAAGTGACAGCACACATGAGTGTTCAGAGCCAGCACAGCAGTGAAGTCTCAACAGTACAACACGAGCAAACACTGCTGGAAATGCCTGGATTTGTCACACAACTGTTTTAAATTAATGTTTGGTCACTGCATAGTCTTAAGCCTTTTACTATTATCAGATATTGCTGAGCCCACACCCAATCACATGATTCCATGTAGAGTTGGGTCTCATAGTTTAGAAAGTTCTACTGTATAGTGTTTATAAATACTAACTCCACCAGTATATGATGGCGATAAAAACTACACTTAGATCCCACAGGGTTTTTTTGGAGGGGGGCATTAAATGGAAAAGTACCCATATCACTGCTTTATAGTGATTTATAAATGTGTACTTTTTCCCCCAGGCCAGTGTGGGAGCAATTAAGATATGCATAACACAAATAATATTCAATTACTTTTGGAGTTTACCTTTTACCTACATGATATTTTATGAACAATGGATGGATGGATGGATGGATGGATGGATGGATGGATGGATGGATGGATGGACAAACAAATGGATGATGAGCTAAGGAGGCAGATTGAAAGATGTAGAAATTGTCACAGGCAATTAGGGTAATAGATTAGCAAAAGAAGATTTGCATTAAAAAACTACCACGTTAGGGTAAGAGACCAGATTGAATGCCCTACATGCTGGGACTTCTGGCACTTTGGAGGCTAATTTTTTTTTTCAGAGTTTCCTGTCTTGAGAATAACCATGGCTACAGAAAGTTGAATACCCAAAGGCCATTAGACTTTCCTGGGTCAGTCTGAATGGGTAATTGATTATTGTAAATACACAAGCCCCAAACCCACCCCTAAAGGCCTGTTTTTTAGTGCATTGTCCTTTAATGTCCCCCATGTCCAGTCTTGCTTTTAGTCTGTCTCACAGAGGTCTAATCAACAACAGGATTTAGGGAAACTAATGCTTCTCTGAAATACCAAGGACGATGCAGATTTCTCTGCATGTGGCAGAGAAGAACTTAATAATAACAATCTATTTTTACTTCAGTGTTACTGTCTTGATTCATATTAGATTCCTGAACTTTTTACCTATTAGAACTTTATAACATTCACAAAAATACAGACCTAGTGATAAAAAATCAGACATATTCCATGTTGTTCTTATGAAAATGGTTTAGATTTTATGGACTCAGTAAGATTTCTTGGCCAATTGAATTAGAAATGATATTAAACCTTGTGTGGTCTCTGAAACAACATGAACAAAGTAGTTCAGATTGCTTTAACACACCAGCATCTCAGTTTTTAGACAACAGTGCTTTACCACTGGTAGAACACAAATTGCCATGCAACTGACAGGAAAGCAGTTAATCAAAGTATCTTCAAATGTTGACAACAGCATTAAAATAAACCCTTAAAATCTCACACACCCAATCACTAAAACATGTGAGTAATTCAAATATTCACCAACCTTAAATGAATGCAAAATGAATAAAATATAACAATGCAGAGATAAAACTCTGATACATGCTACTATGAGAAGGAGTCTCAGAAACATTAGGCTATAACCTGAAAGAAGATAGTCCTAAAAAGCTTCATATTTCTGCTTAGGAAATATTAAGAGTAGGTAAAGACCCATTATGGTAGAAAGTAGGTTTGTAGCTGCTTTGCATAGTAGGATTATTGAGCATAGCAGGGTGAAATGGTCCATAAGAGGTTCTCTTGGGGGTGATTAAAAATATTCTTAAGTTCTATTAGGTTGTGTGCTTCAAAAGGATAAATGTTATGCTATGGGAATTCTGTGTTGCTAAAGCGGTTGAAAAGAATGTGATGCAGTGTTGGGGAAGATATGATAATGACATTTTAAATGGCATTTGGGGGAATGTAAACCAGTGCAGTCATTTGAAGCCCAGTATGGATAATCTTCAGAAAACTAAAATTAGAACTGCCATATAACCCACTCATGGGTTGCAACCTGAAGTACTCTAAGGCAGCATAAAATGGAGACACCCACATGGACCTTCATCCCAGCACTCTTCACAGCAGACCCATCCTAAAGACAGCACAGGAGCCCATGGATGTATGCACAGAAGCAGAAACATGGTATATACAAATAAGGTTCTACTCTTCGGCCATCAAGCAAGAATGAAACCAATGCAATTATTCCAGAATATGGGTGGAATTGAAGATTATCATGCTAAACAAAATTAGCTACTATCAGGATGAGAAAGATGCCTACATTAAGGATCTTAGGTTGTAATCCCAGCACCCATATAAAGGGCAAGGTACAACAATACACACCTGCAAACCTAAAGCTACAGAAGCAGAGCTGGGAGATGGCTCATTGGCCTGTCAATGAAATTGAATCAGCAAATTGCAGGTTCAGTGAGTACCTTGGTCTCAAAAAAAAAAAAAAAAAGAAATTTAAAAATACAACAGCAATAGAAAATATCAAATATCAACGTTACATACACGTGAAGACACACACACACTGACCAGTCTTAGAAACATATTTTCTTTCATATATAAAATTTAAGTAATAGAAGCAAAATGAACAAAAAAAGTATCATTAAAATAGGACTGAATCTATAGAAATTGGTAGGATACCAGTAATCAGAAGGAAAGCAAGTGATATGCATAAATCATAGGATGAGAATTTTCTGGCTCACAATACTATGATCTGGAGGAACTTTTCTTTCTGAGAAATAATTACCTTTTAAGTGTAGCATAATCCTTTCCAGAAAAATAGAGTTAATGTTTTCATTTCTCAACTTTTGAGATTGCTAATAGAAGAGAGGTTGGTAGAACACATGATAGAAGAGGCCGATTCCATCTGACAGTAGACAGTCTATGAAGATGGATTGGGAACATAGAGGGCTAATAACAACAAGCATTTTCTTTGCTGGGTTATCTCTTATACATTAATTAATTATACAGAAGAACCTACTTTAATGGACACACTTGCTGCGAGGAAGTTTCTTTTAAGATAAACTTCCTTTCTCTACTCTGCACTTGACTTTGGAGATATAATCTGAGACATAGGGACACATAAAATGATATGATAAGGCCAAGTTTGTACCATTGGTATGTAAGCTTATTATTCTGAATAACCAATGGGACAGCATCAAGGAGGAAGCTGCCGAACTGGGAGAAACGTAGTGAGTCTCATCACCCTTGTATTTAAGCTATTCTGTGATTTATATCAAATATTCATGACAAACAGCTTGTACAGAAAAATTTAAATGTCCTTATATGTGGTTGTATTATATATGTCAATATACCCTTTATATATCCACTTTTAATATCACTCATAAAACAATTTGGCCTGGTGTATGAAAATGACTTGAATCTTTTATGCTAGCTCTGTAACTCTTTGATGACAACAGTTTCCAAACAATTAGTATGTTAATATGCATTATTTTTACCTGTATTTGCATCTGACATCGAGACAGCTATCTGCATTTGACTTTGCTGTACTTGCATTTTGCACACAATACTGTTAGACTGCTTTCTTTACTCTTTTATACATTATGCATTGTTTTTAACTCTAGGTGAGTGGATAAGATGCTATGTGTTGATTGTTATGTAACACTGCCCTGCCTGGCTTATTAGTCACATCGTGGTATTTAGCGTAATTCTTCTAGCCATGAGCCAAAATACCTTCTTTCCAGTCAATTGCTAACACTTTTAAAAATATTTTTCGAATATACTTGAAAAAATCTAGTTATTTTTGTTTACTTGTGTTTTTCTGTTTTGTCTGCAGCTTTCCTAAACCCATTTCTTGTTTAACATATCTTTGTTTTTTCTGAATGACCTAGGCTGATTGCCATTGTCCACAGTATTTCTAGTTACCACATGAGTTTCTCCCAATCGCAGGTTTTGCTTCTCTTCTGCCTGCCTGTGCAGCCCCAGCAAAGCTTACAGCTATGGAAGGCCCATTGTGTATTCTCTGCAGCCGTTTCTCTCATACCATTTTACTTCAGTTTGTTCTTGTTTAAAAAGAAGAAAAGTCTTTGACATCATTTTCTCTGGAGGTCGACTTGACTGGCTGCCCTCTATCTGTGTTTAGTTCTTCATCACCCCTAGTTAGCTTTTATTCCTCCTTTAAATGTCAGGCAAGGGTCTTGCATTGTGTTAGGAAGACAAGCAACTGTCAGTAGAATTGATGCATACCTTCAAAAGAACCTGAACAATAAATCCATGGTTTACCGCCTCCCATTTCCCTCCCCCTCCCCCGTCAAGTCCCCCTCCCTCGTCAGCCCAAAGAGCAATCAGGGTTCCCTGCCCTGTGGGAAGCCCAAGGACCGCCCACCTCCATCCAGGTCTAGTAAGGTGAGCATCCAAACTGCCTAGGCTCCCACAAACCCAGTACGTGCAGTAGGATCAAAACCCATTGCCATTGTTCTTGAGTTCTCAGTATTCCTCATTGTCCGCTATGTTCAGCGAGTCCGGTTTTATCCCAGGCCTTTTCAGATCCAGGCCAGCTGAGTTCCCGATAGAACATCCCCATTGTCTCAGTGTGTGGGTGCACCCCTCGCGGTCCTGAGTTCCTTGCTCGTGCTCTCTCTCCATCTGCTCCTGAATTGGACCTTGAGATTTCTGTCCGATGCTCCAATGTGGGTCTCTGTCTCTGTCTCCTTTCACTGCCTGATGAAGGTTAATATTCAGGAGGATGCGAGGCAGTGGCGGGGAGGAGGCAGAAATCTTTAATAAATAAATAAATTAATTAAAAAAAAGAGGGGTGGGCAGGCGGGGGAGGTGCTGAGATATGGCTCAGTGGCTAAGAGCACTGGCTGTTCTTCCAGAGGTCCTGAGTTCAATTCCCAGCAACCACATGGTGGGTCACAGCCATCTATATGAGATCTGGTATCCTCTTCTGACCTGCAGGTATACACACAGGCAGAACACTATATACATAATAAATAAATGAAATAATAAAAATAAATAAATAAATAAATAAATCCATGGTTTAGCCAGGTGGTGGCGGCACATGCCTTTAATCTCAGCACTCAAGAGGCAGAGGCAGGTGAATCTCTGTGAGTTCAAGACCAGCCTGGTCTATAAAGCGGGTACCAGGAGAGGCTCCAGAGAAACCCTGTCTCAAAAAAAAAAAAAACCATATATACATATTCATATATAAATATATATACATATATGTAGTCATGGCTTAATTTATTGCATATACACTTGAACATTGTATTAATATCAGTCAACTAACAGGTATAATTCTCTCACAGAAACATGATGGTCACTTCACTGTCATCCAGTTGGTTGGCATGCTGCGGGGCATCGCATCAGGCATGAAGTATCTTTCTGATATGGGATATGTTCATCGAGACCTAGCAGCCAGGAATATATTGGTGAACAGCAACTTAGTGTGCAAAGTCTCTGATTTCGGTCTCTCCCGAGTACTGGAGGATGATCCGGAAGCGGCTTATACAACAACTGTGAGTTCCATGCCCTGTCCAATCACCGTGCTTATTTTTAGTTCTCTAACACGATTAGAATAATTGTTTGTGTTTCCCCACTCTCGTGTTTTCACTTTTTATTTTTTCTAAGTAATGTGTTACTTAGTTAAAAGTATTTGTTATTTTTCAAGGCTTGGAATCTTGTTAGGGGCAGGTTGGAGGGGGAGAATAACAAAAGAGACACCTTGATTGGGGTATATTTCGGGATTGGGGGATACCTGGTACCAGGGAGATTCCAAGGAGTCCACAAAGATGACCCCTAACTTCCCTAATTGCTATCAAAGATGCTCTATCCAATAACTGAGCTTTGAGTGTCTTGCAGAAGAAAGGAAAGAGGGATTGCATGAGCCATAGGGGGTGGGGTAAGGATGGCGGGACTAACAGAGCTCATGGACCCAGGACCCACAGTTACGGAGCCTGCATGGGACTGACCTAGGTGCTCTGCATGTGTGTGACAATCCTGTAGTTTGGTCTCCTGGTAAGGCTTCTAACAACGAAAGCAAGACCTCTCCCTGGCACTTAACTGGCGTTTCATAACCTGTTCCCCATGCTGGATTGCCTGATGCCAACTTGATGTAGAGGGAGAAGCTAGGTCCTGACTCGATCTGATGTGCCATGCTTGGTGCAAGCCCATGGAGGCCTTTCTCTTTCTGAATGGAGATGGGGAGAAGCCTATGGGGAGAGGGGTAGATGAGAAAGAGGAGGGGACTGGAGGGAAGGAGGGAGGGAAAACTGGTTGGTATGTAGAATAAATGAAAAGAGTGTTATTTTAAAAATAAATAAAAAGAGCTCTGAAAAAAATTATATAATGTCAAATTCACCATGAATATCTTAAATATTTCTGAATGTTCCAAGCCAATCCACTGGATTCATCTCCTTGGATACTGTTTGGAAGAATTTAATCTTACCATCTTTATTGAAGTATGTTAAAGCTGTTGATTTTTAATTGTGACTGTCATCACTTGTTTATTAAAATTCTCACCAATGCTTCACTTGAGATTTAAATCAGCTTCAGTGAAAAAGCAAGTCTATGAATCTATTCAAAACATATTTACTCTTTCTCCCTTCTTAACATTGCAAATAATTTTTGAATGGCAACCTATTAATTAATCCTCCGTTATTTCATTTTCTATTCAATATTTTGAAATTTCAAATTTGAGGTAGATGGAAGTTTGATATCTTAATAAAAAATTGTGCCCTTATGATTTTTGGAATGTTTTATGATAATTTGTCAGCATTTTCTCAGTTTTAATATGAAATAGAGTTCTATAGAAAATAGATTAATCTCCAAGTCTGATATATAAGGTACAGGCATTCATTGATCCTTTAGTTTAACCAAAAACTTTTTAAAAATAAAAATTCATAGAACTTGGAAATACATTAGTCATTTTTGGGGAAAAAGGTGTATTTTAAACTCCATTTTCTTTTTAGAAAATACTGTAGCTATTTTTATTTTTCTTTTATTTTCTTTCTTCATTATTGTTATTTATTTACTTTTTGTTTTAAAGTTTCCCCTGCCTCTTCTCCTTTTAATCCCAGTCCTGTCTCCCCTCTCTTCCCCCAATGCCACCATCCATGTCTCCTCCACTGTTTCTCTTCAAATACTGACTGGTCTTCCATGTTGATCAGCAGGGTATATCAAGCTGCAGTAAGACTGGTTCTTCCTCTTTTATTAATGCTGGATGAGGCAATGCAATAGGAGGAATGGGTCCCAAAAGCAGGCATCAGAGTCAGAGACTCTCAGTTAGTAGTCTCACGAGAGCACATCACACAAGTGTAACATAAACGCAGAGAGGTCAGTCCCATGCAGGTTCCCTGGTTGTCGTTACAGTCACTGAGACCCTTTATGAGCCCAGGTTAGTTGGTTCTGTGGGTTGTCTTGTGGTGTCCTTGACCCTTTAGCTTCCTACAGCCCTTCTCCCTCTTCCATAAGATTCTCCAAGCCCAGCCTAATGTTGGGCTGTGGGTCTCTGTATCTATTCCAATCAGTTGCAGTTGCCTCTCTGACAGCAGTTGGGCTAGGCATCCATCTATGAGCATAGCAGAATATCCTTAGGAATCATTTCAGTGTTTTTTTTTCTTTGCCAGTCATGTTTGGTTCTATCTAAGATCTCTAGAGGATCCCACCTCTGGTTCCTGGCCCTTGGGGTGAGCTCCCCAGGGTATGGGTCTCCAGAAGGGCTCATTATCAGTTGGTCACTCCTCCATTTTCTGTGTTATATTTACCCGGCACATCTTGTAGGCAGGATAATTGTAGGTCAAAGAGTTTCTGGTTGGTCTGGTGTCCCAGTCTCTCCTCTGGAAATTTTGCCTGGTTATAGGAAAAGAACAGTTCAGTCTCTGTATCCCTGTTAGAAATATTTTCTAACGCAAGCCCTCTGTTAATGCAACAATCCCAAGCAAGCCAAATCACAAAAAGCAAAATTAAAGATATCCAGGTTTACTGGGACTCCTCTTGCGCTCTCAGGAGGCCTCAGGGAGCAGTTTAAATAGATTGGGGGGAATGGTCCTGACCTCCACTGGGGAGGGGTCAAGGTTTGGCAGACACCTTGCCCCTTCTTGGGGGGGGTGTCAAAGTTGGCAGACACGGGGGCAGGGCCTCCAAAGATGGAGGCCAGAGACCAGGATTTACAATCCTGTATTGCTAGGAGTCTTAGCTAGGGTCACCCTCATAGGTTCCTGGAAGTTCCCATTGCTTTAGGTTTCTAACTCATCCCAGAGATGTCCCCAGATTTTGGTTGTCTCTCCTAGTACTCTCTGTCCATCTTTTCCCCCGACATGATCCCTCCTGTTCCCATCCCCATTGCCCCTTCCAGCCTTTCTCCATGTCCACTAGCAAAGTCCATTCTTTTTACCCTTCACAATAAGATTCATGAGCCCCACCCCTTTGAGCCCTATTTATTACTGAGCTTCTCTGGGTCAGTGAGAAGATGGAAGGAAAGAAGGAACGAAGGAAGGGAGGGAGGGAGGGAGGGAGGGAGGGAGGGAGGGAGGGAGGGAATAAGGGAAAGAAAAAATGAAGTATAATATATTAATATTATATATTAATATTAGTATAATAAAATATTCATAATTTGATTACTTCCCTTTATAATGGGCATGGAATTCAATACTAAAATAATGAGGCCAATTCTTTTAAAGTCAGTCTTGTGCTTCCCATAAATTTGATACATTTAGTGTTTTTATGGGAGTCTAAACAGGAAATACAGTGATAACAAAGATTAGTAGCCTAAACAAGGCTTTATAAACTGGCAAAGACAGTATCATGACATAAAAATATATAGACACACTGTCTTAGGGTTTCTCTTGCCATGAAGAGACACCATGACGGTGGCAACTCTTACAAAAGAAAAACATTTAATTGAGGGGCCTCACATTTTCAGAGGTTTAGTCCATTACTATCGTGGTGTGACATGGTGCTTGAGAGGGAGCTGAGAGTCCTACATCTTGACCTGAAAGCAACAGGAAGTGCTCTGTCTTCCACACTAGGCATTAAATGAGTATAGGAGACTTTACAACCCACCTCCACAGTGATACACTTCCTCCAATAAGGCCACACCTACTCCAACAAAGCCATACTTGCTAATAGTCTCACTCTCCTTGGGAAATGTCCTTCAAAACACTACACACACTTTTAGATGACTTTTCCCATAAAGAAAGAAAATGGGAAAGCAAAAACATATTTAAATGTAAATGTGTGGACAGACTGTCCATACTTCTGCCCACAGTTTAAAATGGAGCCCAGGAGAAGTAATGGGGGGTCACATTCTTCAACAATAATTAAGGTTCTTGAATGGAACTCCAAGGAATTTGAAGATTTTTCTATAGCAACTAAGAAAAAGCCACTGATTTTCACAAATACAAGAACAAAAAAGCAGATTCATGCTGTAGATGTTGCTGACAAGAACAAAGAAAGAAATGAAGGGTTAAAGGATAAGAGAAATTAGTAGTAGAATTTCATGTAGGCAGTATTGCTACAGACTCAAAGGCGCATATAGGTTTAATGCATATAGTAATGGCAGCTAGAATAAAAAGGAAAAGAAAGGATTGAAATCATTATGACCATATAATTTTCAAGATTCAATAATTAAAGGGGCATGGATGATATAGAAAAGAAGGAATTATTAGAAGTAGATTTAGCAGCTAGTCATTGAGAGGCATTATTAATCATACATAAACCCCTATTAAAGATGCCCTAGATGCCAGCATTCCGCCACCATAAATTAGATTTTGTTTTCTTTTTCTGTCAATATATGTACTATTGCCTGACTATTTGTAAATGTTTTTATAATGTACATAAGAAGATGGTTGGAACAAAAACAGATCTATAAAATACTTAAAAATAGGAAGGCACCGTGGTCAAAAACCTATGTACAGTTTTGACTTAATTTCCAGACAAAAGTTCTTTCTAACTGTACACTACACCAATTCTAGTTCTTCCTAATCAAATGGAGACCAAATAAATGTTTCTAAAATAAATACATTAAAAAAATTAAAAAACAGATTACAACAAAAAGCAATGAGAATTTACTAAATACAGCATAGACACGGAGAATCCAGTGCTGACCATGGCACTGAACTAGTCCACAGGCATCCAGAAAGCAGAATGTCTATGCAATCCTGAATGGCCACACCAGAAAGAGAAGTGAGCGAAGAAGTTACCTTACCATAAATGAACAAATTCCTTAGAGCCCTATTTAAAATCAGTATGCCTACAATATATGTCAATATTTCAGCATTATAAAATTAAATAATGTAGGTTAAAGGATGAGTTTTATAATTAAATGTAACTAGACACTCTCATGTTTGTCCCTATGCTTATGTGTTTATTGGTCCTGATTCATATCTAAGGTGTCATTTAATCTGCACTCAACACCATTTATTATAGAACTACCATATTGGGTTCTCTTTAATGAACCAACTGTGGAGTGGGTTCAGATTACATCTTTCTCTGTAGAAAATAACAAAGATTGTTATACTATGTCCAGTCTCCAAAAAATAAAAGTACACATATTACTTATACCCTTTGAATCCTGAACTAGTGTATAATCTAATTTATATATATATATATATATATTAGTGTATACATCTAATTATATATATATATATATATACACACACACACACCTAATTGTCTGAGTCGAGCAATACAAGGCATGGACACATATCATAAGTAGGTTTGTGGTTTACGAATAGACAGCAGGGCACAAAAGTTTCAATTCATTGTGTGGGATATAGAAAGCCTCCCAGGGTAGATAGAATCTTGACTGGAAAGGTCCTCCTTTACTGTCACTGAGAAACATTGAAAAGTAGGCAAGTCTAGGTTATATACCTTAGGGTACCTGATTTAATAGCCAAAGCTTTCATGGAAATCATTCATCCAAGGAAGAGAGAAACAACACTCATGCTTGCTTCCTGGGAATTCCTCCCCCAGATCTAGATAACACATTCCTTGAAGTTACTACATGACTAGAAGAAGTAGGCAGGTTCATGTTGTTTGAGACAATATCTGTCTATCAGGGTACTTACATTCACAGAACTTTGTACTGTAATTCTTCAGAACTAAAAGCAAGAAGAGGAGCTAACTCGATGATTGCAATACACTCTAGAAAACTATCTCCACTAGTCACATAGCCTGACGGTGAGAACACATACAAAGCTGCATGGAGACAGAGCCAAGAATAACCAAGTGCAGCATATAATAGGATGCATATTTCTGAAGACATAAAGAGTGGACAGTGCAGCTTAAATGGAACTATAGTAATAGCTGCTGCTTCTGTAAAGCACTTAAACCCTGGGCTAAAATACATCAAGCCTCTGCTAAGGGACCTTGGGACCTGGTAATGACAGTGAAATCAAGAATTTTGTGCAATGTAGGCCAAAGAGAGAAGGGAATAAATTGTAAAAATAGTGTCTTGACAAGAACTAAGCCGTGCTTTTTGATGCCAATTCTGTGAAAAAAAAATCATGTTTTTAGAAGAGTTAGTGATTATGACCCTTACTCAACAATGCACATGAAATTATCATTTTGAATCGTTAATCTACTTAGAAATTATTGACCCTTTAAGGTTTTTTTTTTTTCCATTTGATAAATGGTGTACTGTCTGGCTAAAATTTAAGTGCTGAAAAATTTCTTCCATTTCTAAAATCTGACACATATTCACATGGACAACTGCTTTATAACTAGTCCAAAAAAGGTACCCTAGCTCATTTGAATATTGCTAGGCAACCACATCTTATACTTATATTGAAAATGCTAAGCTTCTTTGCTTTCACATATGGAAATAAGGTCTTATTTACCTTATAAAGTACATTAAAAGATATATTTTGGCTCACATTAATATTTTGTAAGAAAATTTTATTTAAAATATAATTGTAGTGTAATTTTTAACTTGATAATGATTTCTGTTACAATTGCAAAGATTAAAGCAGCATGTAGGAATAAATATATAATGCCTAGAAAAAAATTATAGTTTCTTGATTACTATTTTTCATATTATCTGAGGCAAATTTTTGTTTTTGTTTTTCTTCAGCAACAGTAATCACGTATCGGTAATTTCCTTATTGGAATATAAAACATTGCAATATACAACACTCAATAATTAGATTTCTATTAGCAATCTTAGTTTGGTAAATTTGCCTTTGTATGCTCCCTTTCCATATCATATAAGAAAATATGAAAAATGTCAAATCTACTCATCTAAAAAGAAATGGCTTATACCCAACATGTAGATAATTATAACTCATAGCATAATAGCTTGATAGAAATATGAACTCTTTACCTAATTCAAGTGTTTATGAACTTTCTTGACTTTTTGTATTAACTTTTAAATCTTGAGATTGCCCTTTTAAACAGTAAGAATGCTTATTGCAAGGATAAATTAACAAAATTTTCCAATATCTGGGCATAAATTTATAATCCCAGAATTTAGCAAATTTGGGTAGCCTGTCTCAAAGAAACCAACAAAACAACACAATATTGTCCTTTTCAATTCTGCCTAGAAGTACATTAATCTAAAATGAATAACTGATTTTTTCCTGGAGCTTTGCTAAAGCTTTTAGTAAAACATATGTTCCCTCATTGGTGTGTTTTAAATTAAATGTTTGCTATTGAATGTTTCTTGAGAAAATATAAAGATTCCTACTGTAACAAATATTCTTTACTTATTAAGTTCAGCAGATAAAACTTACTTCTCTGACATCACATCAAGACACTTCCTCTTCATTAGAACATGATGGAGAGACTGACTCTAGCCGAAGAATAGTTTCTATTTCATGTTTTAGAGCTTTGCTGAGCTAAAAATGTAGTAGATAAGAAAGTGTTGGACGCACAGCAGATACTTGATGGGGGAGTGTCATATATCAATCTGTTGATTTCGTTGGTTAAGCAATAAAGAAACTGCTAGGCCCATTTGATAGGCCCACCCTTAGGTGGGAGGAGTAAACAGAACAGAACGCTGGGAGGAAGAGGAAGTGAGGTCAGACTCGACAGCTCTGCTCTCCGGAGCAGACGCTTCAGAGAGACACCATGCTACCTGCTCCAGGGAAGACGCACGCTATGAAGCTCCGACCCAGGATGGACTTAGGCTAGAATCTTCCCGGTAAGCGCACCTAGGGGCGCTACACAGATGATTAGAAATGGGCTAAATTAATATGTGAGAATTAGCCTAGAAGAGGCTAGATAGGAATGGGCCAAAGCAGTGTTTAAATGAATACAGTTTGTGTGTAATTATTTCGGGGCATAAGCTAGCCGGGCAGGCGGCTGGGGGTTGGGGACACAGCCCCGCCGCCGCTCATATTACTACAAATGGCGCCCAACGTGATGGACTAAACCCACTTAAAAAACCTGAGAAGGCTTAAAAATAATGGAGAGAGAGTTTAACACAGATTTTTGCTGTTTGTTCGTGGCGTGCCGTAGAGAGATTTCCTGATTCAGCAACAGCAGCAGAAAAAAAGCTGCGTTATTTTAAAGTGTGGCTTCCTGGGGCTTTGCCACCAGTGCAAACTCTGGCTTTATGTTGTGTTCCCACTTGGGATCGGAAGGAGAGTGCTCTGAGACCGTGCTGATGGCTCTCAGCGCTCCCCGCCTGCAGCCGAATCAGGCTTAGGCAGGCGGAAAAGCATGGTAGATGCTAAAATGGATGGGGGAAAACCATGATGCCTCAATAATCCTACACCAAGTGCTGTAGGCACCTGAGCAAAGCTGGGAAAAAGAGAAATAGTCTTCCCTAGGGAAGAGGCCAACAACAGATTATTCAATACCAAACGGTGAGCCTGAAAACCTACATACGAGTGACATTGTAGAGACTGAGCTGGTTATATTTAGGAATATATCTACATACATATATGCATGTGACAACAATTAATTTTAAAAAGAGAATATGAATTTGAAAGAGAGAGCTATGAAAATATATGGGAGGGTTTGGAGGGAAGAAAGAGAAGGGGGAAATGTTGTAATTACATTATGCTCTCAAAAATAAAAGAAACAGTAGTCCTCATTGTCCGCTATGTTCAGCGAGTCCGGTTTTATCCCAGGCTTTTTCAGACCCAGGCCAGTTGGCCTTGGTGAGTTCCCGCTAGAACATCCCCATTGTCTCAGTGTGTGGGTGCACCCCTCATGGTCCTGAGTTCCTTGCTCTTGCTCTCTCTCCTTCTGCTCCTGATTTGGACCTTGTGATTCTACTGAGAACTCAAGAACAATGGCACTGGGTTTTTGATCCTACTGCACGTACTGGCTCTGTGGGAGCCTAGGCAGTTTGGATGCTCACCTTACTAGACCTGAATGGAGCTGGGTGGTCCTTGGACTTCCCACAGGGCAGGGAACCCTGATTGCTCTTTGGGCTGACGATGAAGGGGGACTTGATTGGGGGAGGGGGAGGGAAATAGGAGGCGGTGGCGGGGAAGAGACAGAAATCTTTAATAAATAAATAAAATGTGATTGACAATAATTCTACTTAACAATTAAAAAAATAAAAGAAACAAATTTTAAAAAAATTGTATTTCTAGAAACTAATGGGTTCGACATATTACACCAAAATACCAGGAAATTAACCTGCAACAATGTACCTGAAAGGACAACAAAGCTTTAGCAGAGTATAGAGGTGGAGACATGACCCATTGTGAGTGAGCAGGCTGGGA
Organism: Microtus pennsylvanicus; assembly: GCF_037038515.1. NCBI lineage: Eukaryota > Metazoa > Chordata > Mammalia > Rodentia > Cricetidae > Microtus > Microtus pennsylvanicus. The sequence goes on along the minus strand of NC_134579.1, from coordinate 850,878 downwards.
AAAGTAAAACTTTAATGGTGACTGTGGAGAGTTGGTGGAAGAGGACATGACACCTCAGAATGTAGGACTGAGATGACCGGATGGCAGCAAATCTTCATCAAAATAGAAACAGAAGCCAATGCAGCTGCAGAGAAACGATCATCCAAAGATGGGTCAGGGGCAAAGTGTTTGCCTTGTCTGTTTGGAACCCTGGGTTCAATCCCAATGAACCTAAATAAACAGCATAGAGAAAATAGTCATTTCTTAAAGAACTCTCACCTCTGAAGCTTAGGAAACAGTAGCTTATGGTAGTTCTAGGGCTCTTCGTAGACAGGGAATAAAAAGATTTAACTATTCATTTACAGGAAGAAAATGACCTAGACCACAAGACTAGTGTTTCAGGTTAGGTAGGACAATCTAAATCAGATGTATTCATAGGAAGTTGAGCAGTACTTGGGAAAGTATCTCACTTTTTTATTTGTGGGGACTAAGTACTGTAAAAAAGGCATCCTCAGAGTAATTCTTCCATCTATTCAATGTGTGTGTTAAAGGATAACACTTTAAGGCTTCAGAACTGGAAGAAAATCTTCACAGTAAGAATCTGATAAGAGCCTATCATTTGGTTCAAGAGTGAATAGTTAATTTGGTTCTTTTAATTTTTGTTTTTGCCCTAAGGTAATATATCACTTCAGGTTCATGTACATCCTAGATGATAAGAAATTTATTAATTCTTGACTTTTTAAATGTTTATTGCCTTTAGTTATAATTTATTTATTTGGAGTCAGAGGATAAGGCCCCAAATATCTTTACTTGCTGAACCATCTCCCTGGCCTCTCTTTTCAACATCTTCTCAGATCTGTCCAGGAAGTATACTGGTTGACCATAGCAGCTGGTAGTGATTGTGAGTAGTAAGGTAAAGGCGTAAGTCACAAATAATCCCACACCAGTTTGAAATTATGATTAATACAATGGTTATTTATTTAAGGAGGGAAAAAACTTACAGATCACCGTCCCAGACAACAGTCCTCTGCGCAATCAGGAAGGGAGCCTAGTCTCCAGAAGCGGAGAAGGAAGCCAGAGAGCAAGTGGAGGGCAGTGGCAGCTTTTTTAAAGGGAGAGAGACCATGACCCAATGGGCTGGTATCTCAGCAGCTATTGGCTGAAGGAGCTGAAGAAGCTCCCAACAATAAGGCCATGAAAAGACAGAAGTATTGAAACTCTTATCATATTGCCCTCAACAAAGCCACCAGTTACTTCTCTTTTGTCACAGCTAACCACTACCTGGTGGTTATGCCTGGGTATACCTGGGACAACCCTTACTATAAGTATAATGAACTGAAAATTCATTTTCATACAAAGAAATCAATGTAATAAACCCTGAAGGTTTACAGAAGTGGATTAAGATATTCATAAGCAAGGAAGAAAATCCTGCTTTTTTAAATCTCTGAAAATGTATACCAAATTGCTTTGAGCACAAAAGGATACCTACAACAGGAATAGGATCTAAAACAGATGGCGCTCAATATCACAGAATGCATATTTTAAGGGAAAGGGAACCAGTGCTTATTTTTAATATTTTTAAATTAAAATGCAATTGCATCATTTCCTTCCTCCATTGTTTCCCATGAAATTCCCTTAGACCCTCAGAAAACCATGGCCTCTTCTTATTTGTGGTTACAGATAGATAGATGATAGATGATAGATAGATAGATAGATAGATAGATAGATAGATAGATAGATAGATAGATGATAGATATGATAGAGATGAAAAATAGAGATATGTGTGTATATATATGTATATGTGTTTGCATATATATTTCTAAATATCTAAGTACAACAAAGTGTGTATAATGTTATTAGGGACCTAGAAATCCAATACTTCTGAGCTTTTAATAGGGCAATCTACAATTTGCAGCAATATAAAACACTATGAAAAATTTAAGGACATTAGGCCAAGTGAAATAATACAGGCACAGAAAAAAAATACAGCATCATCTCTCTCTCTCTCTCTCTCTCTCTCTCTCTCTCTCTCACACACACACACACACACACACACACACATATATATATATAAATTAGTTCAGATCACAGAAGTAGAGAGTAGAACAGTTGTTGTCAGAAGCTACAAAATATAGAGCTGGGAAAATGTTGTCCAGAGAATATAAAGTTTCAGTTGGTCAAGCGAAGATCTGTAATCTAATGAAAAGTATGTTGTCTACAGGAATAATACTGTAATTTAGAGATAACATTTAATATGAGGGTAGAGTTTAATTCTTCACAAAAGAGAAAAGAGTGAAAGTGTGTGAGTTTGTTTTCTTATAGTGGCCATTTCATGTAGATGAGTTCACAATATATATGAAAACATACACACACACATATATATATATACATGTATGTGATTTATTTGCCATTTAATTCAATAAGTTTGTAGGCGGAAAAGGTTCTTAGATTTGTGAACAAGACAGGCATTAAATAATCATGGTTTTGAATCATTGTAACTGACATCTTATATATGAATATGTAATAAGCCTACTGTGTGTCAGGCACTGTTCTAGGCACAGCAGATTTTCCACCAAACTAGTTATTCTCATGGGCTTTGCAGTTTTGAGTATGTTGAAATGAGTGTAATTTTTAAACAAAAATAATTGTATGCAATGATAGGTATAAAATAAGAATAATCACAATAAATGCCTTGGAAGACATGGTCAGAAAAATACTTCTTTAATTAGGGACATTGAAATGAGACCTGTAAATTCTGAGGGTGGCAGCTAAGAAAATATAGAAGCCAGAATGTTCTAAGGTGAGGGAAGAACAAATATAAGTCTGCAGGTGGGAGCAAGTTTGGCAGATTTTATAACTAGGAATCCAGCCAGATTGGCTGATGCACTGAAGGAAGGGCCTACAGGAATTCAGTGGCAGGGAAAGGAGTGGACACTTTAACTACAGGAAAGACATTGAAGATTTGACAGAAATGAAGAAAGAATTGATTCTGTAGGAGCTACCTCTGCCTGGCATGTTGAGGAGGATATATAAAGAGACAAAGAAATCTATGTAAAGATGCTTTATTCGGCACTGTTGCTTGGTGTAAACCCAAAGACTGGGCGGGGGCAGACAGACATGGAGAAAAGGAAGCAGTGGGGAGAAGAGACAGTATCCTGATACGGCGTGAGGTGTGTATGTGTGCATGCATGAGTGTGTGTATGTGTGTGTGCATGCATGAGTGTGTGTATGTGTGTGTGTGCATGCATGAGTGTGTGTATGTGTGTGTCTCTGTGTGTGCATCATTTGTTTTGCTCTTATGGATTAAGAAACTGAGAGCCAATGAAACTTAGTGATGTGCTCAGCCTTGTATCATACGATTATTTCATGAAAACTGTATCACCAAACAGTTTTAAGTAATAATATTAAGGAAAGTATTCATCCCACAATCAAATAATAATCCTCTTATTTCTAGTTTCCCTCCTTTAGAACATCCCTGTGCAAATTCTATCATATCACATTCAAATTCCCTTCTGACTCTCACCTTGAGACATTTGCAGACAGGACAGCATCCAGTGAGAGCTTAGAAAGGCTGACAGATGAAACAATCATCACTCCATCTCTGTGTGTGCATGTGTGTATGTCTGTGTGTGTGCACATGTCTGTACATCTATAGCGCATAATTGAGTTTGAAATTTTTATGTGGATATTTTATTTTTATTCTAAGAGAAGAAAAACATTGTACATCTTAAAAATAGAGAAATAGCTCGACAGAGTCATAAAAGAATTTTCTTTATCTTGCTATCAGACAGTGAGTAAGCAATGTTTTTATTTGGCTTCTCTATGGAAAAGGATGGCTAGAGATCAATTTTCTAGGTAGCATTTTCTTTTGACTAAAAGACAAGAAGATTAAGGAAATGAACATTGCTATCTCACTGATTTTTCAAGGAATTCTGAGACATAATTCCAAGAAGTGCCTTCAGATCTTTACTTAACAGCTGGTCTTCACTGTCAGCACTGGACTTACCATCACACCACCAAGTTTTTCAGGCCAATAATGATAAGGCACAACCTAGAAAAGACATTACTGAGTCTTGAATTTCAAACATTACAAAAATGTATCCAATATCCTTGTTAACAAAGAAGATCCCTTGCCTCTGGCTAACTGTTTTTCTCACCTGACTCTCTGTTGATAAGCTTGTGAAGACCAATTACTGATTAGGATTTTTGCAAGTAACACATTTGCACGTAATAAAGAGATAGAGGAGAAAGTTACACTCTCATCTCCACAATCCTTAGGTTTGATAAACAAGGCTTTTAATATTTTAGTATGGATGCTTTGCCATTAAATAATGAAGAAAATACTGTGGGTAAAATATAGTAGAGAAAACAGACCAGTATAAACATAGAGCTCTGTTTTAATCTCAATTTGACCACAATTTGGTAAACAAGATGAATCGTTCATTTAAAATCCGCATGCATCAGGGGCTACATCTGGAATAGAATTAATAAAACTGTCCAGTTGCCACAGAAACGTTGTAAGAAGATAACAAGCTGAAGTGTGGCCACTGTTGAGACTGCCCACTTAAGAAATGCTTTGAAGCATTTATAGTGCAAACTTCCAGCTTCGGCCAAGATTCATCTTCATTCAGCAGACCCAAGAGAAGAGTAACAATATACTATCAGGAAATTTCAGTTTTCAATAAACACCCAGGCAGCTGTGAATCAATTTATCTGAGGACCCCATCTCGATTAGGCTAACACAATCTAGACCCACATCCAATTATTTCCTCCTGCAGCTTTATACATCATTAAAGAAGACAGAAGTTACAAGCAGATAAAAGACCTGTCAATACAGTGTGGAAAGGGTGGAAGACAAAGGGGAAGGAGGGGACAACAAAACACTAGAGCTTATCTCATTACATTACTATGAAAATAAACTGCCCAGCAAGCTGAATAACTTCTCTGGTATTATTCTAGTATGTGATATTCCATAAAACTCAAATATTTTATTTTCAATTTCTTCTAGGAGATTGATTTATGCATAGAATGTATTTCATAATAATGAAACCATTAGCCTCGATATTACATCTTCCCTTGGCAAATTTAGTATTTGCTACTTCTCCAGATTCTCCTTAAAGATTGTTTCCCCACTCTACTTTAAAATGCCTATGATACTTAAACTCCTCCCTTAGCTTTTTATTAATGGCCTGTAAAACTCTGTGCAAATATTTTATAATATAACTATAATACATGACCAGATATCAACACCATTTTGCAGACAGCAAAATCACTTAAGTTATCTCAGCACTGAATTTTTATCTCAGTTGTATTAAGGTAACTATACATATTTCAAATTATGCAGTTGGACATTTAATATCTCCAAATCTGATGAGGTTTCAAGATACTAGAAATGATCAGGTTTTCCTTGAACTCCAATATGCCTCATGGGAATGAAAAAAACGCTTTTGGAGTTACAATTTCTAATGTGTGGACTTAGAGTATCCCTTGTTTCTAAACTGAAATTCCTTCTCCATACTCAGCCTGAAGAACTAGCTGATCTTATGATCAGTTTATAAGAACTGTGCATGCTGCGGGGAGGTAGGTGGTGTAAAAGCTGATAAAAACCTGATGGATGCTCATCAACAGAAGCTCAAAGGATTATGAGGCCACTAAAACCACTACGGTCTCCTGTTGCTCCTAAATGGGACAGTGCATTTGGGAAGTCTTCTGAAGCCCACAGTTGAATTTTACTTTTCTTCATTGAAAATTTCCTGGGACATATGGCACACATTTTATGAGACTTAATAAACAAGGATTTTTTTTTCCTTTTCTTTGGTTTTTAGAGACAGGGTTTCTCTGTATAGCCCTGGCTACCCTGGAACTCTCTGTAGAGCAGGCTGGCATGGAACTCAGGGATCCATACACATGTCACTGCATCCTGAGTGCTGGGATCAAAGACATGTGCCACCACTGCCTGACAAACTAGGATTTTTTTAAAAATGTGTATCTTCTTAAACACAAAACCCTGAACCTTATCCAAAAAAAGACAAAGCAGAAAAATTAATCGATCACCTAATATTTAGCTCAGAAGTTACCAGAGTTAAGTTGGCTTTCCAATAGCTGCCTCTACAATGATTTTGTTGGTATTTTTCTCTATAAAAACCAAGGTATAATTATGTATAATCCTTGTGAAATGATAAAATGTAAAATTGAAAAAAAGAATTATTAAGTAAAGTAATACTTTTTTAAATTGTTTAAAACAAGATGAAAAGTATAGAAGCAGTAGAAATTTGTTTTAAAGAAGAAAATAAAACACATAGGCTTTTCGGTGGCTATTTTACATGGCTAGTTTTCTTTCTTAGGAATGAAACCGTTTCAAGAACATTGGAGAGGACATGAAAGCACTCCATAGGCAAAAGAATCACCATGGTTATTGGAAAATTGTGAAGCATTTTCAATCCTGGGTCCATCAAATCCAATGTGACTCTCCATAATCTTGTTGATACAGACAGGAGTGGGGAATGTGTGGAGAATCCCACTGCCAGATCAAACCCTACTTATAAAGAAAGAGTCTAGATTCAACTTGAAGAAAATGTTAAACTCCAACAGTGAATTTTCTGTGTGTTGAAAAAGAAAAAAGAAACAATTTACCAGAAATTTTAAAGAGAGAGAGAGAGAGAGAGAGAGAGAGAGAGAGAGAGAGAGAGAGAGAAATAATTCTTTTGCTTGGGAGGGTATGCTGTGTGTGTGTGTTGCACATTGTATTGTGGGTGAGATATAGTGTATGTTCGTGAGTGTGCAAGAGAGAGAGAGAGAGAGAGAATAATTCTTTTGCTTGGGAGGGTATGGTGTGTGTGTGTGTGTGTGTGTGTGTGTGTGTGTGTGTGTGTGTGTGTTGCTCATTGTATTGTGGGTGAGATATAGTGTATGTTCGTGGGTGTGCAAGTACATACCCTCCTGTGTAAACATGTCAAAGTCAGAGCAGAGCACTGAGCATCTTGCAATGGTGTTCTCTGCCTTATTTCCTGTAGACAGGATCTCTCTCAGAAGGAGAAGCTGGTCACTTTTGCTAGACTGGCTGGCCAGGAATGGCTTAGAGTCTGTCTGATGCTGCACCCCAACACGGAGGTTATAGACGTGTAGCCATGTTTGGCTTTTGCTAGGCTGACTGGTCAGGAATGGATTAGGGTCTGATGCTGCTCCCCAATTCTGAGGTTATAGGCATGTATAGTCATGCTGGGCTCTTTACATGGATGCTGGCCTTTCAAGCATCCAAGCTATCTCCCCCACACTTGTTTGTTGGAAACAGGTTTCACTAAGTAGCTCTGAGCAACTAGAACTGGCAAATAGGCCCGGTGGCTTTGAAGTTGTAACAATCCTCTGTGAATGGAGACTGTGCTTTCATTTCCTGACCACCCAGACCTGAATAATCACACAAAAACTATATTAATTACAACACTGTTCAATAGCTCAGTCATATTCTTAGATAGCTTTTACATCTTAAACCCATTTCTTTTAATCTATGCATCACCACAAGGGTGTGACTTATCCGTATATTCTGGCATCTATCTCCTTTGGCAGCTACATGGTATTTTCCTGACCTGACTCTGCTTTCTTCTTCTTCTTTTTCTATTTTTTGAGACAGGGTTTCTCTGTAGCTTTGGAACTCTCCTGGAACTAGCTCTTGTAGACCAGGATGGCCTCGAACTCACAAAAATCTGCCTGCCTCCGCCTCCCAAATGCTGGGAGTAAAGGCATATGCCACAACTACCCAGCAATCCTGCCTTCTTTCTCCCTGCATTTAGTTTAGTTTTCTGGCCTACCTATATTCTGCACTCTCATAGGCCAAAGCAGCTTATTTATTAATCATTGGTAATAAAATATATTCATAGCATACAGAGGAGACTACTACATCAATCCTTCTGTTTCTGCATCCTGACAGATGAATATATGTAATAGAAATGCATATTTTTTCTTGTATTTTAAATTTTGTATATAGCTATCTATTCTTTTTGTCAAATCTTTTAAACCTGCAGACAGTAAGATTATAATAATAGTCATATAGAATATTATTCCTTATACTTCTCTTGGCATTTTGTATTGTTTCCTGATTTTTTTAAAAAGAAAATCACAATATGTTTGTTTTTGCAAGCTTTCTAGCTTTCAATTTTAAAGATTATTCCAGGTCATATTTCCAACATCATATACGATTGTTTTAAAAAGCTCATTGTGTTCTGCGACTCCCTAAATCCTAGTCCTCCTGCAATTCACCCTGACAGGAAATGCAAAGCAGATGAATGTGAACTTTACAGCCTGAAAGGTGTTGGGACCAGATTGCAAAGTCTTTTGTCCCTCACTGCATGTGGCTTGAGTTAGCTTGTCTCGAACAAAGCAAAGTGAAAAAAAGAAAATGAGTGAAAATGGGCCCCTTTTAATAGTAGATACAGGAGTGAGAAAACATCCGTGATAGGCACAATCTGACAGAGACATGTCCCATTAAAACACATCCTGTGAAATGCACAGCGCCTGATTTGTGATAGCCTTGTGTCTTCCCTGTCATAGAAAACAATCAGTACTATAGTATTGACAGATGACAATATTTATCAGTTCGTCTCCAGTTCTGGAATCACTGGTATGATAAAAGTATTACCTAAATTTTCCTGAACTGTGGAGTATAATTTGCTATTGAATAAATTAACTATAGATGCATTTAACATACAGAAAAAAAAAAAGATCTTGGCTAACAGGTAGCACACTTTCCTCACATGCACACAGCCCTAAGTTTGATCCCTACCATAAATAAATAAGTAAATAAATAAATAAATAAATAAGCAAATGATTATCTTATATCCCAGTTTCTTCTAAGTAAAAATCAGAAAAACTGCATTTACGTTAGTACTTCTATTTTTGTCTCATTGAATTCTTCCCATTTTCAATGAGTCTTCTCTCTGTTTTGTACTTTAATCAATACATTTGCACAAAGCACTTTAGGGGACATCTTTTCCCTTGTACCGCCTTCAATGAAGTGAAAGTATTAATTCCCTGTTGTATTTTTAAATCCATAAACAGTGTCACTTTCTGTGATTCGATAGAACTTGCAATCTCCTTCTGTGTCTTTATACTAAACATCTCACTTTTCATATAAATCATGTGCAATGTTATCAAAATAATTTCAGAGCAAGAAGAACCATTTTAAACAAGGTAACCCATCTCAGAAAGAGAGATTCCTTGTTCTTTCTCATCTGTGAGTTATGGATATTTGTCTTTGTTTAGTGTGTTGGTTACAAGTTATGGACAATGATCAGGAAAAAAGCTAAACAAAGATTCAGGGTCTTGTTTTGAAAATAAAAAAGAGGGGGCTGCTATGGGATAATGCTCTTGTACACTATGAAGATTTGTTACTTGTATTAGGCTAACAAAACACTGATTGGCCATTAGCCAGGTAGGGAGTATAGGTAGGGCAACCAGACAAAGAGAATTCTGGGAAGAGGAAAGGCAGAGACACAGTCACCAGTCAGATGCAGAGGGAACAGGATGAGAATGTGTCACTGAGAAAGGGCACCAAGCCCCATGGCTAAACATTGACAAGAATTATGGTTTAATTTAACAATAAGCCTGAGCTAATAGGCTGAATAGTTTATAATTAATATAAGCCTCTGTGTATTTCTTTGGGACTGAATGGCTGTGGGACAAGGTAGGACAGAAACTTCCATCTACAGTGGGTCCTAGCCACCAACCAGCAAGTGTATCCAGATGGGAAAGAATGTGAATTAAATCATGGCAACTCAAAATGGGCCAAGAGACTTTCTAGCATGTTCTAATTTCTAACAGAGCTTTAAGGGATGGGCAGGGAGGACAATAGAACAAAGTAGAAGTGGAGATACTGTGAATTAAGTGTATATAGACAGGGGTGGTAGTAGGAAAAATCATTCCATTCTCCCCTACTCCTTCTCAAATTTATATACCTTTAATTATTTCCAATTTACACATACACAAGTGTTATGTATATATACACAACCTGAAGAATTCATTTAGTGTTGCCCATATGTATATATAGCTGTTTAATATTTTTAGTTTGTGAAAGGTCCATATATTAATTCAATGTGAAGTGATCATATCTACCCACCACCACCTCCTTCCAACTTTTTCTAGTGTTCCGCAGCTCTCTTCTCCCAGCCAACTTTGACTTATTTTAATTTTTGTTACATCTAATTAGTTATACATCTAATATAATATATATAGAGAGAAAGAGAATAGATTTCTAACTTTTTATATCTAAATAGTCCTACCCATATGCACAGAGATGTGTGGCCATCCATTGAGCAACCTATCAGCAGCTTCATTCCCAAAGAAGAGCCGCTCTCCCTCCTTCAGCACACATCAACTATTAAGAGTTTTCCTGAAGGATATGGGGCCTCAGGAGCCCCCATGCCAACCAAAAATCATTGTTTAATATACACTTTAGACCTATGGACCATTTTTACCTCAAAACAAATCCTAAGAACTGAGAAGTAGAAAGAATAAAAACGAAAGGTGAATTCCTATTCATTCTCTGTTATTTGGAAATTAAGCAACCAACCCATCCCTGCATGCAAATATCTCCTGGCTAATGCTAATAAAATGTTTTGATAAATAATAATCTTACACATGACATCACAATCAAAACAAAATGCATGTTTTTAAAGCAATAAGCAAAGTAGTTAAAAACTAAAGAAGATAAAACACCTTGAAGATTGGATTTTTCTTTGTAAAGTGATCTTAAGGGTCAGGTCACAGATTTCAGACCTCAGCTGTGGCATTCAGATGGAAAAGTCATCCAAAAAACTGCATTGTGAGAATGTGCCCTAGCTCACCTCATCTATGCAAATAAAAGATAAGCAGTCTCAAATCCTTCAGCTGATTTCCCACGGAAAATAATTCTATGGGAGCCTTATGCCATTCGTAAATCACAAAAGAAAACTTGTCTCCTGGGGATGCTTTCAGAAAGCTACTTTTGTGGCACAGTCTTAAGATCCAGTCTTTAAACCTGGATACAGCAATCTGGGTTTGCTCACACCTTTAATAATAGCACTAGGGAGGCAGAGGCAGGCACATCTCTGAGTTCAAGGCCAGCCTGGTTTGAGTTCAAAGTGAATTCCAGGTAGGTCTATATACAGAAACCCTGTCTCAGAAAACCAAAACCAAACAAACAAAAAGAGAACAACTGGATACAGAGGGGATTTTGAAAGTGGAAATGAATAGATATAATCATTTATATAATTGTGAAATTATCAAAGAATAACAAAGGAAAAACTGAACTACATACTCACATTAATGAATGTCTACCAATAAGAAAACAGATAACATAGTCCTTTAATAACACATGGAACAAGTCTTATAATATGTAGCCCCAGATTCATGTTTCCCTTTGCTATTTTTACACATTCTATCAATATATATTTGCTCTAACAGTTATCACCAGAACCTTATCCAAAGACTGACCTAACAGCTACTGTCACTTCCCTTGCCTATAGGCAAAAGGTTAAGAACAGGCTTTGACCAGAGACGAGACAATCAGGGCATGTGTTTGAAAACCTTCCTTTTGCCGCGCATGGCGGCCCCGGTCTGCGCTCTTTGCGCTAGACCCCAGTTCGCGAGCTTCTGGCAAGAGGCTGGAGGTTGAGAACACAGACGCAGAGACAGACCAACACGCAGACGTTTAAACACTGATACCAAAAGGCCCCCTTTATTAGCACCATGTAGGCTTAAATACACTGCAGTCAATGGCCAACAAGTGAAAATCCCATCCTCTGATCCTCGAAGCTAGGCACAGCTTCTAGTAACTTTAATTAGAAGGTTCTAGGAGGGAAGAGCAGCTGAAGGCAAGGACTCATTAGTTCCAACACCTTTGGACCTTGTAGTATAATCAAGTCTGAGCTCCAAATATCTACATTCCATTAGCATATACTGAATTTCTTTTTCTGGTCAGTTAGATGTCTCAGCAGGCAACAGCATATGCCACCAAACCTGAAGATTTAATACATTCTTTCAACAATTGTCAGGATATCAAACCAAGATTTTAAATAATCAGTAGTTTGCACTTTGGGGGTAGCACGCATTAGGCTCTGGGCTATAGGAAAAAGGGGAAGAAAGTAAGGAAAAGAAAAAAGAGAATTTGAAAGTGGGGGGCAATAAGTGCAAGGCAGAGAGGATGCTGAAAGGGGGACCGTGGGAGCAGAAGTGGGCCAGTTACGTGGTACTCATGCATGAACTTTTTTAAAAGAAAAAGCAAGACAATATGGAAGAATAGTGTGTGTGCCGGACTGGATTGTAGACAGATCTAAAAGCTTTAGTGCATGTCATCCTTCACTATCACATCAGTCCCTCCGGAAAACAAACTGACAAAAAACTAGCTCGATGTTTACACAGCCTACATTGTCTGTCTGGACAGCCTCGGCACACATTTATCATTACTTACATAGTAACACACAAAAAGGTAAATTAAGATCTTTTGCTACACTATGGCCCTGTTCCTTGCATTATTTTAGTATGTTATTAGTGCAGTGCTTTTGCTATATAGCTCTGTAATATAGTCATTAATTATCTTGATATTTTAGGGGTATTGAGAGAGGAATTACCAGGCTGGTTCTGTCGCACTTGTGTTTAAACTTACTTGTTCGTGTTGTATATCACGCAGCTATGTTGCTATTTGGTGCCGTGGAACTACAGTGATCTCAGTATAATAATTCTCTTTGATACCATGGTTTTCAAATGACTCATTCTTTCTTGTGAAAACAGAACTATAAAAAAGGGCTCTGCATGTACATTTTAGCCATGTTATTTACCATAAGTGTTTCATAGAGAGTTTTGTATATTTCACTTATGGAATAATTCAGAATGTAAAATATGGGATAATAAAGTTTCATATTTGTGTTTTACTTCATAGTTGAAATTTTAAAAAAAATCAACTTCTATGTGAGAATATATATATATATATATATATATTCTCTTTCATAGAAGGTTCATAACCACGCCCATCTCTATCACAGAGACTCACAGAAACAACGGTATAACAAGTAAATACTAATTGAAATGTTAATATGTGTCAGAATTGTATATCTGATTTTTGTTAAAAACATATAGCACATTTTAATTTTGTAAAGTTTATTAAAGAAAACTGTAACCCTTAAAAAAAACAATCAGGGCATGAAGACTCCAGTTCTGCCTCAAAACAACTCCAAGTGGAAATACAGAAAGGATAACATGAGGATAACAAAGTCCAACTTTAGAACAGGAAACATCAAAAGATGGAAATGGGGAGGAAAGAGAATTTAAAACAAGAAATCTGAGCTAAAACTGGATTAGAAATAGTTCAGTGTGGCATGCAGTGCAGGTATGTATACATATATATTCACATATAAGTACAGGTGCCTTTGTCCATTCATGCACGTGTGTCAGCCAGAGGTTGATCTTAGTTTTCTTTCGTTAACAGTCTCGGCCTTAAGTTCTGAGACAAAGTTGGAATCTGTAGTTCACCATCTTTGGTAGGCTGACCGACCATGAACCACTGGGCTCTTCCTACTTCAACTCCCTACCATTAAGATTATAGGAAAAGCACCACTCCAGGCTTTCACTTGTAGACTGAGAATTCAAAGTAGGAATTTTGTGTTTGTACAGCAAGCTCTTTACCCAATGATGAGTCATTACCCTCCCTCTGGAATACTGTTTCTAAGCTAGGTTGAAGAAACATAGGTAATTATACTCTATACATGACTTTCACTTGAAATGTTTTCAATTTCTTTGTTCATTTATGTGCATGCATGCACGTGTGCATCTGCGTGTGTGTATCTTCTGAAGGCATATCTGTATGTGTATGTAGATGTACTGATTCTACAGACCCATGTGAAGGATAGAGGGTGGTATCTTCCTCAGTTGCCTCTCCACCTCAATTTGAAGCAGGGTCTCTTGCTGTACCTGGTGCTCACCATTTTGTATAGACTGCCTGACCATTGAGCCCAAGGAATATGGTAGTCTCTCCAGAGAGACCCTGTACTGGGATTTACAGACATGAACAGCTATGACTAGCTTTTTTGTAGGCACTGTGGATTTGTAACAGGGTCCTCATGCTTGTTCACTGAATGAGCTTCCTTTCCCTTCATCCCTGGTCAGTATGTAGTGCTGAGTAGCAAACATTTTCTCTCTTTCTCTGATTCTGTCAAGTACCTGAATGATGTTGTTCATAGAACAAAACTCAATCAACAGAGTTTTCTACAAACTTGGAAAATAGAACTTATTTGTGCAAGTTCTTGGAGAAAACACTCTCTTTATTGTAAGTTCTATCTCTGCTGGCTTGCTAGGAGTGCCTTAACAGAGCACTACATATTGGGTTGTTTAATTAGCAAAACTGATTGTCTCATAACTCTGATGCTAAAAGTCTGAGATCAGACTTGGTTCCTTCTGGGAGCTCTTAGGCATAACCTATTCGCTGTCTCTCTCCTATTCACTGGTGCTCTGTTGGTCATCTTTGTTGGGTTTTGACTACAAGTAATATAGCCCTTGTTTGTGCCTTTCTATGAACAGATATTTTCCTGTGTGCATGTCTGTCAGTGTTCCCCTCTTCATAAGGATTCATGCTTTACTGAATTACTGGTTTAGGGACACATCCTACTCTGGGGTGAACTTGTTTTAAATAATAAAATCTACAACAACCCTATTTCCTACAAAGTCCATTTTCTGACATACTGTGTATTGGATTTTCAATTTAGAAATTGAAAGGAGACACCAATTAGACAATCCCTTATCAAAGTCTATAAGAGATTGTCTTTCTTTGATCTATTGCCAGCCTCTTTAGTCTCTCTCTCTCTCTCTCTCTCTCTCTCTCTCTCTCTCTCTCTCTCTCTCTCTCCCCCCCCCCCGCCCCGTGTGTGTGTGTGTGTATGTGTGTGAGAGAGAGACACACACAGAGAGAGAACTCAATTTATCTAACTGGAAGACACTTGATCTCTTTTGATGAGTTGTTTTGTTTTGATTTTTGTCAGCTCATGTGTTATTGTCATGTACAATATCCCAAGTGCTTTTTCTCTTTATTCTAACCTACCTCTTTTTATTGAACTGGAGAACATTATTTCCCCCACAATGCAGCCTTGGAATTCTACCATAATTGTTTCCCCAATGGGTTCTTCTGACTTACAAACGCCAGGTTTATTTTGGATTGTATTTGAAGTTTGATTGCTTGCATTCATAATTGAGTTTCCCCTTTGATATATTAATCAGAACCATCGTATTTCATGATGATAATTAGTTGGCAAGCTGTGGCAAACATTTATGAGGTTATTTATAGACAGCATCCACCTTCTTTCTGCATGGTAACATTGTTTAATAAATCAAAGAACTATAAAAATGACAAACTATACAGACTAAAATCTGTGAATTTTGCTGGAAGTGTGGCTTTCATAAATATCCATGTGTCTTGTGTCTGTAACTTAATTATACTGGTGTTCCATCTTTTGACTCTAATATCCTGAAGTGACCTCACAAATATTATACATTCAAACATTTAAAGGTATTGGGTTGCATGTTCTGAAGTTGTTTTATATATAAAAGAAGAGGCATCGCTAGAAATAAATAGATATAACATTTCTTGTTTTCCATTTACACTTTTTCTGAACTGTAAAAAAACAAATTTATCATACAACATATTTGAACATTTTCAAATCTAAATCCTGGAATATAAATAAATATATGAAAAGTATTTACTGATACCTCTTTGTATCTAGACAGCAAATCTGTCATCAGGGTGTTTAAGCAAGGAAAACTGAAGATGACGCTACTAGAACTTTCTGATTAACATCATCATCGTTGTTATTTTTGTTATTATGTATGGAGTTATAGGCTGAAGGAAAAGCTAGGATTTTATCTCTAGAACACCACCCATCTCATTAAAGATAGGATTTTTTCTTAGTTTTGTGTTCACCTATTAATCTAGACTGGCTGACAACAAGCCCCAGATTCTTCTTGTCTTCACCTCTTCAGTGTTGGGATTAAATAAGGGACCAGCACCCCTAGTAATTTATGGGTTCTGGGAATTGAACTGAGGTGTTTATTCTTGCATAACAAGTACTCTGCCAACTGAACTGCCTCACTAGCCCTCTAGTTACTTTCAAATTACCTTTCACCATCAATAGCTAGAGGTGAGAGATAGAAACAGACTAGAGGAAAGGTGCCTTCTATGGTGAGTGGCTTGGGGAAACCCTCGGGTAACAGAACACATGAGCCATTGCAAAGTCAGGGGGCCAAGCTGAAAAAAGTCATCTCTACTCTTTGTTGAGTTTTATCTTCTTCATGGAACAAATCACAGAGGAAAAAAATCCATATCTCTCAAACCATGCTTCATCAAAGAAGGGAATGTATTGCTTTATTAATTTTTGTAAAAAGAAAAATGCAGTCAAAGGGGGATGCAGCAAGTTTGTCTCTTGATTTCTCCACATTTGTTTGGTGAATTTATCCATACAGTTAAACCATGACAATTCATGATACATGTTCTGAGTGTAGACAGAGCCACCGGAATCTTTGAGGTACCTCTTGTATGGACATTCATCAAACAAATAGCAAATAAGTAGATACAAATGTATAGGTATAAATCTTTCATAAAAGTTGTTCATAAAATCATGCAGTTTCCAAATTGCTGTTCAGAGTTTTTTTCAAAAAATCCTGCCTGCTGGGGAAAGAATGCCATTTAAGGGTAATCCACACCAAGATATTGTAACTCTGTTTTCCAGGTAGTTGAAATCCTCAGATTCACTGCTTGAATTCACTAAGATGTTTTAAAGATTAGGAAGCATCCCTGGGTAACACCATTCTTACAGCCTAGTTATGGAAAGAGAAGAGGAAAATATGTCCAAATCGGTTAGCTGATCCACACTTCCTGACTACCACTAATTCTGCCACTTACAGTCTAGTTTTAATACTCATTATTCTGGTTAACAATCTACTATTTTCAAGAAAATTCCTTCCTTAATATGCATTATCCTAATCATCATTCTGACACTGACCCAGTATTCAGGTCTGAGTTGGGTGTAAACACCACTCCCATAGCCCAGACTTCCTAGTCACTACCAAGCCACTCCTGAGTAAAAAAAAAAAAAAAACTACTACTCCTACCTTGGAATATTTACCAACTATATGCCTGTATTAGTCATTTTTCTATAGCTGTGATAAAATACCATGACTGATACAACTGTTTAATTGGGATCTCGGTTGTGGGGATTAGAGTCCATTATGGCAGAGTGAAGACAGGACAACAGAAACAGTTGAGAATTCATAGGACCATAAACAGAAGGCAGAGCACACTGGAATGAATGGTTTGAGACTTTTGAGAACTCAAAGCCCAGCCCTCAGTGACATACTTGCTCCAACGAGGCCACACCTCCTAATTCTTATAAGCAAAACAGCCCACAAACCAGGCATAAAGCAGTCAAGCATTCCAGCCTATGAGGCCATCCTCACCCAAACCACCACACTACGCTAAAATAACGTTCCGTAAATTACAGACAGCACAGCATTTTAGCAAATTGCTAAGGCGTTGTAATCTTCTAGGGTGTTCATCAGTCTCAGCTTCTTTTTTTGTTTTTACTTCTTTGTAGTGCTCGTTTCCTTTATGACAATAGGCATTGTTATGCCGGCACTTTTATTTAAAGTTTGTAGGTCATTTTGTCTCTGATTACTCATCTTGTGCCATTCAGGAAATAAGTATTTCCTGTCGCCATCTAAAGTAATATATATTTTTTCTGTGAATAGACTAGCAACATCTTCTTGGCAATACTCTGACATTAATTTAGTCATGCAAATTCTCTAGAAACACTTGTGAAGCTGGTCCACAGCCTGAAGTTTTAGAAAATGCCTGAATCCCATGATTCTAAATGCACTAATCTGAAGCCACATCCTATTGTGTATGTTCCAGGTAAGTGGTAGTAAGTATCCTTGTAAAATGCAGCTGTACAAGTTGATTTTATTCATTTTGTCTATGTAAAGCATCTGCTTTTAAGCACCCTGTGGAATTTTCATAGATATTCAGTAATGACAGAACAAACTCTCGTTATTCGATGTGAATTAAGTAACTGATGGATTATCTGGCCTCTCAGGTTCTTCTGCCTTTTATTCCTTTTTTAACCATCTGGTTGTTTCTCTGGAGGACAAATAATTCATCTTTTGAGGCTTGTTAGCAAGTCTGATGACATAGTAAACCATGATTTGCAGGTTATCTGTGCCATATTCTACCTGAAATGATCATCTCTCCTATATACAATAAAGGAGTGTTGGCCACCAATCACACGAGGTCAGAAAACTCTGACACTATCTGCATGCTAGAAAATAGAATGCCTCACAATTAACTCTGGAACTGCTAGTGAATATTGCTAACTGTTCAGATACAAAGACAATACATGTTAATAATTGTGAAATTAAACAACTGTTTCTGGCAAGGGTTTAAGAATAGCATTTTTAGTCTCATGCAAATTTGCAAAGAAATCAAAATTCTTTGCAAAAGAATTAAAAATACAGAGGCAACCCTTTCGTCTCAGACCCATCCACTGAAATTGAAAGAGAGAAAGTAAAGTATCGAGCCATCTGTACCTAGAAAAATAGAGCTTAGCTACTTTACCACTTTTCCCATTGTCTTTACCAATTGTTCACAGGTCCTTTAGAAATCTCTGGTATGTCACTGCCCAATTCAGGCTGACTTCTTGATTATACAATAGCAAGGTTATTTATTCAATACATGCTTGGGTACAGCTTCAACTCTCTGGTCATATAATGTTCAAAGCACACCTTTCAAGTAATATATGAAAAGGACTTGAAGATTTGCAAGATGTTTAAGCAAAAACAGCAAACTCCAGTTTGAATGATGTCTAAAACATTAATGAGTGTTTTCGTGTTGGAATGACACTCATCTTGATCTCTTCTCTAGCCGCAGAAGTATTTTTGAAATCAACAACATCAACAAACACTTTATTTATTTTAAAAAGATACTATAATGATTTTTCTGATTTGTGTTTTTAGTAGGACACTGCTGTTCATCTGATCAGGACTCTTATGCCTTCACAAAAGAGAATTTCAATTAGCAGATCTAGGAGTTGTGGGAAGGCAAAATGTCTTATAGAGGATCTATGATTAGTTTCTTTCAAAGGTCCTTGATGCCCTCTAATTGCTGTCAGCTCAGTTACTGACCACATTTTGTATGTCCCTCCCAGAGTCTCCGTTTTCCCACTTGGGAATTCCCCTCAGATCTTTGGTGTAGACTATTCTAAATTTAATCCCTTTGCATCATAAATAACCTTCTTGATCACACACCTGGCTGAGACCACCAGACTGGGATTTAGCAAATTCACAAATAACTACCCAGGCTCTCTTCTCTGTCTTTCTTTCAGTCAGTTCTATCATGACAGAAAGACTAGGCAAGATGATGTGTTGGATATAGAATAATAGATTTAAAAGAAACATAGATTCTATGATATGGTTATAAGGCTAATGTGGGATTCCCCTCTGTATGCTGTGAATACCATTGGTTAATAAAGAAACTGTCTTGGGCCTGCACAGAGACTAGAGGTAGGTGGGGAAAACTAAACTGAATGTTGGGGAAAGGAAGGAGGAGTTAGAGAGAAGTCATGTAGTTTTACTGATGTCAGACCACACATTACCCGATAAGCCACAGCCACATGGTGATACACAAATTACTAGAAATGGGTTAAATTAAAATGTAAGAGTTAACAAATAAGAAGCTTGAGCTAATGGGCCAAGCAATGATTTAAATAATATGATTTCTGTGTGATTATTTTGGGGCTGAGCAGCCGGAAACCAACAAGCAGCCTTTCTATTACATAAGGCAGTTGAGTGAGCCAATTTATTTTACCTAGTCACTGTAATGACTCCTAATCAAGCCTGATTTGTCTTCTTTTTCTGACTGTAAAGAAGCATATGAGAGTTAAGGGCTGGAAAGTATGGTTTTGAACTTACAAGAGCATATTCAATAGGACTACACAAGAAGCATTGTCCGTGATAAAAATAAAATATAATACACTTAATCTACATATTGTCTTATTATCTTAATAACATTTAAAAGTCTTTATTAATAATCTTTCTGCTGTAACCTTAGTATTGTATTAATGGAAGGTAGCAATTTATGAAACCTTTGACTCAGGATAAACTCTAAAAAAGTAACTTAAGGATTTTTTGAAAAATCTTTTCTATTTAAGCAAGGATTGCTAAGCAAC
Source organism: Microtus pennsylvanicus (assembly GCF_037038515.1). Taxonomy (NCBI): domain Eukaryota; kingdom Metazoa; phylum Chordata; class Mammalia; order Rodentia; family Cricetidae; genus Microtus; species Microtus pennsylvanicus. Next base: position 830,671 of record NC_134579.1, on the reverse strand, counting down.
TGCTGCAGGAGACAAAGAAGGAGGGGAAAGGAAATCACTCATAGATTTTTCATTGTCAAAAATAAAGAGAAAGTAGAGCTGGAAGCTGTGACTTCCGATCATTTTCTACCCAACAAGCTTGACTCCCTTCCCTGAGCAGACCACAAAGCTGTTTAGCTCCTCATTTCAGTCCAATTCTTTCAGCTGCCCCACTGTGGCTGCTGAGAAGGTGATTTAGGATGCACTGTGCTCTGCTGGATTACGCCGTCCATCATGGTTCCGGAAAGGATGAGTGCTTGGTGCTTTCCAGGTGAAAAATGAAAAAGTTTCGGAGATTCTAGTTAAATCCCAATTAAATTTAGATCCAAAAATTGTATTGTTCCTTTTCTGGTCAAAGGGACTAAATTATGCAATAAATTGTCTCTTTCAATTCCAATTTCCAGATCTGCTACTTACCTATTAAATCACCGAAAGTGCTTTTGCAGGTCTACTAAATAATGTTCCAACTTCCAGCTCCACAAAATAATGCCTTCTCCTGTATATGTGTGCTTCTGTATGATCGTCTCATGTGTATCTCCCACTCATGTTCTCTATATAGTTTTGATATGACTAGTTCCCTGAAAACTAAGGTTCTGAAAAATGAGTGCTTCTGTTGACTTTTAAGAGCAGAGATTCATTTACTATAATTCTTTCTAATTATTAATGAAGGCAGGAAAGAGAGGAGTTGGGGGTCCTCTGGGCATTAAGTAACAATGGCCCAGTTAATGAAAATGACAGTGAAGAAAATGGAGAAAGCATATGCAGGAGACAGCACAACATCATAAAGTCCTGCCTGCTGACCTTGAGCTTAGAAACAAGCACAAAATCGCATGGATTTTCTCATATGTAGAGTGTAGGGATAGAAATAAAGGCATGAAAGCAGATGAGGGACTATTAGGGAATAGGAAGGAGAATAGAGAGATGAGATTATAATGGGAAATGAGAAGTATGAAATATCACAATAAAACCCACTGTTCTGCATATACGAATAAAGATTAAAAAAATAAAAGAAACAAAGGAGAAAGCAGGGAATAAATAGGAACAGGAAAAGGAGAGATGGAATAAGTAGGGAAAGTTTTGAATGTGTGGAAAGAGTCCTTTAGTCCTACAGAGATAGATTTTATTGGTACTATTTTGCATAAATAACAGCTTCATGTTATGTAAGAGCAGACACTTGTCCTAAAAAAATTTAATTATTTAGTTTTTGCTAAAATTTGCTTTGCTTAACTAAAATCAAAATCTTACCTTTGAGGACAGAGGGTGGAATGGTTCAATGACAGAGGTCTTGTCTATAAGAACAGGCCTTTAGTCAAAGACCAACACTACAAAGGAAGAGAGCAGGACAGAAGAAGACATAGTTCTCTGTTCCTGACCATTAAGAATGTCCCTCAAGAAAAGACCAGTCATTAATAAAACCCTGTGCAGAATTTTCCTTTTAAATGAAAGGCCTCTTGAAAACATAATTATTCTCATTTAAAGAAAATCTTGGATAAGAGGATTTGCAAAAATCAACTTCTGAGATATCATTTCACTGTGAAAAGGCTTAAAGAAAAGAGACATAAGGGCCAGAGAGATGGCTCAGAGCTTAAGAGCACAGCTGTTCTTCCAGAGGAGCAGGAGTGTCCAATGGCAACTCACAACAATCTATAACTCCAGTCCCAAGGGATCAAATGCCCTCTTCTAGTCTCCACAAGTACCAGGCATACAAATGAAACACATAAAAAAAGTAAATATTTTTCTAAAAATAAAAGAAAGGAGACCTAAAGGCAAGAAGAGAAGCAGAATGACTATGAAGAAGTTGATATTGGCCAGGAAGAGGAACAGCATGGGATTTGTTTCATCAAATCCCATATATAGACAGAGTAGGACCTAAATCTTTGCTTTGAATAAACAAACTCTCATCCACTTTTCACTGGTGAAGGATGAGCTGGATTAGTAGCTATTGAATTGTGAACCTCCTTTGCAGTTTTACAGCCAAGTGTTGCAATGTCTTGGCAGCAGCCAAACTTAACATAGTAAAAGAAAATCAGAAGGATCAGGCTGGGGCTGGAAAGGCAGTTCAGCTGGTAAAGTGCCTTCTGCATACACATGAGGATCTGAGTTCCATCCTCAGCATGATATGACATATGGGCAGGGTGGCAGGTGCTGGTAATCACAGTCACTCGGAAGGGAGGGACAGCAGAAATCATGGGTCTTTCAAAGGAGGAAGCCTAGTTGAATCAACAATCCCCAGGTCCCAGTGAGAAACCCTGGCTCAAACAATAATAGGGTGTGGATGGCATCTGAGAAAGGACCCACAAGACTGACTTCTGTCCTCCGTACAAACATGTTCATATGTACACAAACCCCCCAAAACATTTTCCCATGAACACACATTTAAGGACAGGTTTACACCAAATGGAACTCAAACAAGGTTTTCTACCCTGAATCAGGGTGAAATTTACCATACAAATTTCTATAAAATGTTCTGAATCCATTGACAAGTCAGTCTCTATATGACCTAGTTGCTCAAGATTTAGTGTAGGTATTTTTTTTTTACCTTTTTCTTTAAAAAGAAAGAAAGAATGAAAGAAAATAAACTTTTTTCATCTTACATACCAATCCCAGCTCCCAGTCTCTCCCCTGCTCCCATTCTCGCCACCTACCCTCCCAACCCCACTCCCTCAGAGAGGGTAAGGCACATTGCTTTGGGTAGGTCCGAAGCCCTCCCTACTATATCTAGGCTGAGCAAGGTATTCATCCAAAGAGAATAGGTTCCAAAAAAGCCAGTACAAGCAGTAGGGATAAATCCTGGTGCCACTGCCAGTGGCCCTGCAGTCTGCCCCAGTCGTACAACTGTCACCCACATTCAGAGGGAAAAGTTTGGTCCTATGCTGTTTCCTTCCCTGTCAGGCTGGAGTTGGTGAACTCCCATTAGCTTAGGTAAATTGTTTCAGTGGGTGTGCCGATCACAGATGTGAGGGTGATCTGGCTGCGACATCTGCCACTCCATTGACCGCCAGAGTTGATTCGGCTGACCTGAATGACTGGCTAGGCTGGTGTCCTTTCCTCCCTCACCAGCTCCATGTACGTTCCTCCCAAAGCTGCGTGCTCCATCGAAGAAGAGGCCCATCTTTCCCGAATAGAGGAGGACCAGTCTTTGGTCAAGGGTGTAGGAATAACTGCGCTCCCCTGTTAGAACCTCCAGACAAGCTCTCAAGTCTCATTTATACCCTTTTCTTAATACAGTTCTGGAGCAAAGATCAGGTGTGCCAGCACAGCCAGCCAAGTCCATCTGAGTAGAATTAGACTGACATGGAACTAACTGGTCTAGCCAATCCTGCCTTTCTATAATTGTTTAAAGTATATCTTTGTTTACCACTAATAAGAGTTTATTTAGCCCTTCATTTACATGATATATGCAAGTAGTATTAACTAAAATATTTTCTAAGAAAGTATTTTTTCAATATCCCAAAGGAAAAAAATAGGCATTTTATGAAAGAGAACTATAGTTTAAAAAGATGTAGGTACAGGGTGAAAGAAACCTGCATTCTGAGAACATAGAACACTGAGAAAAAAAACCCTAGGTGATTCAAGAATAGTTCATTACCTTAAAAATTATATTGATATGGATGTTAAAGCAGGCATATGAACAATACAATGTCTCTTTTCTTCATACCTAAAGCTATGTCTCAAGCAAGTGTACAAACTGTCTCAATTTTCATTTGTAAAGATGTTTAAAACGCTACTTTGGCCTCTACTTGCTCATTTAGATATGATTCATGAAACATGTAGGCAAGGACATTTGTCATGAATTTCTTCCAACCACTAATTTTTATCCATGTGAACATGGATAAGTTCATATTTAATAGTATTCTGATAGTGCATGCTATACAAAATAACTGACATACTAGGTCAAAAAAAATTTTACCTAATCATTTTATCAATGAATGAGGCCCATGCTTTGCATTCTCAAACAAAAAGAGACAAAAATAAATTCTGTCTAGCCCGGACTATTCTCTGTTGCTTTCTGCAGTGTGATACTTCCAGGGAGTATCACAAAGAAATCAGGAAAATTCAATTACTGAGCTGAAATCAAGTCCTTGAAAATTACAGTACAATGGCTTCTGCTTATTGCAGACACTTGAGGAAATGGTTATTCGGGTCAAATAACTGACTGATTCAATTAGAAATAGACAGGAAAACGATTGGTTGAAGAAGGCTGTGTGTCTGCTGCTCACTGTTGTCATCTAAAGGCACAATCTTGTAAGACAGCGTGTTCCATCTTTCCTCCTCCGGACCAATTTCAAGGCAGAACCCAGTTTTGACACCCTTCATCAGAAATTTTTAGTCATGGAATGGCTAATCATCAGATTTCAGGATAAGTTTATATAAACAATTAGAAGCTTTCAATATTCAGATATATCAAGAGTCTCAGTCATATAGGAATTATTACTGTAATTACATGAGAATATTATAATGTGGCCTATACTACGAACAAACCATGAAAAAGCAGTGCTTTATTGGTTTGACTTCCCAACAAAACACAAAAGAAAGCTTGTTTAAATACTGATTTTATAAACAAAATACATAGACCTTGGACTGTAGTTAAAAGATCATCAGGGACCAAACAGAAAGAGACACCTAAAGGTCTGCAAAGTGTAATTTTTATTTCATTTTATTTTCCTTAATTGGCTTCATACTGTGTTTATTACTAAGAAAGCAAATATACCAACCCAAACCTGTTAATGTGATATTATACACATCAAAACAGTGTTAAATTATTCCAATTAATGAAAAATAAATTCTAAGCAAAAAATCATCTTTTTTAGAATAATTCAATTTATAATTTTCAAACTTAGTAGTAATTTCAAAATATTTCCCTTTAGTGATATTATTACATCCTGAGCACAGGTTCCCCTCCCTCCTTTCCTTCCAATCCCCCCTGCTACCCCTGTGCACCCCCACATCCACCACGCCTCCATTTTTATTCAGTAAAAGACAGGCCTCCCATGGATATCAACCAAACATGGCTTACCATGTTGCAATAGGACTAGGTACCTTCCCTTGTATTAAGGCTGTACAAGTCAGCCCAGTATAAGGAATAGGGCCTCAAAACCTAACAAAGAGTCAGAGACAGACCTGGCTCCTGGTAGGAGTCAAGACTCTTCTTTAATGAACTAAACAAGAGCTTTCCTTGAAGATTCCAGTGATTAAATGTTGTTATATTTAGTTTTCTTTTTATTTTTTCTTCTATTGAAAAATATATTTTTAATCATATAATTATAGTTTCCCTTCCTGTTGGACTTTCTTTGAGGCCACTAGCTCCCCAGTAATGATTCTGAGACTTACTATTAATTATCAAACCTTGGCCTTTGTCTTAGGTTTGTTCCCAAATAGCTCTTATGACTTAAATTAACTGATTTCTATTAATCTATGTTCTGCCACGGGCTCTTTACCTCTCTTCCATTCTGTATAACTGACTTCTGCAGTGTCCTGCTGGAATCTTCTGTTGTACCAGATTCTAACATTCGGTTCCCCTCTTCCTGGAAGTCCTGCCTCACCTCTCCTGTTTAACTCTTGGCCCTTCAGCTTTTTATTACACCAGTCACCCTATATCTTCATATAGAGTACAAATACCCAACAACACCTTCCTTCTATTCCTCCCAGTTCCTCCCCATCTCTTCTCTCCTCTGAATCAACTCTGTTTCTGTCTTTCATTAGGCAAGAGCAAGCTTCTAAGAGATAACAACCAAACATGACAAAATAAAATAAAATGAGGTAAAAACTATTATATCAAAGTTGGCCACAGCAGCCCAAGAGGAGGAGAAGAGTATTAAGAACAAGAAGATGAGTCAGAGACGCACTTTTTCTTATGGTCTGGAATCCCAGAAAAATACTAAACGAATAGCTGTAATATACGCAGAGGACTCAGTGCTGACTGACGAAGGCTTGCTGCCTCAGTCTCTGTGAGCTCATGTGCACCTTGCTTAGTTAATTCAGAGGAACTTGTTCTCTTGGTGTCCTCCATCCCCTCTGGCTCTTACAGTCTTCTACCTTCGCTTTCCTGGAAGAGCTCTAAGAGGAGGGATGTGATGGAAAGCTCCCATCGAGCTCTCCATGTAATGTCTGCTTGTGGGTCTCTGCATCTGTTCCCATCTGCTCCTGGAGGAACCCTCTCTAATGATAAGTGAATAAGTCGCCGGTCTCTAAGTACAAAAGAATATCAATAGGAGTCATTTTATTGATTTTTTTTAAACCAGTAGTGTTTGATTTTTACCCTAGGTCTCTGGGATATATAGTCTCTGGTTCTTGGTCACCCAAGCACTGTTGGGTATGGGTTCTGTCTCATGGAACGAGTCTTAAGTCAAATCAGATATTGAGTAGCCATTCTCACAAATTCTGTGCCACCATTGCCCTTGCTTATTTTGTGGGAAGGACAGACTGTAGGTCAAAGATTTTGTGGCTGGGATGGTGTCCACAATACTCTTTTAATAGCCTGTAGAGTAACTTCCTACACCAAAGAGATCAGAACATAGGGTTAAAGTCTCCTTGTAGGCACCAGCTCTTATCCTAATGAAAGTGTCCTTTGCCTTAAAGAAGCTTTTCAGTTTCGTGTGGTTCCATTTATTAATTATTGATCATAGGTGCTATCTGTGTTCTGTTCAGAAAATTGTCTACTATACCAATGTGCTCAAGGCTATTCCTCACTAATTTTCTATTAGGTACTGTTTTTGTGTTGACACCTTTGATCCACTTGGACTCGAGTTTTATGCAGGGTGATAGATAATGGATCTATTTGCATTCTTCTACATGCCAACATCCAGCTTGGCCAGCACTATTTGTTGATGCTATGTTTTTTTGGTTGTATTTCTGGCTTCTTTATCGAAAATCAAGTGTCCATATGTATGTGGATTTATGTCTGGATCTTCAGATCAATGTCATTAATCAACATGTCTATTTTTATGCCAAAGTCATTTGGTTCTTATTACTGTAGCTCTGTGGTACAACTTGAAATCAGGGATGGTGATATCTCCAAAAGATGTCTTATTGCACTGGGTTGTCTTAGCTATCCTGTTTTGTTTTGTTTTGTTTTGTTTTGTTTTTTCTCATATGAAGTTGAAAATCTACCACGGTCTGTAAAGAATTGTGTTGTAATTTTGATGGGGATTACATGAAATCTGTAGATCAATTTTGGTAGGATGGTCCTTTTTACTATGTTAATCCTACTGGTCCATGAGCATTGGAGATCTTTCCATCTTCTCATACCTTCTTTAATTTCTTTCTTCAAAGACTTGACTTTTTTCTTTTTTCTTTTTTTGTTTGCCAGTCTTGCACTTTATTTCCCTTCCATTAGGCCTTGACCGCGTACTTGCTTAGCGGGTACAGCCTCTCCTTCCGCTGCTGCTTCTTTGTCTTCAGCTTCTCCTCGTGCTTGGTGAGCCTGCGGCGCATGGCTCTAGTTTTCTTGGGTCGCAGGTCCAGAGGCTTGTACTTCTTGCCCTTGTAGAATTTCTTGAGGTTTTCCTTTTGAGTCTGGTTAATGACGGTGAGAACAACTCGCATCTTGGAGAGCTTGGATGCAGCGCCACCTGTCACCTTGGCAACGCGAAGCTGGAATAGCTCCACCTTCAAATCTCGTCCAGTTGTTTCAGCAGCTCTTCCTCCTTCTTGCCGCTCAGGTCCCGAGCCTTAATCTTGGCCGTGGCTGCGCTGCTCACAGCTGAGGCCACCTGGTCCGAGAGAAAGAAGACTTGACTTTTTTAGCTAGAAGACTTTCATTTGCTTGGTTAGAGTTACTCTAAGATATTTTATATTATGTGAGGCTATTGTGAAATATATTACTGAAAAGAAGGTATATTCTTTTGTGTTTGGGTGTAATTTTTTATAAATATCTGTTTGGTGCATTTGGTTTATCTGTTAGTTCTAGAATTTCTCTGTTTTGTTTTTGTCTGGATGATCTGTCCATTAGTAAAAGTAGGGTATTGAAGTCTCCTATTATTCGTATGTGACCTTCAATGAGCAATTTAAGCTGTAGTATTGTTTTGTTGGGAAGGGGGGCTCCTCGACCATCCCCAGCCAACCAGATTTGAAATAGCCACACAGAAACTGTATTAATTAAATCACTGTTTGGCCAATCACTCTAGCATATTTCTGACTAACTCTTTTATCTTAAATGAACCTATTTCTATTAATCTGTGTATTGCCACATGGCTGTGGCTTACTGGCAAGGTTCCTGTGTATCTGTCTCCTGCAGGCAGCTACGTGGCTTCTCCCACCTTCATCTACTCTTTCCTCCTCTATCTGCTTGGTACTCTCACCTTGCCCTATTCTGCTAAGCCACTGGCTGAAACAGCTTTATTTATTAACCAATAAAAGCAGCACATAGACAGAAGGACTTCCCACACCAGTATTTCTTTATGAACTTGGGTGCTTTGTGATTAGAGCATAAATGTTAAGATTTAAAGTGACATCATGATGGGTTTTTCCTTTAGTAAGTATGTGACCATTTCCTTTAGTGAGTATGTATATATTTAGTTTGAAATCTATTTTGTTACATAGTAAACTGGTTACACTATCTTGCTTCTTAGATCCATCTGCTTGTTATATCTTTTTCCAATCCTTTACCCTGAGGTAATGAGTCCACAGCACAGCTGTTCAGGCCTTTCTAATTTTTACGGTCTCTATTAAGAAGTCGGGTGTAATTCTAAAAAAGTCTACCATTATGTATTACTTGATCATTTTCCCTTAAAGCTCTTAATGTTTTCCCTTTGTTCAGTGTGTATAGTATTTTGATTATTATGTGGCAAAAGGACTTTATTTTTTGGTCCAATCACTTGATGTTATGCATGCTTCCTGTACTTTTATAGGTATCTCCTTCTATAGGTCAGGAAATTTTTCTTCTATGATTTTGTTGAAAATATTCTCTGTACTTTTGACATGGATTTCTCCTATTATTTGAGCATTTGCACTGGAGTATTCCTATTATTCTTAGGTTTGGTCTTTTCATTGAGTCCTAGATCCTGAATATTTTGTGTCAGGGATTTTTAGATTTAACACTTTCTTTTAACAATACACTTATTTATTCTATCATATCTCCAATGCCCGAGATTCTCTCTTCCATTTCCTGTATTCTTTCAGTGAAGCTTGCCTCTGTAATTTGTGTCCAAAATTCATAAATTTTTCATTCCCAGTTTGTATTTTCTTTATTGATTCTATTTCCATTTTCAGGTCTTGAAAGTTTATTCCTTTCTTTCAACTGTTCGTGGGTTTATTTATTTATGTTTTTGCTTTCTTTAGGGGATTTATTTATTTCTTCTTTAAGAACCTCTACCATCTTCATCTAAGTCTTTTTTTTTTCTTGTGCTTCAGCTATGTTGGAATATTTAGGGCCTGCTGTGCTAGAATACATATTGCCCTGGCTGTTATTGTCTAGGCATCTATGTTTGGGGTTGTTATAGGTGTAGGTACTGATTTCTGGATTTGTTTTTGTTGGATAAAGGTTTTATTTCTGGTTTTGTTTCCCCTCCGGATTTTCTAAGAGTATGATACTGTGTGTTGCCTGGTTTCCTGGCCTACTTAGCTGAAGTGTTCATAAGGAATATCTACTAGGATTGGAGGCTGGGATACTAGGATGTATTAAGGAAAGAATGACTAGGAAAGAAGGCCTTTGTAACCCCTTGGGGTTGAAGTCATAGAGGGAAAAGGAGATCATAATGGGTTTCTGAGACTTGGAAAGGTTATATCTGATGAGCAGTAGGAAAAGTGAAGGGTTTGCCTTCAGCCTACTTGTTGTCCGAGGAGAAGCAGCTCTTGGGTTAGCAGGGGGAGCCTGCTGTGATTTGTGTCTGGCACAAAGCAAGGAGTTGGAGAAAGAAAGTTAGAACAGGAAGATCTATGAGATCCATAGACGACGGGAGCAGGGTATCAAGTGAGGCTGCCAAATATGTTATGCTACAGATCTGGGATGGTACTGGGGAATTGGTCTGGGGGAATACAAAGAGAAGACCTAGTTTACTGGCAGGAATGACCTGTGGGTTAGCAGGATGTGCTTCCTGTTGTTAGGGATTATGATAAAGTAACAGAGTACTGGGAGGAAGGTTACAAGGGGACTGTGGGATCCACAGGAGATGTGGGCACGGGGGAAGGAAGACTGCAGCTAGTGTCCTGTTGCAGAGCTAGGGACAAGACTGCGGGATTGGATTTTGACAGGAGAAGGGAGTGGTGACAGTCTTCAGATTAGCTTATCTGTTTCCCTGCTCTGCTTAGCTGGTATGTTCCCAGTGAATTTTCCACTTTTAAAGTATTGACAATCAAAACATAGCTTCCTTCTTATGAATCTGGATTACTGTCATGATAGTAAGACAAAAACTCATTTGGAACATTTGTTCTTCATAAACTTTGGGTTGCATTTATATAAAATACTTTATAAGAATAAAACCAATTTATCCATCAGATCTTTTAATTAAATGTCATGAGTGCTGCATATGTAAATTAAATCATATCAAAAATAGACTATTGTTAAAATTGATGCCTGTAATTTTTTAACTTAAAAAAAAAAGACTGACTACCTCAACTTCTAAAACACATGCAGATGTAAAAACTATTGAGATGACAAAAGTAATTGAATTCTGAATATATTCTTAACTTAGAGCTACCAGAATTCTAATTGCATTGAGTATGAGAATAATTATGGTATGTTAAAAAAAAAGTCAAAGTTTTCTGGGTGTCCTAAAAAGGATGGCTGTATGAAATTGCAGTCGGGGAAAGATGAAAATGCTTACTTGTGAATATGTTAGACATGACACACCAACTTGAGATGTTGAGCCAAAATATTCACACACACACACACACACACACATGCACACACACACTCGTGTACACACACCTACCTGGAGTCCAAAGAAGATAATTTGTGAATTTCTGGCCTATCAGTGTCATTTAAGGATATACGTCTAATAAGAGAATAGAGAGTGTGCTGTGACATCCTGAGCTAAGAGTTGAGAAGATGAGAAATCTGAGAAGAAATGCTCAGAAATGGATAGAAGAAGCCAAGTCTGAGTGGGGTCCTTGGATCAAGGAAAAGTGATTCAAGAAGGAATAAGTTTTTCAGGGAAGACAGATCAAGAATGATCATTTGATTTTGCAATAATGATGGTGATAATCATTGTCTTTGAAAGTATAAATTAAATGAAGAGATGAAGGTGATATTTGGTTTGAATGGGAAATGACAGTAGACACCTTGAAGCCAGGAAATAAGGAAACTTGAGGGTTTAACTCTAAAAGAAATCAAAGAAATAAGGCAGTGGCTGAAAAGAGCAATGAAGCATATAAACGGTTTTAAAGATAAGCACATGAGTAAATTCTGTTGAGGTGAAGGAGCCTGAATTTAAAATTCAACCTCATCATCATGTTGTATGATTTTCTCATGAGTGGGTTTGCTGCACCAAAAGCACAAGGTAGAGTTTAGCCAGAGTTGGATTCTTAGAACATGGTTATAACAAGGCAAAAGCAAATCAGGTAGTTAATTTGATTGTAACAGAATTATTAAAATATTTGGCAATAAAATTAAGATAAGCAACAATATGAGGACATGAGAAAAAATAAAAAGATGAATGGTTTCCTACATTACTGAACATTAGTGATGTTGAAACATTACTACAGAAATCTACCAGAGGAGGAAGAAAAAAATTATTAGACATAGAATGTTAGAGAGTGATTGGCTTAGAATTGAAACTACAGAGATATTATGACTGATAATAGCTAAGTCTCAGATATGAAACAGAAGCAAGAAAGAAATTGCTTTGCTGCATTCTCTCTCTCTCTCTCTCTCTCTCTCTCTCTCTCTCTCTGTCTGTCTGTCTGTCTTTCACACATACACACACACACACACACTTGTCAAGCACAATTTAGCTGCTCAAAATGGTAGATATCTTTAATCTTATCACTCACATTCAAAAGACAGAGCCTGGCAAGTTTGAGACCATAATGATCTACCTAACAAGTGTCAGGTGAACTTTGTTGCATAGAAACAAAGAAAAAGAAGGAGAATGAAAAACAAGAAGAGAATGAAGGAGGAAGAGGAAGGGGTTCTTTTTTTTGTTTTCATGTATAAAACATTCTACCTCCATGTATGCCCACATGCCAGAAGAGGGTGCCAGATCTCATTACAGACGGTTGTGAGCCACCATGTGGTTGCTGGAAATCGAACTCAGGACCTCTGGAAGAGGTCTTAACCACTGATCCATCTCTCCAGTCCAGGAAGGGGTTCTTTTATAAGAACATTCACAGAAAGTTATAGCAAGGAAACTTATTGAAAGTGAATGAATGTAGATACATGTGTGTAGACATGACTGGACTGTTCAGAGAAAAGACTGACCCATTGGGCCATTATATCCTGTTATTTTGTTCTCTGTGTTTTGGAACATCATTTCCTCATCCCTTTTCTGGATTAAAGTTTTTAAATATGCTTCCCTCCTTCCAAGTACTCATTTAGAACTGGTTGGACATAGACTTTGTTTACTCTTTTTTGAAACTGTTAAAGATCTCAGAATTGATCCGATGACTGCCTGGTTAGGACATTCTATTACCTTGGGGCTAAGACATCCTATTACTTTTAAATTGAGGTTTTATGCCAAAAGCTGAGGTCAGGGTGTTACAATATTTTTTCAGGCTTCACAAACAGGATAGTAATGTAGGATGCCCTTCTATATGTTGTGAATATATCGTACAGAGATTGGTTAATAAAGAAGTTAATTTGGTCAATAGCCAGTCAGAATACAACCAAGTAGGGAATCCAAGAAGAGAGGCAGGGGAAAAGAAGGTAGAGTCAGAGAGATCCACCAGAAAAGCAAGTGATGAAATAACAAGTCATGAGCCTCATGGTAAAATATAAAATAATAAAAATGGGTTAATTTAAAAGTAAGAGCTGTTATTAATAACCCTGAGTCATCAGCCAAACTTTTATAATTAATATAAGCCTCTGAATATTTATTTGGGAACTGGCAGGTAGGAGAGAAACTTCTAGTTAAAAGATAGTGTTTGCAGCGAGGTGGTGGTGGCACACTCCTTTAATCCCAGCACTCAGGAGGCAGAGGCAGGCGGATCTCTGTGAGTTCGAGACCAGTCTGGTCTACAAGAGCTAGTTCCAGGACAGTCTCCAAAGCTACAGAGAAACCCTGTCTCGAAAAACCAAAAAAATATATATTGACAGTGTTTGCAGTGTCTTCTAGATTCCCTCTCCCTGCCCAAGCACTTCTGTTTATCTTTGAAATAATGCATTGAAAGACTGGAGCTAGACAGGGAATGTACATACATGGATGGCCAAAATCAAACAAAGGTTGTTATGGAGAAAATTGTAATTCAGAAGTAAAACTCTTTAAGAAATTGATCCATAGGCAACTCAGAGGCATGAGGGACATCAGAGAGACCAGACATACTTCTGTGACCAAGCCTAAGATGAGAAATCCAAGATCCATCACTGTGGTTGTCAACTTCATTGGATCTGGAAACAAGTAAGAAACCCACCTCTAGGTTGATATTTGAGGTCATTTATTTGGACCAATTAAGAAACATAGACCCTCCATTTTGGGCATCAGCCTTCTAGCAGCAGACTAGATATAAACAGATGTAAGGAAAATCAGCTGCTTTTTGCCTGTCTACCATTGACTCTTGTTGGTAAGAGCATCAAATCTCTGTTGCTACTGTTGCCAATGTTGTTGTTGCCGTCTTCCACCGAAGTCAGAAAGAACATAGATGCTACATCCTTACAGTGTACACTGAAGGCCAGTGACTCTCACAGAATTCTCCAGGGCTTCAGCCTCGGAGTGGGTCTGCTGAAGCATACAGACCTATGGACTGTGATATTAGCTACCAGTTTATCAGCATCCCAGTACTCAGATAACCATTGCTGGACTACCTAGATTTTACCAATTTAATAAATCTCCATTGTAATATATATTTTGAAAAGCTTGATAGGGTTGTTATACATGTATATATCTGAGTTCAGGGAGCACCTTCAGAGATTTCCAGGTTTTTTGTGTCCTGAAACAAAGAGTTGGGTCAGGGAAACATAGGTAGTAATATAAATGGAGACTGTTTATTACAAAGGAGAAAGATATTCCCCAAAGTAAAAATTGACTAGTAAGCTAGACAGGGCTGAGATTAGAGACCCTTAGGTCCCCCAGTGTTGTGACCCTTTGTAAACTGTTTTCCAAGCTCCTGATTTCTGGATTCAGAGGTTGTGTGGTTTCTCTCATGCATGCTCTGTTTTATTATGAGCATACTTGTTGTAGGAGGCTGCTTGTTTATTCTCAGCTACTCAGCCCCAAAATAACCACACAGAAACTTAAATCACTGCATGGCCTATTAGCTCTAAATTCTTATTGGCTTGCTCTTACATCTTAATTTAGACCGTTTCCATTATTTTATATTTTACCACAATGTTAATGGCCTACTGTCAATGTTCCAGCTGGCAGCTCGCATCTTTCCCCTCTGGAAGCTACATGGCATCTCTCCCACTCCACCTTCATTTTCCCAGTATTCAGTATAGTTCTCCCTGCCTAGTTCTACTCTGCCCTATCAACAGGCCAAGGCAGTTTCTTAATTCATTAATCAATAAAAGCAACATATATACAGAAGGACTTCCTATATCATCTCCCCTTTTTTGTTTAAATAAAAAGGAAGGTTTTAAATTTAACATAATAAAATTACATATAACAATAAAGGTATCAAGCAAGAATTATAATTACAGCATTTATAAATACTTTATCTTTTATCATAACTAAGGAAAACTATAACAATCTATTCTTCAATTCCATCAAATAATCCATAAAGATATATTACCTAAGTAAACAGAAAGTGCATTGTAAGCAACTTCAAAAACTCTAGAATTGTCAGACACATCTCACTGCCTGGACAGTCACCCAAAGTTCTTCTATATTATTGGGGCATCCAATCTTCAGCCCACAGGCCCATGGTATCCAGCAGACTTTTCAATGAAGTGGGAAATTTGAAGATCTGTTCTGCTCTGGGGTGGCAAAGTCTATCAGTTGCTTTCTTCTGTGTCCTGTAGAATATCTTTCATTCTACAGGACACAGACTCTTTCATGAAGCAGGAACACTGAAGGATCATCTTATTTGTAGACAAGTTCAGCAGTCATTTTTCTGTGAGTTCTGCATGTCCAGTTTATACAATATATCATCAAGGAGTCCAGGCAAGAGCAGTTTCTTGCCTGATGGAGGAAGGTCATTGGTTAAATAAAAAGAAACTGCTTGGCCCTCGTTGGTTAGAAGATAGGTGGGAGGAGTAAACAGAACAGAATGCTGGGAGGAAGAGGAAGTGAGCTCAGACTCCACAGCTCTCCTCTCGGGAGCAGACGCCTCAGAGAGACGCCATGCTCCCTGCTCCAGGGAAGATGCATGCATGAAGCTCCGACCCAGGATGGACTTAGGCTACAATCTTCCCAGTAAGACTGGTGCTACAGTTTATTAGAAATGGGTTGATCAGGATATCAGAATTAGCCAGTAAGGGCTAGATCTAATGGGCCAAGCAGTGATTAAATGAATACAGTTTGTGTGTTGTTATTTCGGGCATAAGCTACCCAGGCAGCCGGGGTGCTGGGGACACAGCCCGCCACCCATATTACTACACTTGCCCAAATGACTAACAAACTTCATGAGAAGCCTCTTTGATGCTCATCATCCTCTTGAAGTAAATTGGTGCTGCCAGGAGTAGATGTGTCTCATTGTCAAGAAAAGTCCTAAATTTTGTTGTTGTTTTTGGTATAAACAAACTTTATTAAAAGAATACAGGAAGCAGTGAGTAAAACACTGAGGAATACTGATACCGAAGAGAAAGATGTTTCTGAGATTTTCATATTTTTTTCTTGATAAATTTTATTGATTTTTATTGAGCTCTACATTTTTCTCTGCTCCCCTTTCTGCCTCTCCCCTCCACCTTCCAACCCTCCCACAAGGTTCCCATGATCCCAATTTACTCAGGAGATCATGTCTTTTTTCTACTTTCTACTTCCCATGTAGATTAGATCTATTTAAGTCTCTCTTAGTGTCCTCATTGTTGTCTAAATTCTCTGGGATTTTGGTTTGTAGGCTGGCTTTCTTTGTTTTATGTTTAAAAACCACCTATGAGTGAATACATGTGATAATTGTCTTTCTGTATCTGGGTTACCTCACTGAAAATAATGTTTTCTAGCTCCATCTATTTTCCTGAAAAATTCAAACTTTCGTTATTTTTTCTGCTGTGTAGTACTCCATTGTGTAAATGTACCACATTTTCCTTATCCATTCTTTGGTCAAGGGGCATTTAGTTTGTTTCAAGGTTCTGGCTATGACAAACAAAGCTGCTGTGAACATAACTGAACACATGTCCTTGTGGCACGATTGCGTGTCCTTTGGATATATACCCAAAAGTGTTATTATTGGGTCTTGAGGAAGGTTGTTTCCTGATTTTCTGAGAAATCACCACACTGACATCCAAAGGGGCTATAGCAGCTTGCATTCCCACCAGCAATGCAGAAGTGTTCCCTTTATCCCACAACCTCTCCAGCATAAGTTGTTGTCAGTGTTTTTGATCTTGGGCATTCTTACAGGTGTAAGATGGAATCTCAGAGTTGTTTTGATTTGCATTTCTCTGATGACTAAGGATGTTGAACATTTCCTTAAGTATCTTTCAGCCATTTTAGATTCCTCTGTTGAGAGTTCTCTGTTTAGGTCTGTACTCCATTTTTTATTGGATTGTGTGTTCTTTCGGTGCCCAATTTCTTGAGTTCTTTGTATATTTTGGAGATCAGACTTCTGTCTGATGTGGGGTTAGTGAAGATTTTTTTCCCATTCTGTAGGCTGTCATTTTGTCTTGTTGACCATGTCCTTTGCTTTACAGAAGCTTTTCAGTTTTAAGAGGTCCCATTTATTAATTGTTTCTCTCAGTGTCTGTGCTACTGGGGTTATATTTAGGAAGTGGTCTCCTGTGACAATGTATTCAAGTGTATTTCCCACTTTCTCTCCTATGAGTTTTAATGTGGCTGGCTTATGTTGAGGTCTTTGATCCATTTGAACTTGAGTTTTGTGCATGGAAATAGATATGGGTCTATTTTCATTTTTCTACATGTTGATATCCAGTTATGCCAGCACCACTTATTAAATATGCTTTCTTTTTTCCATTTGATTTTTTTGCTTATTTGTCAAAAATCAGGTGTTGGAAGATGTGTGGATTGATATCCAGGTCTTCTATTCTGTTCCAATGGTCTTATGGGTTTTTTGCTTTTCTATATGAAGCTGAGTACCATTCTTTCGAGGTCTTTGAGGAATTTTGCTGGGATTTTTCTGGGCATTGCATTGAATCTGTAGATTGCTTTTTGTAAAGTTGCAATTTTTACTATGTTAATTCTGCATACCCAAAAACATGCAAGATCTTTCTACTTTCTGGTGTCTTCTTCAATTTCTTTCTTCAAAGATTTAAAGTTCTTGTCATACAAGTCTTCCACTTGTTTGGTTAGAGTTACTCTGAGATATTTTATGCTATTTGTGGTTATTATGAAGGGTATGATTCTCTGATTTCTTCCCCAGCCCTTTTATCATCTGTGTACAGGAGGGCTACTAATTTTTTTTAGTTAATCTTGCATCCTGCTACATTACTGAAAGTGTTTATGAATTTTAGAAGTTCCTTGGTAAAAGTTTTCAGATCGCTTATGTAAACTACCATATCATCAGAAAACAGTGAAAGTTTGCCTTCTTCTTTTCAAATTTGTATCCCCTTGATCTCCTTTTGGTGTCTTATTGCTCTAGCTAGGACCTCAAGAACTATATTGTATAGATATAGAGAGAGTGGAAAACTTTGTCTTGTTCCTGATTTCAGTGGAATTCCTGGGAGTTTCTCTCCATTTAGTTTGAAATTGTCTGTTGGCTTACTGTATATTGCCTTAATTATGTTTAGGTTTGTTCCTTGTATCCCTGCTCTCTCCAAGACCTTTATCATGAAGGGATGTTGTATTTTGTCAAAAGCTTTTTCAGCATCTAATGTGATGACCATGTGGTTTTTATTTTTCAGCTTGTTTATATGGTGGATTACATTGACAGATTTTCATATGTTGAACCATCCCTGCATTTCTGGAACGAAGCTGGAAAAGTTCTAAATTCTTAAAACATTTTATTTTGCTATTCTTTTAAAGGTTTGAAGAATTCCTTTACATCTAGAAAACCTAACACGACTACAAGGCTGACTATTATATGATGTGGGAGTGTCATATATCAGTCTGTTGATTTCATTGGTTAATTAATAAAGAAACTGCTTGGGCTGATAGGTTAGAACATAGGTGGGTGGAGTAAACAGAACAGAATGCTGGGAGGAGGTGAGGCAGATGCCATGCCTCTCCTCTCTGGGGCAGATGCAATGAAGCTCCAGCCCAAGATGAACATAGGCTAGAATCTTCCCTGTAAGCTACTGCCTCATGGTGCCACACATATTATTAGAGATGGGTTAATCAAGATGTGAGAGTTAGCCAAGAAGAGGCTAGATATAATGGGCCAGGCAGTGTTTAAAAGAATACAATTTGTGTGTTGTTATTTTGAGGCATAAGCTAGCCAGGCGGCCGGGAGCCAGGAAAGCAGCCCGCAGCTCCTTCTTCAATTATCGATGACTATCTATTAACCTGTATTTCTTAATTACACATTACATTATTAAATGTGCTACACAAACACAATACCTTAATCAAAAGCAGAAATATACATATAACAAAATTGACCTTAAATTAGTATCAACAAACCAAGATTCATACCAATGCAATCCATTTATCTCTATAGCATATCCCCCTTTAAATGTAAACAAACATGTATAAACAATCATTTAGAGAATTTAGGGAATTGTTCTTTAGACTGCTTCCTCCTGATTGGCAGCACTGTTAATCAGATCTTTCATGGGGTATTCTGTGTGGTAGGTCCTACTCAGCCAGCAGTCCTAAAGCTGTGATGTTGGACCATCTGGGCCATTGCTTTAGGGAATCTTGTTTGATAAAACTATATTTGCCTGTAAGAAATCCACAGCTTTCTATCCTCTGTGGAAACAAAGGCAGAATCTCTTTTCAAAATCAATATATCCTTAAACCCAAATTTTGAAGTCAAGATACCATTATAACATATAAGTTTGGTTTTGCTTAGCAACCTGTGCAATGAAATGTCTCTTTGTACTTAGCTTATTCACAGCTAAAAAAATCAAAGAAAACATAAATAATATTCATAACCCTGGCTCTCTCTGTATTTTCTATCTCTATATGGATTATTTTCATTACTCCTTTAATCTATGACTGTCTGTACTCTGTCTCTTTAATGACTTTGCTTTATTTTTTAAAGCCATTTACTTCTTTTTAATGATCTATACTCTTTTTCTTTTCTCCCAAGCCTACATACAGTTTTTAAATGCACTGTGACCCATTCAGAGGTTTATTTTGATCTGAATTTGTCTTTATTGCACATCTGAAAGCCTTTTCTGACAATGTGCATTTTAAAATGGTAACCAGTATAGTCACAGCAGCCCAGGATGATGGTTCTGCCCCTCTCAGCCTTTGAAAATGGCAGAGGTATCTTTATCACCAGCTATGGGACCACCAGGTAGAAGACTTCTTTACCACCTCAACTCTAGGGAGCACTGTGTATCACATAAACCCTTTTTGTCTGAGTAAAAGCTAAATCTGCCATGCAGCATGCTGCACAACCTGGAAATATCTCCATGTATGGTGGCAGGAATCTACCATGCTTTCCTGCCTGTGCATGCCTAACAGACCCAATCCAGCTGCTTGCACAAGCAGGGGTGCTGAGTGGCCTGCATGCTTTCAGCTACTTTCCTTCTAACTCCAAGATGACATACAAGTACCCAACCTGAAGTATGTGACTGGTCACGTGGGTTAGCACCAAACATACGTGTGCCATTTTGTTTCCCAACTGCCTATACGCGAAAAATCACAGAGAAACTCTTTTACTTACAACACTGTTTGGCCAATAGCTTATGCAATATTTCTAAATAACTCTTACATCTTAAATTAACCCATTTCCATTGATCTGTGAAACACCATGAGGTTGTGCCCTACTGGTTAGGTTCTGGTTGATGACTGGTGTCTTTCACCTTCAGCAGCTCCTTGGCATCTTCCTGATGCTGTGAGAACGTATATAGGTAGCAACTACCCGCCTACTGGGGCACAGCCTCATAGACTATTTACCTGGATGCAGAAGTACATCTAGTCCCTTCCTCTCTGCTTATTCCTGGGCCCCGTTTGCTGTTCGGTTTGCTTTGGATCTGATGTTCATCCATCGTTCAAGCAGAGAATCCTGACTTTGTAAGTTTTACCTTTTAATAAACACCACTCTATTTCTTAGTTCTGAGATAGTATGGGATTCCTTTTTTAAGTGTACTATCACCCTGCCTTCACTTGGCGCCCAATGTGGGTTTGAACTTCCTGCCCTCTGCCTACTCTCTATAAATATCTATGTTTGTATTTCCCATCTGACTTTACTAAGCTGTTGGACAAAAGCATCTTCTTTACTAACCAATAGCAATAAAACATATTCACGGCATCCATAGGGGAAATCCCACATCACAACACTGTGTATAGAGATAAAGAAATAGTAAAATAGATCCTAATTTCTTACAGCAGATTGTGGAGACAATTCTCTAAACTCTCAAGGTTTCTGAGTCTCTCTGCCACTTCTTCAATGGTTACTTACTTTTTCCTTTACTGAAATCTCATTTAATTGAGAGGGAAAAAAGGCTTCTCTTGATCATGGTCTTTGCCAGTTTTTTCCTCGTTCTCCAAGAGTTTTCCCTTATGTATCTTGATGCTGAGTACTTGATTTACAAAATTACATGATTTGTTTTCCACCTAGGGAACAAATGTAGTCTTTGAAAATGCTAGGAAAGTGCTCAACCACTGAATTAACTCCTCAGACCTGTATTTATTCTTTTTGTCATAAATAATGCAAATCCTGATTTCACATTTGCTTTCTGGATGTCTTAAAATAGTACTATACTTTCTTTAGCATTTAATCTTAGGGAATCCTTTTATTTGCATGCATTGGTATACATGAGATGTAATTTGATACTCTCTGTCTCTTGAAAATTTGTTTTAAATTATGTGTGCATACATATCTGAGCATGTGGCTATGAGTATGTGATTGCCAAATGGGGCCAGAAGCATCAGATCCCTTGAAGCAGGATTTACAAGCAATTTTGAGCCAATTATGGGTACTAGGAACCAAACTCAGGACCTCTCCAAAAGCAATAAGTGCGGTTAACCACTGAATCATCTTTCAACCTCCACTCTCTATCTACTAATAGTTTAATCTATGTTCATTTATTGTAGTAATATGTACATTGTTGCCTCTGTGATTACACTTCTTGAATTTATTATCATGTACTGAGTTTTACCTTATAAATCAAAATAACTACTTGTTTATTATTTACAAACAGTTTAGGCATTATACATAGTAATATTTTCTGCTTATAGCATATTTTGTATTCCTAGCAACCTTGAGAATAAAGTTTTTTTTTAGATTTTATTTCTATATCCCCAGCATTTCTATTGAGAACATAATCTTTGTTCATTTCAGTAGAAATTTGGAATCTCAAAAACTTAGTCACACAGATAATTTTCCTGAACTGGACAGAAATGAACTCTATAGTTTTAGAATATAAAGTATGTTAGCTTACCAAATTGCCTAAACCAATAAGTTAACATTTATGACATGTGGAGTTCATTCTTTGGTATGGGTGAGCATGACAAACAAGTTTCAGGAAATCATTTAAAAGTAGATTTAAGTATTTTATGCCTGATTAAAGTACTATAATATGGCATGTACTTAATGAAGGAATCATTAACTGGAATTAATTAGAAGCTTAATTCAGTCTCTAGTCAATCTTTTGTTTTTAAATACACCTAAGAGTAAATAACCCCCACAACTATGCTTTTTACTTTCATCTTGTCTGGAAATGTGAGCAGAAGGGAATTTGTAGCATGTGCATAAAGATTGATATGCAAAAATGTTTCGGTTTTGTTTCTTCTTCTTCCTCTTTCTTTCTTTTCTTTTCTTCCTCTTCCTCCTCCTTCTCCTTGTCCCCCTTCTCCTTCTCGTCCTCCTCCTCCTCCTCTTCCTCCTCCTCCTCCTCCTCTTCCTCCTCCTCCTCCTCTTCTTCTTCTTCTTCTTCTTCTTCTTCTTCTTCTTCTTCTTCTTCTTCTTCTTCTTCTTCTTTCTCTTCTTTCAAGAAACATCTCCCTTAAAACACCCCATAGTGAGTTCTAATTTGAGCTCCAATTTAAATCAGAGTCTAGTATATTTCTCTTGGTGATTTGCCAAGAGATGTTAATTTATTAAAGGACTCAACATCAGGACACCTGTGTAGCCCTTTGTGACCCTAGACTATTTGGCAATGCAGACTTTTGCTGCGCTGTCACTGCCAACTTGTTTTCAGTTGAAAGTGTTTGGGAAGTGCTGCTGTGCAGGATTCTGCCATGAAATGACTGCTTCTGCCTTGTTTACTCTTTTGCATTTGATTACAGCTCTCCCAGTGTACCTCTTGTGTCACTGATACCTTAGCATTTGATGAAAACCATTGCAGTTTTAACTTCCAATTCCACTTTCACCTCCCTTGCTAAGTCTGCAAACATATATGTACTTGGCAATATGAATGGACTGAGAAATTGCAGCCACAGGCATAGATATTCAAAATCTGCCATCTCTTCTAATATTTAAGGGTCTATTGACATGGCAGCACTCTCATTTCATTGCTTCATCTCTAGTACACCTGGCCCACAGGGATTAATAACGTGACCAATATTCTCTAGGATCTCTCCAAAGTCTATCTTTCCAATTCTCAGTTATGAAAGAGGGTCTCAAATAGTAGTTCCTCTTTTTCTCTATTATTTATATTAGAGATTAAGTATTGCTGAAGGAATGAGTCATATAACAAATATGTAAAGTGAAAATAATTGGTTTCCATAGATTTCAATGATATCAGAGCACAGCATTTGGTTTAAAACTACCAACCTGTGATTCCACTGTATTGTGAAGATTTTCTTATGCACCAATACCCCATTCTCTAGGATCAAAAGAGCATTCTTCATGTCAAATTCATGATACGAATGCTTTCGAATTAATTACAAATGAATCTCGGACTTGAAAATTCTCTTTGCCATCCAAATATTTGACATGTTGAAGTATTTTAAATGAAAGAAGATACACTTAAAATAATTTCCTTACAAAATGGTAAAGCAACATTTTTGAACTTTAATGAATTTTATCTTTGTAGTGAAAATCTGTTAATGACTTTGAAGTGATAGGAATCAAATCCAGACATTGTGTGTGCCAGCCAAGCACTCTGCCAACAGAATGGCATTTCCAGCCCTATGAGGTAAATTTGTCACCACACACAAGCATACAGAAATATAGAGAGAGTTGATATCAGCATTAACAGAAGATAAATATAAGCAGGTTTAAAAAAACTGTGATAAAAATTATTAAGTATACAGGTCACTGTGGGGAGCACATCATCAAATAGAAAAATATGTAAAGTAGAATTCACAGCACAGATGATATATAAATGTCACTATAAATGAAAACTATTCAATCTTATTAGTAATCAGCAAAAATGTAAGGTGGAACAAGATTTTGTTCTCAACTATTGAAGCAGCACAAATTAAGATGATTTATAAGGTAAAGAGCCTTACAGGGATAATTAGAAATAAAAACACTTACACATTGTTTGTAGAAGCAAAAATTGATAAACCAGTTTTTCAGCACACTTGGCAATATCTCAGATTTTCAATTTTGACTGCTCTCTGTGGAAATGCTTTCATTGGAAAACAATGACTTATATACAATCATTGAACAATTGTTTAGCATAGAGAAAATGTGAAAATATATTGAATTCCTCCAATTCAGGAATTTTAAACTAAATATTTAACATTCACACCACAGGACGCAATGCAGTCATTGCAAATAATGCAGGTTTTGGTTAGTCCACTTGAAAATATATCTATAACCTAATTCTAAATTGAAAGCATGTCTAAAGGTAAATTGTTAATACAAAATCATTTACATAAATTCATATATAATATATAGTTATTAAATAAATCAATCTGAACTTTATTAAGACTCGAAGCTACCCTTGTATCTATTGATGCATTTATTTTGAATGAAATATTACATTATAAATGAAGAAATGTGATGTTAACTGCTGATAAAGTTGACAAGATAATCACCAAACTTGAAGTTAATACTTTTTGGGAATGGGATGAAGTAAAGTTAATGTGTTCGATTCTACATACATAGTTTTATGTAATCTTTATCTATAAAAATATGTGTTGCATGCTATTTCAAAAAGTACATTTACATCTGTTAATAAGGTTTGTTACAAGTCCAGATTACTACTTATTTTCCAAGCAGCTAAAAGTTTACAGTAACTGACTGCAGAAATATGTCAATGTCATAGGGTTTCTATTGCTGGGGTAAAACACTGTGACCAAAAGCAGCATGGTGAAAATAGAGTTTGTTTCACTTACCCACCCAGCTAACAGTCCATCACCAAGGAATTCAAGGCAGGGACTCAAGCAGGTCAGGAACCTGGAGGCAAGAACCGAAGAAGAAGCCATGGAGGAGTGCTGCTTAGTACCTTAAACCCCATGGATTCCGTGATCTGTCTTCTTGCAGCATCTATGACCTCCAACACAGGGATGGGATTACCTAGAGTGAGCTGAGCTCATCCACCTCAAGCATCAGTCAAGAAGATGCACCACGGAACTGCCCACAGGCCAGTCTGGTGGGGATATTGTCACAACTGAGATCTTGATAGCTGTGTCAAGCTGGAATCAAACTGGCCAGCACAGGCAACGTGTCACACTTTAATGAATTAAAAGCAGCCAAATTATGATGAGAAAATGGAGAGCCTACCTAATTCATTAGTTAATATCAATAATGTCTGTTCTCTCATTCTTCTCTAGAATATAGCTCTGATTTCTCAGTGGAAGGCCGATATGATGGAAACCATCACAACCTAGACAATGGTCAAACAAGTGCACAAAGGAGGAGATACCTCTATTCTTAAGGAATTTCTTTTACAGAAGATTTACTTTTGTTTGTTTGGTTTGTTTTTTAACTTTAGAAGCTAAAATAAACCAAATTAAGGAAAAGATACCATTAAAAAAAGTGGGTAAATAAGGATACCTACAACTCAACTGAAACATTCCTTTAACTTTTTAGACTTTCCGCCTGTTGGCATGAAGAGCAGGCACTATCTACCCATGAGCCCTTACAAATTTAGAATTCTGAGCAATTAATAGCTCACTTTCTCCATAGACCATGACTCTCCAGTACTCTCCTTGACGGGAAACCCTGTCTCAGAAGTAATGATCTCTCTATTAAAGGATGGTGAGTCCCCGGTGCTCGGTAAAGAGTGCATTTAGTTCAAGAAATGCATTTTCCAGCAGCATAAACACTAACACAGATGCTCAGTGTGTACCATGCACATGTCACTTGGCTATATTTTCCAGTGAAAGACCTGAAAGACAGTCGAAGAGCTCATTTTCCCCTTGACCTGTCATCTGTATACTCTATGGACAGCTTGTCTGTCATATTCCGTTACTGAAAACAAAACATATTCTCCTGTATAGGAGTGAAGGAATTGATAAGCATTGATGAGTCACGTCGTTACGGCTAAATGATATCAGATGCCAGCAATGAGCTGAAACCTACCTATGTCTTAATCACAGATACCACCACAGAAATATTCCCTTTTCTTCTCCAAGCACTTATCAAATTTATAAGGATATTGAAATTATGCAGGGCTTTCCCACATGCACTCTTAATAAACTGCATCTGCCATTTTAACATGAAAGAATTTGCTTTACATTTTAAGAGAGAAAATAGATCCTTAGAATACTTTTCAATTATATTTTTAATTATGATAAATTTTTCTGATTTCAGATTAACTCAAATTTTATTGGCATGGTGTTCTTATGAGTGTACACCATTTCTCTTACATTAAGGTTATGTTTTAGTTCCCCAACTCTAAAAAAATATTAGGCCTTTTCTACTGTTGCCTGACTTGTGTCGTAAACATCAAACAGAGAGATAGAGAGAGAGAGAGAGAGAGAGAGACAGACAGAGAGAAAGAGAGAGAGAGAGAGAGAGAGAGACAGAGAGAGAGAGAGAGACAGAGAGACAGAGAGAGAGGGAGAGAGACAGAGACAGAGAGAGAGACAGAGAGAGAGAGAGAGGGAGAGAGAGACAGAGACAGAGAGAGAGACAGAGAGAGAGAGAGGGAGAGAGAGACAGAGACAGAGAGAGAGACAGAGAGAGAGAGACAGAGACAAAGAGAGACAGAGAGAGACAGAGAGAGAGAGAGAGACAGAGACAGAGAGAGAGACAGAGACAAAGAGAGACAGAGAGAGACAGATAGAGAGCGAGAGAGAGAGAGAGAGAGGAGAGAGAGAGAGAGAAACCTTCATTTAACAAAGATAGCTCCTGTTAATTGGGAAAAATTATAGAAAATAAACAGCATAATAACCTCCAATACATTAGTGCAGATCTAGTAACTATAAAAAAGACAATCAAATCACCTCTGAGGTGTTTAGTTGTTTTGCATATTTGGAACAGAATTAAAGTAACGGAAAATGAAACTTTACAATTTTAGAAAGGAAAATGGCTGGCAAAAATAAATAAATAAATAAAAACTCCTGACAGTTTAATTTGAAGTTTCTAGTTTATTAAACATTTTCCTTTTGAAATCTAAATTCCCTAAAGCTAGTCAAGCCCAGATAGGGAAGCTTGGAAACCGACGAATTTCGCTGCTCACCAGTCCCACGAAAAGCCTTATGTACTCCTTTCTATTTCTTTCTACTCAGCCCCTGCGCCGAGTAGCAGTGAGCAATAAGATGCCTATTGTGGATCTATTCAGCCCTGTCTGAGTTTGCAATTTCAGTAGAGGACAAGGGAGTGTTCATTCCCAGAAGCTCCCAGTGGAAGGCCATATGGGGCCTTCAACCAATGCTTGTTTCCAATTCTGTCACATGCAGAGAGTTGACTAGAAGTAGTCCCATAATGTGATTACTTGACCAAATCAGATTGTCCAGCAAAGTCCCCACTCTGCTTAAAATGAATGTTCTGTTAGTGAGTTGACTGGAAAGAATTAAACAGTATCTGCTACTCCCTAGCCGCATTGCTCTTTATAGACATGTCTATCTCCTCATGAACATATGCCACTGAGTGGGCATGGATCATAATATCTGTATTTGTAAGCACTGAACAGTTATCCAGACTCTCGGGGACCAGTCTTGAAAAAATTACCTCTTGCCTGAGTAGAGGTGTGGGATTTAGAAATACAGTAAAGAATATGAAGATGCAAATGAAAATAATAAAGGAGAAACAAGATAGTATCAGGAGGGAGTTCCAGCGAGTACTGGAATTCGCCCATGTTTAATTTTCATTTCTTTAAATACTCCTGACCACAAAAGCTAGGAGTAAGACAAAAAAAAATGCATTAACACGATACAAGGAAATGAAGGTCACAGGCTACAACCATAGTTCAACCATAGGACAAAACAAGTCATGCTCACACCCTAGACCCAAACATTCTGTAGGCAAACCATTCCCTGGGTGGAATCCAAAGTTAAGGGAACTGGAACTTAGTCGGATCCATAAACTTTTGTTTGTGGTAGAAACATATCTACTTCTCTATTCCTGAAATACAAGGTCTGGATATTAACCACACCTGCTGACAATAACCTTGAGAGAGCCCAACTCTCTGACTAAATCTAGGTGGGATCTTTGTTTGAGGTAGAAACTCAAAAACCTTGAAGGAATAGAGGTAAGTTCCAATGCTCTGACTTTTGGTCAATGTGGAAATAGGCTCACATTTTGGGCCTCCACACCATACTTGTTATGTGTTACAGAATTTGTAAACCTTTTTATTAATAAATTAATGAATGTATATAACATTAAATATTCATGATAACACATTTTTTAACTTTCTTTGAAAATAGATTTCTTTTTATTCATTATATTCTGGTTTTAGTTCCTCCTTCCCCAACTCTTCCTAACCTCCTCACCAACCATAATCTACGTCCTTTCTTGCTCTCTCTCTCATTAGAAAACAATCTGGCATCTTTACTGTGGCATTAGCGCAACTTCAGTTGTGCAGGCCATTTGTACAAAAGAAGATGTTTCAAATACAAAAGTTTATATGATAACCTATTCCAAATTTCATAAAATAACAAGGCATTTAAACTACATTTGGTTAAAAACTGCTGATGTTATTCTGCCTTACTCTTAATAACATTTCTCCCAGAGTTGAAGTGACTATGAGCATTTTGAAATTTCAGCTATTAGAAAGCTAAGCTGAGAATAGAGTTGTTACAAGCACAGTGGGATTTAATATGTTTCTCAGTCACTTCTGTGCATGTCCATACTGCTGGTTTTTAGAAAATTCTCCCACCCCAACATGATAATCCCTACAATAGTTTCACAAAGATACCATCAGAGATGCTGCAGTTGAACACCACCCCAGGACATTAACAGTGAAGGAAAAACAAGGATTGGAAGAGAAGGAGCCAGAAACCATTCTGCACAACATTCTTTCAATTTTCAGAATCATAAAATTATAAGTAGAAGTCAGTTCTAATCAAAGTTCAATCCAAACAGAGCAGTTCTCCTGTCAAAAATGTGCCTTTGATGACAATGTGATGTGTGTACCATCCCAAGGTCATGGTACTTTTCTCTCTTTTAATGGGTATTACATGAAACTAGATTTTACATGAAGCTAAATTTACCACAGTTTCCATGATTATCGTGCACAAATTCATGACTGTATTGAATACAGCAAGTTTAGGCAACTGAAATGTTAAAGGGATTTAGGTATGTTAAAGATAGATGCCCCTACCTCAAATTTATTGTGCATTAAATGTGCAGGACAGCGCCGATAAAAAATAATAAAACATAAAGAAAATTATTTGGAGTATCCTAATAAAAATAAGTACAGTGACGTTCGAGGAAAGAATTAGTTCTCTTGTATTTCTCTTCTAGAGAATGACAACATGAAAATGTCATACCAAGAACAAGTGATAAAAGGAAGCAACAGCAAGCTTCCAATTAGGTCCATGCTTTCGAGGAACTATCTGCCATTACATTTTAAAAACACTTTATTGTTTTTATTTGAGCTATACTACATTTTCCCCTTCTCCCCTTCTATCCTCACTTTACACCCCATGCTCCCAATTTACTCAAGAGATCTTGTCTTTTTCTCCTTCCAAGGCAAATCCATGTTTGTCTCTCTTATGGTCTTCTTTATTGTTTAAGTCCTCTGGTGTTGAGGACTGTATGCTGTTTAATTTTGTTTTATGTCTAAAAGCCACTTATAAGTGAGCACATATTATATTTGTCTTTCTGGGTCTGGGTTACCTCACTCAGGATATTTTTTTTCTAGTTCTGTCCATTTGCCTACAAATTTCAAGATGTTACTAAATTTTTACCACTGAGTGGTACTCCATTGTGTAAATATACCACATTTTCCTTATCTATACTTCAGTTGAGGTGCATCTAGCTTGTTTCCAGGTCTTGGCTATTATGAATAATGCTGCTATGAACGTGGTTGAGCAAATGTCCTTATGTATGATCAAATGTATAATTGAGCATCCTTTGGGTGTATGCCCAAGAGTGATATTACTGCATCTTGAAATAGATTTATTTCTAGTTTTCTGAGAAATCACCATATTAATTTCCAAAGCAGTTGTACAAATTTGCACTCCCACCAGCAATGGTGGAGTTTTTCCCTTACTCTACATCCCCTCCAGCATAAATTGTCATCAGTGTCTTTTATCTTTGCCATTCTTACAAGTGTAAGATGGTAGCTCAGCGTTTTGATTTGCATTTCCCTGAGAGCTAAGGATGTTAAACATTTCCTTAAATGTATTTTGGCCATTTGAGATTCCTTTGTTGACAGTTCTCTGTTTAAGTCTGTACCCCATTTTTTATTGGATATTTGTTCTTTTGATGTCTGGTTTCTTGAGATCTTTCTATATTTTGAAGATCAGTCCTCTGTCTGATGTGGGGTTACTAAAGATCCTTTCCCATTCTGTAGGCTGTGGTTTTGCCTTGTTGACTGTGTCCTTTGCTTTGCAGAAGCTTCTCAGTTTCAGGAGGTCACATTTATTCATTGTTTCTCTTAGTGTCTGTGCTACTGGAGTTATATATAGAAAGTGGTCTCCTGTGCCTATGCATTCAAGCTACTTCCCACTTTCTCTTCTATGAGGTTCACTGTAGTTGGTTTTATATTGAGGTCTTTGACACATTTGGACTTGAGTTTTTTGCATGGCAACAGATGTGGAACTATTTGCATTCTTCTACATGTCTATATCCAGTTATGCCAGCACCATTTGTTGAAAATGTTTCCTTTGTTCCATTGTATAATTTTAGCTTCTTTATCAAATATAGAGTGTTCATAGGTGTGTGGGTTGGTATCCATGTCTTCAATTCAATTGCATTGGTTCTCCTGTCTGTTTTATGCTAATACCAAGCTATTTTCATTACTGTAGCACTGTAGTAGAGTTTAAATTCCAGGATGGTGATACCTCCAGAAGTTTCTTTCTTGTACAAGATTGTTTTGGCTATCCTGGGTTTTTTGCTTTTCCGTACGGAGTGAGTATTGTTCTTTTGAAATCTGTGAAGAATTTTGCTAGGATTTTGATGGGTATTGTATTGAATCTATAGATTGCTTTTGGTAAGATTGCCATTTTTACTGTGTTAATCCTACCTATCCAAGAGCATGGGAGATCTTTCCTTTTCCTGATGTCTTCTTTGATTTTTTTTTCTTCAAAGATTTAAAGCCCTTGCTATACAGGTCTTTCATTTCTTTGGTTAGAATTAGCCCAAGAGACTGATGGAGCATGTGATCAAACCGGACTCTCTGAACGTGGCAGACAATGAGGGCTGATGAGAAGCCAAGGACAATGGCAATGGGTTTTGATCCTACTGCATGCACTGGCTTTGTGGGAGCCTAGCCTATTTGTATGCTCACCTTCCTAGACCTGGAGAGAGGGGGGAGGACCTTGGACTTCCCACAGGGCAGGGAACCCTGACTGCTCTTTGGACTGGAGAGGGAGGGGGAGGAGGAGTATAGGAGTGGGAAGAGAAATGGGATGAGGAGAGGAGGTGGAATATTTTAATTAAAAAATTAATTAATTAATTAAAAAAGTTACCCCAAGATATTTTATGTTATTTGTGGCTATTGTAAAAGGTGATGTTTCTCTGATTTCTTTTTCAGTTCATTTATCATCTGTATATAGGAGGGATACTGATTTTTTTTTTAGTTAATCTTATATCCTGCTATATTTCCAAAGGTGTTTATCCATTGTAAGATTTGTTCCCTGATTTTGAGGTCACTTATGTATACTCTCATATCATCAGGAAATAGTGAAAGTTTGACTTCTTTTTCTATTTGTATTCCCTTGATCTCCTTTTATTATCTTATTTCTCTAGCTAGAACTTATGGAAACAATCAGCAGTCTTGTCTATTCCCGATTTCGGTGGGATCACTTTGAGTTTCTCTCCATTTAGTTTGATGTTGGCTGTTGATTTGCTGTATATTACCTTTATTATGTCTAAGTATGTTCCTTGTATCCCTGTTCTTTCCAAGACCCCTTTCATGGAGGGGTGCTGAATTTTGTTGATGGCATTTTCAGCATCTAATAAGATGATCATGTAGGTTTTTTTTTTTCTTTCAGGTTGTTTATATGGTGGGTTACATTGACTAATTTTTGTATGTTAAACCATCCCTGGTTAGCTTGGATAAAGGTTTGTGTACTTTGGTATTTTCCCAAAGGACCAACTCTTTGTCTCATTGTTTCTTTGTATTGTTTTGGTTGTTTCTATTTTGCTGATCTTAACTCTCAGATTGATTACTTCCTGTTATCTGGTCCTTCCGGGTGAGCTTACTTCTTTTAGTTCTAGGACTTTCAGGTGTTCTGTTAATTCACTGGTGTGGGATTTTTCCAGGTACTTTATGAAGGTGTTTAGTGCTATTGCTCTTAGCACTGCTTTCATCATATCCCATAATTCTGGATATGTTGTGCATTTATTTTCAATTGGATTTTATGAAGTCCTCAATTTCTTTCTTTATTTCTTCCTTGACCCAGAAATGATTCAGTTTAGCATTGTTCAGTTACTTCTTTAAAAGCATTTACAAGTGCTTTATTATCCCAGTTCTACCAGATCTACCACACCCAATCTAAGTTATTAAACCTCAGTAATTTTGTACAACAGAGGGTCGCTTCTTCAGTCTGTATATCCTATATAGAAATCATGCTGTATGTGGCATCACATCCATAACAAGGGGATGCCAGAGTCTCAGCTGTCAGCAATATCTTGAGTCACTGTAACAGGAGAAGGAAAGTAACGCACAGCCTGATGATTCCTCAACAGTTTCACTATAAGTGACAACAATCATGTTCATGGGTGCTTTGTGACCTAAGAAAGTCACCTGAAAATGCTTAACATCATGTAAATGGGCAAACGTATCCTCTACTTAAAGAATACTATTTGTAAAAGTCAATAATAATTACTGAAAGTAATGATATGACAAGTTGACATGTGGAAAAATTGAAGCATGGAGCAAGCTAGATAGAAATCATAAGAATGAAAAACACAATACTAATACTGAGTCCAAATGTTTTATGCACAGTGCTTCTTTCTTTTTTCATGTTAAATGTTAATAAATCTCTAAGTCTTAAAATATCAAATGGGAGCCAGCTAGCAACACCACTCAGTGGATAAAGGTGCCTGCCACTGAGCCTGACAACCTGAGTTTGAGCCCCGTAACCCACATGGTGAAATGAGAGAACACAGTGCTACAAGTTGTCTTCTGACTTCCAGGTATTTGCCGTGGCATACATGTGTATATATAGTGCACTAAAAAATCATTTTAAATGACATCACATGAAGTATTGTTTTATAATCTTGAAGAGAAATTACAAAAGATAAAACAGCCAGATCCACATAGTCTCTAACAAGCAATACAGTGTAAATAAATATTATTTACTATATGCATCAAACAAATTCTAAAGTCATTCAGAAATTATAAATGCATATAACTGTTAATTTGTGATGTGTGATGACATTAGGATCCTAGAGGAATTAAGAGGAGAAATTCCCTCAACCTTGACTGTTGCTAGGAGTCTCGGGATATAGAAGAAAAAACTAGCTATTGGGTGTCACAAAGGTAGAACGTCAGTCACCCTTCTCTCCTTTTATTTCCCTTCCAATGTGTCCTCCCACCTTTTCTCACAAAAGTTACTACTCTCCTGGTAGATGATAGGCATTAAGATATGAAGAGGTAAGGAGGAATATAAGACCTCTGCTCACCCCAACACACACAAGAATGCACACTTGCAACCATAAATGGGATATTGAAATGCAAAGTAGGATTCAGTGAGACACTCTGAAAATCTTGTAACATTCAAACTCTACACATGCCCAGTTTTATCGGGCAGGGCTGGGCTGTAACTTGCCAGAATGTATTTATTACAGCTCTCAACCTGTGAATTTATTAGCACCCTCTCTAATGCCTGAGACCTTTTGGTTTTACACAGTGATATGTTTATAGTTGACACATACTATCTTTGCTGGCTTTTGTGCCCACATTTGTTTACCCTGACACATGGTGCCATAGCTTTATGTCTAGATAACATTCCAAGTGTTTTCACTGAAATCACTCAGAATTGTAGAAAAGAAATGCATTTATGACCGTGAGGGAACACTGGATCCTAGAATCTCTGTTCTCTGGCATCTGTTAGTAAATATCTTGCTACCTCCAGTGACTTTAGGGTATACATTGTTTACCTGTGACACAGGAGAAGTATCTCCTGCATATTGTGGGGGAAATTCTGCATCTGGCTTCATGGCTCTGAGAGCTGTTTACAGCCATCTGGTGGGAAGTCTTCCTTACACTTCACCTGCAGTGATTTGTATCGGGCTTTTTGTCTCTTATGGTGCATGAAAAGGACAAATGAAAGTCCTTCCCTTGCAATATCATCCCCGCTCATAAAAGTTACTTTTCCAGACTCTAATTACTGCCATGATAGCCTATCTCCATTCTCATGTCAGAGGTCTTATTTTGCTTTCTTTTCCAATTACATCGTTTTCAAGTGTTTTATGTTTTTTAGTCTGCTGTGGATCCTTCATTCTATAAAAAAACAATAAAAGTTAACATTGGTGCTAAGTTACAGCAATTGGTTACAGTATATTTTATCTCCATCTATGTCTTCATTCTCCTCTATGGGGATTCAGTTAAATGTGTATTTGTTAGAGTATTGTTGAACACTATGACCATAACCCAATTTTAAAACGCTAGCCTTTGATAAGTGACTCAAATGGAGACAAGCTTCCATTCCATTTTAAGTTGCCAGAGAGTGTAATATAATGTTGTATAAGACATTCAGTTTCAGCCTGACTGTGAAATTGCAGCTCAGACTCTAAATCCTGTTTTGTTTGCCATGTTTGATATCCACGATTCTACGTGGGTTCCTTTACAATAGATGTTGTATAATTTTGTTGAACCCATTGACACCTTTAGTTACATATAAAGTTGGAGAAAATAAACAAAGTGTTTTATAATAAATTGAAAAATCGGAAAAGTGGTTGAGTCATGGTACAGTTAAATGAGGTTATGTTATATAAATACAGCATAACTATGTACGTTTTCGGTGACTCATTCTTTTCAAAGAGTTGTCAAATTGTTTTCCAAAATGCATACTCTATTTTAGTCTCACACTCTTAATAAACAAGGTTTCCAATGCAGCACAACCTTACCAGTATTTTCTCCGGTCATCTGTCTTACAGCCATTCCCAGCGTGTGTGTAGAGGTACCTCACTACAGCTTTGATTCACATGTACTTAATTGCCAATGGTACCAGACATCTTTCTCTAGGCTTACAATGCCTTCTTTAGAGTATTAATTATCAGCTGGTACTCTTTGTCCAGTTTTTGGATTGAACTGTTGTAAGATGACATTATACATTCTGTATGCAAGTATCTTGCCTGATATGTGACTTGAGTTTATCATCCACCTTACTCTTAGTCCCAATCACTATTAGCAACCTGTAGAAGAAAGAAACATTCATTACTATGCAGTCAGCATTACACTTTCTTTTATTGATTGTGCTTTTGGTGTTAGGTCTAAGCATGGACTGCAAAAGTCATGATGTTTTACCACTACGTTGTCCTCTAACATTGCTGTCATGTTAGCTGTTGTGGTAGATGTACAGTTTTCCTCTGAATAAATTTTTTATATGATGGATCCAATTTCACTCTTTTACCATTATCTTGTACATAGTATTTGTTGAAAGACTGTTTTCTTCCATTGACTTGGGTTGGCTCCTTAATTTACAACTAGTGACCACAAATACCTTTTTGTGGTGATTGGACTCTAAAGTCACTCAGTTTGCTCATATGCCTATTACACTACCAGCTCACTCTGATTGCTAAACCTTTCAAGTTATAAAATCTAATAGTGTGAGCCTGGGAACTTCATTCTTCATAGGATTGCCTTGACTACTGTGGCCTCTTCATCTTAGCTTAATGTTCGTGGAAAATCATTCAGAGTTCTTCATCATACATTTCTTTTTCCACTCTTGTCTCTATTACACAAAAATAGGAGAAAGTCTCAGAAAATAATAATACCTATGCTGCTGGGAGAATTATCAACTTTTAATAATATTCATATATTCACACCAAAGCATTTCCTAGACTTGAATATTATCACAAAATTCTTGCTGAAAGTACTTGAAAGTTATACTCTAAGAAGCCTTTGGCCCACTTCACACTTCAACTTACTCTGGCCCCTAAGAAATCTACTGATGTAACGATCACACAGTAACACTGATGTGAAATGATTGCATTTGGAAGCACAGAAACTTCATGATGCCCTAGAAGCAAAAGGAGAAAATTCACTTATAGTTCTTCTCCTTATCATTTTTTTTGAACTTTTAGCAACAAAAGCTGATTTTGTGAATGAAAGTAAACATTCCTTTAAAGCCAGAGAAGACCATGACAATATCCTCAGGCCTTCAGCAATGACTGCCAAGTTCATATTTTCCTGGCACAAATGTTCCTTCCTCACATATGAATTTATTTAGAACTACAAACATATGGGAGAGGTAGTCTTAGTACTCATGCATCTAAGAAATTAATATATGCGCCATTTCATCCCTGAGGTTTTACAGGATTAATGCTATAAAACATGAGGTCGAACCTAGGAAGATGGTTCAGTTGATAAAATATTTACCCATCAAGCATGAGATTGAGTTTGACTCTCTAGTACCCACATAAAAAGTCTATAATGAACAAGTTACTCTTTATAATGAATATTTGGCAAGATTTTTGAAAATATGTACATAATAGGCATTTCAAAACCAAGGCTTTGTTTCTATTTTCTCTTTCTCCAGACTTTTTACTACGGTATAGTTGCCAGGAATACCATCAATCTCCTAAAAGCCTTTCTTGTTCTAAAACAATTGACCCTCAAGCACGAAATCCTCAGCAGCTCAGGCACAGTGCTGGACCTTGCTCTGTTTTCCGAATGATTTATATGAACTGCGGTGCCTTATGAAAAGCCCTGAGATGTCTCCGCATGTGACTTGTTTGCCTGTGATTTACTGTGACATCCTCCCTTAGTACTGGGAAGTTGCTGGAAACTTCTCTGAAACATCACTTCTTCAATCATCCTCCACAGCCTATGGCTCAATTATCAGTGACCTCAATTTTCTGCCCTGTTATTTTTCAAATTAAAAAAATGCATATGGGCAGTCTCTCTGCAAATTCACACATTAAATAACATGACCAAATAGATCATTATCCTGTGTGCACTCTGCCATTGCCAATGGCTATGTGACCTTTACAACGAAGGAGAGCATCATGTGCTCCACTGAGACACTGAAAGCTGTACCATGACCAGCATTCTTTAGGACCTCCAGTTTGCTTACTTTGCACGACTCAGAGAGGGGGCCGGTAAACAACCCCCCTCAAGAATACTGATACCCCGATAACAATAATTGAGATACTAAATGAGGGTGCTGCTGTCTGGTTCAGTGAGACAGGCATCTCTACAGAAGTCTGAGCACTTATGAAATGTTCTGACTTACACAGAATAGGAGAGGGAAAGTGCCCACCTGGCTGTGGGCCTTGTCATTTAAATTAGGCAGCCAGAAAAATATGCTGAGAGCCAACTGAAAAAGAGAGAGGCACACCAATTAATTGTGGGAAAACCCAGGATTCTGAGTTCACCAATACCAATTTATGTTAAATAAAAATCTTTTTTTTTCTTCTCAGATGCCTAGAAAAAAATAAACAAATTGAAAGTGTTCCTTTTTTTAATGGATGGTGGTTTCTTCTGCTTAAGGGATATACTAAAGATGGTTTCCTGTATGTAGTAATCAATAAAAGTGAGTACATCAAGAACAGATGGACCGACTGTGTTTCACTGTATAACAGCACTTTACATAGAGGAAGAAATAGTATTTTTAAGATGAGAACAGTAGCTTAAAATCATTCTTCTCTGGATTCCACGTGTCTGAGCAAATCTTTAAACAAACTGATAAGCGAAATAAAGTAATATTTGTAAAATGTCTAGTAAAATGCCCAATAAACACTCAATAGATATTAGCTAATATCATTATTATAATCATAATCAACACCAACCTTGTTTTCTTTGATTGGATAGTTAAAATTATGCTCAGTCAACTGTACACTGATTTACATGAAACTCTTTCTCCAGGGTAATAAAAATAAAGAACTCCTCTCTACTCAGCATATTGCCTCCATATATTTATCTGATACTATTTAAAACACAAATGATCAGCAATTAACTTTGATTATTTCATATAAGATATGGGAATAGTAGTCAGAAAACAGTATATAAGCCTATATATTATCCAGTGTTGCATGACCTGGGATTGTTCTTACTGTCTCTGGGCTACACTTAATAGCCCAGAATTCTCTAAGTCATTTTCACATCTAATAGACCTTGGAAGAGTTCAGAGGGAAGAGATTGCAGGAAAATCATTATAATGCATTGCATTCACTTTTAATCTGTCCTTGGAAGTCCCCTCACTTCTGCCCCAAGCAAGCTTCTACATCTTGCTTAAGAACGTCATTTCATTGAGCAGTACTGCAGGCTGCAGAAATGTCCATTGCATAGTATCAGTGCTGTGGATATTAAATATTTACTAGTGATAAAGCCTGTCGTGACCCACTTGCAAACTGAACTTTTAAACACCATTCTGTAACAGAGAGATACCTGTTGTCTTCTAATAATCTTTTACTATTTTACCTTTGACCTTCATGCAACTGCTGTAGCAAAGCGACTCAAATTTTGTTTTCTACTGTTTATCCCTGGGCAGTACCATCTGATACAAGTAGCATTCCATCAAAATGTCTTTTTTCCTGAGGAAGTCTTGCTGTAATACATCATCAAAGTGACAGCCAGTATATTGTATATTACAATAAAATATCCCCAGAGCAAAGGTACATGTGATGATGAATTATGCTAATATGTTATTGTCATTATGTTATCAGTACTCAGAGAGTGATTTAGTGAGATACATCATCAGTGAGAGATTATCTGATTTCATATTACTCAAAAAATGACACCATAATGGAAAACTCCCAACAGACTCAGTTGATGAATAGGGTTGATGATATTCTAATGCAAAAATTCATGTATAGTGGTATATTAAGATGTCCTTTAGAACTGAAAACAAGTTAAAGAAAGATGAGCCCATGAGTTGAGGTTGGGAAAGCACTGTCAATGTAAGTATTATTACTGTAGATAAAATAGATAGTTAAATGTACACCAAAAGTCCTCCTTTGCACTTTAATCAAACTTTGACAGAGATCTAATTCTCCTTAATTATCCTTAAGAAATCCAAGTACAACTAGTGGGATATCATCTATTATAAGACCACTGTGCTACGGGATAAAGATTTGTCACTCATATTTGTTTAATAAAGCACTGACTGAACAATAGCCAGGAAGAAAGTATAGGCAGGGCAACCAAACTAGGAGAATTCTGGGAAGCGGAAAGGCAGAGAATTAGTCATCAGCCAGACACAGAAGAGTCAACATGAAACGCCTCACTGAGAAAAGGTACCAAGCCACATAGCTAAACTTAGATAAAATTATGGGTTAATTTAATTTGTAAGAGCTAGTTAATAAATCTGAGATAATAGGCCAAGCAGTTTATAATTAATATAAGCCTCTGTGTGTTTCTTTGGGACCAAAAAACTGTAGGACCAGATGGGACAGAAACTTCTGTCAACACCGTTGGTTAGTCTATTAATCTACAATTCTCAGATGACACTTGGTAATGGTATGTGCTTTATGCCTCAAATGACTGAACCAACCAGCTATTCCTAAGCCCTGTAGTAAGGTAACAACTAATTTATTCCTAATAAGCTGATTATTTTCACTGAAACATTTTTGTAAATAGCTTATATACCTTTTGCACTCAAAAATAAATTGTTAAATTTAATTGAACCTTTTCTTGTAAGTTTCTATATTCAAATCCACAAAAATTAGAACAAACTGATTAAAAGAATCAGATGCCATTGACTGTGAGTAAGAAAATTAAAATCCCAGCACCTGTAATAGGTTACTTCTATTGTAGTTGTTGACCATCAAGGTTCAATAGACCCCAAAACATTACATGATATTGCTATTGCTTTTGGTTACCTTCCAGAATTTGATAATAAGACCCTATTGCTGAAGATACTACACACTTGAGTTATAGAACATGGAAGCTTCATCCCTAATAACCATCTTTCACAGTGCTGGGAGGTGCTGTGTATGATACCCAGGAATAAAATTATCCTCAGTCTTACCCGGATGTGAGCCCTGTAAGCTACAATAATGACCATTCTTGTAAGATATGGCCACTGGATCAACAGGGTTATAAATGTTGTAGAAGTAACCAATCACTTTCTGTTTGGATTTAAGGCCTGTTCTACAAGATGAAACCTGTGCCTGGTATTATTATTTGGAGCCCAGAACCTGTAGCTAGACAGGTCATAGTTCTTAAAGAAAAACTACTATTACTAATCTGTTAAGTAGGCATAATAATAAACTGACTTACAGTAGATATATCTCCTTATATCTTTAATTTAGCACATCTCTCCACCTTTACTGGAGAAGCTTCCTTTTGCAGTAGGTGACAATTAACACAGACACCCAGAAGTAGTCAAGATGCAGATATGTTAACTATAGAACCCGTATCCCTAACTGAGACATCTATATCACAACCCCTCCTTCCAAGGCTCCGGAATCACTGAAAAACAGAGTAAGAGCCAAAGGCAGTTGGTGACTACAAGAAAACAGTGTTTTCAGACACAGTGGGGCAGAGGTGTATATGATTCCAAAATGGTTGTGACACCATGCTTAAGATTTATGCAAGTTCAAATCAGACAACATCCCAGTGTAGATGGGAGAGGTGGTCAAGAAGTTCTATCCCTAACTAAGAAGCTATTGATTAGTAGTAACTATTGATTTTAGTAACTTGTGGGATGGAGGGCTATTTTAAGGCTATGGTGCACTGAAGGGCAAACATGCTCCGTGGGGTGACTACTGTAATGAACAGGTTGTGGCTTTGTTTGTTTGTTGTTTTGGTTTGTCTTTTGTAAATGAGGACACAACGTTTGGTGAATACAGAATTCAGGCACAGATCTTGGAAGAATGGAAAGAGGGATAAATAAGCATGTTCAAAATACAATGTAGGAAATCCTCAAAAAAATGTTTTTAAGAAAAGAAAACTGAGTTTCCCACACTGCCTATCACACCAAAGGCTTAGGAAGGATTAAACTAACCCAAAGAAGTTCAGAGGCTTCACACCTGTGGCCACAGCTGCATTGTGTTCTAAGCTATGCTAGAGCTTTTGGTGACAAATGTTAGATTTAAAACCAAATTTAAAATGTTAGATCTAAACTCTTGTTAGAACAGGTACCAGCAGACCAGGTTCTTACCTTTAAACTTTTCTGAGCATAAAATCAAATTAAGTGCATACTACACCAATTTTCTTTTTTTTTCTTTCTTTTTATTTATTTATTTATTTAAGATTTCTGTCTCTTCCCCGCCACCGCCTCCCATTTCCCTCCCCCTCCCCCAACCAAGTCCCCCTCCCTCGTCAGCCCAAAGAGCAATCAGGGTTCCCTGCCCTGTGTGAAGTCCAAGGACCACCCACCTCCATCCAGGTCTAGTAAGTTGAGCATCCAAACTGCTTAGGCTCCCACAAAGCCAGTACGTGCAGTAGGATCAAAAACCCATTGCAACAAAAGTATATGCTCAACTATGTTCATAGCAGCATTATTTGTAATAGCCAGAACCTGGAAACAACCTAGATGCCCTTCAATGGAAGAATGGATGAAGAAAGTATGGAATCTATAGATTTTAGAGTACTACTCAGCAGTAAAAAACAAGGACTTCTTGAATTTTGCATACAAATGGACGGAAATAGAAAACACTATCCTGAGTGAGGTAAGCCAGACCCAAAAAGAGGAACATGGGATGTACTCACTCATATTTGGTTTCTAGCCATAAATAAAGGACATTGAGCCTATAATTAGTGATCCTAGAGAAGCTAAGTAAGAAGGAAAACCCAAAGAAAAACATATAGGCATCCTCCTGAATATTAACTCCACCAATTTTCAATGGCTAAAAAAATATTTCCAAATGGGCCCACTGGACTTAAGGGATTTTTACAAAAATCCCATATTCTCCAAAGAGAATTCCTCCCAATCCAGTTTCTTCTTTCTTACTGATCTAGGTATGGAGCCAGAGAGTCCACAGCCAATGCAATATATTGTTTGGGTATCTCAGCAAACCTTTGGATAATGTAGATCGGACTCACTAGGTGTTGCTGGTTTTCCATTTTGTTTATTCTTCCTCAGCTTTTTGGAGTTATGGTCAAAATTAAGACCGTGTCACATTTTAACATCTACTTAGAAAAGCATAAGCTACTTTTTCAAGTCTAAAAGGCAAGGATAGGAATATGTGTGGCTTCTAGGACTGGGTAGGCACATCTCTTCATCAGCAGTAAAGTCCTGAAAAGATGGATGTGTCACAGACCTCAAGAAACGTTTCAGGGTCATGAAAGGAGTTTTTCCTTCAGCTGATTTATGTGTGCAATTTCGGTGGGGTGCCTGTTCTGGAGTGCTTCCAGGGATCCACTGGTTAGATCATGATGAAGTCGGCATCAACCTGTCAGCGTTCAATTTGGCTTGGAGGTGTGTTATCAATTTCCAGAGCATCTAATATACTCGACTGAACCAACAGGATGGGGGTCACTCCATGACCCAGCAATCATTTTATGTCAGTCTATCCCAAAGGTTATGGTGCTGCAAGCTCTCCTCCCAAAGTGCCCCCATCTAACACTCTCCAAAGAAGGCTGCCTACAATCGGTTGACTGAGTATTCAAGCCTCTGCACGCACCTTGGCTGCCCTTGGTTTTATTGCTGTGGTGGATGAAGATGCTGATTTTTTTAAAGATGAAAATAGAACATTAAAAGTTAACCAATGGGTCTTTGATTTAGATAACAATAAAGAAATAAGTAGCCTCTCAAGAAAAAAAAAGGTATTAGTGGAATTCATGATTTACAGTACTGGAGACTAAACCCAGGGTCTTTAGCATACTTGCTTCGCACTGGACCACTGAAGTATACACTTAAGACTTTCATTTTATTTTATTTTATAAATTATATTATACTGTATTTGTTGTATATTGACACATTTGAGACAGGGTCTTACAAAGTTATCTAGTTTGGCCTCAAACTTGAAATTCCCCAACTTCAGCCTCCCTAATACTGGGTCAGTCTGCAGCCTATGCTATAGGCTGAGTTTGCCTTTAAATGCTGAAAGAAATAATGGCAGTGCTCGAGAAAGTGTAACAGTGAATCTCAAAATAATAGCATGGGTTAATACATAAAATACTTAGCATTTGTACAGTAATTTTATTCCAGTTATTTTATTAGATTTTGACCTACCAATAGAATTTTTTAATATATAAAAGAAAAGACAGGGCTGGAAAGTGTCTCCGCAGGTAAAGGAATTTGACCCCAAACCTGATGAGCGGAGTTCAATCCCTTGAATTCACTTGGTATAAGGACAGAACAAACTCCCTACAAAGTGTCCTGTGACCTTCATGTACATGCTGTAGTACATGCCCAAGTGCACACATACACACACGCGTGCATACACACACACACACACACAGAGAGAGAGAGAGAGAGAGAGAGAGAGAGAGAGAGAGAGAGAGAGAGAGGGAGGGGAGGGAGGGAGGGAGAGAAGCATGCGTGCATACACACACACACAGAGAGAGAGAGACAGAGAGAGAGAGAGAGAGAGAGAGAGAGAGAGAGAGAGAGAGAGAGAGAAGCATGCGTGTGAGCACACACAAATAAATGCAATTAACAATTTTTTGATTTTTAAACAAAAAGGCACAAGTTTGATGGCAAATGCCCATATCTAAGTATTGTCTCTGTTCACTGCCAGCCCATTTCCCTGAGTAATTTTCCTCCTTTCTCCAACCTTCTTTTTCTCCACCTCAAATGCTGAAACAGTTTCGGTTAAGCATCTCTAAGCTAAGTGAAGGACCTGTTCTCAGCTTCTCTTTGTGTCCACGGGTCCATCGTGCAACGCTGGGCAGAGTGAGTTTGGGCTGAGTAAACACCTTTGTGAGGAATTATCATCTGGTGTTTACAAATTAACAGATCGAGGCTCAGCATATCTGCAGGGCCACTGTTACACAGCTAGAAAGCAAATC
This sequence comes from Microtus pennsylvanicus, assembly GCF_037038515.1. Taxonomy (NCBI): domain Eukaryota; kingdom Metazoa; phylum Chordata; class Mammalia; order Rodentia; family Cricetidae; genus Microtus; species Microtus pennsylvanicus. The sequence continues at coordinate 786,822 of NC_134579.1, read as the reverse complement.
ATGACGGGAGGTATGAGAAGAGGATAAACTCTGCTCATCCTGACAAGCTTGGAGTCTGAAAAGGAGCATTAGCCGTTCTAGAAGAGCACAGTACAAGTACACAGTATGCAATATATAGTAAGGGGCATGTTCCAGAAATAAACGCTAAACACTCGGTTTTACTTCAACGGTTGGTTTCACCCCTTTGCTCCATACAGACACTGCCATTTACCAGCACATTCTAGATGCAGCCCCTCACTGTCAAGATAAACAATACAGAATGAGTATTGCATTGCTTCCAATTTTGAAATGACATTTTCCCTTACCAGTCCATTCTGTATCCTATTCAGCACAGAGAACTAATATATGAAGATATGTGAAAAATTACTTTTTCAAGTGACCATCATTTGTTCCCATTTTAGACCTACCTTTTTGGAGGAAGGCCACTTGTTGGTTTCTGGCTGCTCAGCCCCCAAATAATCACACAGAAACTGTATTAATTAAATTACTGCTTGCCCCATTAGCTCTAGCTTCTTATTGTCTAACTCTTACATATTAATTTAACCCATTTCCATTAATCTGTGTATTGCCCTGTGGCAGTGGCTTACCAGGTACCATCCGGCTCCAGTGGGGCTACATGGCCCCATCCCTGACTCTACCTCCTTTCTCGCAGCATTCATCTTAGCTTTCCCTGCCTGGCTCTGTTCTGACCTGCTCTGCTATAGGCTCAAGACAGTTTCTTTATTAAGCAATGGTATTCACAGCATACAGAGGGGAATCCCACATCACCACCTTGTCCTTTACTCCATGCAATACCCCTGTAAAGTCGTATATGAAAAAGTAAGGAATGGACAAGGAAGGAAATTATCAAACGAGGCATGCACACAAATTATACAGCCAGAGTTCCCATTTAAGCACTGTGACTCAGAAACCTGAGCTCTTACCTTTATGTTCATCGTACAGTATACGAAATAGAAAACAAAAAACACACAAAACAGCAAACTACAGTGAAATTTCAAAGTTTATGCAAAAGATAAAACAAAATTTGTCAAGACTGTGAGGCCTGGAAGAATAAACGGTGCTTCACAGAATGGCCACGGAATGTGTAGAAAACATGAAAATTAATTCCTTTTCAATGTATTCTTTGCACATTTTTATCATACAAAAAATATAATAAGCACTCATATAAGCATTTTCCTAAATGTGTTTTGTCAAAATTCACATGTGACTATAATTTACATCCTGAATTTTCAGAGCTAGCAAATATAGTGATTCAGTGATGAATCTTTCAGTCCCATTCCCCTTTGAGGAGGAGCTCAAAGTTCCTGTACTGATGATGCAGTATTTGGTACAAAAAATACCTCCTCATGGAAGGAAAATGTAAGTGAACACAGAGGATATAAGGCAGGACCCTTACCTGTGACTGTGTGAGTGAGAGACAAAAGATACAACGATTAAGTCACTGTCTACACATGACCAGAAGCTTGCAAATTCAGTTGTATAAAGAAGTCAGGTTTTGTAAGAGTTCATGGGAAGGAGCAAGAAGACAGTATAATGACATACAATTCTTTTGTGTCTCTGGTTTATGACCTAACAGCATTCTGGAAATTATAGATTCATTTCTTTGTGCTTCCACATTGGGTGGACTGACTAATTCTGTGACCATGCACGATCCTAGAATGTATACTCTTCTCTGTGGTTTGTCTTTCAAATAAAACAGCAATAGAAGTCACACACTAGAGTCTACAACTTATTGACCTTTTCTGTGTGGTGTGGCTCTGGAACCCACAAGCCTAGGGTCTGGTCTGCCTCAAGGGTGACCTATGATCCAAGAAGTAGATGAGGATGGTAGAAAGTGACACACTTCCTAATATTTGTGTGAACTTTAAGAAGTAAGTCTCTTAGCTCAACTAAACAATATTTTAAGTCAGGGACACAAAGAAACAAGTATGACATTTAAGATATAATAGCATCTAAAAGGTGAAGCATGAAGGAAATAAGACATATATGCACATAATATACATGCACAATGAATGTTTATAATATATAGAAAGAATACATGTAATTTGCTTTAAGATCATAAAACACTGTCATAAGTATAATCCCATCATAGCCAGCAAATTTTCAGAAACTCTAAAAGATCTTTTTCTTGGATTAGTGTTTCACTGATGGTAGTTTCACTGACTTGTTCAGCCCAACCCATAGTAAAAGAGAGGAAACAGTATAAAAGAAAAGTAAACTGGAAGCAACCATATATGTGCCAGCTCACCAGCCAGGGGCTAGGCAGCAGGTGGGCTGTGATGGAGGCTGAAGCAGATAACAGTTGGTAGCCCAGGAAGGCAAACATTTCACATAGTTTATAGAGTCAAATGGCCAATTATTTCAGTTACCAGATCATTCTGATAAGACCTATAGACTCTACCAAGTTATAAAAAGTATCCAAATATGATAAATGAATATAGGTTGATCTATAAAATAAAAAATCAAAATACAAAAAAACCCAAGCAGAAACGAATGGATATGTAATTCTCACGTGATTGGCTTGTTGTTGAGTGACAAAGCATGAGAGCTCCCTGATGCGAGGTAGTGTAGGTCCCGAATCCTAGAAAGGAACCCTCGATACACCAGTGTTTGCTGAGCATCCACCTTTGGATAGTGAGAGAGACAGGGAGAGGTGTCAGATTAAAGGATCAGATGAGTCATTCCTTCCTTGATTGGAGTGCACTGACAGTTATATCCCTTCAGCAGGAGAAAAAGGGTGTGTTTATTATACCTGATTTTTAATACATATTTTAGATGAGCAACAAATTAAAATATTCTCTTGTATACTTTGGTAGATTGTGTTAACATATTTCTCTGAACCACAGAATGCATAGAATTTCACTTTAATTACTGAAATCTAAGGTGATCACGTTTGCCTTTTCCTGACAGTGTACACCCACCCTCTATTCTTGTACAGTCCAACTTGATATTTGACATTCACATTCACCTCTGGTCTCTTCCTTCCTCCCCTTCCAGCCTCCTTCAAGTATGAAGCAATCAATCCCTTAAATTATGGTGGCAGGAATAATGTATAGCTAGATGCTTAGCCACTTCCCCAGATTCAGAAATTCAGAACCTGATTGAACGTGTTGCCAGGTATCTGCATTCCTAATTTGATGTTCTCAGAAGCAGCCCTTCCTGACAACTGGCAAGACTCTCTTGCTCTGACAGTCTGACCCTTACACTCCAATTAAATATAAAAACAGATCTGAATCTTCTTCAGCCCGTCGTAATGTCAAGGCTAGTATAACTTCTCTGTCATGTAAAGCTCTTTAAATCAGCCTGCCAAGGAAATATGATTGTAGTACAGATTTTTAACATTCAGAGATATTCACTCCCCTTTCACTTACAAGGATTTTGAGGGTCAAAGCTATGCATTTTTATTAGATATTTTATTATCTTTCAACCTTTGTGAAGATCAATGTATTAGAATGGAGGGGAAAAAAAACGTTTTGCTCCTGCAGTGCTAAAGTGAATTGGTGTAAGGGAACTACTAATGAGGATTTTTTTTTATTACTTATTGGAAGTTCCCAGTTGACAAAGTGGAAAGCTGTTTTCTTTGAAACATAATATTTCCAAGAAGAGCTGTGGCATGTTTTGACCAAAAAAAAAAAAAAAAAGTAATACTAAGAACTCTGACTTGTAAATCTAACCACAGAGACAAACTTTTAGAGTTGCATTTTTTTATCTATCTAAAATGACTAGACTTCTTACCAAGTATCTGATGGTGAGGACTTGTAGCCTTTTTCTGTGGTGTAATAGGCCTAGCCCTGAGCTGTTCCCTTTCCTTGTTTAATGGTTGTAGTTTAGAAGGTGGTAGGCAAAGGAGGGGGGAAATGTTGTAACTAAAATACAATCTTAAAACAAAACAAATAAAAAACCACAAAGCCAATCAAGATGGGAGCTGAAGAAATGGTTCAGTGGTTAAAAACTCACCGCTCTTCTAGAATACCCTACCCAGAGGGGCCTTGTAGCCTTAACTCCAAAAGATCCTGTGACTCTGGCCTCCATCAACATCTTCACTCGTATGCACATGCACACAGAACAATACACACTCAGACATATGATTTAGTTGATTTTAAGGTGGACAGAGCACAAGGAACAACAGTCAAGACTGATCTTTACACCTACACAAGCATGCACATAGCTCTTCTCCTTTTCTAATAGATACTTGGGAGAGGGTAGAACCATTTAGTCCTTATAAAGGAGAGACACTGAAGTTCTGGCTGGAGTCAGGCAGAGAGCATCATGTCCCCAAGAGGCATTTCCAACAGCCATGCTAATGGACCAGAGCACTGCCATGAGGTTTCCTCTGGATTCGAAGAAGAAGCAGTTTGGGAAGAGCTTGTCAATGATGCAAAGCTGGATCAAAGGATCCTGATTTTCAACTGCTTGCAAATTTCGATCCAATCCTAATTGGGGGTGACATTGCTCAGAGTAATTCCAAAACATAGAACTTTTCTGGAATGTGACTTTCAAAAGTAGCTTATCTTATATTTTTCAATGTTTTAGATTTATTTTACTATTTTTCTACCAGTATATATTTTTTTCCTTTATGAATTCTCAGGGCTCTGTTTTAAGTTCAGTTCTGTTTACCAGAGAGATATGAGAGCAAGGTTAATGCTTTGAAAGATGTTTACTCAGAACAGTAAACTGACAAGCGCAGGAACAACTGACAAGTCATCCTATGAAGCCCTCCAACCACCCAACTAGAGCATCACCAGGAGCCCAAGAGAGAAACAGGAAACACCATCAAATAAATTATCTTGCTTTGTGATTAAATAAAGGATGAAGTCAATGGCAACAGTACCTGCTGATTTTGGTCCTCTGAACTGCTGCCACAATTTGACCTTGAGTCTGCTTGACTAGAGTGTGACACTAAACCCGTGTGTCATCCTCTTCTCTGGGCAAATTTGTTGTCAAGATGAAACTGACAAATTGGACTTATAGAACTTTGTAGATGAGAACACAGGAAAAATAACCATGCTGAGTAAATTTTCTTTCTTTCACCTAGTACTTGTCAATATACAAAAATGCAAAACAAAATGTTTAATACAAAAATCAGCTTAATTAAGTATGAGGAGATGTTTTTTGAATCATAACAATATTAATTTTAGATACCTGTACGAAAGTTTTCTAGTCAAATTAGCAGAACCTTTGCAGTGTGGTGGCTAAGCGTATGCGTGAAACTGAATGACCCTAAGCATACTCAGGTAGTTGGTAAAACGTTGTTTCTGGATGTGAGTATATATTACCAAAATAAATTAGCACTCAGCCATCTAAATTAGGAAGATTCATCCTCACTGAAGTGAGCAGTCACCATCCAGTCTGTATAAGAACTGGGTAGAACAAAACAGTGAGGAAGGTTGAATTATGTCTGGCACATCTATCGTCTTCTGTCCTCCAACATCAGAGCTCCAAGCTCTTGAGAGTTTAGACCTGAACCTCAGCATTGCTTCTTCCTAAGCTTTAGCCCTTCACCCTGTCCTCGGGTTTTTGACTTTCGCTTAGAGTTATACCTTGGGCTCTCCTGGTTCTCCATGCCTCCACTCAGCCTGAAATATGCCACTGGCTTCCCTCATTCTTCATGGTGCTGGTCACCTCAGCATGGAACTCCATGGCCCAGATCACATGAGTGCATCTCCATAGCAAACCTCCTCTTACAAGTCAATACAACTTATTGTTGGTTTTCTTTGTCCTGGACACTTGCTCTGAAATATAAACATGATGTATAAGTAAATGTTGTTTCTACTGTATGTATATAACTGGATTACTTAATGTTCACATTAGATAGTGTCCATTTTATAGAGAAGAGTGTGGTGACAGTTATTCTGCTGAACACAATCTAAACACAAGAGTCCAAACTTTGGTATTAAGTTTGGAGAATTCTCCTTTAAGAACCACCATTTATATACAGAAGTATATATCCAGTTATATACATACAGTAGAATAAAGATTTGATGTCATGGGACGGCTATAGAATTATGAAATAGCATCAGCTTCTTTTTTTTAAATTTATTTATTTATTAAGGATTTCTGCCTCCAAACCAAACCTAAGAATAATAGGATTAGCATCAGCTTCTTAAACATGTCAAAGTTTTCCTATTTCTATTCATCCCCTCCATTCCTAATCTACAGCCAAAATAATCTCAAAAATACCTAAATCCAGTAAAAACCATGATTTCATCACCCCTATGAATAAAGCTTTTTAATGGTATACTATTGACCTAAACTGTGGCTCAAGTTCTTCTTAGAATGACTTAGGAAGTCCTTGCTGACCTCCCCCCACCTGCTTGTCATCTCCATCCACCTTTCCCACATTATTATGTCCAGTTGCACTCTACTTAGTTCAGCAACTCTAGCTGCATCATGCTTTCTTCTCTCTCTCTTCCTGAACACATCCCTTCATTATCCACAATCATTGATAATCTAATTTTACATACAGTCCTTATTATCTCATTCTCATCACCTCTTGGAAGCCCTCACTCATTCGGTCTCCACAATCATTGTGCCTTTTGTAGTCCATAGAATTCTCTACAATATGTCGTTCATTACCCATTAGAGGAGTGCCCCATTGTTGCTTCATGCTACCTATTTAGCATTCATTTAACTAATATTAATTTAGCAGCTATTATGATCAAGCTCATTTTTAAGTGAGAGAAGATGTCAAAAAAACAAGCTAACAAATTCTCTTCCTGAACATACAATTAGTAGTTGTTGCATAAACACAGTGATAAGTAACAGGAGAACAGAGAACCAGAACAAAAAGAATGAACAAGAAAAAGAATACAGAGGAGAATGGGAAGTATGGAGAGACATTCAACGCAAAGAAGGGCTTCACAGCAGAGGCAATATGTGCAATCGGCAAGAAAAGTGGGAGTTTGATTAGAAAGATGGAGGCCAGAGCATCTCTTCAAAGAAAACAAAAAATTCACAAGAACAGCAGGATAGAACAACACTGTGTGTCCAAGAAGTTTCAGTTCTTCTGAAATTCCTCCTGCTTAGAATCCAAAGAAGAAAGTTCAGGCTTAAAACCTAAGACTTCAACATCTTGGTTAGCCTAAGAAAGGACCTGAGATATCTGGACTGTTAAAAAAGAAATCTCATATCTGAATGGGCTTTCTTTTATTTGAAGCTATCCTTTGCCGTTGGCTTGTGATAACATTTAAAGACGATAAAAACTCTTTCTTGCTTCATTCTGCTCACAGGCAAGTACATCCAGATCCTGTCATGCGATGCCATTCAGCAGTGTCCTCCAGAGCCCTCTGCTGTCCATGAGAACAAGGCTTCAGAGCCCAAATGATACACTTAAACCAGAGCAAAACAAGCTGGAGGCTCATTTTGAGAAGCATTGCTTTCCCAAAATGTATTCGCTGGGAAAATCTGCTGTACAATGGTGAATATTTTATGCAAGTAAAATTAGGCCTTCCAACTTGCTCGGCATGACGCATGATTGCACACACGTACCGCAGGTGACTATGCCAGAATTGGTGCAATTTCATTTTTTTTCATTAGACGTTTAGTCAAAAGGCCAAAAAGAAGATTTAGAGTCGCTGGTATCCCTTTATATTTTTTAAAATTGGATTGTTTATACCATATTTTACTACAAGATGCCTATCTCTAAGCCACAAGAAATAAAAGTAGGATGAAAACAAACAAAGAAAGAAAACCAATCATGTATAATTTTGCACACAGAAATAGCAGCAGATACAACCAAAATAGTAAAATTCAGTTTATGGGAAGGCATTTCAAATGAAGAGAGCATCCTGCAATCCTGGTGCTTACTATTCCAAGTTTTTGAGTCAAGTTGCTGGTCTCTCTTCGAGCCATCTTTTCCCTCCTTGGATGCTTGGTGCTGTCTCTTTCAGCTTGCTACTTCTCTGAAGAGACAGTCTGACCTTGTTCTATAATCATTTTCCTACTAGAGGAAACCTCTAGGCAGTTCTGTTGCAATACCCTCTTCTCTCTCCACGGCCATCCAAACTGCTCATCCCTCCTCTTTTGCTGCTCAGTGAAGTTGGCAGAGACTTTGGTGCTATTACTTCTTGCATACATCCACATCTCTCTTACCTTAACGTGATCTCACTAGAGGAATCTTAGTGCTGTTAGTACTGCATACATCCACGTCTCTCGTATCTTAACATGATCCTCACTAGAGGAATGTCTTCTTTGTAACTCATTTGGCATGAGAAATGGGTTCAAAAGATATTTGATCAAAGAAACACTAGGAGAATGAATGAATGAATGAATGAATGAATGAATGAATGCCACCAATGACCTATAGTGCTCCCATTGGTGTTGCACTTTATAAACTGAAAGTTCAGACCTGAAAATTTCCCCTTCTCCTCTTCTTATAACCAGCCAAGTACATAGTGATTAAAATAACACTGAAAGGTAAATGTTTTCATTTTGCACCATTTACCTTACTCATCCCATCCAGTTTCCATCTTTGTGCAGACGCCTGACTGGCATCGGCCCAGTGGCCTTGAACCAGTGCACTCAAAGGATCTTTGTGCCTCTACCTCCCAAGTGGTTGTGACTGCAGACACACAACCACACACAGTTTGGATAGGAACTGCTTGAGCCTCAATCAGCTATGTGCAACTGAAATTGCAGGAAGTGAAATAGTGAATGCAGGGGACACTGTCGAATAGCACACAGAAAACGTGTGCTTTCCAGTGTCAGTCAGGAGTCGTGTCATCTCTGAGGTCTCAGGCTATGCTATTTTATGAACTCCGAGTTATCAACTGTTTGTATGTGCTAAGATAGGCTTAATTTTTTCATGACTAAGTGCTTTTTATTTTCAAGTCAATTTAGCCCTCTAGATTGGTGGGGTAGGAGACAGAGAATGATGGGGTAGGGAGTGGAGAGGTGAAGTTGGGGTAGAGTAAGAGAATTAGCTATATTAGTTATAAACAATTCAGACTTGAAGGATCTTGATGGGCTTTACATAACAAAAAAAGTTAAAAGGAAAACTTGGAGTAATGGAATAAACACAGCAGTGGATGTCCCAATGCTGCACCTAATGATTATAAACTGTCCTCATTTTTTTCTTTTTCTCTTTCTTTCCTTCTTTCTTTCTTTTTTTCTGTATTGATTTTTGAGTCACGGTTTCTCTGTGTAGCTTTGGTCCCTGTCCTGGAACTCGCTCTGTAGACTAGACTGGCCCCAAACTCACAGAGATTTCCCCTGCCTCTGCCTTCCAAGTACTGTGATTAAAGGCATGTGCCACCACTGCCCAGCCTGTTCTCAATTTTTAAACACATTAAAAATTCTGGCATTTTTAGAAATCCTCTCAACTAATGACTATCTCTAAAATAATGTCAGCTGTTATTAAACTTTTTCACATCCAGACATTTAAGTTTAGGATTCTCTGGGTTTGTGAGTTCCTAGCTGTTCCTCACAGAGTGCTGCATTCTGAGCAGCTGGACCTAAACCAATAGCTTCCAAAGATTTCATCCTGCCATCTCCTCTCTCCTCAGTTCACCCTGTCTCACAATGGGTAATCTGCGGTCACAGCTTCACTCTGAACTGATGCATCAAAACACCACAGTCAAGACCTTGATTCTTCAATACACTCAAAGCACCAGGCCCTCTCAAGACACTCTGTGGACATAAGAGGAAACAGCCCAGTTCAGCAAGAGTCTTTTCTGTCTCCATTACCTTAGACAGGAGGAAAGGCTATTCCCTGTGTTTAACTCACTGTAGAATTACACTTATTAACAAATTATAGCATATTAGTCCTTCACAGAGTCTAAAATACCACCCAATCCAAAGTCACCAACATATAGTAGCACCTATCATCTGTCCAGAAGCAGAACAAATTAGTGACAAAAGGGAACTGCAAAGCCAGGTAGCCATCTGGCTTCCCAGCTGCCTTCCCTCCACAGCATCGATTTCCCCAGAGTGCACTAGGATTTACCACCCTGCACCCCTTCCCCTTAGAGAAATATGTACTCTCCATAGCCTTTTTGAAATTTTGTTTCAAGCAGGACTTACAAATAATACTAGAATAAATGCAGCTTTTCCTCACTTTTTCCAATGTATTATCCTAATAGCAGGATCTAAACGCTTTCTAAAAATAACATGAATATTCCAACCATGAATAGAGATGGATGGGAGTTGGGCTATCAGAGAAACAGAACTAGCAAATGTGGTATATGCAAATAATTGCAACATGATTGATACCTTAAGGTATTAAATTTCTCAATCTCAATGGTAGCTAATCACCTCAAATAATTAATTTTTCACTTTATAATTTATGTGGTACATTTTGAGCCATCACTTCCGTGCTGGTTTCCTCAGGTTTACCACACAGACCACAGGTTTTTAAAACTTCATTAAGAAGATGCCATGGCCTAGTCTTCTATAAAGAGAAAGGAGGGCAGAAAGAGCAAGAGAGGGGGGGAGAGGAAAAGGGAGGAAAGGAGAAGGGAGGAGAGGAGAAGGAGGAGAGGAGAGAAGAGAGGAGAGAGGAGAGGGGAGGGGAAAAGAGAGGAGAGGAGAGGAGAGAAGAGGAGAGGAGGCCAATAAGAAAAAGTGCTATCCAGAACAAACTGAGGAGAGTTCTTTAATTCTTGCTTTACCACTTATCATACTGAGATTTTGTCATACTTGCAAAGCGATAATGAGTGATGAGGTATTAAAAGAAAAAACTATCCATACCGTGAACAGTTTTGAAGTTTTCTGTGCTGAGATGCAATGGGCAATCCTCATAATAACAGCTGTGTTTAATTCTTCGTATTACAGTAGCATTGTGTCCTGTATTGTCTACTTTCTACCATAGAAGAGAAAACTTAATTTAACACTTGCCTTCCAGAACAGTGTTATCCACTGAATGATTAGCACCTATGTTCTCATTGAAACAGAGTACTGGGAAATGGCAATGAATTACTTTCCAGAGCAACTTCGGAAGGAGTAGGCTAAAAGGATCCTGGTTCTTAGAACTTTGAATGGTGTGATAAGCACTCTTTTATTAAAAGAAACAAAAAATTGTCATTCACTAGCTGCTTACTGCATTTAGACAATGGATGAAAATGTGGTACCACCCCAGGTCTATAGCATGAGAATGGGGCGAGAAAACTCTCCGTGCTTAAAAATTGTTTTAGCGAGTTTTAAGCTCCTACACTGAGGCTACCCACCCAGAGCAGTGAGTGCCTGCCTACCAGGCAGGCCTCAAGCTCCCCCGTAAGGGAGCCCGGGCACCTTCAGCTTGTGCTCCAGGGGTGTCTGTGCTCTCCTGGATCTCGCCCTGCCTGCCCTGTTTTTCCTTTTGTCCCCGGATCATTGGACTACCAGGCAGCCCTGTTTAGGTACTGAGGAGTTCCATCTGGACGGGACGGTTCCTGCTTCTACACTGAAGAGATACACCCAGAGAGTCAGTCACAGCCAAGACTGGACCAAGACACCAGGCCTCTCCTGCCTCCATTTGAAGGAAGAGATGGGAAGGCACCAATGCAAGAATTCCTCCAACAACCTAAAAGGCAACATGACATCACCAGAATCCAGGGATCCCAAAATAAGAAGAATTGTACACCCTACTCTAGAAGAATTAGAAGAAATCGACTCAAAAGTGAATTATATGAAAATAATAGAAGACCTTAAACAGGAGGTGAAAAACTGCCATAAACAATCAGAGATCACAAACAAAAAGGTAGAGGAAATGAATAAATCGCTCAAAGATACCCAAGAAAACCAAGAGAAACAAGAAAAAGCAATCAAACAGGTAAGGGAAGCGGTGCAAGACTTGAAGAATGAAATGGAAGTAATGAAAAAAACACAAACCGAGGGAAAGATGGAGATGGAAAATCTGGGTAAACGAACAGGAACTACAGATACAAGTACTACCAACAGACTATAAGAGATAGAAGAAAGAATTTCAGACACTGAAGATACCATAGAGAAAATAAACACACTGATCAAAGAAAACAGCAAAACCAACAAATTCTCATCATAAAACATTCAGGAAATCTGGGACAAAATAAAAAGACCAAACCTAAGACTAATTGGGATAGAAGAAGGAGAAGAAGTACAGCTCAACGGTCCAGAAAATATATTTAATAAAATTATAGAAGAGAACTTTTCCAACCTAAAGAAAGATATTCCTTTGAAGGTTCAAGAAGCATACAGAACACCAAATAGACTGGACAAAAAAAAATTACATCTCCTTGGTTAAGCAATAAAGAAACTGCTAGGCCCATTTGATAGGCCCACCCTTAGGTGGGTGGAGTAAAAAGAACAGAAGGCTGGGAGAAAGAAGCTGAGTCAGAGAGTCGCCATGATTCTTCTACCCCAGGCAGATGCAGGTTAAGATCATTCCTGGTAAGCCAGCTCGTGGGCTACAGCAGATTATTAGAAATGGGCTAGTCCAGGTGCGAGAGCTAGCCTAGAAGAGGCTAGCTAGAAATGGGCCAAGCGGTGTTTAAAAGAATACAGTTTCCATGTAATTATTTCGGGTAAAGCTAGCGGGGGGGGGGGGGGAGGTGCCGGGGACGCAGCCCTGCTGCTCCTAATTAAACAATCTCCTCGCCATATAATAATCAAAACACAAAACATACAGAATAAAGAAAGAATATTAAGAGCTGCAAAGGAAAAAGGCCAAGTTACTTATAAAGGTAAACGTATCAGACTTACACCTGATTTCTCTATGGAAAAAATGAAAGCCAGAAGGTCCTGGATAGATGTACTGCAGAAACTAAGAGACCATAGATGCAAGCCCAGACTACTATACCCAGCCAAGCTTTTGTTCACTATAGATGGAGAAAACAAAATTTTCCAGGATAAAAACAAATTTAAACAATATGTAGCCACAAATCCAGCCTTACAGAAAGTAATAGAAGGAAAATCACTAACCAAGGAGTCCAACAATGACCACAATAACTCAAACAAGTAGAGACCCTTCACCAGCACAACTCAAAGAAGGGAAACATACAAACTTTACTACTAAAAAAGTGACCAGAGTTAACAACCACTGGTCAATAATATCACTTAATGTCAATGGACTCAACTCACCTATAAAAAGGCACAGGCTAAGAGACTGGATAAGAAAACAGGATCCAACATTCTGCTGTTTACAAGAAACACACCTTAACCACAAAGACAAGCACCTGCTCCGAGTAAAGGGATGGGAAAAGGTTTATCAAGCAAATGGACATAAGAAACAAGCAGGTGTGGCCATACTAATTTCTAACAAAGTTGACTTCAAACTTAAATAAATCAGAAGAGATGGAGAGGGACATTTTATACACATAACAGGAACAATTCACCAGGATGAAGTCTCAATCCTGAATATCTATGCCCCTAATATAAAAGCACCCACGTACGTAAAAGAAACATTACTAAAACTCAAGGCTGCCATCAAACCGCACACAATAATAGTAGGAGACTTCAACACTCCTCTCTCACCAATGGACAGGTCAATCAGACAGAAACCTAACAGAGAAATAAGAGAATTAATGGAGGTAATGAATCAAATGGACTTAACAGACAACTATAAAAAATTCCACCCAAAAAGAATATACCTTCTTCTCTGCAGCTCATGGAACCTTCTCAAAAATTGACCACATACTTGGTAACAAAGCTAACTTACACAGTTACAAAAAAATATTCGTAACCTCCTGTGTCTTATCAGATCACCATGGATTAAAGTTAGAATTCAACAACAATGCTACCCCCAGAAAGCCTACAAACTCATGGAAACTGAACAGTCAACTTCTGAACCACACCTGGATCAAGGAAGAAATAAAGAAAGAAATTAAAGTCTTCCTTGAATTCAATGAAAATAAACAACATACTCAAACTTATGGGACACTATGAAAGCAATCCTAAGAGGAAAGTTCATAGCACTAAGTGCCCACTTAAAGAAAACAGAAAAGGCACACATTGGAGACTTAACAGCCCACCTGAAAGCTCTAGAAAGAAAAGAAGCAGACTCACCTAGGAGGAGTAGAAGACTGTAAATAATCAAACTGAGGGCGGAAATCAACAAAATAGAAACACAGAAAACAATCCAAAGAATCAATGAATCAAAAAGCTGGTTTTGGAGAAAATCAACAAGATTGATAAACTCCTATCCAAACTAATCAAATGGCAGAGAGAGAATATGCAAATTAATAGGATCAGAAATGAAAAGGGGGACATAACCACAGACACAGAGGAAATTCAGAGAATCATTAGATCTTACTACAAAAGCCTGTATGCCACAAAACTGGAAAATGTAAAAGAAATGGACACTTTTTTAGATAAATACCATATACCAAAGTTAAACCAGGACCAGATGAACAATCTAAATACACCTGTTAGTCGCGAAGAATTAGAAGCTGTTATCAAAAACCTCCCTACAAAAAAGAAGCCCAGGACCAGATGGTTTCAATGCGGAATTCTACCAGAACTTCCAAGAAGACCTAATACCTATACTCCTTAATGTATTTCACAATATAGAAATAGACGAGGCATTGCCAAATTCCTTTTATGAAGCTACAGTCACTCTGATACCAAAACCACACAAAGACTCAACCAAGAAAGAGAATTACAGGCCAATCTCACTCATGAATATCGACGCAAAAATCCTCAACAAAATACTGGAAAACCGAATACAAGAACACATTAGAAAAATTATCCATTATGATCAAGTAGGCTTCATCCCAGAGATGCAGGGCTGGTTCAACATACGAAAATCTATCAATGTAATCCATCATATAAATAAACTGAAAGAAAAAGACCATATGATCATTTCATTAGATGCTGAAAAAGCATTTGACAAAATTCAACATCCCTTTATGATAAAAGTATTGGAGAGATTAGGGATACAAGGGTCATACCTAAATAAAATAAAAGCTATATACAGCAAGCCGAAAGCTAACATCAAATTAAACAGAGAGAAACTCAAAGCCATCCCACTAAACTCAGGAACATGACAAGGCTGTCCACTCTCGCCATACCTCTTCAATATAGTGCTTGAAGTTCTAGCAATAGCAATAAGAAAACATAATGGGATCAAGGGGATTCGAATTGAAAAGGAAGAAAAACTTTCGTTATTTGCAGATGATATGATAGTGTACATAAGCGACCCCCAAAACTCCACCAAAGAACTTTTGCAGCTAATAATCACCTTTAGTAATGTGGGAGGACACAAGATCAACTCCAAAAAATCAGTCGCCCACTTATACACAAAGGATATGGAAGCAGAGACGGAAATCAGAGAGGCTTCACCTTTCACGATAGCCACAAACAGCATAAAATATCTTGGGGTAACTCTAACCAAGGAAGTGAAAGATCTATTTGACAAGAACTTTAAGGCATTGAAGAAAGAAATTGAAGAGGATACCAGAAAGTGGAAGGATCTCCCTTGCTCTTGGATTGGGAGGATCAACATAGTAAAAATGGCAATTCTACCAAAAGGAATCTATAGATTCAATGCAATCCCCATCAAGGTCCCATCAAAATTCTTCACAGATCTTGAGAGGACAATAATCAACTTTATATGGAAAAACAAAAAACCCAGGATAGCCAAAACAAACCTATACAATAAAGGATCTTCTGGAAGCATTACTATCCCTGACTTCAAACTCTATTACAGAGCTACAGTAATGAAAACAGTGTGATACTGGCATAAAAACAGAGAAGTCGACCAATGGAATCATATAGAAGACCCGGATTTTAACCCACAAACCTATGAACACCTCATTTTTGATAAAGGAGCTAAAAGTATACAATGGAAGAAAGAAAGCATCTTCAACAAATGGTGCTGGCACAACTGGATGTCAACCTGTAGAAGAATGAAAATAGACCCATATCTATCACCATGCACAAAACTCAAGTCCAAATGGATTAAAGACCTCAATATCAGTCCTAACACACTGAACCTGATAGAAGAGAAAGTGGGAAGTGCCCTACAACAGATGTGCACAGGTAATCGCTTCCTAGGTATAACCCCAGCAGCACAGACATTAAGGGCAACAGTGAATAAATGGGACTTACTAAAACTGAGAAGCTTCTGTAAAGCAAAGGACACTGTCACTAAGACAAAAAGACAACCTACTGACTGGGAGAAGATCTTCACCAACCCCTCAACAGACAAAGGTCTGATCTCCAAAATATATAGAGAACTCAAGAAACTAGATTTTAAAAGGCTAATTAATTCAATTAAAAAATGGGGCACTGAACTGAACAGAGAATTCTCAACAGAAGAAGTTCAAATGGCCAAAAGACACTTAAGGTCATGCTCAACCTCCTTAGCAATCAGGAAAATGCAAATCAAAACAACTCTGAGATATCATCTTACACCCGTCAGGATGGCTAAAATCAAAAACACCAATGGTAGCCTTTGCTGGAGAGGCTGTGGAGGAAGGGGTACACTCATCCATTGCTGGTGGGAATGCAATCTTGTGCAACCACTTTGGAAATCAGTGTGGCGATTTCTCAGGAAATTCGGGATCAACCTACCCGTGGACCCAGTAATACCACTTTTGGGAATATACCCAAGAGATGCCCTATCATATGACAAAAGCATTTACTCAACTATGTTCATAGTAGCATTATTTGTAATAGCCAGAACCTGGAAACAACCTAGATGTCCTTCAATGGAAGAATGGATGAAGAAAGTCTGGAATATATACACATTAGAGTACTACGCTGTGGTAAAAAACAATGACTTTTCAAATTTTGCATGCAAATGGATGGAAATAGAAAACACTATCCTGAGTGAGGTAACCCAGACCCAAAAAGATGAACATGGGATGTACTCACTCATAATTGGTTTCTAGCCATAAATAAGGGTCACGGAGTCTACAATTGGTAAACCTAAAGAAGCTCAATAAGAAGGTGAACCCAAGGAAAAACATATGGTTATCCTCTTAGCTATGGGAAGCAGACAAAATTGCCGGGGAGAAAAGTGGGATCTTGGGGGTGGGGTGGGATGGGGGTAAGGGAAGATGGGGAGAGAAAAGGGAGAAGGGGAGGATGGGGGAAACTTGGGGAAACAGGATGATTGGGATAAAGGAAGGTTGGATAGGGGAGCACGGAAGCACAATTCTTAGCTAAGGGAGCCACCTTAGGGTTGGCAAGAGACTTGAACCTAGAGTGGCTCCCAGGAGCCCAAGGCGATGTCCCCAGTTAGTTCCTTGGGCAGCTGAGGATAGGCAACCTGAAATGACCCTATCCTATAGCAATACTGACGAATATCTTGCATATCACCATAGAACTTCATCTGGTGATGGATGGAGATAGAAACAGAGACCCACACTGGAGCAGTGGACTGAGCTCCCAAGGTCCCTATGAGGAGCGGAAGGAGGGAGAAGATGAGCAAGGAAGTCAGGACCACGAGGGGTGCACCCACCCACTGAGACAGTGGGGCTGATATATTTGGAGCTCACCAAGGCCAGCTGGACTGTGACTAAAAAAGCATGGGATAAAACCGAACTCTTTGAACATGGCGGACAATGAGGGCTGATGAGAAGTCAAGGACAATGGCACGGGTTTTGATCCTACTTCATGTTCTGGCTTTGTGGGAGCCTAGCCAGTTTGGATGTTCATTTTCCTAGACCTGGATGGAGGGGGGAGGACCTTGGACTTTCCACAGGGCAGGGAACCCTGACTGCTCTCTGGACTGGAGAGGGAGGGGGAGAGGAGTAGAGGGAGGGGGAGAAGGGTGGGAGGAGGGGGAGGGAAATGGGAGGCTGGGAGGAGGCTGAAACTTTTTTTCCTTTTCTCAATAAAAATAAAAAAAGAATATAAAAAAATAAATAAAATTGTTTTAGCA
Organism: Microtus pennsylvanicus; assembly: GCF_037038515.1. Lineage (NCBI taxonomy): Eukaryota > Metazoa > Chordata > Mammalia > Rodentia > Cricetidae > Microtus > Microtus pennsylvanicus. The sequence goes on along the minus strand of NC_134579.1, from coordinate 769,043 downwards.
AGTGTGAAGGAAAGCTCATGATTTGACTCTTTGTGTTTATCTGAAGTCATTTTAATTTGTCTCTGTTCTTCATGAGAAATGCATTTTAATGAAGTTTTCAAAGTATATAATTATTTATTTCATCATCAGAGGGCGAAGGTGGCCTAGTATTAGAATGAAGGAGGACAGCAGGAACTGACAATATTCCTGGGGTGGGAGGGAAGGATGAATCTCTAGAGCATCCATTCCAGCTCACCCCTCCACTTCCTACCTCTCCCCTCCACTCTTTACCCCACCCCTCCACTCCCTATCTCACCCCTCCACTCCCTACCCCACCCCTCCATTCACTACCCCATCCCTTTACTCCCTATCCTACCTCTCCACTCCCTACCCCACCCCTCCACTCCCTATCCCATCCCTCCATTCCCCATCCCACCCCTTCCTATTTTTTACTCCACCAGTCTACAGAGGGATAAATTCACTTGAAAACAGGAATCTCTTAATCAAGAAAAACATTAACCCTGTCTTAGCACAAGGCCAAAGAATTGATAGGTCCGAGTTCATAAAATAGCCGACTATGAGCCCCCAAAGATGACCATAACAAAGCTCCTTGACATAAATACTACAAGTCTGAGACAAAGGACAGGTATTTCCAAGACTGGTTTTACACAAGACTGTTTTTGTAGCATAAAACAATACTGTTTGCCATAGATTTCTGCAGTATTTATCTCATTAAATATTTTTTGCCTTCCTTGTCTCTTTTGTGTTGCTGTAACACTATACCAAATACTGAGTAATTATAAAGCGCAAAGGTTTATTTCTTACAGTTCAAGAGCCAGGGAACTCCAAGATTGAAGAGTCTGTCTGTCAAGGGATTTTTTTCCTGTAATGTCATCTTAAGCCATAGGACAGGAGAGGGCATGTGTGAACTTCCCTGTACAAGACAGGTAAAGGATAGAAGTGAGAGAAGCCAAATGCATTCCAGGAATAATGAACCCACCCAATGTTAATAGCATTAATCCATCCATGAAGGAAGTGTGCTCATAACCAAATCACGTTAAATTACCCCACCATCAGTAGATAAGAGTTTAGTTCTCAACCTAGAAATTTTGGAGAACAAACTCAAGTAACAGAGGTTATTAAGAACTAATGACTTCTGAAAACTTAGAAAGTTTATCTAATTAGTTGTCACTAAAACCAGGAGAGGGTGGGCAAGAAAAATGAGGTTAAATAACGTGTACCAAAACAGAGAGAAGAAATTGGATCTGTATTTTTATGGCACAGTAGGATAATTATTAGTTAAAACAATCAACTGTACATTTCACAAAGACTTGAAGAGTGTGAATTCTCAATCATACAAATGATTAATATTTGAAGGAGATAGAAGCATTTATTTGAGTTGGTTATTATATAGTATACACGTGGTGAATTATCATAATATGTACTTCATAAAACACACAATTATTATGTCTCAATAAAAAACAATAATATTTTTAAATACCATATCTAAAAGAGTCTTTGCTTAGAGCAGTATGTCTTAGTCTGACATCTGTGAATCAAATTATTTTATGCAAAATTGTCCTTATGTGGACAGGTATATTTTGGTAACATTGTTACAGAAAATGTTGAGGAGCTTGCCCAGGGTCCCAGGACCTCACAAAGAGAAGCATTAGGAAAGGGTTAGGAGTGTGGACATTCATTGTCAGCAGGTTAAACTACAAAGAGGAGTCTGTCCACTCAGCATTCCAACACAGATGCTATTCTTTAGTAATAGAATTTTACTTGTGACATAGTAAGATGGATAAGGAATATCCTCAGGCTTAAGGGGGCATTTTTAGGACAATGTCAAGATTTTAGGCGCATGATCTAGTTATCTACATTTTCTCAAATTGACCAAAACAAGGCTAACTATGGAATTATTGAAAATGGATCAGATTTTGTCAATTACCAGAACTGTCTTGGCGCCTCGAGATCTGTGTATGCACACATGCACATGTATGTGCTCTGTGATGTGTACGTGTGTGTGTGTGCATGCACGTGCTTTTTTCTGGTGATCATATTTAGGACCTGTATATATTAAGCCAATATTCTATCACTGAACTACATTCTCAACCCTTAGATTTTTTTTTCAATTAAAATATAATTATATCATTTCTCCTCCCCTCTCCACGTCCTGCTCCTCCCAAGTCCAAACTCCCCTCAAATTCATAACCTCCTCTTCTTTAACCATTGTCATTACATACACTTATAAATGAATCATCAGATAAACATAAACCCCTGAGACTGTTCAGTGTTGCTTGTGTGTTTCTAAGGTTGACGACTCATCATTTATTGAATAATTATTCAAAGAGTTCATCCCAATCATGAATTGGTTGTAGGTCTTTATCCAGTGGTGGGAACCAAAGACATTTCCTATATCTACCATGGGACATCAACTGTTGCTAGTGTTGTTTGGCTTTGTTTAGACAGCACTGCTATGGCAACTGCATGGGTACAGCTTCCCTGTCATAGCTCCAAGGCACACACACTCTCACAGCAGCCTTCCTAGTCGTCTGGCTCTTACAATATTTCTGCCCCTCTTCCATGACATCTCCTGACCTGTGGGCACAGGAGTAGTGTTGTGCGTCATATCAGTTGAGGAAGGCCATCCCACAGTTGTTATTCTGTATTTTGACTAGTTGTCTTTATCTATACTGGTCTCCATCTCTGGCAAGGAGAAGCTAATTTGATGTGGGATGTGACTTACCCTTATCTATGAATATATATGAGTAAGTCTTTAGAATGAAGTTAGGACTGGTTTAGGACGGTGGTTGTAAAAGGTCATCTTTTAAGAACCATGGCCTCACCAGCCCTGTGCAGTTACCTCTTAGCTCAAACTGACCTTGAACCCACTATATCACCTAGACTGATCTCAATTAGGGAACCTCCTCCTCTTTCCCAAATGCTGCTAACAGTGGTACACCCCACACCTGACTGCCTCTGGCTTTTACAAGCTTTATTGAAGGTCACACTTAGCCGTGCAGTGGTGGTGCACACCTTTAATACCAGCTCTTGGGAAGCAGAGGCAAGCAGATCTCTGTGAGTTTGCCCAGCCTCATCTGTAAAGTGTGTTCCAGGATGGAAGCAAAGACAGTACTGTTACACAGAGTAACCTGTCTTAAAAAACCACTCACGCATGCGTGCGCACAGGCACACACACAAACACACAAAGTAAGTCACGATTGAGCCTAAATGCTGTGAAAAGTGACTTCAAGTGCTCTATGATGAGTTATGGTAGTTAGTATGTATTTCTGCTCATATTTACCCCAGCTCCTCTCTCCTGTCCACTGGTTCCTTTCTTCCTAAACAATCCCTTCTACTTTTAAATGTCAAAGACAAACAGACAGATATTAGGCAGATAGATAGATAGATAGATAGATAGATAGATAGATAGATAGATAGATAGATGATTGATAGATAGATGGATAGATAGATAGATAGATAGATAGATAGATAGATAGATAGATAGAGTCCATAGATGGGAGAAAATGTGTAGCAGTAGGGCACTTATTTTTCCTGGCCACCCTGATAGCTTACACACAAAATAATCATACAGAAACTGTATTAATTAAATCACTGCTTGGCCCATTAGCTTTAGCTTCTTATTGGCTAACTCTTACATATTAATTGAACCCATTTCTATTAATCTGTATATCACCACTACATTGTGGCCTACCAGCAAAGTTTAAGCACGTCTATCTCCAGCAATGGCTCCATGGCATCTCCCTGACCCCGCCTTCCTCCTCCCATGCTATAGTACAAGTCAATTCTTTATTCATTAACCAATAAAAGCAACACATAGACAGAAGGACCTTGCATACAAAAAAATGTGAATTATGCTTTCTGAATCTATTTTAGTTTGCTTAACATGATGATCTCCAATTCTATCCGTTTTCTTGCAAATAACACAATTTTGCTCTTCATTATTGAATCAAGTTCCATGTTGTACTAGTGCCATATTTCATTTGTCTGCTGATGGGAACCTAGGCAGATTCTACGACTGGGCTATTATGAATAGTGCTCCAATAAGCACGGATATAAAAGAATCTCTGTGGTACAATAACTTAGATTTCTCCAGATATATAAGTACAAGTACTATAGCTAGATTACATGGTAGCTCATTTTAGTTCATTTGCTAATTTGTTTATTTGTACTGATTTCCATAGAGACTGAATTTCTTTCCCACCAGAACTGGATAAAGGTCCCTTTTCCTATCTCTCTCATCTTGCCTAGCATTTGTTGCTTGGTTTCTTGATAATAGCCTTTCTGACTGTGATGAGATAGAACCTCCTTGTAATTTTGATTAGCCTTTTCCTCATAGCTAAGGATGCTAAAAATATTTTTATATATTTACTGGGTGTTTGTTTATTCCATAACTCTTATCTTTTAAAGTTTTATGGCTTCATAAATAGGCTCTATAAGAAAAGAAAAACCTCCAAAGAGCTTATTGTCCATCCAAAACCACCTTTTTCTTTGGGCTAAACATCAAATCCAGAGAATGAGAAATAGAGAATTTTTCAAATGTCTTTACTTTCTCTGGATCATTTCTTTTGTTAGATTTTAGTATTAATTAAAGTAAAATCTTCTTAATTTTACTACGTATCTATTGACAGGCCTGTTCATTAGAGACAATACGGTTACATTCTAAAATTTACGTGTGAAATAGATCTGCAGTACAGCTGCAATGTGGGGTGCTGGGTATGCAGGGATATACAAGTATGCAGAGTTCCTCATTTTGTTTTCAGTCCTTTTATATCTGCAACCCACCACCTATTTGGTAGGTAACAAGCTTTGAATATAATTTGGAAAACAGAGTAAAAGCTTTGCTAAGCCCGAGTTTCAGTAGCATATACGTCTCTGACTTCCTGTTCTTCCTTTGTTCCCTAGCGATTAAGCTTGCTGCTATGTAAGAGAGGAATTACTAATGAAAGCGCTTCAGAATCCCAGTTAGTCCCTTTGATTAGGATCTTTTCTTCTAACATATGGTGAAACAACGAGCCATGATTGTGGTTTCAAATCTAAAGAATTATACTATTTGTTCATTCCTGAAACCTGAAGCAAGCATCTGGTGGTTAGAGCTTCCAGAAATAACAGAAAGAAATGGAAGGAGACAAAAAGCACCTAAGCGCTCAAGGGTGAAAGCATGTAGATGAGATTAAGCCATGGCTTAAGTTAGTCCTTTCTATTAAAGGGAGGGGAGCCAAGGAGGTGGCTCCGTGGATCTCTGAGGACCTGAGTTCCAACTCCCAGGGTGCACATAGAGCTGAGTAAGGCAGCAGGGATCTGTGAGCCAAGCACACCTACAATGAGATGGGAGATGGGGAGAAGAGCAACCTCAGAAGCTTGGGGCCAGTAAACTGGCTGTGCATCACCAACAATAAAGAGAACCTGCCTTTAACTCCTTAGAAGGCAAGAGCTGATACCTGAGGCTGTTCTCTGACCTCCACGTGGGTGCTCCATACATGTGCTATGGCAAAAGCTGATACCCGAGGCTGTTCTCTGACCTCCACATGGGTGCTCCATACATGTGCTATGGATGATGTGCACCCTGACACGCACACACACAAGCATGCACACGCATATGCAATACTCATGAATTGTGTTTCTTTTTTCTTTTATGAATTCTACTTTCTTTTATGCAGGAAATAGAAACCATGCCCTAAGCTTAAATGTCTCTTCCTTTTTGCCTAATCTTACAACTAGAAATAATCTATATTTAACATTCCTCATCAGGAAAAAGAAATATGTTTTGACTGTTTCCTTATCTCTATCACATGTGAGCTCAGAAGCATCCCAGTTTCCACTTTCCACCCACTATTAGATTTATGCATTTTCTTTCTTAAAATTATATTTTCTACATTAAACGTCTGTCCCATTTTTTTCACGTTTTATTTTAGGATTATTCTGGCTCACACTTTCCATTTCCAGACAACACTGGGCAAAGAATTTCAAATAAAGATGTGCTGTTCGTTTTGTGATGTTATTCATTTGAACAAGTATTGAATGAGGTTCATTTTTTTTTAAATTGGGGTAGTGTAATAGTCTTCTGGCGTTGCCATGAGAAAACACCACCAAATGGGTGTCCCAAACACCAGAAATTTTTCCTTTGTAATTCTTGAGTCCAATAACAAGGTGTCAGCAATTCTTCTGGAAGCTTCTCTGGCTCACAGACAGCTGGCTGCTTCCGGAGGGTGTCCTCACATGGCCTTCCCTCTGTGCCTGCAGATTCTTTGCTATCTCTACATCCTCCTATGGGGACACCAGTCATCCTGGGCTACGCCCTTATGACTTGATTTAACCTGAATTACCTTTACTTTAAAAGACGTTTAAGACAGTCACCCTGTGTGTTGAGGCTTCAGCTCGTGAATTTGGAGTAAATGAACTTCACAACAGGTAGCAATGCAGCTTGTCAATTTTTTTTAATGTCTTCCCTTTTGGAAGAGGAGAAAATCTCAAGAAAGAGTGTGATCAAAGTCATATTTCACGTGAAAGTTGTTTGGAATGTAATGTATAGCTTCTGTGAATCCTTTGGGTAAGGATAGCATTTACGAGTCAATAAATTAATAAAGTCGCCACCATTAGCTGCTGCTTTGCATTACCACATAGAACACTTTTGCACTTATCAAAGGCAGAGACACGTAGGTGGTACAATCTTCCTTGGGGCATCACTTAATGTTCAATGACAGCATTTACAACATCTTATTTTTAGTGCATTTAACTATGGTTTGCCTCATGTAGCAAATCAAAATATATAATATATATTTCAATTATAGTTAAAGAAGGGTGATTGATTTATTCATATATGATAAGTGTCAGTCTTAATAGTTGGGACATAATTTTCAAAAAAGTATGAGTATATATTTCATGGAGTATATATACTGTAAAAAATATTATTTGGTATTTACCTAGAATTCCAATTTAACTGTGGGTTCTGTGGGGTTTATTGTATGGTTGGTTGTTTTTCTGGCAAACTTACGTTAAAGATTTAATCTTTTAGGGGTATGAAGTGTGTGTGTGTGTGTGTGTGTGTGTGTGTGTGTGTGTGTGTGTGTGTAGAGGGGTTCATCAGTTAAGAATGCTTGCTGCTCTGCCAAAGGACCAAAGTTCAATTTACAGCATCCATTTCTGGCCACTCACAACCATCTGTAACTCCAGCTACAAGGTACAGGAAAGCATCAGATGGCCTCAACAATCACCCTCACACACATGGCACACACAGAAAACACACACACATACACACACAAAAAAAGAGAAAAGAAGAATGACTCCCTCTCTCCTGCCCTCATTCCCAGTTAGATTGCTTTCACTTATTTCATAAATGTGATTTCCTGCTCTTTATTCGATGACTTTTAAGAGATCTCTGCCCTAAAGCACAGAAACCCAGACCTTGGGCTCCTGTCTAAGCTACTACAATATATCACATTAAATATTAAAATTAGTTATGTACCCAACACTCCAGCTGAAGTATTTATGCCTCTCTGGCAACATTACACCATGCTGTCTGTATGATTGCACTAGTAGACTTCAGATACTATCAGTTGTTCCTCTCTGAACACTAGGCTGCTCACTCACTTGAAAAAACCAGAGGATTGGATTCAAAGTGTTTTTCCCAAGGGTCCTAACAATTCCTCTCCGGGCTTCTCTGAAATGAGGGCTTCACTAATTCTCCCATTTACCTTATGAAATCTAAATTGTTTCTATTTCAAATTAATCCTTTTTCTCTTGAAGTTTATAGTGCTTCGATTGTTAAATAATTAAAGATTATAGTACTCAGAAATTTCACCTCTAAAAGATAAGTTTGCCAACCCTAAATTCATCAAGGGTGAAAGAAAGTACACAGATTGTTTTTTCCTCCGCTCCTCCCCCACAGTCCCCTTAACACAGATTTCCTGCAGATCGCGAGCTCAGATGCTGTGCGCATGAAAGTGCTGAGGATGTTGAAACAATCCCACCGTGGCGGGTTCTGACTGATGGAAATAATTTTGCTGGGAACTGAAGCCATCGCCCGGGTTTGAGCCAGACAGCTTCTGGTTCTCTACCGCCATCTAGTGGCGACATGGTCATACACAGCTGCCACAACGTGGTAGTTCTGAGCTGAGATTTTAAAATATTGCTATAAATCAAATGGATGACTTGTTTTAGTCTTGTCACCACAGTAAAGGGGGATTTACAGAGTCTTTCAACAGATAATATGTGATAAATGTTAATAAAAGTGAAATAGGACACAATGACAGACGTTAGCATTTGAACGGTATAAAATGTGTGCAATTTAATCCCTTTATGATGTTCAGATGTAAACTTGAGCGATGAGGGGAAAAAATGCAATGTACTCTCACGTGTGAAAAAATAAAAGTTTTCCTACGTCCTCTGCTCTTGTATCGTGGTAAAGACTATTTATGATATAACGTTATCAAAGCTGAGGAAAAGCAGCAAAATAATGTTCTCCTAAATGTGGAGTTGGGAAGGCTGCTCAGCGTGTTTAACCGTTTGTCTTCAATTAGAGTTGAGCTTTAGACTCATTATTACTTATAAACGTAATGCAGTGCTTAATGAGTGTTGAATAATATTTAGTTTTTAATGTCCTATAATCTGGAACTTTCTCCAAATGGCATAATACTGTGTTTAATTGTGTGAATCTAAAGTAAAAATAAATTTCTCTAATGAATAAAATAAAATCTTTCCAAAGTAAGACTTTTCCCCCATTAAAGCTATTTTTCCTGAATAACAATTAAGGGAGGGGGGTTCTAATGTTTTCACATTCCCCAGTTCTCTATTTTAATTTAAAGTGCCAACATTATTATCAAGTGCTTAGGGATTGCAAACAAGAGATATTTAAATGGGATGCCTGTGTCTTAATATACTTGTGAGCCAACTGAGAAATATCCTATTTCTTTTCAGGGTGGGAAAATCCCTATACGGTGGACAGCCCCAGAAGCTATTGCCTACAGAAAATTCTCTTCAGCAAGTGATGCCTGGAGCTATGGCATTGTCATGTGGGAGGTGATGTCCTATGGAGAGAGACCATATTGGGAAATGTCCAACCAGGATGTAAGTACATGGACCGCAAGCACAATGCCTTTGGGTGGGAAAGTCCTCAACAGGGTGAGCTGGGCTTTGTTCCTTGCCTGATATACATCTTCTCTAGGACACTCTCCGTGTTCTAGGGCAGCAAGACAATGCTTACCTACAGTTAAACAAAAGAGAGAGTAATGTTGACTTCTTACTCATTTCTTCCACACAGCAGTACAGTGCAGCGCTGCATATCAGCCTATGATACATAACACCGAGAAGAGAGAACGCTTTCAGGCGATGCACTATCAGTGGGTGTCATCTCTCAAGGTTCTTTTGAGATGCATAATCTTTTCTCCAATCTCTTTTTGTTTTTCGTGGGTGTTTTTTTTTTTGTTCTGTTTTATCTGTAGCAATTACATTTGTGGTTGATAACATTACAGAACCAAACAGTTCATACACTCAGCCTCTATGATCTGCCCACACTCATAGAGACAGCATTCAGAACTACAGATATTCCGACGATGCAAGTGCGGGCAAGGTCAGAGCAGACAATGTACTCTCTCACCACTGCCTCATCTCAGAAGCCAGGTTTGTCTAATTAGCTTGCCTTCTTCAATGCCCCCTGAGGGGTTCTAAAGCTATAGTGATGAGGAAGGAGCACTGATGTGATTTTGACCGTCCTCACATGCAAAGACAGCTATGCGACTGTAGTCATTCCTAAACACACACAGAGCATAGCCACGGCAGCATCACATTCCTTTGTTCCCGTTACACTCGCCTGACAAACCCCCATACCTCACTACACTATACACTACAGTATACAGTACACTACACACTACAGTACACACTACAGATTATTCACATTTCACAAGATTTGCTTTGTTTTGTTTGTTGAGATGAGACAGGGTCTCTCTATGTAACTCTGGCTGTCCTGCAACTCACTTTGCGTAGCCTGGGCTGACCTGAATCCAACTCAAGTGATCTTCCTGCCTCTACTTCCCAAATACTGACATTTCATATTCAGGCATAAACTTGGTTAGATTTTGGGCACAGTTGATACTTCTGCTGACATGGAGTGTGACTTTTGCAGCTGGTTCTTACTTCGTTGTGTGCGTATGTGCTGACTGATCATGGGGAATACCTATAAAGCAGCAGTGATAAGGTCACATGAACTTCACAGTCATTGTTCTCCCAGGCACAACATCCAACTCAAAGCCACATTAGCAGGGTCCTCCAGAACATCTGGAACATCTGGTCTTAGACACAGAATGTGCAGCGCCAGCAACCTCTGTGACATACTCAGCATTGGAGCATTTTAGAGCTGTGTCATTTGGCTAGAATCCTCTATTCCCCGGAGGAGTTTTGTCTGATGGACCTCACAGCTCTTTGTGTTACCCTGTCACTGTGTGTGTGTGTGTGTGTGAGAGAGAGAGAGAGAGAGAGAGAGAGAGAGAGAGAGAGAGAGAGAGAGAGAGTGTGTGTGTGTGTGTGTGTGTGAGAGAGAGAGAGAGAGAGAGTGTGTGTGTGTGTGTGTGTGTGTGAGAGAGAGAGAGAGAGAGAGAGAGAGAGAGAGAGAGAGTGTGTGTGTGTGTGAGAGAGAGAGAGAGAGAGAGAGAGAGAGTAGCACGTGTCAGTTCATCAAAGCCTTTCCTGAACTTCCTGATGTTAAATTCCCAAACAGGAAATTTGACCCTTTACTCTCAGGACTTCCACTGTGAGTTGTGGTTTTGTTTTATTTTTAATGCTTATTTGTACTTCTTTTTTTAAAAAACAAGCTAGCTATTTTTTTTTTTTTTTTGGTTTTTCGAGACAGGGTTTCTCTGTAGCTTTGGTGCCTGTCCCGGAACTAGCTCTTGTAGACCAGGCTGGCCTCGAACTCCCAGAGATCCGCCTGCCTCTGCCACCCGAGTGCTGGGCTTAAAGGCGTGCGCCACCACTGCCGGGTTTAGCTAATATCTTGTAAGCCCTAAATTCAGTCACTGTAATACCTGCTTTATTCTAAACCTAAATGTTGCTCATGTACGTATTCTATTTGAACAGAAATAAGCCATGCAAGCAAATCTCTAGAATCAAGTCCTCTTCAGCACCGCGTCTAGAGACACATGGTAATAACTTGAATGACTTGTTCAAAAATTTAGATTGTAGCCATAGTGAACTTTTAGAACAAATCACAGCTGGAGAAAGCAAGGAATAACTGTGACTTCTATTTTGCTTTGTTTGCTATTCATGCAGCTTCCACTTTGGGGTTAGTAATCTCCTGCCCTTAAGAAGTTTATGTTTTAACAGTTAAGAGAGAGACTGGAAATAAAATAAATAAGCAAAAAATACAATATATGACTTGACACTGCTGGGAGTGAAACAAAAGAGGAAGATAAGAAACTTCAAGCTTAGATTTGATTTATTTTATAAAACACTTTCATAAAAGTCATTCACTTATGTTAATAAAGATCATAGTTAATCCTTTTTATTTGACATTAGAGAGAGTCATTCTAATAAAATTAGACCAAGAGAAAGATCAATTTCCTGCCATCTCTTGATCCCTAAATTTTCTTTCCTCTTGGGACACATTGCAGTCACAGGCTTAGGAAGCATGACCATGATGATGTGGATTGGGACTCAATTATGCAGACTACTTAAGCTTTGAAAGTGCCTCAGGTTCGCGACTAAATAATATGAGAAAGAAACGTGTTGGGTTCTTGTTTGATGTGCCTTCTAATAGCAAGAGGCTGTGATTTTGTCTCTGAAGAGACACTGGTGGCACTTACTCCAGCAAAGAAAGATCCATGTTCTCCCTTTGCTAGTGTTGGACTCTCCCTCTCTGCAGAGGTGCCAAAGCATGGGCAGAACTTTCGTAGGGCAGATCAGGTACAAATGAGGATGCCAGACCACAAGACAGATTGCCGAGGAGGACAGTTTCTGTGGAGAATGGCCCAAATGTGCCATTTCAGCTCAGACAACCAGGTAAATTGTTCTTAATTGTTGCCTAGAGTAGTCCAGACCCTGTTGTCAGCCTCTCCCTGCCTGGATCATACCAACAGTTCACCCAGCAGTTCTGGCCATAGATCTTGATGATCAGCCTCCAAGATGACCGTTTAGAGAGTGATTTTGTTTATTAAGCCTCATTTGGCTGCCTGGATTCTATCTGGAACAGGAGAAAATCCTACAGCCAGGAATCACCTTCTGACACGGAGCCCGCTTGCCTTTGTTCTCGACGTCAGGATGAACTTTTCTCCCCACAAAACAAAACTGGGGTTTCAGTCACTGTGGCTTCACTGTCCTTGTGGGTGACAAAAGAATACTCAAGAAAGAATCTGAGAACAGGGAAGGGAAAAGTGGGGCTAGAGATGGGGAGACAAATCTTGAAGCCTTCAGATCAACACATTACCAGATGATAGCAGAGTGAGCTAAAATCTTTTATGTGTTTCCTGAATACCTTCTGCTGCTACAGGAATGGGATCTGGAATTCTGTTTAGCAAAACATATTGAAAGTTATCATATCTGTGATGGATCCCATAACCAGAATTTCCATTTAGACGAAGAATTAGCTTAGTCAAAATTTCCTCACTACTCTGTGCACGTGCTGTCTGTTCCCTTCTTGTTCTGCAGTCCTTATTCATTGGGTCAAGATATAATTTTACATTTGACCATTTCCAACCAAGCAACTTTCTAAAAAAAAGTGATGAGACAGGGAATAAAAGTCCAACTATGTTGTTCTGTTTCAATATTCTATATGCTTTTACCGCATTTTGGTGAGTTTTACAGAGCTGTGGGCACAGTTCAAATTGAACGTTACAATGTTTTATGATCGTTAATGAGCTTAGGAAATTTCAGACAGTTTTTAGGAAATAGTTTTTCTATTCTGCAGACTATGGTGTATTTTATTACAATGAACAATTCTGAGTCTGCAGAATCTGTGTTAGTGAATAATATAATGAGTTTCCCAAAGGTCAGTGGAATTGTACATTAGGGAAGGGAAATGAGAAAAAAAGGCAGAATGCATTGAACTATCCCATAAAAAATAACAAAATATAATAGCTAGTGCCAGATGCTGAGCCATTCAGCAAGCACTTATTAAACATGTGTCAATCACCAGACCAGGTGTGCGTGTGGGCCAAGGATGAGGAAAAGGAAAATCAATCCTCCACTGTGTTAAATGAAATAAACAAGAAGCAGAAGACAGATGATGAACTCTCTCCCAAACAAGAAAGTGAAAGATGATCACACAGTGCTAATGAGTGGAACGATACTTAGCTAGGCTCTAGGAAGGAGAGCTAAGCGGTACATGCGAGAACATCAAGCAGCAAGTTCCGAGTACCCAAACACATGCAGGTCAGAGAAACAAGGGCTAGTGTTCCATGTACACACCTAGGAAACTGGTGATTACGTACTTTGGGTTTGAGGGGTTTGTTTGGTTTGGTTTTTTGAGACAGGGTTTCTCTATGTAGCCCTGTAGCTGTTCTTAGACTAGCTCTGTTGACCAGGGGGCCATCAAACTCAGAGGTCTGCATGCCTCTGCCTCTTGAGGGCTGGGCTGGAGGTGTGTGCCATCATGCCTGGCTTGACTACATATTTTGTAAAGAACTAGATGAAAGCACTTTGAGGATACCCAGAGCCAAGAAATGACAAATAGCTACAGCGACAGGGCTGTTAACTGTGCTGACTGATCACTACCCACCATGCACCTGGATGGAATTCTCACTATATTCCATAAACACAAAAGAATGAATGGGACATATTTCTCACTTGGGGAATCCATTGTTTTGGTGTAGAGATGAAGTCCTAATACAAATCCTACACCCAGACCCGTTAGAATGACCTATACCAAGGGCATATGCTGTACTTTTTTTAGTGTAATAAAACATTGTATGACTACAATATAGTGATTTCAAATATACCCAGAAAGCATGCAAACTATGCTTTCTTATTATTAATGAAAGAAACATGACAAAAGCTATCTTGAACAAAAGATTTTTTTTTAAATCACAAAACAGCAGGTCACGTAGCACATTGAATCTGTGCATGCAAGGTTTAGTGTTGGCCTGAGTTTCTAGACTTTCTCTCGAATTACTCCATTCTTTGCTGTCTTGTACTATGGAACTCAGGATTCCAGCCTAGAAGGAATAGTATAATGAAACCTTTCTCAAATTCTGAAAGCAATCCAATGTTAGTGAAGACTCTGGCTAGCTCTGTAAGGCCTCTGTTCAACCCCAACCTAAAGCTCCCTCAGGGAAGTGAATGCAGTGGTTAACCACGCCAACCTTCTCCATTCCAAGGTGATGGAGCACTGTGATTGCAAAGTTTCTGATAGTCAGATGGAATGAGAGGAGGATTCCAAGTTGAAAGTAGTTGCGCAGCCAGAAGATGTATGAGGTTTTTCTGTTTGTTTGTCTAGTTTCATTTCTGTTCATCTCTTTGAGATATTTGTCAAGAGCAACATTATTGTAGTCTCGGCTTTGTGAGACACCAAATGTTAATAGGGTTTTTGTGATTTTTTTCACATTTAACCTGCATTTATTCTCCAGGCCCATGGATAAGGCATGGCTCACAATGACTATCACAGAAAGGAAAATGCCCAATACAGCGGTGGCACAAGATTGCTAGGGTATCATGCCCTGGGGAAGATCATGGAGGCAAAATGAGTAATGGGACTCAAGAAACCTCGTCCCCCATGGTTTTGTGGTGTGATGCATCAAATCTTGAACTATATAACTCTAAGTGTATGTACCTACCAATCCCCATGCCCACGTGATCAGGAACCAAGGTACTCTAGCTCTGGTCACTGAAAAAGACCAGAAAATGGCACTATCAATCATGTCTGACCTTTTCTCATTCTCCATGATGAAGTAACAGAGATGGTACTGGCCATGTTACTCCTTCTAAATTGATACCAGCAGTCCTAGTTAACTCAATGGCACTTTTGTGTTGTAAGGAGGGACGCTTGTTGGTTTCCAGCCACCCAGCTAGCTTAGACCCAAAATAATCACACAGATACTGTATTAATTGAAACACTGCTTGGCCCATTAGCTCTAGCTCTTTATTGGCTAACACTTTTATCTATTAATCTGTGTAACGCCATGTAGCAGTGGTTTACCAGTAAAGTTTCTGCATGCCTGACTGTGGCAGTTCCATGTCATCTCTCTGACTCTGCCTTCTTTCCCCCAGCTTTCAGCCTAGCTTTCCCTGCCTACTTAAGTTCTGTTTTGCTCTAGGTCCAAAGCAGTTTCTTTATTCATTAATGGTAATCACAGTACACAGAGGGGATTCCTACATCACTTTTGCTTCTAGATTAGGAGAACATGGACTCCCCTGGCAGGTCTTACTCTTCTGTGTCCAAATGTGCTCCACTGTCAACCACAGTGAGGCAGTGACTAGCCACATACCTGATGTGAGATATTACAGGTTAAAATGTTGATTTTAGATGATGATACTGAGAAAGTGACTTCTTGGCTTGAGGTAAGAGTGATCTGACATATGTTTTAATTTGATAGATTCTCAGAAAGAGGATAGTCTCATACAGGATCTGATCACTTGCAAAGCTCCCTTGAAACTAACTACAGTAAATAAGTAAGTGAGTAAGGCAATCAATCAATCATAGTCAGCTACAATGCTTAGAGATAATTTTCTTGTAGCCAGGGTAGAAGTGGTATTCCAAGCTAATAACAGGACAAATTGAAAAGACTAGTAGATCTGCAGGGTCTCCCGACATCAGCAGCATCAGTACTTGTGGTGGGGGGGTCTATTCTGAACACTGGAGTTGATGCTTACCAGCAGTACAAGTCTCTACATACTAGATTCTAGTAGCAATCCCCTACTGAAATAAAAACAACAACAAAAAAAAAGTCTATGGTTAGTGACTTGTCAGAGGTGGAGGACAAAATTACCTCCAGTTAAGAACTACTAATAAAATAGCTAGGAAGTTCGGAGTTACAATCCAAGGCCCATGGCTGACTGAACACTTAGGCAAGCAGATTAAGCTTTCTGGTATAGCATTTCTTGGAGTTCAAAATAACCAGCTGCAGACATTGAAGAAACAAAAGACAACTCATATATACCACTTGCTACATATAAATCCATCATGACTAGTAAAAGCCTGGATTTTATGGATTTGATAGAAATCACCTATTTTTGTTAGACACAGATTTTTTTATGTATTTTAAGTATCGAATTTTATTGGTCCATTAAGATATCAAACCACAAATACATGAAGAACATTGTGATAACAGGATAAATATTTAAAACAAACAATAATTTAAAACATGAGAAGGGGGCTGGAGAGATGGCTCAGTGGTTAAGAGCACTGGCTGCTCTTCCAGAGGTCTTGAGTTCAATTCCCAACAACTATATGGTGGCTCAGAACCATCTGGCGCCCTCTTCTGGCATGTAGGCATATATGCATGCAGAATGTTGTACACATGATTAAAAAAAAGAGAGAGAGAAGACTGAATTTTTACCTGTCAATGTGAACCTTGTGTTTAAAGCAACAAAATTTCCCTACTTAGAACTAGAAATCAGGGTGCTGAAGAGAAGGCGAACAGAAAACAACAACTTTAGATGATTAGCTCATTGAAACTTCAAGGTAATTCTCTTGGGTGGATGCCATTATTGTCCCCATTTCTAGGTAAGAGAAGTGGAGCTTAGAAAGGACCAGTCATCGACCCAGGTTATTGGGGAGCCATGAAATTGAATTTTATGTCCCTGCTTAATCCAGAGTGCCTGCTTTTGCTGCTAATCTGTAAAGCAGACATTCAGGATTCCAAGGAGTCCACATTCCACCACAGCTCTACCTAATGAGGACAAAGCATCGTTAATTATGCATGCTACCCCATTACACAGAAGTGTTTGCATTCATCCTTGCTTGCAGGGGGGATGCAGGCTGACCTATCACTGTTGAGAAATGGAAAGCCTCCTTGAGGCTTTTTGGACCTCGATGTTAAAATTTTATGAAATGTTCTCTCTTGTTGCTACGTTTCTTACAAACAATTTAGTCAAATTTTCATGAATGACAGAACTATCCCATCGCCTGAAACATTTCTCGGGTAGATTGAAGGTGGGGGGATGTCTAGCTGCTTTAAAGCATGTGAAGTTTGTCTTTCATTTTCGTAAGGTAGGTCAAGGTAATGTATGTTATTTTGACCCAAATCCAAAATCATTGTAATTTACTATATAATGAGAATCCATTGTGGGTGAGCAAGCTCCAAAGATGGCACCAAGGGCACCACACTTCTTCACGCTTGTACCAGGTAATGAGCTTCATGGGACTGGGGGAAGGGGATCAAAATGTGAACAGCAGGAAATAACCAAACCCACAGAGTCAGTAGGTGGGGAAAAGGCCAGCTTCGTTTAAATGAGAAGCGGCTTCAGTAGCAGTAATGATCTTACTGCCAGACTAAGAAGAAAAGCCTTGAAGCAGAGCAGAAGAAGCCTCCTGGGTGAGCTATCACTTAGGCTTTGCCACGAAACTCATCTCTTTTCCTCAGAGGAAAGAGGGAACAAGGAAACATCACTTGAGGCCACAAGAAGCATAATGCTACCGCAGTGGTTGGGTTTTTCCTCCTCGCTTTAGAAAAGCTTTGTGTAATAATAATGACTTTCCCTGTACGTGACTTTCTGATGTACACTGCTCACTAGATGGGGGGACATGGGATGCATCTTCCAGGTCTTTATTTTTGGAAGTGGTGTGGTGGAAAACATCTTTCAGAAATTGAAGAAAGAAGTATGTTTCCTGTATTTCCTGATTGCCCTCCTAATTCTATAACCCTTCTCAGCTAGGGGTCAGCACCGCAGCCAAGACTGGAGGATGGCCAGAATTCACTTTCCTAGACATGCAGTGTGGTTTTATGACTCAAGCAGTCCAGTCCATTTCAATTTTTTTCTCTGATTAGATTTTCCAAACTCGACTGTGTTATGTAATGGTCTCTGTGTAATGACCTGTGTACGATACAGTAAATTGCTAAAAACCCATTCCTATTATTTCAACCTTCCATTTTACAGAGGGGATTTTTGCCTTGATTTGAATATGTATTCTACTGAAGCAATTTTCAAAATGGTCTTCGTCTTCTCAGCTTTTCGGTAATTCACACTCTTGGTGCACAGGCATTTGGTTGATAGACACCATTTTAACTAAATGAACACTAATTGTACCTGCAGGATGGATGCCTGCTTCAGAAACAAGAATAATAGGGAATACAAAAAAAAAAAAACACCTCAATGACTCATTATCGCTAAACAATTCAGTCAGTAAAGTAAGTAGAGGAAACCAGTAACTTGTTACCACAACCATGGAAGTTTTAAGAAAGAAATATAGTTTTTATTTTCTAACTACATGATCAGAAAACTAGATATCCTACAGCATCTACAGTGTTTTTACACACACGCATGCAGAATCAGCTACACCTTTGATTTCAACTCAAAAGAAATGTATTTGCCATTTTTGGTTGTCAGAATTTTTATTTTTGTTCCCTGGGGTCATTTACACAGAGTTTACTTTAAAGTTTCCTTTCCGTATGTGCTCAGCCACTTTTTCACAGACTTTAAATGGTTTTTGTGGGCCCAGGAACTGTAATATTAAAAGTTGCCCAATATGCTTCTGAATTCAAAATAAGGTTCTGAAGAAGAAAAGTTTACTTTTCCCCACAAGGGAGATTTGGGATTTGAGAACTTGCCCTCTTTAAAAAAAAAAAAAAATTTCAAATAAATTAGTTTGGGACCTAATCTATATATTTCTAAAAACAAGGTAAACCACAAAAAGGAAATTGGCAAATAAAAAATTTGTGGTTTTGCCCAAATCTTCCTATTTTTTGTTAACAAAGCATATCCTCCATTCCAGTCTGCTCTCTAATTCCCTTATGGTGACACCCAGAGCTCTCTACCAAATGCGGGGGGGGGGGCGGTAAATTTAGGTAGTTAGCAAAGTTCCTTCAGCTTCAGACTGTCTGCAGACATAGCTTCTGGTGAAAAATGTCCAATTGCAGGCACACCTGGGTTCTTATTTCTTTATCAGTAGCAGAGCCCTGTTTGCAGACGTCAAGGTCTTCAATGTTTTATTGTCACTGTTACAAGCTACTGTAAAGTACAGAAAAGGCATCACTTACTTCTGGTCCCAGAGGTGACATTCCTTTTCTTTTCCTTATTAAAAAATAATTACATCATTTTCCTCTATTCCCTTTATCACTCCAGCTCTTCCCATGCCTCCCACACATACCTCACTCCCTCTCAAAGTCCTGGCTTTCTCTTCTTTAGTTGTTCTATACTTTCAAGTACATAAATACAACCAGCTGAGTCTGTTCAGTACCACTTGCAGTACCTATAAAGTGGAGAGCCCCCATCTACTGCCACTGTGAGGTGTGAGGAGGGCAGGCACCATTGTAATGAGCAAGTGTGTGGTAGAAAAGTGGGAAAGAAAGAAAAGCAGAACAGCTTGAGCATTGTGAAGAGAGGCAGCTCTGGAGATGTGAGGCTGGAGAGGAACAGCCTGACTGACAAGAGGCCTGCGAAGCCACCTGAGGCCTTGGTGATGTCTGGTACCATGCTGCCACTGAGGGCCTTTCTGGGTCTGTGGCCATGCAGCAACAGTGGTCAGGGTCAATGTCCTTGGCCCATGTTACCACCAAAGGCCATTTGGTTATCCCTGGTCTGGCCATGTGGATGTCCAAGAGCTGTGCAGAGCTGGCCTGGCCCCTCACCCGACCAAGACAGCACAGAGTTTAAAATGGCTTTCCCTCAAGCTACCCCTAAAAGACAGTTTTCAGAAATCACAAAGCTGAAAATTGCAGCTCCATTGCTTGACTTGACAAGGCTTCATGCGTGACAGTGCTAGGAAGAGATTAGCAGATTTTGAGGAGTTCATTTAAACCAGCTGAGAGACAATAACTGTTTCCTAATGACCAAAGCAAAGGGCTAGACTGAACAGATCAGAGGTGAAGTCTGAGATCCAAGATGAAGTGATGTACAGTAATAAATATTGATATCTAGGGAGAAAATTGCCCTAGGGCTCCAGACATGGAAGCCGTTGGAAGACAAGTACCAAGACAGCTGGGATCACACAAGAAGAGCACAAAAAAGAGGACTCAGGGGCTAAACTTGGCAAATAAGTTGGGGAAATTGCTCAAGTCGCAGAAGAGAATATCTCCTCTACTCCTGAGTCAGAGGCTGGGGTGAGGATGACATAAGTCTATTTTTGATGTGATACTGCCTTACCTACCAATTTGTTTATCTTCAGTTTTCTTACCTACAGCATGTATAATGTACATGTGTATCTTTAAATGAGGTAAGCTGTGTTCCCAACTCATGACTTGGCATAGAATAAGTTCTCAAATGGTGTGTGCGTGCGTATGTGTGTGTGTTAAATCTAAAACTCAAGAGCTGATGAAAACTGGACAAATGGGCCAGAGATGTTGCTCAGTCAGTAAAGTACTTTCCATATAAACATGAAGGTCTGAATTCAGAACACCAGCAACTAGGTAGAAAGCCACACACATCTGTAATCCAGTATTAGGGAAGCCAAGACAGGACGACCTCATGAAATAGCTGGTCAGCAAGTCTCATTGAATTGGTGAGCGCCAGGCTCAGTGAGAGACTATGTCTCACAAAATAAAGTGGAGATCAATTTAGAAAGATAATGACATTGACCCGGCCTCCCTAAGCATACACACACACACATACACATACATTCACAAGTTCATACGCATATAACACAGATACACATATGCAAACACACCAGATTCATTGTCACTCAAGTCCCCAACAAATTACTTATCTTCCTGGGTCCTTCACCAAGCCCAAAACTTAGGAGTTACTATTATCTCTCGCATCCACTGCCAATCTCCTTTAGACTTTCCACAGTGAACTTTTTTAAAAGCAAAGATATAATATCATTCACTTACTAAAACTGTTTTCTTCTTTGTTGAAAGTCTAAATTTGCATGTATCAATATTTGTTGCATCACTATTTACAGTAGCTAAGGTGTGGAACCAAACCTAGGTATCCATCAACAGGTGAGTGTATAAAGAAAATGTGGTATATTTTTCAACCATAAAAAAAAAGGTGATCTCCATTTCAGAAAAAATGGATATGACTGGAGATAATTATCTTAATCAAATTAGTCAACCTCAGAAAGACAGATATAGCATGTTGCCTCTTATTTGTGGATTCCAGATTTGCGTGTGCATATATACATATGTGTGTATGTATAAATTCACATATGCATACATGACTTGAAAGTAGAAGTTAAACTCTCTAGGGAGAGTAAAAGGTGGTAATGAGAGGGTATGGGGCAGATAAGAAGGGTAGGAATCATGTGAGTAATATTCTCAAAGTACATTAGAAACATTAATATGCACTTGACCTCATGAAACCCAATACCATGTACAATAAATATGTATCAATTAAAATATCATAATTAGTGAAAAATAAAAGTTTAAGTTTATAATATACAAAAGCACTAATGATGTAAGAAATAAATATTTTATCTCTTATGCAGTTTTAGATTTTTTTAAGACTTTTCCATCCACACAAATCTACTATAAGTAGCATTTGCTATGAGTCCCCACTTGGCCCTGCAAGCTTCCACACACCCTGTATGTTCACCGCCCCTGAGCAGCCATCCTCAGGCTGGGCTAGGTTCTACTGGTGCTCCCACAGACTTCTGTTTTAGATGATACTTGTCATACTCGCAGGTATTTGTCCCCTTCGCTAGATTACACACTTCTGAATCACAGATATATATCATGCTGTGTCACCTTTTATACTAGAATTACAAAGAGGACACTTTAAGTGATTATATAAGTGATATATAATAGATAAGTGATATCTGTTTGGGTGAAAAACATCAAATATCCATTAGGAATATACTTTTGTGCATCTAGTTTCAGGCTGCTTTTGAAGTTAGAGTTTTTAGATGTGTGAGCAACTTTACGTGAGTCTCTTCTGTGATTAGGTGTCTTAGCTATAAAATGATAAGAACTGTAGCTCCTCCATAGGTCTGATTCAAAGACAAAAATAACTAGCGCACATCACTGGTACTAGAATTTTGGAAATGGGACTCGAGAGCTCTCGATAATTAGCTGGATGCTCTTCTGCCGTCACCATTGTTGTACTGTCGTTGCTGTTGTTCTACAAGACGGATTCCATTCAGGTTAGACCACTGTCTGGTGCCAGGATTTAAAAATAAATTTCATAAGATGATGTGTTAAAGAACAGAGAAAACTTAAAAGGCCAAGAGGTCAGCAAGAAGAAGAATTATGGTATTCCTATCCTCCGATTGCCCCAGAGACAGCTATGTGGGAACTGACACTCTGCTGAACACATAAAGGCAAAATTTCCATAGAGCAATACCACCCTCTTTTCTCTTAGAGAAAAAGCATCAACACTGAGGGAGTTCACTCCCTGATAGATGTTAAGTGGTCTGTCTGAGTTTTTATTGTTAACAATTTCCATGGGTTGTCTAGAAGAGTCTTGGGAAAATATAGGTCTCTTGAGGGGTAAGAGGAAGATTACAGTCAAACGATGAATATAATAAAGTTCTTTCTTAAGGAAGAGCAAGTACCCTGTCACTTGAATGGTCTAAGAAAACAAGAAGATTTGGGGTAGTGTCAGCTGATGACATTTTTGTAAATTACTCTTGCATTCTTCAGGACTTCAGATGCTATCATGCTTTCCCCAGAGTCTATTTGAAATAGATAGATATTCCAAATTTTATAAAAGTATGTTCCTCTATCAAGACAAATCAAAGGTGTTTCAATAATTTCTGTTTATATCATCAGCATTTACTAATACGTCTGACACTAAATGAAAAGAATGAAAAATCCAGAGGTGTAATTCCTGCATTTGTGTATACATAGCCGGAGAAAAAGCAATAGAAAAAGAAATAAAATAAAAGTAATAGATGCAATTGTAGAGGTATGCATAAGACTCAGAAACATAACTGGGCAGTAGTGCTGTGTGCCTTTAATCCCAGCACTTGGGAGGCAGAGGTAGGTGGATCCCTGTGAGTTTGACGGCAGCCTGTTCTACAAAGTTAGCTCCAGGAAAGCTAGAGCTGTTACACAGAGAAACCCTATGTCAGAAAAATCAAAACAAATAAACAAACAAGAAATTCAGAAACATTCAGAAACAATGGCTCAGTTAATTTAACATTACATTTTATAGACTACAAAGTATTTTTTTAATTAACTGAGAATACTAAGTTTAGGGCCCAGATAAAAACACTGAAGTCAGATTAACATGTGTAACAACAAAGGGTAACATGGTAAGCAGTATTAATGTTTTCTTGATGGTATAAAATTTAACAGGAAAATATTCTATGATGAAAATCAAAACCAGTATCTAAGGAATAGCAGAGAAGACATCTGGAAGTCACGAGGATTAAATACAGGTCCTAATTCTGCCGCATAATAACATGTGAATCTAGGCAAGTCTCCCTGCCTCTCTTTTTATGATGTTAAAAAGTAGTGATAATAGTAACCACCGTACTGGGTAATTTTAGGCAGTAAACAAAAAAGTATAAGGATCAAGCACATAGAAAGTGTTCAATAAAGGCAACCTTTTCCTCCCAATATGACCTCACTTGTCAATGTCTTATTTTATGCATTTATCCTCACATAACTGTGGCAAATTGGCTCTCATGCTCCCAGGGAACAACCTCAAAATTGTTCTCTAAATCATTCTGTCCTATTCTTATAATTACTTCCAGAAACCATTCACAGTAGTTTTGATTGATTTCAAGCATTTTTATCCATTTGTATTTCACTAAAACATACAACAAAGTGATTTTATCTCAAGACCATTTGGTACCAAAAGCAGTCAGAAAGAAAGGAAGGAAGGAAGGAAGGAAGGAAGGAAGGAAGGAAGGAAGGAAGGAAGGAAGGAAAAAAGGAAGGAAGGAAGGAAAAAAGGAAGGAAGGAAGGAAAAAAGGAAGGAAGGAAGGAAAAAAGGAAGGAAGGAAGGAAAAAAGGAAGGAAGGAAGGAAAAAAGGAAGGAAGGAAGGAAAAAAGGAAGAAAGGAAGGAAGGAGAGATGAGAAACAATAATATTCAATAATGTAACATAAAAATGATAGTAAATATTAATATCCATAAAGATTAAAGTATTCTGGGACTGGGAGAAATATCCATGAGTAAAATGCCTGCTGCTCAAGCATGTGAACCTGAGTTTGGAGCCCCAGCATCATGTATGAAGTTGAGTATGACAAGAACATATCCACACCCCCAGCGCTGGGATGGAAGAGAAAAACTTGGATGGCAGGGACTCAGTAGCCAGCTAATCTGGCCAACCTCCAAAATCAGTGAGAGACCCCACCTCAAAATCATAAGGTAAGCAATGATAGAAGAAGATAGCTGAAATCAATGCCTGGCTTCCTCATACCCGTGCACAGGACATCGGATGCACACATGCAAAGTATTACGGTCACAAAAATATCCTAAGAAATTCTTTGATACTGAAAGAGTTGAAAGTTAGCAATTAAGAGGATCCTGAAGAGATATTAATGCTTCTGTTTTACAAATTGCATCTGACATATATTTAGAATATTTTAGTCTGTCAAATGTGTCAATTTAAGAAGAAATTAAAATGAAATTAAAAAAAACTTCATAGAATACATTAGATGGTCCTGCAATAGAACTCTTAACAAAGCAAGGTTAACATTGAGTTTTATATTTTGATTCTTGTTAGGGGATGGATTTGATTGATGTCTGTTTTAAATATGTTTGATCCTCAGCTTCCCTGCTTTAAAATTGGTTAAAAAAAATATTCCCCCATAGATGATGCAAGAATGAAGGTTCAAATGACTACCTTTGATCTGTTCTTCAAAAGCTAATCTGTATGAATTCAGAATTGATTTTTTTTCCAACTCAAGGAAATTCCTCATGGTAGGAGCTGGCAGATAATACTTTCAACAAGGAAATGGCCTATGTGACATAGCCTTGGGTAGATTCTAACCACCAGGCAGTCATCCCTTGTCATTCTTAATTCTTACGTGGATTCCTTTATCTAGAGCTGGACAGGAAGTGGGAGTTTAAAATAGATTGAGTGAACTAAAATTAATCCAGATCAAAATTTCAATCCCTCAGCACTGCTAGCTACACAGTGGCCACACACATCTAGTCACTACCATGCCCTACAGAGAGAGCCACTCTCTCACCAGAGGACAAGCTATACGGCACTCAGATGAATGCTCCTGTGTTTTTAGGCCTTGATTCTCACCTCTGTTGGCATTTCATACTATGAACTATCTTAGGGCTTATGACAAAACTATTTCACTGCCAGGTTAGTGTCAGAATAAAGGAAAATCCAAAGTCAATGAGGAGATCCAAAATAAACAACAAAGAGAGAACAATGGGCTTAAAAAACACACTGACTTTATTGTAAGTAATCATGTTACCTTTCTGATGCTGGCATCAGGGTTTCAGATAGTCCAGCAAATGTACACAGAAGCTGTTTTTTCAGACTGTGAAGATATAGCTTAACTATGTGTACACCAGCGGTGTATACTTACAGCACATTTTCTCCCCAGAAGGGGCAGCAGATGCTATTGAGTTACGAGCACTTCCTGTTCAGAACTTAGATATTTAGCTTTGCTTGGGCCCTGCCTGGCGTCTTAAGTATTTTTCATGCTTACTGGTATTCTGGTTTTCACTGCTTGCATATAAAGATGCTATGGCTTAACACACCTCTTGTCACCAAAGTAAGAGAGTGATCTGTGTATGTTTGCATTTAGGTTATTTTGTCCATTGAAGAAGGTTACAGACTTCCAGCTCCGATGGGCTGCCCGCCGTCTCTGCATCAGCTCATGCTCCATTGCTGGCAGAAAGAAAGAAACCACAGGCCAAAATTTACTGACATCGTCGGCTTCCTTGACAAACTGATCCGCAATCCCAGTGCCCTTCACACGCTGGTGGAGGACATTCTTGTGTAAGATGCATAATTTTGGTCTTTCTTCCCCTGCCAATCATAATTTCTTTTGGGCCACAGGCAAGAACAACAGGTAGAGGGAATGAGTTTGCCCTTGGTAACTATCTCATCACTGACCCTGTATAAACCTTATTTTATTTATCAGCTGAACAGATAAATTACTAACATAAAAGAAAAATATAGATTTTTCACAAGAAAAAAATCCCCTTCTTTTGTCTCTGCATCTAATCTGTCTGCATTACTTTATTTACATTTCTATTATGTGAATCTTTGATATTTATGTCTTTCTTTACTGATCCCTCTTTATTTTTATGAGTAGAATTGTTGTGCCTGAGTATGTCCACTCTAATTTTCTTTCCATTCCGTGTTCCATCCCTCTATTGGAAATGGCGAACAGACAGGGTAATTTGTGAATCACCAGAAGTAAGGATTTTCCCTGCTAGTCTGATCACACCTTGCTGTTGTTATTTTCCTCTCCCCAAATCAAAACAGGGTAGGCACTCATACACCATTCTGTAACCTTCAGTACAACCAAGAAAATTACTCACTTCTGTCTGAAGAACAATAAGGCAGAGAGGGAATGGAAGCAAAAATAACCCTCATCTCCATCTGAAATATTACACTTAAAATATCATCACTGTCTCCTTTTAGCCTAGATTATAAATAGCCAAGGCATACCTTCCTGAATCACAAGATGGCCACGGGATACACAGACACATCACTGTGGGTCACAGGTTCTAGTCAGTATAGAGTTTTAGTAACAATAAGACTAGGCTCTTTAAGGGCTGTTTGAAGCAGACCTCTTTTTACAGCAGATCACGTAAAAGTTCACCTCTAAATCACTAATTGGCAGCCTCAGCAAAATGAAGCCAAGCATGAAATAGCTAGTGATTCAAGTACTGCTGCAGTCTGTCTCCTCTAAGCAGTGCAGCCTAGGAAGCTGTGAGCAAAACGCCCAGAAAAGAAGAACATGTTGGATTTTATTAGAAAGGCAATGGGCAGTCATTGAAGGATGTTTAAACAAGAGAATGGCGTGATTACAGTTACACTTCTGGAAGACCCTTGGACCGTGAATGCAGAACAAGACATACGGTGGGAAACAGAGCCACGTGTGGCTTCAGAAATCCGAGCTATAAAAGTTCAAGGCTAAAGTTATAAAAAGAGAATAAAGATGAGATCAGGAGCAACACAAACAAACAGTATTAATGTGGCTTGGTCACTGAATAAATATGGAAGGAAGAAGAAAGAAGTGGATATTTGTCATGTTTTTATTTTTTTAATTTTTGTACAAAAAGTTGGTGGTAAACTTGCTAAGAGAAGAATAGGAAAAAGTTTTGTAGCATGAATGAGATGATTTGGCGGCATTCTGAGTTCACAGATTCCTGTGAGGTGATCAAGTGAAAATTCCATAGATGTATCACTTCTAGATTGAATCTGAAGTCGGAGTTCTGGGTTACAGAGCTGAAGAGATGGTTCAGCAGTTAAGAGTACATTCTATTCTTTAGTCAGTTTCCAATACCTATACAGGGTTGCTCAAAACTGCCTGTAGCTTGAGTTGCAGAATGTACGACCCACTTCTGACTCCGTGGGTTCCAACACCCATGCATGTATACCCACATGAAGACACTCGTGCATAGCCTAATTACTTCTTCTCAAAGACCTAGGCTAGAGGTGAACATTCGAAACTGACCAGCACATAGATTATAACTGAAGGAATTAGCATAGATGACCTATGAAGAAAATAAGAAATGCAAATAAACAGAGAAAAAGAAGGCTACTGTCTGGAACATCAAGATTTAAGACATGATCCCAAGAAAACAATAACCAAAGGAGACTGAGAAAGAAGAGCCAGACTGGAAAGGCAGGAAATAAAGGTGGATCTACAGCATAAAAAAGCCAAATAAATGCAGGAAATAAAGGTGGATCTACAGCATAAAAAGCCAAAACAGAAAGTGTTTCAAGGAATGTGATACCCAAGCCTTCACAAAGCTTCAGTAAACACAAAGAGGAGTGTTTAGCTGGATTTAGCAGGGAAGTACACAGGTTCAGGAGCAGCCTCAAAAGGATAGTTTTTAATAACATTTATGAGGTAATAAAGAGGGACTACAAAGTCAAAATAAAGATCAATACATAACAATAACTTTGATTTCCAGATACCAGTCTCTTACAGGCAACATAAGTCGAGAAAATATTTGTTAATTTTTGTTTTAATATTTTTTTTGAAAATAAAGTGTTCATGCTTTCACTATTGAGAGAACATTATAATGGAAACATACTACAAAATAAGTCTGCCTTCATGGAAGAAGACATCACATCACACCCCTAAAGCCAACTCATTACTCATTACCTCTGGGCTTCTTGTAACCCAGGGCCAACAGACTTCCCGGTGGCTGTAGCAAAGCTATCTACCTGTGAAGTGACTCTAGTCATCATCTGTAATAGACAGACACAGCACTTTCTTAACTGCATTTTGACACTGTGAGTAATCATCTTATTTATAAAATATTCAGGAAGAATGTCAAATCAGAAAACGACCAAAGAAATGGAAAAAGGATAGATAGGTCAAGGCAGATGCAGGGTGCTGATTGAGAGACCGAGATCCATGATGGAGTCTCTGTCATTCTCTAAGAGTCTCACCACACACAGGTCGGAAGTTGCATCCTTCATATAAAGTTGTCAGATTGGTTCAATTCCTAAACCTAATCTCTCTGAAAGAAAGGGAAATTTTAGTGAGTGATTTTTCTCTCCTTGTTCATGACAGAGGCACATGAACTTTTTGTTTTAATATATTTTTGTTTGAGAAACAAAATGAGCCGGAGTTCCCAGGGTATCATGCCTGAAACTAATCTTTATTCTTATTATCACAAGAGCCAGAATTGGATTTCCTTGTCCTCCCGTTTGCACCATATTCCCACTGTCATCCACACACTCTGTTTCTAATCTCAGAGAACTGAGACACTTTATTGTAATGAGATGGCCTGGTTGGTTTTGTGTTTATAAAACAACAACAGGCTCCACATGAGAAGCCCCTCCATCTCCCAAGTTCCAAGAACACTTGCCTGTCCCAGATAAATGTTGGATTAAGGAAACATGACCATCAGTCTTTGTGACTGAATGCCTCTAAAACATGCCAGCTGGGGAGATGGCATAAGAGTGCTTGCTCTTCAAATATGAGCATTAATCTGAGTTTGAATCCCCAACACCCACATTAAAAAAAAACTGAGCATGACTGTATGTGACTGTATCCCCAGCATCAGAGATAGAGATAATAGAAGCTCAAGAGCTTGCTGGCCAGGCAGCTGGTCAAACCAAAACAGCAAACTTCCAGTTCAGTGAGAAATCCTGTCTCAAGGCTTTATGGCAGAAAATAAAAAATTTGATGTCCTGCTCTAGCTTCTGCATGACCACATTTATGCAGCCCACACATTTATGCAGTGTGTGCGCTGTGTGTGTGTGCGTGTGTACGCAGAAGAGGCTAAGTGGGTAATGCACAGCCATTATTAGATTCTCCTTTACTCCAGTGTCCCCAACTCCAGGTTTCTCTCCTTTTTACACCAACACAGACATTGTTTTTTCATCAAAAATATACCCATGGTTTTTATTTCACCCTTAATTGCCTTAATTGTCTTAAGAATTTACTTGAGAAACTTTTGCTCTTTGTCTTGGCAACGGTAATAAGTGGAGGGAAAATTAAGATAACTAAGGAGAATAAGGAAGGCTATGGAACCCACAGTTAATAGTTTGATGCCAGTAAATTAGAGATTTCATAAATCTCATTGGTAGCCTTTCCTTGCAAATACCTGAGTGTTTTCTACAGAAAAGATGTTGAGCCAAGGCTTTCAGGACTGGGAAGAGCAGTTCTTACTCTTGTCTTCTGCTGATATCCCTCTGCCTGATACTTCCCCATAGGCGTATTCTAATTTCTGTAGAGCTCCTAATGCACTGTTGTAAAAAAATATGGACATATCTGAGATCACAGTGATTAATATAAGAATGTCGTTAAATCCAGCTAACTGCTAACAGATTTTCAAAATTACCTTCTTGATGGAGGCATGCAACCTTCCATTAATGTAATATCAATGTACCCTCATTAATCACTTTATAATAATTTCCTCTCAAAGAGTTATTTGTAATGGTCCCATGGTACTTGAGATCAGGATTATGTGCAGAAGAACATTTGAACCAATGCCTGACTGTCCTTCTGTTTCCTCCCTCTATTTGTTCTTGCTCCCACAACACTCAGGATCAACCTTGTAGTTCCCAATTAAAAGCAGGTATAATCTATAGAGTCTAGGGATTTGTCTGGCTATCTGAAGTTTAATAACACAAAGTGGTCTGATTACCATATGGTGTCCTTTCACTAAGCCCTACCTACCTTCCCCAACCTACCACATCTCCCTGCACATTTATTCTCCATCCTTTCCAGCGCTCCAGGCTCTGATGTCTGCTAAGTCTACTAGATTGCGGTCAGCTAGCTGCACTTTTTGGCAATGCTACAAAAATGTAATCAGGAAATAACACTCCTTGGGCTTAGTGTATATAGCTCAGTGGTAGAACCCTTGCTTGCTTACTATAAGCAAGTTCCTACTTTCAATGCTTAGTATTGCAAAAAGAAAAAAAAGAGGAAGGGAAAGAGTAGGTCGTGGGGAAAGAAAACATTTCCAATTCTGTTCCAAACCTGCTGCAAATCACTGGCAAACAATTTTGTGCTTTTTAAACATCAATTCAGTGATGATATCTGGGGATATGCAGCAATTGCTCAGATAGATAGGCTGGTCTGGAATGGTCTATGAGCTCATTAGTCATGTTCTGCTCAAGCCAAAGCACATTGTAAATATTTTCACTATTCACTGGCCATAGTTAGGGATCTTGTAAATGAATATTTCTTAGTAACTTTAACTACTATCTTCCTTAGTACATAAAATTGTATGGTTGAATTTTCAAGCACTTGCTTTCTAGTAAATGCGGAAAGTAGAAATACAGCCATGTCAACACTGTAATGCTTCTGCTTCAGAAAATGATGAGAAACCTAAGACCAAATAGCACTATTATCAATGGAATACACTCATCTTGTATTCCATTGATAATTTTCAACAATTTAATATACAATTTTCCATCCATTTTCAAAAGATTTTTCACAATGCTGACTAGGTTCTGTATTATCAACATCTACAAAATTGTTTATGCCTATAAACAAGCCATAGAAAATGTGTTTTGTTTTGATTTTGTTCATGACACTTTATTGATGTTTTATCATACAGAAATAGCTGCCTGGTCAAACCTGTGCATAAATTGTAAAATAATCAGCTTTGTGAAAGGAAGGAAAGAAGGAAGAAAGGAAGGAAGGAAGGAAGGAAGGAAGGAAGGAAGGAAGGAAGGAAGGAAGGAAGGAAGGAAGGAAGGAAGGAAGAATATGAAGTTTTGGTCAAAAAGTGGAAGTTCTTACCCACCCATTAGAAAATCTAAACTGAATAAGCCATTCTATGAACAGCTAGATAATTCCAATACTGCCTATTAATACTGATAGATACATATCCTGTGTTATAAACAATAGCAGCTAGGGCCACTTTTTGAGCTGTACTGTATGCTAATCATTGTGTCTACTGGGTACTTTCATTACTTCTTTCCTTAATTATCATGTTCCCATGGCTCAGAAAGGAAAGGGGGATGCAAGGAGGCTGCTTGTCAAAAAAAACACAAGAGAACAAAGTTCATCAGCTCCAGGATCCATATTCACTTAGACTTTGCAGTATAGAACAGCAGAAAAATCTCCAGATCTTTCTCAGCCCAGCACTATTCTGAACATATGAGTATAAGAAGGTACATTTTTATTTTTATTTAATAGACTTCATAGATGAAGTTTATTAAAAGGCCTTTAAAATATTTTGGTGTAGCACAGCCTGTCGCTTTCCTTTTTTGCTGAGTAAATACAAAGACGTTGAGCGCATACCCCCCCCTCAAAGATAAGCAGCAGATAAATAGTCATATACTCCTTAAACATCCTCCTGAAATGTACAGCCACTTAAAGAACATTGGCTGTGGACAGATATAACTACTACAATATAGAGAGATGAAGGAAATACAGCAAGATCATAGTTCCAGAATTACATCCTTGGGTGTTTCTGCAGATTGAATTTTCTGGTGCTGCACATACTTGCATTGCTTCTTTCTTCCTGCAGTAGCAATCATTACACCACGACGCTTTCTGCTCGGCTCAGATGCTGTGCTGCTGTCATTGTGGAGCACTGGGAATTGATCCCATGATGAAATGATGACAGACACTCCCAATGCATTGTGGCTGCATGTGATGTGATGTTTGGTTTTACTCTGGATGATTTCCTCACAGAAGACGCTTTCTTTGAGATTCAGTCTCTCTTTTGGGACCGCGTGCTGGGTTCTCAGAATTCAGAGAGATTATTTTAATTATAATTTCTGTATGTTTCACCAGTTATCAATCTTATTATGCATGTTAAATAATCTGAACAATTAAAAACAGAAGAATTAATTAATAAAATCTGACAAAAATTAATGCCTACAACTTAACACAGTTAAGAATCATACTGAAAATATTATACCTTCATTACCCATAAGCATTAAGTAGAGGCAAAATACATGTTTCTAAGCATTTGTTACTTTAGGATATTTTAGTCAAATTGTGTTTTAATTTTTAGTCTCAAAATTATTTTGGTAATTTGTGATTAAGTTAAATAATAGGCTCTATTGTAAAGAATTCAATGTAAAAATCTTGAAAATCTGAAAGAATGCAAAGTAAAATTTTCTTTCAATGACTTTCTGGAATATATATATATATATATATATATATATATATATATATATATTCAAATGTTGACATATGAGTTAACCAAGTATAGAAAAGAATAGCCATTAAAACCTGGGAACTTCATGTGAAATTTGTAATATACCTTAGTGTTAAAAGTTAAGGTGTAAGCTGCTACATCCCGCTTACAATATATACTTTTAAAATATGAGCTTCTGGCTGTGCTATGAAGTTGTTTCAGGTGAGCAACTCCACTAATCAGCAAGGACCAGAAATTTTCACAGTCTCAGCAAAAAAAAAAAAATAGACTGAATTTATCACTGTACTGATTTGATAAGAAAGGGCATTTATTGTTTATTAGGCAATGGAAAGAATTCATGTGAGGATGATAGTGTCCAACTCTGAAAGCCAGAATAGAGCAGCATTTTTCAACTTCAGTATAAGATAAAGTGAAATCAAAATTGCCACACACAGGCACTGTAAACAATGTGTGGCCTCTGACCTTACTAAATCAAGTGCCAAGGCAGCTGCAGAAAAGGCCAGGAAGTTATCTAGTTTACTAAAGTGTGTGCGAGAAAGAAAATTATGACATCGCAGTATTTGGGGAGCAAATGTGAATGCTTTTCAGTGGGGAAACATTCCAGCCCTTTACCGGCTGTAAGGGGCGTTCATTCTTCGATCGGTTTTCTACAGTAATGACAAAGTTAGCAATTCACATTTCCACTCACCAGTTGCAAAAAATTGTAAAATCTCAAGAGTTGCACCAGTGCCAACCCAGTGTAGATAAAGAAACTCATCCGACGTTCCCCATGCATCCAGAAGAATATGAACTAGGTTTCAGGGTACAGGTCTATAATTCTGGAACTCCAGAGGCTGAGGCAGGAGGATCAAGAGTTTGAGGCCAGACTGAGCCACATAGTGAAATACTATTTCAAACAAATAAATAAAAACAAAATAAGAAAGGCATAATAAAATGAAGTAAATATCAATTCAACTATTTTTTAAATTTTCTTCCATTTTAACAAAACTCTCTTAACAAGTAATTCCATTTATTAAAGCCATATTGGTCTAAAATAAGACACTCACCTTTCTAACCCCTGGTTACTTATGCTAATAGTCAATAAGGGTATACTAATCTTTTGAGAGTTAGTTGTGAAGTACAGCAGTATTTCTTAAAAGATATGCTATAGACCCTGACTAAATAATTCAAGAAAATTATACAGAAACTATTTTGAATTCTCTTGCATATTCAGAGGGCATGCTTGACAATTAGCGATTTTAAGGAATGCTGCCATTCAAAAATCTAGATGAATCTGTTTGCCACGATGGCTCTTATTTAGTATTTCATATATGAATTTTTATTTGATGGTATTTGTTAACATATATACAGCTAAGAATCTTGGAAGAAACATTGCAACAATCCAGAATCTGTCATTAGATGGCCATGATAGCTTTTCAAATTTGGGGCATGGCTCATTTTTGTTTTGTGTAAAATTGTGAATCATTCTGATATTAACTAGAATGAAACAGCCCACAGTTAAATAGCATTATCATTATGGCTTAGATCCAAAACAGGAATTATAGAAATGTACTAGAACTGAATAGGCTTTTTAAAAGTAAAATCACCATTAAAGGAAACCCATACCTAATATAGAGTACAGCATACACAAGCTCCTATTACATATACAAAAACCAAAAGCCTCTGAGTTTCTTCATTATCCCATTTACACCCACCTTTACTTTAAACTGGATCTCACTTAGAAAGCAAGAGAAAGAAATCAACGTAGCAAAGAAAATATCCAAAAAAATGAAGCCTAGGTCTTTAGCAAGGACTTGGTCCTACACGGTAAGAAACTACCTTCTAGTCTTTAAGTGGTGAAATAAGTACGACTTGTGCTCCTCAAAACTTTAAATGAATGGTTTAAATGTTAAGATTAATTTTGGTTGTAAGTGGTCTTCACCTTAGAACTTAATGCTCATTCCCATATATATTTTATCAAAATGATTCCAGAGTTAGATAGCATATATAAACCCAGAATTCTTCCTTCATAGGGTTCTAGCCAAGTATTTTTGAATATTAGCAGAATCTAGTTCCAATTAAAATATTGATAGCAAAATCTTGAGAAAATATTTAAGATATTGATATTCAAATTATATTCTACAGATACTTTCATTCATTTAAAATATTTTAGAAACAAAATAATTAGAAGTTGAACTATCAGTGTCTAATAAAAGTTTTATCATTTACTTGTAATAATAACATTTTTATTATTTAGTAAATATTGACTTGAATAAAATCACAAGCATATTTTAAAGATCATTATTAGTTTATCATTATTAGTTTAGATAATGTAAGTTCTGTGTCTGAGAATGTTTAAATAATACTCTTATTGTAACGCATCCATTATTATACAAACACTTTTTGTGCCAAACATTTTTACAAGCATCAGAATATTTACATGTTCTTATGTTGTCACTCTATTTAGCAGCATGGACCTGGGAGAGGAAAGACTAAAAATGAGGCAAGCTAATGTCTCATGCAGTACCTAACTTTATCCAAGGTGTCAGACAATTTATATTCCAACGGCATTCTATGGGTTAAGCAAGGTCATGTAAGCAAAATTGACTTGAGTTCAAGTTGTACACAGTCCCAAGGGCAAGGTCACAGGAGTTTAGGCTGTACACAGTCAGGAGGAAAACTCTTGCTTGGAAATGTCATTCTGATTAAGAATAAGTAAGATGATGGGTGATCTGAAGTAACCCACTATTTACTGCACCTGGATAAGGCACAAAAGCACATTCCAAGAGCAACCCATCTTATGGAGGAGCAGAGGTTACAAGACTCTTGAAATTGTCTCATGAGCTCTCAGAAATCCCCTCACACAGCTTCCTTCATGGACCATCTTCCAATATTCCTGAAAGAAGAATAGTACAGTTTTTACTAGATTGATATGAGTAAAAAATTCTGAGTTATTTTAGTATAATTTCTAAGATCAATCCCATTTTATTCCTCCCAACTTTTGCTAATATGTATGTGTGCTATGTCTACATATACATGTGTGCACACATTCACATATATCTTTCCTAGCCTTTCCAAAATAATGCCTTTATACCATTTCTATTCTTAAACTATAAAACATTCTCAATTAGAATGCTTTTTGCATCTATTTCAGAAACTAAAAGAACTGAGATAATACTATTATAATACCATCAATATTCCTTGGCTTGCTAGCCCAGACTTATTTTATTTTAAGCCTTCATATCTATGTTTTGAGCCATTATACACATACACTCTGCTCAGATATATGTAAACCCTACTTATGAAACTAAATTCTATGATATCAGAAAATATTTTTAAATAAGACTATTATTGTTGAATGTTTAAAAACATATTTTGAAGTTTGATCAATGAAGTCATCATTAAAAGGAGAACCATCACAAGAACAAGTGTGGGGCAGGGAAAAGGATATGAATTCCTTTATTTCCCATTTATTTATTGTTTTAAATCCCAGTTGCAGTTTCCCCTCCCTCCTCTTTCCTCAGCCCCACCCCCACCTCTCAGGCTTCCCTCTGTCCCTAACTGCAAATCTACTCCTCATCCATTTCTGTTATGGAAAGTGCTGGTCTCAACACAGCATGGCATTATCAAGTTGCAGTAAGATTAAGTACCTCCCCATGTATTTAAGGCTGAGCAAGGTGACCCTGTATGAGGAGTAGAGTCCCAAAGGCCAGTGAAAGAGTTGACAACAGCCCTGGTTCCCACTGTTAGAAGTCCTCCAAGAGGACCAAGCTACAAGACTGTAACATATGCACAGAGTGCCTAGGCCAGTCCCTTGGAGGGGTTGTTAGTTCAGTCTCTGTGAGCCCCTATGAACCCAGGTTAGTTGATTCTGTGAGTTTTCTTGTGGTGAAGGGTGTGGATTCCTAGGAGGTCAGAAGCAGTGAACTCTCCATGTAGACAAAGTGGGTAGACTAAGCATCAAATTTGAAAGCAATTTCATGAGAGAGAAAAATAAAAAGGAATATAGGAAAAATGGGTTTTCTAAAGATCTATCAAGTATTATTATATCCATAGTGACAAAAAGCAGAAAATGTCAAAAAGAAATAACTGATTTGATTTAAAAAAAAGAAAAAAAAAGGTTTTGCTTGCTGAATAAGACAGAAAATTAGAGTTCATTCAAATGGAGAATAAAAATATTAGCTACAAGAATATTTCAAAAAATGATCAAGTCTGGTCATTCTGGCTTCTAAATGCTATGATTTATTTCCCTGCAGAATGCCCGAATCCCCTGGCGATGGTCCTGAATATCCATTGTTCGTCACAGTTGGTGACTGGTTGGATTCTATAAAGATGGGGCAATACAAGAGTAACTTCATGGCGGCAGGCTTTACAACGTTTGATCTGATCTCCAGAATGAGCATCGAGTAAGTAGTTCTAGGCTTATTGCTGTAATTAGATATTTGGCTCATGGAATTTCAAATTTACACATCCAAATCAAGAATACCATTCCTAAGGCTAGTGTGTGATTTCTGTCTTTATCATTCCAGTGGAAGCTGTAAGTTAAACTCTCAACTATTATTCTTTTAAAGAATATATTTAATTCAAATAGATTTTTAACATTGTTGGAAATGCTTCCCAGATACATACTGATCTTATTAAAATCATAGACATTACATCAACATAGTGTTTGTTGCCTTGGTAAATTGTTATTCATATATATTAATATTCAGCACCTACTGCCATCATTAGATCAATCTGCTTACTCTAATGTGTTACCATGACATTTTAGAGATCCTTCTATGTATTATCATGATCAGACATCTTCCATCCTCTCAAAGACCATCATTTATCTACATCTAATAGAAATGTTCAAATGTGGATTAAAATATTATAATAATTAGATGGCATCATTAAATTACCATTGTTTTAAGATAGCAATGTAAGTTCATATGGTTCAAAATAATGACCGCTTTTAAAGTCAAATACTAAATGTTTTTGAACTTATAAACTATTTATCATATATGCACAAATAAGTACAGAGAATGAAGTAACAAATTCCAATGTATCCACCACCAAGTTTATGAGATAATCCATTCATAGAAACAGTTGAAGCTCTGTGTGTACTCCAGTTCTATCACCTCTCCTGCTCCCATTCCAAGGTCATCATTGTCCTGTATTTAATGTTTATTAGTCTGTGTATATCTAATTTAGATATTTCATATAAATTTTAAAATTCATCAAGAGGCTATGTATTGTTCTTCGCTTCCCCCCACCCTGTTCTCACACCTATAAATCTAGTTCAGCAGTTTCGGCTACTATATGGGGTTTTCTTATATGTCTCACTGTTTTCTAAATTTCTATTAGTATAAGTGTTTTATTATATGTCTCACTGTCTTTTAAATTTGTATTAGTATAAGTGTTTTAGAATTGTATGATTTTTGTATTCATTTTTTGTGTATCTCTTAAGCATAAAAGTGAAATTATTATAGGGTTGTAGAATATGTATGTGTCCTCCTTATTTATTTCCACAAAATTGCTAAATTTTGTTTAATGTTATTTTCATACCCATATTATATGCCCCTACATGTCCTACATTTTCTATGACTGTCGCAAATTTATATAATTACTTTAATTATAAGTAGCTTTATGCCTAATAGAAACGCAAGCATTCTATCTGGATATGGAAATTTTCTTTATATCATTTAATTTGAGATTAAATGAATTTGTAAATATTTTATGGAACAAAGGAAAAGAAAACATAAAATTTTACTATTTATTTATATGACTACTTAACTATTAACCAACACATTTATTTCCATATATTTAACATAGCTACATATTCATTTTCTCATGCTTGTATTTATTAAAACTATAAGCTCAAAATCTTTCTCTTTCTCTCCCCCATCCCTTCCTCTTTCCCTCTCCTCTCCCTTCTCTCCCTCTTCATACTCTTTCAGTGATATTAGACGAATTGGAGTCATACTCATTGGACATCAGAGACGAATAGTCAGCAGCATACAGACTTTACGTTTACACATGATGCACATACAGGAGAAGGGGTTTCATGTATGAAAGTACTATAAACACCTGTATTTTGTGCCTCAGCATTTCTACAAAGAAAGATATACTCTCTACAACTCATTCTTCTGATTCTCCAGACATCCCTTCACAACCCACAGTCTCCTGTTCAGACTATGGCTGCACACCTTACGTTTATGCTTCCACTCTGGATTTCAATATCCTGCTACACAGGTCCTCTCTGAATAGCCTGCAAATGAAACTCTGGCCCACTGCAGATTATCACTACATAATGATAAATAACTCAGCATGAATGTGTAACTTTGTATAGAAATGTTTGGGAAGTGTTCATGGACTTAACCTAAAGGAATGTGTTCAGGTGTGGCATCTCCAAAGATGTATGTAGCGTTTGATGATAGATAAGAAAGAAATAGTTGACCATTCTTCCATGTTTTGTGATCAAGTAGCTTCCAACTTGACATGCTTCTTTTTTGATAGTTTCGCTCAACTCTGCGGGTGTACTATTGTTTTATTTTTAATAACTTAACTGTTGGTGCCTGATGTTACAACGATTTGCAGAAATGATCAATGACTCCATGTAGTGCATTTGTGTCAGGTGTGAATACAGTATGAAGGGCATTGTTGGGGAGGGAGATGGACAAAAATACTGTGCTTTTCAATATACTAAGGCTGGGTTTGTCTATATTTTTAAATTAACTTTATAGGGTTCTACACATTTCATAGTAGGTGGTTGTTTAGAGGATTTTCCCCCTCTAATTTTTTACTAATTATGCTGTATTTCTCTAGTATGTTACAAGAATTACCCTTGGAAAGACCAAGAGTGAGTCCATTACTCTGATAGTTTTCATAGACAGACACATGGAGTAAACCTATGGCTGTTGCCTTGAATTCATCCTCACAAGTATGACAAACAATTATCAAAGCATTGAGAAAGTATATTGTTCATAATATGACCTTTTTCTTAAATAAAAGTTCTAACATAGTAGCCATAGACTAAATGGAAATGATTTACTGAATTTAAAATAGCTTGCAGTGCCCCGATGTAATAAACGCAACTAGTTGATTGATAACTGGTGTTCTTCTAACTTTAACAATTCAAATATTTTGTTCACAAAAATAAGTTATATGAACACTCTGAGGTCTTCTCAAAATCTTTTAAGAAATTTGTATGGATACCATAAACATGATATCAATAGATCTCACATTTAAGCATATATATATGCACATATATAATGTGAAAATTGCAGTCTATTGTAGTATATAAAAATAACACATCTGAGATGTGTTGTCATAATCTTCTCTGAGGCTTACAGCAAAAAAAAAGCAAATGTATTTTTCCAGTGAATTTGTCAGCTTATCAAAATAGTGCTCCTTTTAAAACAAACTCAACTATAAAATTATCTGCTCCCTTGAAACCACAAAAATTACCATCGTGATGAGTGAAGAATAAGCTGGTTATTGAAAAAAGAAAAATGCAGATCAGATTGTCTAAAGATGCAGATAGTGAACTAACTTTTATTCAATGTCAGAGACAAAGGCATCCTCTCCACAGCCCTAAATCCCTGCTGAAATTCTACGAGAGGATAAAACTTTTTCCACTTAGGGATCCTCACTTCTTTTCCTTTTAGTTTTGTTTGTAAGATTTTTGTTATACAAGATCCTTCTACATTTCTTTCGCTGATTCATCTTCCTGGTTTTGCTCCTCCTGTTGCAGCTTAATTTTTCTCATTTCAACAAAAAAAAAAAAAACATGTATAGAGATAAAAGGGTGTCTTTAGAGTATTTCTTGACTAAACAGGAAAAGAAAAGAGTGGAATTCCATCCCTTTTTAAGTAAGTGTGTCAGAAATAGCTGGTAATATTTTCTAGCCACCTTCATGCATGGCCATGCATCACTCATAGACTCTCGGCAATTTGCTTGATACATTTACGCAAATCTGGATACATTTAGGAGAAATACAAAATTTCCATATTTATCTGTCTTTAAATATCTATTAAATGATAACAAATGATTAAATTTATTAATCATATATATTTATTTTTATAAAACAGCAAAAAGGTATTTAGAAAAATAAGAAATAGAATAATATGGTCCATCATAGGACTCTGTCTACAGCATCTGTATACCTTGATGAAATAAATTCTATAGAAGTATTTAAAATTCTGTGGGATTTACATTCAGTAATGGCAACATTAAGAATCTGTTAACAGTTTTCATTTAAAAGTGTGATGATGTAATTCTATTTCTAGTTAATTTGCATTTCTACATATGTCTTTCCTGATTTATTAAAACATTCTCTTTCTATTCTCTAATCCCATGTCCTCTTCCAAGTTTTGTAAAATTATGTTTATTTACCAAGCTATGAGCATGATAATGTCAAGTGTAATATGAACTTCATTATGGACAGAACAAGGCAGAAATATGTGCAAAATTAAACATAAACATTAAAATATAAGAATATTTCTTTGCTGCCTAATGGTCATGTACCTTGTGATCCAAGAGAAATTAAGATCTCAGAACATAGCTGGGCAGTGGTGATGCATGCCTTTAATCCCAGCATTCAGGAGGCAGAGGCAGGCGATCTCTGTGAGTTCAAGGTCAGCCTGGTGTACAAGAGCTAGTTCCAGGACTGGCTCCATAGCTACAGAGAAACCCTGTCTCAAACAAACAAACAAACAAAGATCTCGGGATGTTAATGGTTAAAATATCAAATGAAGATGTCAATATAACATGAAACATTCTGAGATTTTCCCATTCTGAGGTTTACTTGTGCCTGTGCTCAATAACTAAATTTATTTGATACATACAATCATAAGATAATTATCCAAAAATGAGCTAATGACTTTCATAATTATAGTTAGGAATTATCCCTTATAACTAAAAATATACATATACATTATGTACTTGCTTTTAAGAAATCTTAATCAATTCTAATGAGTGAGTTCTTAGAGTTTTGAAAATCAGACCATGTAATTTTTTTTTTTATTCTCTCAAAGTCAACTTCTGGTCTATAGCCAAAAACGTAAAACGAATATACAATCAAGAACAAAGATGGTGTATTGAAATCATTCAGCTAAAAAGTATCTGAAATGATGACAGTGTAACAGGAAGGAAGAATTATAGAAAATTTGCAAGATTGTTCTACATCTGCTGATAAGTGTGTTACACATGCTATAATCACAAATTTATTATACTGCGTATCACTCCCTAAAACCTA
Organism: Microtus pennsylvanicus; assembly: GCF_037038515.1. NCBI lineage: Eukaryota > Metazoa > Chordata > Mammalia > Rodentia > Cricetidae > Microtus > Microtus pennsylvanicus. The sequence goes on along the minus strand of NC_134579.1, from coordinate 727,073 downwards.
CCCAGCTGTAAACTGGATAAGGCAGCCTTCCAGTTACAACTCAAAAGCCTCTAATAGCCCACAATAGAAAAAAGCCAAATTTAATCTGTGAAAAGTAAAGTTTTATAAAGTTCTCTATGGCAGTGATAGTGAAGAGGAAATTACATATCATCCAACCTGTGTTCTAAATGTCTCTTTTGATATCTTTCAATATTAAGTGTACACTCTAGGAGAAAAATCAGTTAACATTCATCTCAAGATTTTTACCAGTATTGTCTCTTTTTCTATTCCTTTATTAATGTTTTCAGCCCCCATCCAATCGCTTTTCTTTCTCAGGTTCTATCAATGTACTCATTATATCAGTATAGCAAAACACAGCAAGTCTAAAAAAAGCCTTGTAAATTTCCATGGAAGCAGCTGAATGGCAGGGTAGGTTGAAAAAATTATCTATTGGGTCTTTGCATACAAATGGGAGCCCTTCAAATTAGAAAGTGTGAGTTCTGACTTTGCCTAACAGAAAATTAAGCACAAGGGAAAGAAATTAAAAATAGAATATTGCTTCTGTATCTTCAGTTAGTTAAGTCTAATATTAAATAAAAAGAAATTAGTATTTTAATAACCCAGTCTTAACTTAGGAAATCTGTGTCTTTAAACATAAAAAGGCTTAAAGCAGATGCGTCAGTTGTTACATTATGATCTCCTTAACTTTCATAACTTGAATTTCATGCAGTCAAATAAACTCATATCTATAATTAATCAAACATATTTGATACTTTATTTAAACAGAAGAGGAGTAGATTAGGTACAACTGGGGACGTTCATTTGTCTTTCATGTGTTCAAGTCATACTTTTCCTTTTTATGATCAACATTCCCAACATCCTTTCTCATTTTTATATTGTTCGGAAAAATATACGTTTTATTTACCATAGTTGAATAAAACAGTGTGTTTCCCATACACATAATTATGTTTTCACAAAAATGAATTTAAGTACACTGTTGTTGGCCACTCTTAATCCCTGAGTTTAAAGTTTAGATTGGAGCCTGGCAGTTTGCTATAGTGACTCCTTCATGTGGGATTAGATCTTGCTCTAGAATAAATCTAAACAAGTGGGAGTTAGTCAAGTGTGAAGTGCATGTTAATTTCCCATCAGAAAGATAAATTTTGAAACTTGGAATCTCTTAAAATTCTTCCCAAAGACCCATTACTTTTTTTTGGTAGTGGAAATCATGCTTTGTGGGTTCTCTAGGATCTTACCATCAGAAGTCAGTTCATATATGAACTTATTCTTCTGATAGCCTGTAAAAACATCATTTCATTTCAAACCAAACCTGAAACTAATATCATACATGAGCTAATTTTTCTAGTAGATGTAATAATATGCACTTCAAAGTTTACACAAAATCCTTTCCAACAGGATCTGTTAACCAGGGAAAGAAATGATTGTCCATAACTAAAATGAACAGAGTCAAAGGGAAGAAAAACCTTATATTGCATAAAAATAAATGTCCCATCTTCATCTTACTGTTTCCATTAAAAGTCAAGATTTAGGCATATGCTTTAAAGATTTATTAGAAAAACAGTAGGGTTTTGTTATACAAAGATGTGAAATTAAACATATGTCTCCTGGGAATAAAGTTGGAACGGTCTAGAAGACACAGATCATCCAGACATAATTGAACTAACCTCTTTTACTGACTAGTAGTTAGATTCAAATTATCACTAGATCAAATTATTTTGAGCATCTTTATAATTTGGCTTGACTTATATATAACGAAGCTTGAGTTCTTTAATCCTGGATCAAGGGTTTTCTCTTTTGTTGGCAGATTTCTCTTTTGAAGTAACAGAATGGATCTAAAAGTTTAGCTTTTCAAGTTACTGAATTTTAAAATAAAACAAGTTAAGAGAGCTTCATTTTCTAAGGGAGGTAAAGGACTTCTAAAACACTTCAATTTTTCCAAAAGAATTTGACAATTAGAATATCTGTACATCTCAGAGATGTCAAGTCACTTCCACATTATTATATTTTACACTATTCTAATGAAAGCAATTTTTACAAACAAAACAACGTCCTTTCTTAAATTGATATACTCATTAGTCACACTACCATTTTTCTTCAAAAGAGAATCTTTGATTTGTTTCATATTAAGAGAAATTTTCTCACATAGCAGAGACAGTGGAAAAAAAGAAATTTTCAAAGGATAATTCCCCTATCTTAAGAACAATCATTTTATGTTAAGAATAGCAAAGCCACTAAAGAATTATTACCTGTCAAACAGGATAAAGGATAATGTAATACAGAGAGTTCTGCATATTAGGAAGGTGTACCATTGAGCCACATTCATCCCAAGGGGAAACTGTTTTCATTTTGTATTAGCAAAGAAGGTACAGGTTAACTACACATTTATCCCACAAATTGTAAATTCAATAAGTATTTATTCTATTAATAATACTCTTTCAAGTAACACATCTGTTCTTAACCATGTTTGTACATCATATTTATATCTTCTATTGGCCTTTAATTTGTCACAATAGCATTTTTAGTTGGTATGTTATCAAATCAAAGAGGAATTCAAAATAACTAAAATGCTATTTCAGGATCCATACTCAGTTGGCTCAGGATCTTCAATTCAATAGCCCTCATTAAAGGAAGATCCAATGCTGTCTCCACATAGTCCATGATTATAAAGAAAACTCTGGGGACATAAGAATTATTGTTTTCCATATATCCTGTTCAGATTTTATATTTAGTCCTAATCATAATTGTCTACATGAGGTAAACATGAACTTGTGTATGAAGCAATATTGATATGAACTGTTATTGTTTGTGTTTTTGTGCTGGTGCTCCAACCCAAGGCAAGCACTCTACCACTGAGTTACTCCCCCAGCTGACATCAGAACATTGCAGTACAGTTTGTTCGTATCTGTAATGCCTACATAAGACATGCTTCTGTTTTCTCTCTTCTAGAAAGAGCCAATAGCATTTGAAGTGTTTGAAATCATGGTACAAGTGTGAAAAAAAGCCAGTTCCTAGAAATAAACTACACTACACATTTCCAAGGTTTTATCTGTAATGCTCTGCGGCTTCTGGAATGTCACAAATCTTTTCTACGTTGAGTTATTCGTAGACTTAGCTGCTTGTGCTTTAGACAGAGCTTGCTTTAACATATTTTTCATTTAAGCCTATCTTCATTCAGTCTGAAAGTCTGAAATACTATAATTCTATTGCCTCAATTTAACAGGGGATAATATTCTCTCTTTATAGTTCTGAACTGTAGATATTATTATCATATCCATGATGAAATTTCAGCTGGGCATGCTTTATTAGTTATCATACATTTGTTTTCCGTCACTAAATCTTCTTCAAATAAGGTCGTTAAAAACTCTAAGAAAATAAAAGCTAGTAGCCACTCACTCGCTAAAGAATTTGTAAATGAATGAGTTGTTTTCCCATCAAAGTGGTTGATGTGATCACTGTTAAAATATATTATCTAAAAAATATCATTGTTATATATGCTCAAAGTATTGTTGAGACAATGCTGAATATTAAGACAATAAATGAATATTAAGGCTTTTAAATTTTTCTGCATTATATGGAAAGCAAAGTTTAATGTATATGAATGTTTTTCATGGGAACTTTTAATTTAATATGTTCTCTCTTCCTGTACTATAGTTGTTCTTCAAGGGAAATTATATTAATATATTGATACTATGCAAATCTCTCATTTTCTTTATTTAAAAGCATGGAGCTTCTGTTCAATTTCATAGTTTTTAATTAGTTCTTTGAGAGTGGAAAAATATAAATAAAACTTGCAATGGTAGCATTTTCAGTGAGAGGGGCACACTATTGGAATGGTAGTAACAGAAATGAACATGAGGAAAGCTTGATTTTAAAGGTCACTGAATGTGTTTCATTTCTGTTATCATACTAATCATTTCGTTATTATGACCCCCCCCCAGATTGTGACATTGAAAACCTGTGTGTAGAATATAAATACCTTTGGGAGATTTTCTTTTCCATTAACTTAGTTTTCATTTTGTGTGCAAAGAAAATATCAACAGTTTTAATTTTGTTTTGAAAGGGTAATTTTCAACTAGCAATTGTTGCTAAAATGTTGGCTTTACTTGTAATAACAGCATACATGAAAGGTTTCAAGCATATCAATAATTATAACTTTAATACAGAATGTTACATACAAGCAAGCCAAAAGCTAGGAAAAAGAATAGTTTATGTTAAAGTGGTTACTTCATTTAAAAAGAAAACTATCAGAAAAGAATCAGTTAACATTACGTCATGTTGTTCTCGCTTGTAATTTTGAAACAAATGCATTTTGAGGATGTGAATATTTAATGTAAATAACTCTACTCATTTTTGTGAAAATATATATTGACATTGAACTAGAAAAAATATCTTATGAAAACACCCAAATTAAACAACTATTTTTTAAAATATACTAGAAGGCTGTGGTCGTATTTTAATGTTCTTCTATTAATGCATTGATTTCTAAGAAATGTAAGCAAAATGTTTTTAAAATATTAATTCATGAAATGTGACTGTCAAAATATTTTATACATGTTAGTGAATTACCCAATTCATGGATTTATTTTTTACTTCTGTCATAAATTTTTTTAAAAGAGTATCTAAAAGATATTGAAGAGCTGACATGAAAGGGTTTACATTCAACATACTCTTAACTAGTTACTTATATTTTACACAATATTAAATGTTTTTAAAATGTGGTATCTTCCTATAAATTTTATGAGATACTTTTGTTTTTATGAGTCACCCTTGAACTTTAAGTACTTATATTCTTTATTTCCCCCGTTGCTTTCAGAGTCACTCCTTAAGAGCTTGGATTTAAAGAAGGCAATGGTTTTCTTTAGTCCATTTTTTGAAATCGAGTCTCCCCAAGTAGCCCAGGCTGTCTTCAGTATCCTCCACTGCTGTCCCTGGGGGGCTGAAAGTACAGAATTGAGTACCAGAATTGCAGCTGCATGTTTTATATTTTCATCCAATCACATAACGTTAGGAACTTTTCAGTTCTCGAAAAGTTGAAACCAAATGTCATCATAGTAGCTACAATTTCTTTTTTCAAAGGATTCTTCTTTTATCTTACACTAGTCAGTTATCCTATAAGGTCAGCTAGAAAAAGCAAATTGCTTTGCTTTCCACAAGAAGAAAGTGAATTTTGTATAGTAATGTTTAATTTTTCTAGTAATTTTTTAACTTATGTTTATCTTGTGTTTAACATTTCACTGAATAGGATGTTCAAACAGAAGCAAATAAATATTCAATTTTATATAATCTGTTTAATCTCTTTCCAAGTTTCCAAAGCCCTCTGAAAAAGTTAAAAAACTGCATTCTCCTATTTTACAACTTTAACCACTCTACATTAAATATAGAATTATCTATAATTTAATGTAAATGCTGAGAATAACATGATATGCCTAATTTTGTATCCTATCTGTACTATGTAATATTTAAAACAATAGGGAAATAAAGAAAATAATGTCAGTTTACTCACCCAAAACTGTAAAAATCACTCAACTTATTAAAATAAGTATATATACTTACATGCAGATTTATTTTAAATGTGTTTATTATAAATACAGACATCCAGCAATGCACTAAGGATTACAGATGGACAAGACAAGCAAGGGCCAATAGCATAAAATTGACATTTTAATAGTAAAGATACACAATCCCATGTGTTGTGACAATCATGTTACATACATGTTACAGTAAGTGGTAAAATAAATTGGTACAGATATGATATCAAACTTCAATCTGGAAAAACATAGAAGAAACATCCATGAGAGAAGCAAGGACAGAGTTACAGGTAGAAGGAGGAGCTAACAGTCAGGAATTTGGAGTGTGGGAGAATACAGAGAGTACGTATAGCAGTAGTAGTAAGGAAAAATACAGAATCAAAGTGCGTGAACAAGGCTGCAGTAGTTTAATAAAAAGGGTAGCTCATGTTAGAGTAGATATGCTGAAGACAGAGACAAGTTGAAGAGTTTGGGATGATTTAAAACCAGGTTTACTCATCAGTAATTGGAATTGGGATTGGGAATGAGGGATGAAGAGACAGAAAAGACAAAACTAAATTTGCATTTGGGGAACCAGCAATTAATTTAATGACAGTGTGTAGGAGCATTGGAGGGGAAAATCAAGTTTGGTTTTGGCTACGCGGTGCCAGAAATAAACAGTAGATATTCAAGTGGAACTATTATGTAGGCGGCTGTGGTCTGGGAGATAACTCAGCACTTGCAAGCTTGATAACGAGTTTAAGCCCAAGGATCCCTGTTTTCCAAAACCTAACATAATCCCACAGCTGGTAGATGTAGTCAAGAAGATCCCTGAGGCTCGCTGGTCAGCCAGTTCAGCCGTAAGTTCCAGGTTAGTGAAAGACCCGTCTCAGCAGCTGAGGAAGGACACTCAGATTGTCATCTGTCCTCTACATGCACAGGCACACACAAGTGTGCACATATACATACAGTTGTAAACCGCTGTATCTGAGAGTTTAAAAGAGCTCCTAAGACTGAAGATCAGAATTGACATTCAATAGTCTATATAGCAGCATTTATATTTTCAAACCAAGAACCCTTTACAGTAGATAGAAAACGATACCCAGGACTGAGCTTTAAAAAAATTTCAGTGCTTAGGGTTTAGGCAGAGAACAAGAAGTGACCAAAGTAAGCCACGAAGTAAAAAGATAAGGTACAGAAAAGAGAAATACCGTTGATTGAGTGTTTTAAGTCAAGACCAGGGCTAGAGTGATGGCTTAACAGTGTATACTGCTCTGGCAGAGTACCTGAGTTTGGTTTTAGCACCGGCATTCAGGAGCTCACAACAGTTGCCTATCACTGTAGCTCCAGGGAATCTGAAGCCCTCTTCTGATCTCTGGAAGCATTCCCACACATGTGCACATACACAGATACATATACATACAAAGTTAAAAATAACAAAAATAAGTCTAAGAGAAAAGAAAAATGAGTCAAGATCACAACAAAGTCATTGGATATGGCAACTTTGTCCAGAACGCGCTCTCTAAAGTCCTTACTGAGGGCAGTCTCGACGAAACAGTGAAGTCAAAGCCTGCCTGGAAAGGACTGAGAAGAGAAATACAAATTGGAACTGGAATCTGTGAACAAGTCTTCAGAAGTATTTGTTGTGACAGAAGTCAGGAGAAATAGGACTGTAGCAAAAGAGCTCTGGGGTCAAGAGAATTCTGGGCTTTGTTTTCTGTTTTGTTTAGATGAAGGATGTTAGAGCATATTTACATACTAATGAGAGTGATTTGGCAGACTGGAAACTGATTATGCAGGAGAGAAGATAATTACAGAAAGAGGCTGAAGAGGTAGAAGGTTTGTTGGTATTCAAGCAAAGTGTAAAGGTTACTTTTAAAAGGAACAGGTCCACAGGACTCCAATGCAAGGGAAGGGATTATGCACTGTGCAGCTAAATTGGTAGATCTGTGGTAAAAGGCAAAGATGTTTTCTGAGTAGTTTGATATGAACAAGAAAAGTCATTGTAGGGTTTGGGAAGGAAGAGGAGGTTGAAAAAGAGGTATGTAATTTGTTAAAGTAGAAAGGTGAATACATATAATTTGTATACACAGATTTGATTGAATTTTATGTATAATAAACAGTGAGGAAAACATAAAATATCTCAAAGGCATCTTCATCATATATATCTTATTAGAAGTCCTGACAGTAGGTTTTTCAAGGACTCTAAAGAGTCTTCTTTGTCCAGATCATAGAGATTGAGGACTTCTCAAGGGTGTGAGTATTTCTTCTGTTTTCTTATGTATGCTTGCCTATTACAGGGTATATGACAGCAATACTTCGTATATATTCTATTTGAAAAGCTATAAAAATTAAAATTACTTTAGTCTTGAAAGAGGTATGGTGTTTATTTAGGCTGTCAATATTTTCAAATTCTATTGGTGGTGTTAAACTCCCATAAAAATTTTAAAAAGAAAAAAAGTTATGCAGATATTAACCTTCTAGGATAAATTACTTGTTTTGTTTCCAATAGAAAGCACTAAAATATTTTTGCCATTTAGAAGTACAAGGGCAATATAAGGTTGTTTTGTTCATTGTCCCCCTCAACTTAATAGACAGGATTTTTTTTTTTAACAGTGCGTGGTGCTTCATTTCTGGATAAGCTGTATCTGACATGTGGGAATTTAAAGATGCATATATCTTCTTTGGGCTTTATGTGAAATTAGATTGTGACTAATGGGATAAGATTGTTGTCCAGATTTTTGCAGTTCTAGCATAACCAAAATATAAAATGTAAGTATACATGTAAATGTTTATCTGCATCAACACTTTATTTAGTGGACACCTCAAAAGTTAAATGGTAGACATTTCAATGCACTCAAAATATTAAATATGAAAGTCTTTGCAAAACAAATCCTAAAATAATACTAAATTGTATATTTCTTTCATTTTAATTTTTTGTGTTTTGAGATAGGGTTTCTCTGTGTGACAGTCTTGACTGTCCTGGAACTCGTTTTGTATGCAGATCAGGCTTGACTCAAATTCACAGAGATCTACTTGCCCTGCCTCCCAAATACTGGGATTAAAGACATGCACCACCACCGCCCAGCTAAGTAGTGTATTTCTATAAAATAACAAGATAACATCTGTCTAGAATGACATATTTAATCCATCACAAAGATTATATTTGACTAATTAAAAACTGAAGCCAAAATATTTTCTGTCCATATGTTAAAGACATGTAAAGACTTGTCTTTGTAAACTGACTTGAAGCCATTTATCCTCAAATGTTAGCATTATAGCCATCTTTTCTTGCAAGAGGGTATAGATCTGCTTGTGACCCTACAAGGAAGGGCAGCACCACATTAGGTTTTCTCAGTTTGGAATCATATCACTATTTAGGGCATATATGTTTCCTCCCAGGTTGCTTACACAGTCTATGTTTTCTTTTTAGTTGTAATTACAATATGGTAGAGACACAAATGTAAGTAATCGAACTGCAATCCCACCTACTACCTACTTGATCACAGCAGTGAAACAGTCCAGAGTGATTGGAAAGTGGTACTATTTTTCATCTTATAAAAATCTACTATAATAGTCCATGTAAATTTTCATGTGCTGGCATGCATACAAGCTAATGGGTGTTAGAGAATGTCCAGTTTTCAATATGAGGGATTGTTTATGGTAAATTGCATTATGTATGTCATATATTTGCTGAAAGAATATGGTGTTTAGCAAAACGACCTGCTGAACAACATAGTAAGATTTTTGTACAGAGTACAAATTGCTAATTATTGTATTTATTTTCTATCATTTCCTAAAAGGCATTATCAGGGTCTTACAAATGGAGAAAGCTGTTTATTAAAATACATATTACCAAATAAAAGTTACAGTTTTCGTGGTTGAATTTGTGATGTTTTGAACTGTTATATACAAGTATATTATTGAAATTTACTTTTAAGTATATACTTCTAGGAATTGTTTAGAAGATTTATAATTCTGTATGCAAAACATACAAATTTTTTATGTATTTAATCTTAATTTTTTACTTTTTTAAAACAATCTTATTATTTTACATACCAATCCCAGTTCCCTCTTCCTTCCCTCTTCCCACTCCAACCACCTTCCCCTAAACCCCCTCCCCAACCATTCCTCAGGGAGGGTGAGGCTTCCCATGGTGAGTCAACAAAGTCTGTCAGATTACTTGAGGCAGGACCAAGCTCTTTGTCCCTATATCTAGGCTGAGCAAGGTATCCCTCCATAGGGAATGGGCTTCAAAAAGCCCTAGGGATAAATGCACTAGGGGTAAATACTGGTTCCATGGCCAGTCACCCCACAAACTGCCCAGTCACACAACTGTTACCCACATTCAGAGGGCATAGTTCAGTCCTATGCAGGTTCCCCAGGTGGCAGTAGAGAGTCAGCTGTTTCGGTGGATATCTTCATTATGGTCTTCATCTCTTTGCTCATATTATTGCTCCTCCCCCCCCTCTCTCTCCCCGACTAGACTCCAGGAACTACACCCAGTGCTTAGCTGCATCTCTGCATTTGCTTCCATCAATTAAAGGATGAAAGTTTCTATGATGACAATTAAGATAGTCTTCAATCTGCTTACAGGGAAAGGGCAGTTCAGGAACCCACTCCACTATTGCTTAGAGTCTTAGCTGTGGTCATTCTTGTGACTTCCTGGGAATTTCCCTAGTGCCAGACTTCTCATTAACCCCATAATGGCTCCTTCTATCAAGATATCTCTTTCCTTGTTCTCCCTCTCTGTCCTTCACCCAACTCGATCTTCCCAATTCCTACTGCTCTTTTTCCCCCTTACCTTCTCCTCTCCCTCCACCCCTTGTAATTTTTCAAAATAATTAGACTTTGAGGTCTAGACATAAATTCACACATATCACTATAATGAACGGATGCATATTTTTGTAGTGATTTTTTGTTTTGTTTTGTTTTTCGAGACAGGGTTTCTCTGTAGCTTTGGTGCCTGTCCTGGAACTAGCTCTTGTAGACCAGGCTGGTCTTGAACTCCCAGAGATCCGCCTGCCTCTGCCTCCCTAGTGCTGGGATTAAAGGCGTGTGCCACCACCGCCCAGCTTTGTAGTGATTTTATACTGACAAATATTTTATAAGACTTCGATGAATAAAATTATGTATTACAGAGGTAATTTTTTTCACATGCACATACGGCACACACACAATATCAACTGCTCTAACAAATCTTTACATCACTACCCATTGCAAAATTTCCAACAAACTATAAATCAGGGAATTTTCAGATTCCTTAGAAGTTGTTGATAAGAAAATACATCTGCACTATTCTGAGTTGAGTAGAAGTAACAAAACCAATGTATCTCTCTTTTATGATTGTTGAACCATACCTCCAACAAGCCACTTTGATATGAAAGGTGGTAAAAAGATGTCTGAAACTCTCTTAGACGTGTCTTAAGTAGACTTGAGAAAATTGCATACTGTTTTAAAAGCTTGCTGTGCTCACAATAAAATCAAGAAAGTCACACTAACTTTATAAGTCAAATGGAATAATTAAAAGTCATGTTTCTGGGTATACTCAAGATAAGTTACAGCTGCCAATCATCAAAACACTAGATGTAAACATCTGAAATATTTACATTGTTTTAGGGTTCATCTTTTCAACATTTCCTAGATTGCCAAAGAAAATTTAGTTTAGGTGTGAACTCTTTAATAACAACAAAATAGCATATCAACTGTCAGGAGCCATTTCCTCCTAGGATTATTGCAGGAACCATCACCCTGGGGAGTCTGCAGAGAACCCCACACCCATAATTGTGTTAAGAATCGTTCTATTGACAGAGCCTACCCCACACCCAAATTGGCTGTTAATGGAGAGCTATCTGTTAGGGGAACCCGCCCCACATTCCAAACTATCTAGAGAACTAGGTGTGTCATCTCCTAGTTGTGACTTCCTGGCCTACGTGACCTGACCGAAGGTAACCTCCTGGACCACGTGACCAACATGAACCATGCAGCAAGAGCCCAGGCCCCTGTGCCCACCCCCCAACTCCTTACCCTATATAAGCTGTACCCCATCTCTAATAAACGGAGGCTCTGACAAACTTAGCATAGCCTCATTCCACTCTCTCAGCTCCTATCTTCCAGATAGTGCCTCTCCGGGACCCTGGAATAACTGAACTGCCAGGCGGGTTACAACCCCTAGACTAAGTAACCCGCCAAGGCAATCTACAATCAACTACACTTCCCTAAAATAATTGTTTGCCTTTTGCTGTGAAAATCATCTTAGTTGGGGGTGCAGAGATGGCCCAGTGATTTGAAGCACTTGTGGCTCTTGCAGAGGAACTAACACACACGTGATGGCTCACAACCATCTCTAATTCCAGTCACAGTAGATATGGTGCCCCTTTCTGTCCTCTTCATGAAGCAAGTACTCATGTGGTGTGTACACATATAAGCAGACAAAACAGACATAAAATTATGAAGACCAATAAAATATTTGTGAAATATCATCTAAGCTTACTGTAAAGCTGGTTGTTCAGTCTGTCTCTTATATTTCTAGTTTCTTTCAAATGTTTTTTATCAAGAAAAACTGAACTCAGCTTAAAAAGGGCAAAAAAAAATCTAGCTATGTCTAAGGGAAAAACATTGCATAAGCAAATAGACATCCATATTCTGTCAAATCACAACATTCAGGATCAAAGAGAAGTGTTTAATGCACTTTGAGTCTGAAGTTAAAGGACAACCGCTTCAGGGATTCAGGACAAAGGAAAGTATTTATTAAACACTTGCTATTGGTCAGACATAAATACTTTTCTTTATTCCTCAAAACCACTAGACAAAGTAACTTTTTGAAGATGAACTATACAGATTTTAATTTTCCTAGACCACAAAGTAAATATAACATATTTCCATTATCTATTTTAACGAGGACATTCATGCAATTGCTATATATACATGTATATATATAAAACAAACCGATATACACACATGTATTATCATATATATATATATATATATATATATATATATATTACCATATACATAGGAGTGTATAAGTTTTGTTCATTCGGTTTGATTTTTGCCTTGCAAGAGCCAGGAGGCCAGAATTATGCCTCATTCCATGTTATGAACACCTGGGAATTTGGAAAGGCAAAAGAAAAAGCACTCCATGATAATGCACGTACAGGTGTCTTTACCATCATCTCTTTAACAGAATTCCTTTCAGTCTCTTTTTTCATCTCCATAGTCAAATTATTAGGCCAAATTAAATCACTAAATATGGTAGTTAAACATACCTCTAGCCAGGGAAAAGGTAAAATAACATCTCACAATTATGCTAACAAGTGAAATGAAGAGATGAACTTTAATAAAAAAAAATGTAGAGATGAAATTTTTTAAATACAAGTTTGTCATGAAAGTCATCCCTTGAGAAATAGGACGGTGGAAACAGACAGCTTGAAAGACTGACAAAAATTCTGTAGAATTTAAAATTGCTGTATTGGTAGCCTGACCATTGGGGAGCAATATAAATATGAGAGAACGTGTCTATACAATATCTTTCAATTAGTACAATTTACTTCCATAGCTATAAATTCCAAGTGAATTTAAAAAGGTCACTTCAAGTATTGATTAGCAAATGCCTCTGGCTCTCTGATCCTGAGGACAGTAATCACAAATTCATGCGGTAGAGGGGGGGTGGGTGTTCATCTCTCCAGAACAACAGAAAGCTAAGAGTCAGGGCCAGGATCACACTTTCTTTGCCAAATAATGCCTCTGGACTTTAAAAAAAAAAAAAAAAAGTTGACTATGGTTTTACACGTTTTCTCCTCTCCCGCCCATGCCAAGTACTATACTTCTGCGGGACTCGCTCTCAGGCCTAGCTGAGCCCGGGGAAAGGTCTGGGCGATGGGAAGCAGAACCACATCTGTGCAGATTCTCGCTCCACACCACGCCGCCCTCTGCGGTTGAGTGGCAGTCACCCCAAATCTGTGCCAAACCACGGGGGCCAGGAGGTCGTCCCTCCGCCAGAGATGCGCGCGCAGCTAAGCCCCCAGCGCACTACCCGGCAAGCTGTGCGCCGGCCTACAACTCCCAGCAGGTTCCTGCAGCGAAGGCGCTACCCCTCGGCTCCCAGCGTATTGCCGGTTCCCCGTGTCTTCTGTGCTCACTCTCTCTCTATTAGAACTCCCCTGCGGGAATCGGGCCATTTTTTACCCAGTGTTCTTCACCGCAGAAATCAGAACGCAGCAGCGGAGGCGTTACAACGCCCGAGGGGGCGTGGCTTTGGGAACCGGAAGGAGCTCCTGTTGCCAAGGGAACGCGGCGCGCCTTGGATTCCTGCTCAGCCCCTGATGCTCCCATCCGGGCAAAAGCCGCCGGTTCCCCCAACTTGTAGGAGAGGCTGTGCTCCAGACAAGGGAACCTTCCTACGGGGGCATAGAGAGGAAGGCTGAGGCTTCTGCCCGCGGAAAGAGTGCGTCAATTCCTGCCTTTGCCAGCCCCTTGGCCTTTGGATTGCCTTCAAAGATCAGGTATCTCCGCTCCCACCCGGCTTTTTGCCTGTCTTCAACTCATTCTCTGTGTTATCTCTCAGATCTGTTGGGTATAATTTTCCACACTCTCACTTCCACCCTCGTTAAGTACACACTACCTTGCTGCTGTGGTTGTAGTGCGGTGGAACCGTCGCCAGGATCCATTACTTCAGAAAGTTCCCGCTACCTGATTGTAGCCATATCCACCCCGGTAGCCAAGGGCCACCCTCTCCGTGTCCCATTTAGAATAAGTTATTGCCCATGTTTTTCAATCCGAACGAGTTACTGTTTTTTATTTGTGGGATGGAAAAGTAGAAAAGTTTATATGATGAATACCAAGAAGCCTCGAAAATGTATTGAACTTCCTTTGGAAGCTGTTTGTTTGCTTGCTTGCTTGCTTGCTTGCTTGGTTGACTTTAAAGCTGCCCACGACGGACTTTTTATACGATGTGTGAATTATTTAGTTGAAATTTCATCATCAAAAATTTTAAACTGAATAAGAGTGTTTAATTGCGGTAGTAAGAATGCAGCAGCCCATTCTCCCAACGTGCTTAAAAGTTTACAAAGTAGCATTTCTGGAGTTTTCTCTGCCTGATCTCATCTCTCTCTGCAGCTTCCTTCCAAGCCTCTATGTGTGGATAAAATGCTAATTCCTCGGTGCTTTTCTGGCAACCAGTAATCCTTTGGAAAGTTAATTCTCAGAAAGCAGCTAAGAGAATTTGACTGATGTATATATAAAGGGCAGGAGTGAGATGAGGAACTAAAAAATATCAGCTAGACTGTGAACAACCTTGAAACGTGTGCACAACCCACTGCCTTAAACACTGAAGGACAGAAAGGTTTGACGATCTGAAAAGTCACACAGGAGTAGTGCAGTGCCAGTGGTCAAACCTACGCGTTCTTGATTCCAATACAAGAGTTGTTTCATTTAAAAAGTTTACTTTAGATATCAATTCTGCCAATGTTATACAGTACATACAGTAAGACTTTTAAAGCAGAAGGTATATTGTTTTCCTAATAAAAGCCAATATGCTGTGCTTCCTATCCGTTAAGGCAGTCTTGTCTCAACTCACTATCAGCTTTCTACCTAGTTCTTAAACAAAGATGAAAATAAATCGTTAGAGATTTTAGTTTTAGCGCCCCCCCCCCGTGTGTGTGTGTATTTGTTCATGTAGTGTCCTGTCTACTGAAGCCAGAAAAAAGTGTGACTACCCCTGGAACTGGAGTTACTGGTACTTGAGAATTTCATTCCTTGGGTGTTGGGAACAAAACTCTGGTCCTCTGGAAGATCAGCAAGCCCTCTTAATGACGGTGTGGTCTCTCCAGTAAAATTTTTCATTTTTTTCTTTCTCTATTTACAATGCTTAAGATCAAACCTAGCCCTTTTGCACATCGCAGGCAAGCACTTTATCATTTGGCTACATACTTATTTCCCAAGATAATATACTTTTCTTTAGAAAATTTAAATAGACATGAGTTGCGAAAAAGAGTGTAAAACTAATTTTTACACTAAGAATCTATGCTAAAATGATTAGCACAGTAGAGTACTTAATAGCAAATTAAAATTAAAATGATAAATATGAGTTGTTTCATATCACAAGATAAAATAGATTCATTAAAATGTCAACTTTTAAGCTAGGACTCAAAGAAATGTGTTGAAATGAGCTTTTAAAATCTAATATGAAAAGGTTTTGAGCTAGCATAAAGGAGTTACCTAAGATTGAACCCATCCTTTGGATAATAAATAAGCTTTTTTTGTAGGCCCCACCCTTGAGGGAGGCACTGCACCTTGTAGGCACTAATTGGTTGAAGTCTCCCAAAGGCACTAAGCAAAATGTCAACTATACAATCACTTTTCTTATGCCTTTAAGTTAAAAGCTTCCTATTGATTACCTTGCTATAGCTTTACTTCTCAGCATCCCTTGCTTGGAGTGCTATAGAACAAAAACATTTGAAAGGAGCTGTAACATGACAGATTTGTGTGACCTTAAATGAACATGAGAATCAATGAAGTGAATTACTGCCTCAGGAACTTTGGAAATTTATGTTGAGAGAGTAAGGGAAACTCTTCAGTACACAGGTATATTGTGGCAGTACTGGAAGGGTCGGGTGGTTAGCAAGAGGAGTATTTTTCTTCTCCTGTCATAGTAATATTTAGGGTTCGATGAAACCAAATGAAGTTCCTTTAAAAGCTTTGTTTTGAGATGTGGAGTGTAAATTTAACAGTACTTTCATTGAGGGAAAGGAACAGACAGAAAACTGCTCAAAGCAAGTAATATATTAGCTGAAGTTTTATTTGGCTTCAAGGTACGTCTGTCTTAGATTGCTAATGGAATTTGTTTTCTGAGGGCTCATTTTGGGGAGTTCTTTAAAGTTTGCTTTAGATGGTTATATAATTTGGATTTTTAAAGTATAATATTTTAAATTTATTCTTTAAGAATTTTATACTTTTAGGTGGGTGGTGGTGGTACACACATTTAATCCCAGCACGTGGGAGGCAGAAGCAGGTGGATCTCTGTGAGACTGAGACCAGCCTGGTCTACAAAGCAAGTTCCAGGGCAACCAAAACTGTTACGCAGAGAAAAGCTGTCTCGGGGGTGGGGGAAGAAAGAAAAAGATTTTATACTTGTGTACAATGCACAATGGATTTTGATTATCTTCAGTACTGTTCCCCAACTCCAGCTCTACCTAGACACTTCCTTCATGTTGCCCTCCCAACTTTATTTCCTCTTCTTTCTGTTCTTTTGAAGTAACCCAGTGAGCACAATTAGTATGCTATTACGCTCATGGGTGTAGAGCCATCTGCATGGGCAACCAGCCAATGGCTGCATCCCTGGAGGAAACTGTCTTTCCCTAACAGCCATCAACTGCCAATAGCTTCTGTGGTAAGCTTTTCCCTAATTCATGCTGGAATGCTGACTGGCTCGGGGAGTTCTTGTGTAGGCAATCACAGCTGCTAACAGTTCATGAGTGCATTGGCCCTATCATACCCAGAAGATTCTGCTTGGCACCCCACTCCCCAACTTCAGGCTTGTATAGCCTTTCTGCCTCCTCTTCCAGAATGTTCCCTAAGCCTAGGGAGGTGCGGCATGGTATAGACAGATGTTCCATTTAGAGCTGAGCATTTATAGTTGCTTATTCTCTGTGCTTGGACTGTTTGTGAGTTCTCTGAATCAAGAGCTATCCACTGCAGAAAGAATCTTCCCTGATAAGAGTTGAGAACTGCTTTAATCTACAGCTGTAGTGACAAAAGTAGAGGGAGCAGTTTACTACTGCGTCCATGTAGCAAGTAATAGTATTTGGGTCCTCCCTATGACCTCCCCACTCATGGGTTCTTGATTAGGTTTGCCATACCAGGCATAAGTTTCTCCCTGAAAAGTAGGTCTTAAGTTCAGTCAGAAAGGAGTTGGCTAACCCCATAACCTTCAATGTCATTCTTTCTTCCATGGGCATAGCCTGTAAGGTTGGTCGTTGTAATATCTCTCAGCGTTTACAGATGAAGAAGACTTTTAATGTCTTTTTGCCCACAAAGTCTGTGTAGCAGTTTCCTGTACTATAAAAGCTAGCTATCAGGGAAGAAGCTTTTGATCAGTGCCAACTGGATTTCTCCATTTATCTTGTGACTAAAATGTGTGGTGTCTTCTGCAATAGTGTCTCAACATCAAGTTTCCATGGACAACCAAGAGCAATGGCAATAGCTTGTGTATTGTCTGAGATTTCCCTCCTATGCCAACAACTGGAAAGGAGCTATCCCACACCTGACAGTAATAATAAATACCCCTCGGAGACCTATGTCTTAAGAGCTTAGTGTCCAGCATTGAGGACTGTATCATGGACTGTAGCTCCTAAAATTGTGAATTGGTTTATCACATTTGTTATGGGAACAGAAAGCTGACTAAGATGGATATTTCCCTTAAAATTGATTCAGTTGAACACACCTAAGGGGCAAGTTAAAAATGTATATAGCTAATGTGTGTGTGTGTGTGTGTGTGTGTGTGTGTGTGTGTGTGTGTGTAACAGAAAAAGTTAGCTATCAGGAAATGTTAGCCAGCCAGGCAGTGGTGGTGCATGCCTTTAATTCCAGCACTCAGGAAGCAGAGGCAGGCAGATCTTGAAGCCAGCCTGATCTACAAGAGCTATTTCCAGGACAGCTTGGACGGTTACACAGATAAACCCTGTCTTGAAAAACAAAACAAAACAAAAAAAACCAATAAACAAAATAAAGCAAAACAAAAAAACTAGAAATGTTAACTAAACTACTCAGATCTGGATGGGGACAAAGTTACAGCTTAAAGAAATAAGGTACTGCATAGAACAACCACTGATAATGACAAAAAGCTTCAAAGTTCAAAAAAAAACTGGCTGTGAACAATATAGCTGGTATTGAAGAGGTGAACATGATTAAAGATGCTGAAACAGCTCTTGATTCCAACAATCCCAAAGTCCATGCTTCCCTTTCCACTAACACCTTTGCAATTACTGGTCATGCAGAAGCCAAAGCAATCACAGAAATGCTGACTGGCATATTAAGTCAGCTTAGTGCTGACAGCTTAATGAGTGATAGAAAATTAGCTGAACAGTTCCCACGGCAAGTATTGGATAGTAGAGGACCAAAGCCAGACAACACTGGTGAAGAAGATGATGATGCCTCAGATCTTGTAGAAAAAATTAATGAAGCATCGAAAAACGAATCTAACTAAAATCCTCTGAATTCGGGAAGCTGACATAGACCAGATTTAACAACTAGCCTTGTTCCAAAGTTTTTTAGACATAAAGAAAGTACAATGCCTGTTACTCGTTCAGTAATATATTTTGTGTATTAATAATGCTGTTTGTGTAGTATTTCTTGGTCATTTAACTTTGCATTTTGCACTTTCTCCCAGGATCTATTCTTTTGGCCAAAATAAGAATATTGGTGCAGTTTGGGAGTGTTTTTGGTTTGGGGGAACTTTTAGTGTATATGTATATGTATGTGGTTATTTGTTTGTGTGTACACAGTAAAGCAAATTCGATAAAAGTTATAGCTATTCTCTTTCTTTCCCCAGTAGAAATAAAACAGATCTTACCAAAAGAAAGGAAGAAAAAGAAAACATGGAATTTATTAAGATTGACTAAAATTGTAAAGGAGTGTATTCATTATTCCCAAAGAATTAATGTGAATTATAGATATATGTATAAGAGACAGGGGAAATCAGGATGACTATTCCATTTCTACTAATGGAAAACCTTTCCCAAACTGGAAATAACCCTGTAGAAAACAAATATATAAGCAACATTTTTATAATTGCATATTATTTCAAAATATAACTGTAGCCAAGTCTCATAGACTCTGTAGTGCTCCTTTACTAGACTCTTATTCATAAATAACTTTGAAAACTACAATTGGCAGACTCCACATGCTGCTGACACTAACAAGAGCTTCTTCTTGAATATTGTAAATGTGATTGTCTCAGGGATGTTGTTCCTTGCTGTCAAGGTTTACAAGCTGCCAGTCTACATCTCAGTTAAGGCTCCTTTCTGCTAATCGGCTTATACTGTTTACTAGGAGTAAAGCCACACCGATGTGTTTTGGACACTGCCATTATCCTTACATTTTTTATGTATATACTAGCATTATTACATATGTAAGGTACCTTTGAAATAATCATTTCTTTTTCTTTGCAGTTGCTTTGTAAATATTTAAATCACATTATGGGATTGCTGGACAGACTTTCAGGTTTACTCGGCCTGAAGAAGAAGGAGGTTCATGTTTTATGTCTTGGGCTGGATAATAGTGGCAAAACTACAATCATTAACAAACTTAAACCTTCAAATGTAAGTATTTCTGTAATGGTTGACATTTTTCTGGTTCTAGAGAGAGTTATGTGCAACATTGCTTGGAAGTTATAACTTTCTGTAACCTTGTTAACTGCTAATCTTACGGCTGATTAAGGGGTTACTTGCTGCATATGCCGCGTATTTATACAATATGCCGGTAAATCTTGATTATAAGCAGGAATATTCTTTTTCTTCCTTCATACTTCTCTAAAAAGTTTCACAAACTAAATTTATTTATAGATTGCACTGACTTTGTTTGAATTTCTTCTTCATGGGAAGAACAAAGCAAAGGGAAAGATGCCTCATTTTTCTAGGTTCTGCAGATAATTAGACAGTGCTGTGCATTTTGGTGACAGGTAGTTATTTCGAGCAACATGTGAATGAAATATTATTTTATCCCTGAGAATATATAAAGCCAGCACATACAACATATGATTCATAAGTCAGAAGTCAGCTTTGTTGCACATAATTCCTTATATGATTTGTTGAACTTTAAGCTGTAGCTGTCCTGGTTCAGAAGAATTGAAGATCTTAAGAGCAGTTTGTTTTGCTTCCCCCACCCGCCTTTAAACTGTAGAAATAATAGCTGAAAGGTGTTATTGAAATGAAAGGTTTAGAAGCTCCATACTTATGTTACTCGGTTGTATATTTCACATTTTCTTCCATCTTATTTTAGATTCATCACTTGTGAGTTTTCATCTACATTTGGGTGCTATTGTTAGTTAACTAACTGTATTAACCATCTGATCTATAGTGTTATGTTAGGAAAAGCCTTATAGACTTTTCCATGTTGTCTCTCTCTCTCTCTCTCTCTCTCTATATATATATATATATATATATATATATATATATATATATATATATATATTTATATATATAAAATTGATATTTTTTATAAGTTGATTTTAGACTCAAACTTATTTTTAAGAATAAATTATCCTAGTGTTGTATTTGAAATGATAAATATCCTCAGTTGAGAGGGTATTTTTCACCCTTTGTAAGAAAGAATGTAGTTTTGACCAAGTCAAGGCAGTATTTATATGCTTTTAATCTTAGCACTCAGGAGGCAGAGGCAGACCAATCTCTACGAGTTCCAGGCCAATCTGGTCTACATAGAGTTCTTCAGGTCAGCTAGGACTGCATGGTGAGATCCCCCTTTTCGTTGGGAGGAGAAAAAAGCATCTAGCTTTTTCTTGAAAAATTCCTAAGCAATTTGAATATTCATTTGATAATGTGTTGCATATTAAGTTGATACCTTGCTTATTTTATTTCTCCTCAACATCAAAAGAGCCCTTGATGCTGGGTGGTGATAGCACACACCTTTAATCCCAGCACTTGGGAGGCAGAGACAGGTGGATCTCAGTGAGTTTGAGGCCAGCCTAGTCTACCAAGTGAGTTTCAGGACAGCCAAGATTGTTACACAGAGAAGCCCTGTCTCAGAAAAACAAAACCAAAAAAAAAAAAAAAGAGCCCTTGATTTATCAAGCATTGAATAACAAATACCTAGAACGAGGATTAGCACTGAAATATATTTTAGATGGTGGATGAATAGATTGATGTCCATTATCATCATCATCATCAAATTTGATCATGGGATTTTGTTGATTACATGGAGATATAGTTTTTAACAGAGTTGATGAAACTAAGACTTCTCTTAGAAATTCTGTTCTGATCCTGTTGATACTGGTCTAATCACTGCTTGCCTCAAATAACCCAGGCTACACTCCTTCCTTTCTTGTTGCCATTCTAGTTTAGTGACTGGATGTGTTTATTCCTGAGTAAAACAGAGGGAAATTAATACTAGAGATGACTCTTTGCTGGGGAGATAGCGGCGAGTGTGCCTGTTGTGTGAAAGCCAGGGGTTGACTACAGTTTTCGGCTGCAGTTTCTCTCCACCTTACTTTTTCAGACATGATCCCTCACTGAATCTGAACTTCACAGATTCTGCTAGAGAAGTTGGCCTATGGACTCCAGGATGTCCATTGTATCCATTTTCTGAGTGTGTGCTGTGCCTGGCCTTTACTTTGAATTACTGTAGGGGAAAATGAGTTCCATATGAATCTACTCTATCCTGGCTAACTTCTGGACTTTCTTTTGTGGATTATTTCCATTAGAACTTTGGAGAAGAAATAGTTGAGGGATTTTATCCCTTCAGGCTAAATTTTAAAAGGAGTGTGGAGAACCTAGGTAATTATATAGAGGTAACTTAAATATTCTAGTTATAATTCAGTGAAGACACTTGTTATTATTTGGTGTATTTT
This sequence comes from Microtus pennsylvanicus, assembly GCF_037038515.1. Lineage (NCBI taxonomy): Eukaryota > Metazoa > Chordata > Mammalia > Rodentia > Cricetidae > Microtus > Microtus pennsylvanicus. The sequence goes on along the minus strand of NC_134579.1, from coordinate 704,984 downwards.
TCTGTAATTTCATTAAATTCTTAACCTTTATCATGTGATTGATGAAAAAAACCTTTTAAATAAAAATGGTAGGATCATAGGAAAAACAATAAAATTAAAAAACATTTTATTCCAAAGCTTGTTGTTCAAGGAACCTCCGAGAAATGAGGCAAGACCCCAGATGCCACAAAATAGTTTATTTTTCTAGCAAATGAAAACAATACTTTGGGGGAACTATTTATGCAGCTCAAAGAGACGGAAAAGCTGAGGAACCAGACCTGGGGGAGGTCTGGTCGCAGCGCATTGCTGCTGATGTTCCCATGCTCCAGTTCATTTCCAGCTTTTCTTCCAGTTGGCTTTAAATTTTATAAGAGTAGAGTACCCAAGTGAACATGCTAATGTGAGGCAAATTTTCCCTTCTTCTACTCTTATTTTCTCATAAAAGGAACAAGATTTTTTTTATTTAGCTATTATTAAGGCAGTATGAGAAAACCTAGGAATAAGACTAACCAAAATGAGAATATAATTATAATAATAGCAAACATTTGTGGAATTTTATAGAAACCATGCTGAGTATTTAGTACCTATTAGCTCATTTAATTCTCATAATAACTTTATGAGCACAATAATATAGTTGACATTTAAGCAAACCTAGGTTTAAATAACTCGTGCCAGGTGGCAGAGCACATTAGGAGTAATTAGGAGGCTATTGTAATTCAGAGCACCAAATGGAAAGGTCTAGTCTAAGGTAATGGCACAGAGCCGGTAAAACTTAGAGAGCGAATGGCTTCATACTTAGCATGTAACGAAGGAGAAGTCAAGAATAACTTCTAAGCATCTGGATCATAAAGTGGATACATTTTTGTTTAAATGAATGAACAGTGTTGATGATGGAAATTCTAGGAGGCATTTAATGTGTCAATTATCAGTATATTTTTAAATGTCTGTGAAACCTGTCAAAGTGTGTCCTGCTGTTCTCTTGGCCCTGTTCTACAGGGTTCTATAGGGTTCTTCCTGTAGAACTCCTCACCAGAGCCATCATGACCCCGCCTATCTTAATTCAGCCTGTATCACTCTTTTACTTAGCAATGCACATTAGACATACACATCTTCTGTCTTTCCTGAGTAGCAAGTTCCTTCTCTACCTAATCAGTGTACTGACTAACTCCATTTACTGGAATATTCTTGGCCAGGAACTTGTCCTGGGGTTTCCCGTACCTACCATTCTCTCCCCAGTTCTCTTCATCCATGTTGTCATTGTTGATGGTGGCTTACATTCTCTATCTGATAAGCCTCTTGAGAGCAGGGACCAGACATGAAGTTAGACAGTTACAAACAAAAAATAATGTATACAGTGATTAAGAAGTTCAACATAGGAGCCCAGAGTGACTTTTTTTAACCACGTATGAAAACTTACCTTGTTTAATAAAACAAAATGTGAATTTGCACATAAATGTTATACTAATTCATAATTAGCAAGTAAACCTTATATTTTTATGTGTCCCTATTACAGAAATTGTAATATTTAATTTTGTCATCACCTTGGTAGCATATTTTAAAATGAAAAAAATCTGGTACTTGAGGAAAACCCATCTTTGTAATTGCAAATATCTAAATTTATGTCTTTTCTTGCAGGCCCAGTGTCAGGATATAGTTCCAACCGTAGGATTCAGCATAGAGAAATTCAAGTCCTCCAGGTAACCACATTCTCTTTGTGACTCTGAAGCTGGGTTTTCATACTTACCTGGAAATCAGTTGTCATTTCCAGTCCCTATGGGTTTAGACCTTTTTGTACCACTATCTTTAGTTTATTCTCGGCCCTTAAAGCTTAGACCAACTCTTGAAAACTTCATTAGCAAAGGAAACATTTTTAGGTTATTCACTGCAAAATAATATTTAGATTAATAAATTTATTTTTCATTTTTTTAAATATTGACCACATTTGTCATCCTACAGCCATGTTGATTGATCTGATAGAACTTAAGTTATTAAAAGATAACCATTTAACTTAGTTGCTTAAAATATAGTAATGTCTTGCTTTTGTTTATAGTTTGTCTTTTACAGTGTTTGACATGTCAGGACAAGGAAGGTACAGGAATCTTTGGGAACACTATTATAAGTAAGTATTTTCATGAGTATTGCTTACTACATGGCTACATTTTAATGTCAAATACTGATTAAAAATCCAAGCGAAGTCTGCTATAATAATATAACTTCATACAATTCATAGCACTGTACCTTTGCTCTCTTCTCTGGTTTTGGTGTCCATTTCTCTATGTGATTAATATAGCTACACTTTAAGAACCAGCGATCGGGCTACGGAGCACATGCCTGCAATCCTAGTACTTGTAATACTAAGAAAGAAGGATCACAATTTAAAGCCAGCCTGGGTTAGAAGCCTGGGTTATCAGTGCTTACACAATACTTTGTCCACTCACATCTGTGTAATTATGTACCACAGCTGCTTTCATGAAGAAACTCTTCTATTCAAATTATTCCTTCAAGGGCCAGCTCAGAGATAAGAATTATTACTGGCTATATTTAGTGAAAAAAAAAAACAAGATTGTTTCGCAGCTGATGACTTGTTTTACAAATGTTTCCAAAAAGATAATTTTCAGAGTATACAGACATAATGTTTAGTAAATATTTCAGATACAACACTGCCAACTTACTAGGACAAGATGTTTTATACACACTTGGTATTGCACGTGGTGGTAAATATGTCATTATTCTATTTCTTTATATTATACAGAGATGGACAAGCCATTATTTTTGTCATTGATAGTAGTGATAAATTAAGGATGGTTGTGGCCAAAGAAGAACTTGATACTCTTCTAAATCACCCAGGTATCCGTGGAATTTCTGCCATGATGTCTGTGCGTTGGGTTCCATCTATATGTGTTGCTTTGTTTTTTAGTTTAAGAAAAAGTTGTTTATGAAATAGAATTATTTTCAAATTAAATTATAAATTTTAAAGCTTGTCAATTGTACAGAATTTATAAAAACTTTACATTTTTTTTAATTTCAAAGCTTTATACAGTGATTTTTTGTTTTATTTTGGGAGGGAATACTGGCATTTATTTCTTTAACATTAAAAATTCTCTGCTTTGCTACATATATAAATAATCTATAGTAATAAGAGAGTAATATTCAGACAGAAAAGATGAGGGGAAATGGCATTCTGAGCAATAGGATATCAGGTACAGTTGCTTTGGTTACCTTATTTTCATAGTACGTTGAAACAGGAGCAGCTAGCAAGGTGGCCATGTTTCTGCCTTGTTTTGCTCTCCATGTTAGGAAAACTTCAAGTAGGAAGAATAATTAGATTGTGGTTTTATTTATTTTTTATTTAAGTATGTGTGTGCCTGAGTGTATTTACGTGTATCATGGGCATGCAGGAGCCCACAAAGGCCACAAGAGTGCATCCGATCCCCTGGAATTGGATATACAGGCAGTTGTGAACCCCTGGGCTTTTTGTTTTTGTGTTGCCTAGGTAACAAGGGTACGTTAGGGAATTAAGTGAAAAGATAAACATGTAGAATATTGGTAAGTGTGTTGTTACAAGGAATTGGCTAGAATAATTATGGCTGGAAATACACAGTGTTTCTACAAGCTGTGAAGTTGCTGGTGTGCATTGTCCTTACTGTGGAAGGCGATTGCGCACAAAGGTGGGAAAGAGATTCTCCTAGATTCTAAGCTCTTTAATGTGTTTGGACTTGGCTTCACTTAGCAGCTAGGAGCACTTGCTGCCAAACCTGGGATCCATCCTGAGTTTGATTCTGCAGCTCCACATGGTAGACAGGGAGAGAGTTGAATCCTTCCTGTGACCATATGCCTGCCATGGCACACCTATATCCGTGTGTGGCCACACACTCACACACATGTGCACACACAGTTAAATGTAAAAAAATACACAAAACCTTTGGAAAATGCTTTCAAAATTGTAAATGAGAAAAATAACGTTGTTAAAAAATCTCATTTGTTCATGATGCTGTCTGTGACTTAGAAATAAAGCAAGTCCATTTCCTCCTCATCTTCCTATTTAGGTCTGTCTCCCTTGTGTTGACAACTGCAAACAAGAGAAATATTTGTCCTTTTGCATAACTGCTTCTCTAACGGCTAGATTCTCCTTCTCTGACTTTATTCTTTGGTTTAAAGTCCCTAGCACACGGTCTTACCAAGCAGTTTTGATTTCTTTGTTTAGATGAATGTCTAACTGTGCATCTGTGTTTGTGTATGGGTCATATTAAAAGAAGCAATGGGAAACAGTTTATCTTATTTCGGTTTTAAGGTTTTAGGGCAAAGAGATCCAAATCACTAGAAGTGTTGTGATGGCGTCTTTCTCTTTCAGATATTAAGCACCGCCGGATTCCAATCTTGTTCTTTGCAAATAAAATGGATCTCAGAGACGCAGTGACATCAGTGAAGGTGTCTCAGTTGCTGTGCTTAGAGAACATCAAAGACAAGCCGTGGCATATTTGGTAAAACATTTTTATTTCTCATTTTGTCTTTCTAAAAGGTCTGTGAAATGTAGGGTTCTGCTTAGGTTTTTCTTACATCATTTATAAATGGCAAACATGGTAGAATGCAAAGTATTTCACAGAATTGTGGTATTTCAGTTATTCATGAATATGTTACTGTTAACTTTTCAAATCCTTTAGCACTATAAAAAGTATGCTTTTTAAAAAAATCTTATGGTAAAAAACATAAATAAAATAATCCATTTGCTGTCCTGCCTTCAAGCACAGTGACTTGCTTTTTCAGTTGAAATCAGCCAAACCCAATCCTATCTTGGGAAAGTCGCCCTCTGGTGTTGCCTTGTCTGAGTCATCCTCCGAGACTGCTGTTGTGTTTCACCATTACCATGTGGCCCCTTTTTTGCTTTTTATTTTGGTGGTAGTCTGTCTTCCTAACACTAGCCTCAGCTCTCTAGGAGTTGGGATTTCTGCCATGTTTTAATTGCTGCCTTATTTTTCTTTTCCCAATTTTGTGACTAGTACATGGTACATATATTATACATTTATTCAAATGAGGAAGTAGAGGTAATGGTTGTATATGGACATACTAGCAAACAGTGTCTGAAACTGCTGTGCGTGCATTATATATTTAGGAAAGAGTTTCTTAATTAATTCTTATGTGCTACCTTCCTAAGATCCTCTTTTGCTACTTTCCCACTTACCTTCCCATGCCCCAGAATGTCCTTCTGTAGTTTTTTCCACTTTCCATAAGAGTTAAAATAATAACTGGGGGGAAGTTGGACACAAAGTAGAGAAGTTTACTGTCTCTAGAAGTGACCTAGACTGTAAAGCAAAAGAAAGTGGAGCCTAGAAATCCCAATATGGAGTGGGTGATGGGAGTTCCGCTCCTAGCAGCATTTTGAAAGTTAGTATCTCTTTAAGGGTGTGACCCCTGATCAACCACACACCAGGGGAGACCCCACACCTAAAACTTTTTAGGGGTAACATAAACTAGACTCCTTGGGTTTTTAAAAGAGAGACCATGAAGTTGAATGGCTAGGGAGGGGGGAGTGAATGTGCTCTGAACAGATTGTATGAAATTCCAGAGAATTAATATCATACTTTTAAGAAGCGTCCTTAAGAGCTAGCCTTGGTGCTGAACAGAGCAGTGTAAGTAAACCCCAGAGACCACCTCAAGATTCTGTGGCGCCCGGCATCCCTCTACCAAGAACAGAAACAGTGAAGTCTTTCTTGGTCTTGAGTGGGGGTGGCACGGGGTTGATGGTACTCTATGGTTGTTCAATTTGAATCTGAGATCCAGTCATATTTAATAGTTAAAGGAGAGTGTGATTTTAGACAGACAAAAATTTTGAGATAGAACTTTTGCTATCACAAACCACTGAACTCCAAATTGTTGGACTCTAAAGACAACATAAATTCAAATAAATACTAATGTTTACATTGTGCAGAGTTCTGTGTTGCCTTGACAGGAGGCACAAGAAGTGTCCATGAAGTGTCAATTTCATGAGTTAATCGCCCCTTTCTACCTAAGATAACTAACAGGTGAATTTATCCAGATTTATTTATTCAGTTATGACATCTCAAAATGTCTGTGTGAAAAGTGAGGTCATGATGCTTAAAAATATTATATTCCCAGGTCTGTGTTCTCCATACAGCAGAGAAAAATGACGAGAAGTTTTTTAACTTGCCTGTAACTTTACTTCTCCTTAATTCAAACTGGACATCATTTTGCTAAACTCAAATTAGCATTTCATTTTTAAGATTTGTTCTTCATTTTGTGATATCTTTTAAAGCATGCACAAGATTGAAAATATGCTTATCCTTCTTTGCCAACTTCAGCTCTATGGGTGGTTGACCTCAGGGATAGAGGAGATTAAACATTACCTGCCTCTTACCTTAGATTGGATACAAGGATATTGGTATAGTCTGAGAAACTAAAGAATTCGGGACCTTCCTTTTTACCATTTTTACTAATCATAGAGTCTAGGGTCTCATTTGAGTTAGCATGTTTTTGACTTAGTTCCTTCATGATATATTTGGATTTGTATATTTAATTGTGAAATAGCTAATAGACATCAGATGACTGGATGGAGAAATGTTAACAGCGGAAGAGAAAGCACGGCCTGACTTCTCTTTGTGGCCTGACATCAGTCAGGGGGCATTTACTGTGAAGGCCTGGTTGGAGAAGCAGCTACCCAGCCAGAGGCCAGGAAGAAAAAGCTCTTCATGGCTAAGAGTGTACCTGTTCTGTTCTGGGAACGGCTAGGTCTCTGGCTGCCACTGAGCAGTGGAAGGGGAAGCTATGGGAGCTGTGGCCACTGAGAGATAACTCAGGGCCATAGAGTCCAAAGCACTGGAGCATGTGGCGGAGAGCTTGATTTTTGCTCTAGTTCTGAGTTTTACAGTTCATCTCAAAGGAAAGGTGGAACTTGTTCAGAGAAATATATAGGGTTTTTAGTCACTTGGCTTCACTTGTCTCATGGACAAGGAGCTCTTTCCTGTATTCTTGTCTAGAATTATATATGCCAAAATCAATAGTTTAGATTTTTGATAAAAAGTATTTTAGCTACTAATGCCTTGCTATTATGATATGTAATCAAAAATGTGCTTTTAGTAATTTACCTCGTACCATTTGCTTCTGACTTCTTCTTTTTTTTTTTTTTTGGTTTTTCGAGACAGGGTTTCTCTGTGGCTTTGGAGCCTGTCCTGGAACTAGCTCTGTAGACCAGGCTGGTCTCGAACTCACAGAGATCCACCTGCCTCTGCCTCCCGAGTGCTGGGATTAAAGGCGTGCGCCACCATCGCCCGGCTGCTTCTGACTTCTTACTTGAAGAATTCTTCCCTAACCTGTAGTCTCAATTTAACAAGTAATTCCTTGGCAGTAATTTCATTAGTTAGAACCAGATTAATTTAATTCTCTAGGTTTTCTACTATGCTTTAGATGTTGCTTCCCCACTAAGTGAATGCTATAAAATAATCTCTAATTATTCAGAAATTTTAATTATGTATTAATATCATCATGGGTTTTAAATAAGTTGCTAGATCTGTAACACATATTAGTCTATAGCTCCCAAAACGATTATTTGAACTTTGTTATTTTAGTTTTATATACCTTAAACAATTATAGACGAAATATCACATTAGAGGTTTAAGGATGGAAGACAATGGAAGCACTTTTTCTTGTACATGCATGTTTCAAATAGGTAATTCTTCAATAACCATGTTAGGTCATGGTAATATTCTCTCAGTTGCAGATGCCAAAGGTTACTGAAGTAGTAAATATAAAAGTATAATTGAAATTGACCGGAGTTTTGTTTTCTTCTAATAGCTTATAAAGGTTTATGAGCAGCCAAGGGGTGGTGCTGTATGCCTTTAGTCTCAGAACTTGGGAAACAGAGGTAGGCAAATAGAAGTTTGAGGCCAACCTGGTCTATTCAGTGAGTTTCAGGGTAGTCCAGGCTACACAGAGGAAGAAGTCAGTTGATTCTGTGAGTATACCGTGACCTAAGTCAAACATTTGTAACAAGTAAATGCTGTTGGAGCCCTGGGTAGAGCAGGGTAGGGCAGTGAACTCTAGATTTTTCTACAGTGAGAAAATAACTTGATGTTTATGTGTTCTTAACATTACTACAGATTCTCAAAATTTGTCTCATGTGTATTTTTCTAAGTCCTCAGATTCTAAGCTCCTATTTATATTCTATTTTAATACTTAATAGTTTTGCATAATGTATATTAGTGTTTATTTCTTTGCAATATGGCAAAATTATTATTATTTTATCCTAGAGTTGTATGATGCCATAAACTGGACATTTCGTTTAACTTTTATTTCAGTGCGAGTGATGCCATCAAAGGAGAAGGACTACAGGAAGGTGTGGACTGGCTTCAAGGTACACCGCACGCTACTGTGCATCTGTAGCCTCTTTCTTTTTCATTCATTTCATTTCATTTTTATATTTTAATTTTATCACATCAATGCCTCCTTCTTGTTTTTTATTTCTGCTGTCAGAAAAAACAATACAGTAAGTATCTGATACCTTGCTGCATTTACTTTATTTTATTTTTCTGGCAGATTTAATTAATTGTTTCTCTGTGTATATTCAATATATATATATATATATATATATATATATATATATATATATATATCAGATCTAGAAAATGGTTTTAATTTATGGACCCAGATTTTCATTAACTCTAGTAGTTGAAGAACACATTTAAAGTTTGAGACAAATGTTATGGACCAAATGACAACTATTTTTTTTCTACCATACTGTATACTAATCCATATTTTTTTTTATTTATACATAGCATATATACACAAGTTTCAACATTCATACGAGTATTATAAATACTATTATTCTTTTGATACCTTGTTTATTTTCAGTTCAGTTTTTTAAATCAAAATAGCTATAATAGATCATTTCTATATTAGGGAATAAATTAAGTTATAGTTTCCCCTAGGGTCATATCATCTACTGTGTATAAGAACAGCTTGAAACATGCAGAACAATAGAAAGGTGTGTGTTCTGTATGTCCTTTCTGTATTATCTTTATGGGCAAATCAAAAGTTTCAGTGTAAACAGAATTTCTGACTATTTGTTCTTTCTGGGAATCTTTCCACTCTGAATGGGGTAAAAAAAGATACAAATTCTAATTACAATTTGTGGTTATAAGTACTATTTCCTTGTACTTTAGCCTTTTACATTAGACATGTATAGTATCGTTTTCATTTTCTTCCTTCATCTTTTGGAAACTATGGCAGAATTACAGCCTGTTGTGTTGGGTGGAGGAGTAATCTGCCTGCAAATGCTAAAAGCACATTTTATAGCAAGTAGAAATATGTAAGATCTGCTCTTCTAGTGAATTCCACACAGAGACTTTTCATTTCTTTCCTCTTTTTTTTCTTGTTTTTTGTTTGTTTTTTTTTGGGGGGGTGTTGTTTTGTTTTGTTTTTTGAGACAATATTTCTCTACATAGCCCTGGCTATCCTAGAACTCATTTTATAGAGCAGGCTGGCCTCAAAACTCAGATATGCCTGCCTCTGCCCCCTGAGTGCTGAGATTAAAGGCATGTGCCAGCACTGCCTGGCACAGACTTTTTTAGCTTGTATTTATTTAGTCAAAACATTTACTAATGAACATTCTAGTCATATTTTATTAGTAAGTAAAACAAACATCTCTAATGGTTCTCAAAATTAGTAAAGGAATATTTTCTTTGAACCCACCAACTTTGTGTTTCAAATTATTATAAGAAGTGTTCAGGGTTATGGCATGGATTTCTGAAAGAAACTGATTGTTACAGATTAAAACCCCAGAGAAAATAGAGAGATGGATTTTCTTTCCTGCCTCTTCCTTTACCAATGCTGATGTTACTCTCAGTGAAGATGCCGCGTGCGTGCTTAGTGTAGTGACTGAGCACAGCACTGAACAGAAGATGATATAGCTTCTAGGTTTTGGTTTCTGTCTCTCCTTTCTTCCCCAACTTCATTTATAGTTATATTTTTAATTTTTCAATCCATAGCAATAGCCACTAGGTATCAGTAATGATCCAATTTTATAGGACCAATTTTCAACGCTTCTTGGTACCAATTCCTTTTCTTTCTATTCTGACCTATTACCTTCTGCCCCAAGTCTTTGTGAGAATAGAATATTGTTAGAACCTGTTCTGTGTCCTTTTGTTGCAACAGTCTCTGCAAGGTAAATAGGAGCATCCTTGTCCGCTCTGTGCAACAGGAAGAGTAGCAAAAGAGCTGGCCTTGAGGCAGACCGTTTATCCCACATCAAGAATGGATGTGGTAAAAATGGTAATCTTGTTTGGAAAGCTGGAGAGCTGATGGACGTAGTTTGGCTTTAAAGGGCCCCAAAAAGCTGAATCCTAAGTGGGCAGCCTGATTCACACGGAAGATCTTCCCAAGGGTTTAGAATATGCTTGTAAGTAAAAGATGGATCTGGAACTGAAAAGAGAAATCATGACTTCCCACACCCAAGAACTACAATAGCAAAATGAGTTTTAAGGATCATTCTTTGCAAATATTCAAACACTATCTGAACTGGAGAACACCAGACTCATGGTGTGTGGCAATAGTAAACTGAAAGCAAGGCGGGGCTGCAAGTTCCATAGAAAATATTGTAATTCTCCTCTGTTTCCTACACCACCAGGAAACAAACAGTAGAGGTAGGCATAAGATAGAGAAAGTCATCTGAGGAATCAGACTAAGAAGGAGGCAGATGCCAGAAGTGGCGGCGCACACCTTTAATCCCAGCACTCAAGAGAGAGAGAGAGAGGCAGGCAGATTTCTGAGTTTGAGGCCAGCCTGGTCTACAGAGCAAGCTCCAGGAAAGCCTGGGCTACACAGAGAAACCTTGTCTAAAACAAACAAACAAACAGAAAAAACAAGCAATCTAGAAAACAAACAAACAACAGCAACAACAACAACAACAAAAAAACAAGAACAAAACCCCAAAGAGGTTATATTGAGAAGATCCTGTATCCAAATATGAGACAGTTTAGAAAGAGAACCAAGAAAACTAGAGAGGAGTAGTGGGTCATCAAAAAGTATTTGTTGGAACTGAATCTTGAGAGCCCAGAACAGGGGAAGAAAATATTTCTACCCAAGACACATCATTAGTAAGGTTCAACCCTGAAAACAGTGGAAACTTGTGCAATCTTCCCGAGGTAGAAATAGGTTTCACATAAGAAAAGGAATTGCTACATCAAACTTCCCAACACCCGCTACTTTGGAGCGACATGGTAATGGTGAGTGTCTGGAAAAGATCATAGAGGATATACAGTAATGACATATTGAGGCAATGTCAAATGTGACCGTAAATTAAGACACGTTCTGCTGTATTAGTTCAAGGAGAGAGTAAACCAGGAAAAGAAAAAGACAAGATCAAGGGGCTCATTTCCCCCATGTACTCCTAAAGTGCTCATTGTGCAAGCATGAGGCCTAAGTGAGATTGAATCTCCAGTACTTATTGAAAGCCAGTAGCATTCATCTGTTGTCCAGTGGGCCTGTGGCAAAATGCAAGGCAGAGGTGGAGAATCCACACAAGCCATGTGTCCGTTAGCCTGGTATACACAACAGCAAACACAAAGACCCTGTTTTAAGATAGAAGACAAGGACCACCACCATTTTTGACTTCTGACATGGACCAACAGACATTCACACAGACACATGACTATGAATGTGTTCACGTGCATCACACACTCTCAAAGTAAGGATAGACAGGGAAGAAAGGAAGGATGGCTAGATGGATCAGGAATTAGGAAAACCAGCCCAGGAATGGAGGATAAAAAAAAATCCCTGAACTGTTAATGGAAATCCCAGACTGATGATGAAAGGGATCTCAAGAATAACTAGCAAGCAGAGAAAAGGGCTGTCTAGGTGGGAGAGTCCTCATGGTGTTTAGAAAAGAGTTCTTCAACAAGATGTAAACAGGGACTAGACAGATTGCTCAGTGGTTAAGGCTGCACCTCCAGAGGACCTGAATTAACTTCTCAGCACTCACATGAGGGCTTACAACCACCCAGGACTCCAGTTCCAGGGACTCAACATTACTAGCTTCTGTGAGCATCAGGCATGCACATGGTACACAGACATTCATGTAGGGAAAACGCCCATATACATAAATAATTGTTTAAAAAGAAGGTGAAGATGATAGGTTATGTAATGTGCTTCACATGTGAGACTGAATTAGTGTTAAATGTGCTTTTTAAAAAGGAAGAAGAGGCCTGGGGGTGGTGGTACATGCCTTTAATCCCAGCACTTGAAAGACAGAAGCAGGTGGATCTCTGTGAATTCGAGGGCAGTCTGGTCTACAGAGTGAGTTCCAGAAGAGCCAGGATAGTGATACCCTGTCTCGAAAAAACAAAAACATGTACTCCTTGCTTTGCTGGGTAGAAGTGGTGGTGCACACCTTTAATCCCAGCAGTTGAGAGGAAGAGGCAGGCAGATCTCAATGAGTTCAAGCAGCCTAGTATACAGAACTAGTTCTAGGACAGCCAGGGCTGTTACATAGAGAAACCCTGTCTTAAAAAAGAAAAAAGAAGAAGAAGACGACGAAGACGAAGAAGAAGAAGAAGAAGAAGAAGAAGAAGAAGAAGAAGAAGAAGAAGAAGAAGAAGAAGAAGAAGAAGAAGAAGAAGAAGAAGAAGAAGAGGAAGAAGGAAGAGGAAAGAAACGGGCTTAGTTGAGATTATAACCTTAGAGGAAAGTGCACACATCCACCTTTCTGAATGCTGCGTGGCATTATCATAGTCATACAAATAATGATGGCAAGCCGAGTTAGAAGTGTTAGGGCACTTCTAGAAGGGGATTAATTAAGTAACAGCGACCAAAAAGGACCAAAGACCAAACGAACTGTTAGGGGTCTTTCTAGTAAGCCTGTAGAATTAGCTAATTCCTTACCTACTGACAGCTTATATAAAAATTAACACAGCACTATTAATTGTATCTTAAGAAGAAATTGTATATGCAGGTAGGATCCCCCTGTGTTGTATAGATTGGGCTTGAGTTAACTTAGAGAATAGGGTTGCTGGTCTTTCCCTTGTGAGACTGATAATAGTTTTTTGTCTGTTTGTTATCAGATCAGATCCAAGCTGTGAAGACATGAAAAGATAGTCTCTGGAGACCTCACCAGTTTTCAGTTTAAGGTGTCTATGTAAGGCATAGTGAATAATCTCAAATTTATTTGAAAAGATTTGTGCAACCAAGAATATTTTACAATATTCTGCTTGGCTTTATGGACTCTGAAATAATTTTTTAAGAATTTAGGACTTGTGACATTGTTAATCTGGCCATTAACTATATGGAAATTAACATTACCTCTGAACTCCTTAGTTACCAGCTTCTTGTAAAGGTCTACATATTGTTGTAATTAGAATGTGTAAATACCAGCTATAAGCCATCTCAATATCCTATCATGATTTATGATATCTTTAATGTATTTTTAGTTTTAATTGTCTTCTAAAAGTTCACTTTATTGTATGACTTTAAAGCTCAAATTGTGTTAGTGAAACAGCTTTAAAGAGTTATAAAAGATCACAGGTAATTGGTATATATGTAATTTTTATTGTGTCACTATCAAAAAAAATAAAAGATACCAACTAGAGTGCTTTGTTCATGCCAAAAAGAATAATGTGTTGGTGTGGTGTTTGGTGTTTTACTGCCAATCATTATATGAGACCAACTAAACTAAGTTTATTTTCTCACTGCTTACTGAATAGTTCCATGCTTTCTGATCAGGCATTGCTCTTTAAACCAGCATGTGTGTTTTTCCCTTCACAGTTGTGGAGGTTTGGGTATGTGCTCAGCCCATTCGTTTAGGTCACTCATATGTGTAAAGTATCCATCGCCTTCACTGAAATCACTTTAATAAGGGAGAATCTGATAACATTTTACATATGATTAATAAATTTTATTTCATTAGCTGAAAGACAATATTGCATTTTCAGATTAATAAATTAAAATTTAATAAGTATTTAACATTAATATTTTTATAACTGCCTTGTTTTTTCTCTCAACATGCCTCTGTGTTTCTGTTAAAAGAGAATATAGGAGATAATTTATAAAAAGAGAGAGAAAGGAAGGAAAAAGGGTTATTCTTGTTCAAACTTTGAAGACTTCGATTTATGCTCAGCTCCTTGTTCTTAGTCCCATGCTGAGGCAGTTTCATGGCTGTAATACCTGACAAAGAAGCTCCTCACTTCCAAGCTAGGAAGCAAAGAAGAGAAAGGGCTGGGGTAACAAAACCCCTTCATGGGTCCATGCTCACTTCACTGTTTAAGGAGCCTACAGAGTATAGTCAGAATCCAGTACCTCAACAAACTATTTATAAACTGCTCTGTGACTGTTCTTTAAAATTCTAGATATATGTCATGTTTACAACATGCAACTTTTCACAGCCTAAAAACCATTTATAATTGTAAACTCAAAATTCAAGTTCCCATTTGAAATTAGACACTGAGCCTATTCACATAACAGTGGTGTCAATCCTGAAAAAATGCATTTGAAAGAAAAGCTATGAATTGTATAACATCTTAAAAATGCTTAGCCATGAAAATAATAGAAGGAAAAGGTGAGTAATACAGATTCATTCCCAGTGGTGGTAAATGTCTTTACAGATTTCTAAAAATAGCAGTCAAACCTATATAATCCAGTCTCTCAAAATCCAGAAATACCAATGAATGGGCATTTGAGAAAACTGAAACTTGTCAAATTATAGTGGTTTAGTAACTCATCTATGTTGATAGCCTGTCATAAGTTGCTTTCATTAGGATGCACTCAGAATGTCATCTATCAAGAGTTGTCTCAAATATAGATAGAAAAGATGTTATGTATTTTTTACATGTTTTATTTTGTTTATTTATTTTGTGGAGGAAATGCAATATGGAGTGGGTAAGAGAACAACTTTTAGGAGTTGGTTCTCTCTTTCCGTCATATGGGTTCCTGGGATTGAACTCAGGTAATTAGGTTTGGCATCCAGTACCTTTCCCTAATAATGTGTGCCAACCTCACAGCCTATGATACCAGAAACAAACAACAAAAACAGATATATTTTAACAGATTTAGGAGGCCAGAGAAAGAAGTCAAATCTTCACCTATCACGTATAATTGTAAACTCAGAACTTTACATCATACAGTCTTCACAACCCTATGTACTAGGTCCTATTGACTGTTTTGTGCATTAAGACTTTTGAACCTGTTGTGTAAGACTTTCACTGGGTAAAAATAATGAAGAATCTACTCAGCCCAGATAAGGCACCAACAACACAACAAAGAAGTGAATCGAACAAAGCCCAATTTGGTGAACAAGTGGGTTTATTACAGCTACTTACTCCAGAGGATGAGCAAAGGGTACTTACAGAATCATGGACAGCTCAGAGTCAGCTGCACCACCAGAAGTCCATTCCTCCCAGCATGGGTAATGACTCAGAAAACCTGTATCCATGGAGGTCAGCACATAGGCGGACAGTTCAATGGGTCAGAATTTCTTCTTGAAGTCGTGCTTACTTCTTAGCCTTGTGATTCAGGTAAGTTTCAAAGACTTCCTGAAACTTGGTAGTTGTTTACTTCCTGTTTCTGACTTAACTGCCCTTTAGAAGTTTCTGATCCTAAAAGAACTTTTCACCAGGCTGGTAAGTTTTATTTCAGAGGAAACTGCTTAATGGAGAGGACATTTTTTATAGGTTCTGTGATTTGATGAAGACCTCAGAAATGGGTCTTCATCTTACTTCAAAACCAAGCACTCTGTTCAGAACAGATGGTTCAAAATAGATAAGAGAAATACAGATATTATTTAGTAATATTACTAAAAGCAGAACTGATTGGATAAATCATAAACTAGAATATACTAGAGGTGTTCTTTTGTTGGGTGTTGTTTGTTTTGTTTGTTGGCTTTTCGTTTTAAGTCTGTCAGCACTTAAAGTTTTACTCTTTAAGTCTAGATGAGGTGCGTTAGACTTTGATAGGTTAGATGAAAGTAACTCTGAAGGCAGCCAGCCAGGTGGTCGTGTACACCTCTAGTCCCAGCACTCTGGAAGCAGAGGCAGGCAGATCTCTGTGAGTTTTAGGCTAGTCTGGTCTACAAGAACTAGTTAACCATCATTTATCACTACAATTCATTTTCAAGGAAAGATTCTCTAGAAGAAAATTGGATAATACAGGACATATGTATATAAGCTGAAATTGTTGCATTTGTGTTTAGCATAGTATATGATTACACTATATCTTGAAACTGAAACAACTGTTTTCCCATGTTGATGCATTACCAGCACTGAATAGTTTAAGTTCTGTATTTAACAGAGCATTTTGTAAAATGTTCAGCTCTTAAGGTGTTGCCCTACAGACTGTTTTTTTTTAATATTTATTTATTTAGTATGTAGACAATATTCTGCATCTATGCCTGCAGGCCAGAAGAGGGCACCAGACCTCATTACAAATAGTTGTGAGCCACCATGTGGTTGCTGGGAATTGAACTCAGGACCTTTGGAAGAGTAGGCAATGCTCCTAACCGCTGAGCCATCTCTCCAGCCCCCCAGACTATTTTTTAAATCATAAAAGAACTAAATTTTACGTTTTTAATTTATATGTTCTGCTACAAATTAATTATTATACCATAATCACTTAAATTTTTTTCTTTCAGAATTTTGGCACATCAATATTATGATTTCCATAATTACATGCATTTACTTGTGAAAATACTTGCTTAATTCAGGTTGATATATCAAAATAACCATAGCCTTGACAGTTCACATACAACAGAGGTTGTAGAGGATGGAGATCTGCCATCAGGCTGCCAGTGCTTTAAGATTCTGCTGAGAGCCTTCTTCCCCTCCATAGAGTTCCATCTTCCCATTGTATCCCAACAGAAAAGAAGCGAGAGAACACTCTGGGTATCTTTTATAAGAAAATGGAGACCATTATAGCCTAAGAGAGCTCCACCATGATGAACTAATTACTTCCCGAAGACTGTTGCTCTTGTATCACACTCATGTTTAGGATTTCAGCCTGTGAAATTTTTGTAAACATAGGGCAAATTCAACTTGCTTATTACTCTTAATATATTAAATAAAATATACCAATTTACCTACCTTTATGTGTAGCTTATACTCTCTTATTAGTCTTCTAATACTGTTCCTCCTATAACCACACTGTTTAGGATTTCAATCTATGCATTTTTTGTAAAAATAACACAAATTCAACTAGCTTATCACTCTAGTAAGTTAAATAATAAGCCAATTTACCTAACTTTGTGTATACTGTCTACTCTCTTACTGTTTTTCTGTTTCTTAGTTTAAAAACATATTGGCCACTCACTGTGCTGTAACACAGCACAAAGAAGGATGCTTTATTTTGGTGTACCGTTCCTGGAGATACAATTCATCATGGCAGAGAAAGTATAGTACCAGCAGCAGTAAGCACCTGGACTCTTTGTATCCACAGTCAAGAAGCAGAAAGTGATGAATGCTTGTACTCAGGTTGTATTCTTTTTATTCTATTTAGAACCTCAGCCTGTGGAATGATACCACCCACATTTATGACAGGTCTCCCTGTATCAATTTAGATCCTTCAGACATGCCTAGTGATTTGTTTTCGTGATGATTCCAAATTCCATCAGGTTATCAGTGAGTATTTACCATTACAATTCCTATCCTTGACAACATAACCCACACACATCACTTTTAAACTTCCATCCCTTGTTCCACTAAGCTTATGGCCATCTCATAATGTAGAATGCATTTGGTCCAACACCATACATAGTGCCCATAGCCTTTAATAATTACTACACTGTTTATAAGTCCAAAGCCCAAGTTGCATCAGAGACTCAAGGCAATTTTTTAATTGTGAACGTCTATGAAAAAAAATCAAAACAAGTTACATCCTATATAGAACAATATGGAATAAACATTCATCTTCCAAAGGGATAAGGACATAGCAAAGAATGATTGAACCAAAGAAAGACTGAAATCTAGAAAAACCAGCATCAACCCTGAGGCTCAGTGCCTGCCATCTATTACAAGTGGAATCCTATGGAGTCCAACGGGCCTGTCTGGACAGCTCTGCCCTCCTGTAGCACCATATCCTCTTCCTTGAGCCAGCTTCACTCCATCCTACAGCTTTCTCGGTAGACATTTCGTGGTCCTTGCATCTCTAAATTTGAGGGAGGGAGCGGTTTCACAATTACAACTCGGGTTTGACCTTCATGTAATAGTGGTACCTTGGGTTCTCTGCAGAGACTTTGACACTGCCACATGTTGCCTGGCCTCAGTGGCTGCCTGGAACCAAGACACAAGAGTCATTAAGCCCCTCAGTGTGACACCTTTCGTGTGACACAACAGAACTGAAAATACCACCCAGTGTGTTTGCTCTTTCCCCTCCTTAAATGCCTCTGTGAGAGGATTACATGCTCTTAACTGAGCCACCTCTGCAGCCCCATTTCTGGATTGCTTAGCAGCGACGCCAGCAAGCTGACAGTGCTCAGTTCAGCAGGAGTTCCAGGTAGCAGCTGTGAGAAAGGAACTTCACAGAAGAGGCAAACAGCTGTCAAAATAATCCTATACTCACCTGATTTTACTCCTAAATTAGATACTTGGTCAATAATACAACTTCCGACTTGAATGAGATGTACTGGTCTAACCTGTCCAAGGCAGTAATAGGTAGTTGTAAACTCAAATTATATAGGTCGCATTGGGGTTGAGGCAGCAGTTTCTCCACCTGCATATTTCTCATACCTATCATTTTCATTTACTTTTCAATTACACAATTTTTAAAAGGTCAAGAGAATGCAATAAAGAGTTCACTTGAAGGTAGTTTCATATTAACACACCAAATCCATGGATACCATGTATTACACATGGTGTCTGATGATTCATGATCTAGAGGCATCCATTTGTTTATTTCCTGACCAAAACAGCTTGAAGCCAAAGCAGATATTAATTATATGTCTGTCATTGGCCTAGTATTATGCATTATGTATTGTGCTGGTTTTTGGCCAGTGTCATATTTTTTAGTGCAGATTGGTGCAAGTGTTTTAATTATGTGCCGGTTGGAGAGCACAGTGTGTCACTTTATCCTCTCATGCCCATGTGCCTGCTGCCCACAGGTCACATTTATCATGTGGTTTTCCAGTTTGTCACTCTGAGTTGTGTGCTTCCTTCTCAGACTGGACTGCTGGGGCCTGGACCACCCCTGTGTACTCCAATCACTAAGCATTTGGCCTGAAATCAATGTGCAAATGTTTGCTGAACACCGAGCTATGGCATCTTTACAGACAGAATATTTCCCCAAATATTTGTCAGTTTGTGGTTTTTGGTGTGTGTGTGTGTGTGTGTGTGTGTGGTGTGCACACGCACATGCACTGGCACATGTGTTGTTTTTGTTTTTTGGGGGGGTGGGGTTGTATATATTACTCTTACCAACTTTTCTAGTTAAATTTGAAGCTGCCAGCACTGGGAGGAGTGAATTTGAGGTCAGTCATTGAAGTTATTATTTAAACCTTTATTTTAGTACTTTCTCTTTAGTTTTGTTTTTCTGAAATATAGGATACTTGATGGGTTTCTAAGTAAATATGTAATTGCTAGGATTGTTTTTTACTTGTCTGAGTTAATTCTTCAGTTTTCTGACCACCTTATTGAGTTGCTAAGGAAGTTTGCCTGCTGTAACTTGTCAGATTTTATCCAAAGATACATTGTGTTCTAAAACTGGCTGTGCTTTATTCAACTATCAAAAACCAAATGCACTTACTGGATACCCTTCAGGAGGTGATGGGAAAAGCAAGAATGAAAATTGTGGTTTAAATACATCCATTCTGATCCCTTTCAACATGGAGGTGGCCTATATTTTTCTATAGGGACTGGATGGCTATTTCTTAGATAAAGTACAGTCACCATACCCAGGTTAATTTTTTTAGTTTTTACCTTTTTTGTTTCTTTGTTTGTTTGTTTGTTTTGCAATGTTGTGGATTGAAACCCAAGGCCTTACGCATATGGGGCAAGTACTCTATCACCAAGCTTCATTCCCAGCTTACATTTTGTAATATTTTTAATTAAATTTAAATTTCTGAAAGTTTATTAATGATAGTAGTTCAGAATGGAGTAAGATTTTCATAGATGAGTCTGTCAGGTTTGTCTCGAGTTCTAAATTCATTACTCCATCACTCCAAACCAAAATAAACCGGTTTCTATTTTATTCGATAAATTTATGTACAGGAAATGTTAACCTTAATTTTAAATTAGGTAAATCACCCATAGGAAAACTGTGGTTCATTTTATATGACAACATGTAGCAATTCCAGCTGCTTTCTCTGCCTAATCAAAACCTGTGGTCACAACAGCAGCTGCCTCTATAGCTTGTTTTAAAGCCATTTACAGCAAATCAACCTGTTAACCAAGTTCCCTAGTAAGAAAGATCAGGCTTCCAGAATACATATGGTACAACATCCAAAACAAATGAAAATAATTACGTAAGCCAATTTTTAAACTCTAAAACTTTGGTATGATACTGAATAAGCAAGATACAGTCAAAACTTAGGTAGTACAGTTCCAGAAATAATGGTTCTTTGCAGAATAGATGCATTAAACTTGTGTTTTAGAAAAAAAAATAGTGCATAGCTCATGCACTCCATCAGATGAAGTGTTTTAAAGAAACAGATTATGGGGTCTGAGTTTCTTATCTAATAGTTATTTTCCAAAACATTACTGTGTTACAGTTCTAAAGGGAAAGGTATCCTGTCAGTCAGGATCCTAGGAACGCCACAAGGTAATGGCTCACAACAAACCTCACACAAGAGGGACTGAAAAAACCCAGGAGGATGGCTGCCTCTTCTTGCGTGGGAAGCAGCAGAGAACTGAGCAAAAGACAAGATTTATATAGCATTGGGGGCGGGGGCGGCAGAGCCTTCCAGGGTGGTGATTCGTTGATTTTCAAGTCCTGAGCTTGGCCTTTTTACTTTGTAGAGTGGACACTGGGTCCAGCCTTTTAGGGAACTTAGAGTGTTCTGTGGGTGGGCAGAGTTGGAGGTCCTCAGGGGAGAGGCCTGGCCACTTGTGCTCTTCAAGGGGCTTACAATTATACCTGCCATTGTATAAAGCTAATTAATATTAAATAGAATGTTAAAATTGATATTCTAGTGTTCCTTCATTTTTATAGCATTTGAGACTAACAATGGCACAAGTTGACTTGATGTGAACTTTGGAATATGCTTTATAATCTGCTTTTGCAAAGGTATTCTCCTACTTAAATACTTGAAAGAAAATAATATTTCAATTATCAGCAAACTTTATACTGTTGAAAAGAACATATTAATTCTTAATGGTCACAAAATATTTAAGGATTTCTTTTCTTCTGTATATAATATCATCTCAGGAATAAAAGAATACGTGCAACTTAGGTCAAACTAACACATCTATTTAATCATTAAATCCTATATTTGAATGGGTTCACTCTTCACATGTTCTGCAAATAAAAACCATGAACAGTACAATAAAACATCATGTATTCCACAGAAGTCCGGATAACCAATTACTTTAAAATTTCACCATCTGCTCTCATTGAAGCGGTAAGACAAGGCATTTCCCCATACCACAAACCATGATAATCAGAATGTAACAGAATGAGAAATGCGAACTTTGCCTCTCCTTTCTTATTTGCTGTGGTGGTTTTTAATGAAAACTTGAGTATAGAGACAAAGGCAAGGGAGGCTATACCTCCGCCTCTCTCCTAATTGAGTGCTTCTATCCAGTAATAGCTTTTTGCTGCCCTGGGCAGCTTGACTTTGCCTCATTTGGCCAAGCACAGCTATTATTCTAAGAGGCAGCCAGTGAAGTGCCCCAATCCATCTGTTTGCTTTTTCATGGGCTGGTGCTTTCCTTGATGTTGACAGCTGTCTTAATATTCCTGGACCACCTGCCACACAGTAAATACTGTGCTCGAAGAGAGATTCAGTAGTTTTCCCCTCTGGTAGAGTTTCTACAACAACAGAAAAGCTCAGCATTTCTAACCTCCCCGTTCATCGTCGTTTAAATGCTTCAGGATCAGCAGCACTTCCTGTCAACCCTCATGCATTTGAGCACTACAGAACTTATGCTTTGGGAATAGCAATTTACCCACAGGAGAAAGCTTGAGTCTTTCTCCAGTATCATGTGGGCTATTGGACCAGCCTCTTTTGGAAGTGATGTAGTCACAGGAGGTAAAGAACAGAACATTCAGCCAGTTGCTTCTTTCTGTGAGCTCTCTGGGAGACCCCTCCCCCACATACTCCTCTAGACTAATTTCCCTTCTTTAACCTTCTACATGGCTGTTTTCCCATCCCATTTCTTCTTTGAAGGAAAGCATATTGTCTTACTCAACATGTGCGTGGGGCTGACACCTTCTGGCCACATAAAATATATTAAATTTTGTGGTATCTGCAGTGTTTAAAGCTTTGTGGGAATCTCTTTTCATATTGATTAAGGATTTCATACACACATACAATGTGCTTTGATCAAGCCTAGTCCTCATTCTTTCTCTTCCAGCTCTTTCCCTAATCCATCATAACTATTGCCTTTTGAGGGTTCTCTTGAAAGCAAAATCATTTAAACTGAAAATGAAATTTATATAAAATGATTTGGGGCATAATAGAATGCAAATTGATAATTTTAAATATTGACTATCCTACCAACTTAGCAAACTCCGTAAAAGCAATGTATTTTTTTCTATTTGCTACCTGGCATTTATCTCTATCTTAAAAATTGATAGTATATTCTTTGAAACCCGTTCATATAAAAGTATTTTAATATCACTGTATTACAAAACAATGGAATTAAACAGAGCAGTCCTTCCATTGGTTCATTTGGTATTATTTATTATTTATAGAAAAACCATGAAACAAGCACCGTACACACTGACAAGCACATATAAGCTCAAAGGACAGGTATAGGCTTAAGGCCTTACAAATAAGAAGTCTGAGAAATTCTTTTTGGCATAGTTTACATCGTACAGAAACAAATGTTTGGAGTGATTGCAGCTATAAAATTATAGAGCACATTACGGAGCATATTACTATCATGACAGAAATTATGCCATTTAGAAACAATTCTATCTCTTGCAATGTTCTCTGCTGACATCTGCAATATATTATATATGTCATATTTTAGCTGCACTTTTCCAGTCTTTTTCCACCTTCACGATACATAGCAAACCACAGTTGTATTCATGTCTCGACAGAACGTGTGGTCTTGCATCTTGGGTGTAAATCTTGTTGAGTTACACAGTGAACAAAGTGGAATATAAATAACAGCTGAACTAGCCTTTGGAGAGGAGCAACTTGAAACTATATAAATATTTCCCCACAAGTTCAAAGCCAATGTATTCGTCACTCATCAGACCTCAGTATGTGCCCAAGAATTCTAGGACCTATTAATTCTAGAAATAGGATGGAGGAAAAGTCCTGTGGTCTCAATCAACTTAAGTAAAAACAACAACAAAAAATTAAACTTATTTTTTAAAAACCAATCTTTTCTCATTTTACATAGCTATCCCAGTTCCCACTCTCTTCCCTCCTCCCGCTCTTCCAAATTTCCCCCCACTCCAACCCCTCATCCACTCCTCAGAGAAGATAAGTTTTCATAAGTTGAGTCAACAAAGTCTAACACATCACTTTAAGGCATGATGGAGGCCCTCCTCCCATATTTGGCTGAGCAAAGCACCCCCCCCAAAAAAAGGGTTCCAAAAAGCCAGTTCAATAACTAGGAATAAATCTGGTCCAACTGCCAATGACCCAACAGACTGCCCAAGCCATACAGCTGTCACCCACATTCAGTGGGCCTAGTTTGGTCCTACGCAGGTTCCCCTGCTCTCAGTCCAGAGTCAGTGAACTCTCTCTGTGGGTTTCCCCATTATGCTCTTAACCCCTTTGCTCACATTACCGTTCCTTCCTCTCTTGGACTGGTCTCTTCTTTTTATTGTATTTTTTTTTTTATTTTTCACAGTCATCTAAGAACATATGACCATCCAATTACATTGCTCACACTGGAGAAGGCTATGAGGTGCCTTCAAACTTAATCAGCATCACAGTAACAATGCTCTTGTCTCAACCACTTACTAAATGTCGAGATGAAAGCAGAATGAGTGAAAATGACTGGGCAAAATTGCAGTTCGAAGATCCTTATAACTCTAAAATTGGAATTTTCCCCACAGATTTCATAATGAAATCCTAGAATTTAGAATTCAAGTGTCTATTATTAAAACTTTAGACTTAAGGCTATAGAACATCTAAAAATCTGGTAAATATTGGGAAAGCAAATAAATGAAAATTTAATACCAACGACTTTCCATATTGTGATTCTAATGCATGTTCCCAGGAGACAGTCTATACAGAAACATTAATGTGTAGACTACTGTAGCATTTTTCTGTTGTAGCTATTTCTGAGAGAAATTGCATAATTTAATACCAGAATTGCTTCTTAATCTTATTGGCTCCCTGTCACTTTTATCCACAGACAGACAGACTCCCTGTTTGCATCTTCCAGGCCGGCACTGAGGTGGAAGGACCACTTTCCTCACCGGACAAGTGGGAGAGGCAGCTGATATTCAGTTAACATTGTTTTGGGGAGACATATTATGTTCCACGCCTGGAAGCCAGAATTTTGCTCCAGGTATTTGCTTTTGGATCCCCTCTGGGCTTTCTGAGGAGTGGATCTTTTATACACATTCTCTTCCAAGATAATGTTAGCTTGGGAACTTTTCTTATGCTCTCTTATTTTATCTGATTCTAATCTTTTCTCGTTCTCACACTAACTTCCAATCCAGTTGAGCTGATGGACTAAAAAGCTTCAAAGGAGCAGCTGTGGGGCAGATGGGAGGTTCCTTAACTAATGCTACAATTCCCTGGAGCTTACCATTAGCTGTGTAACCTGCTCACTTCTCCCACCAGCCACAGAGAGAGATTACTTTAGTGGATTTTGTCTGTATAACATTTTTAGTTAGTAAATGTCCCTCCACTTTCTTGGATTTCTGGAATTTGGCTTTAGACAAAACACCCGGGGAAAATGTGGCCCTGTGCTTTCTGCACTAGCAGCTACACTATATAAAGTCATGTTATTATAACCAGATAATTCATTTTAAACTTTGCTTAACCTTGCAACCTTTGGGGTTGCAGACTACAGTAACGCCTGCGCAACAGCAAACTATTTGTTTCAACATTTTGTAGTTGAGTCATACTTGAATCATATTTGCCTGTGATCAGTGTCATTTTGAGAAAGGATTCTGGGAGTAGTCCATAGGTGAACTAAAGCACACCTGGATAGGGAGCTACTTCACATCTAAGCCAGCTGAAGCAGAAACAAATTGCCGACAGCTGGACAGATGGGACCCTGGTGTCTTCTGCCCAGCTGGCTAAAGCTGTTTTTAGAATGATTGTATATTGGTCCCAGGGCAGCAGGGCACGCGGGTGCTGCCTCTTGCCAGGTGTTCCACAGACCTTCATTGATGACCCTCTTTTAAAACTGCACTAGCATGGGCGAGGAGACAACGCATTTACAGTAACTTCTCAAAACTAAGTGGACTACGGGCTGGGGTGGCTTGGGCGGGAAGCAGGAGCCCAGCATCCACAGGCCGCTCCTCCCGAACCTGCTGGCTGCGGGCAGTGGGGCGGTGGCGGTCGCTGGCTCCTCCCGGGGGGCGGGCTGCTCCGGTCGCGGGCGGGAGGAGGAGCCGCACGGGGAGCGCTCGTGCCGGCCGGGCTAGAGAAGCCGCGCTGGCCGCCCGTGCCGACTCCGGCTGCACACCGCAGGCCAGGGCTGCGGCCACCCGCGCTCCGGCCACCGCCACGTCGGGGCCCGCGGACGGCGCGGCCGCTCGGGAGACATGTCCGGCGGCCGCAGGAGGGGCAGCGCCCCCTGGCACAGCTTCTCCCGGTTCTTCGCTCCGCGGAACCCTTCCCGGGACAAGGAAGAGGAAGAGGAGGAGAAGCCGGGGACCAGCCAGCCGACCAGCGCGAGTCGGGGCGCCGCCAGGTGGGAGCCGCGGGGGCGCTGTTCGCTCCTTCTTGCTTTGCTCGGTTTCCTCCGGTCCCGCCCTGGGTGGCTTAGATCTGGCGAAGTTCTTGTCCCCGGCCGGTTCTCTGCGCGCGCTTCCTTTCCCGCCGCCATCGGGGCTCACCAATCTGTCCCCTCCACTCGGCCGAGGGAGCCTCTCCCCCTCCACGGGTGCTTTGCCGTCTTTAGTTTTCCTCGAAGTTATTCGTAAAAGAGTTGCGAAGATAGCGTCCCAAGACTTCATCCAGAATCCGAAGTCATCCCAGATTTGTTTACAGTTTAAATGATGCCGCCCTTCCTCGTTCCTATCTCACTTGGGGCATCTGTCTGTGGCGCTCAGATTCTGGGAACCAGGGCTGGAGCTGGCTTAATCATTAGTGCGTGCCCTCTTTCCCTAATCTTTTTTCCTCTACCCCATGCTACTTTAAAGCTTGATATTTTAAAAGATTCGTCTCATTAAAATGCCCGTTTTTTAATCGCATCCTCCCTGAAGGAGGTAACTCGCTCCTTTAAACTTTTTTTTTTTTTTTTTTGGTTGAGAAGTGAGGCCAACTTCGGTTGCACCAGAAGAACCTGTAACCCATGTCCTTGGAAGGTTGCCCTCTAGAGAGCTATATTTACCTCACACTAAAGGCTTGGTGATAGGCTTCAAAGAAAATGGATCGGAAACAACTGACGGTCTAGTTCCATTACTATTTAGGGGTTGTGATTTGCTGTTAGTCCTTTGTGCTCCCTGGTTTTCCTAATTGTGAAACATTTCCATTATGATCACCTGTTAGCAAAATACATCTTTCCAAGAAATGGCCATTTATAATTGACTGGTTATTCTCCTTGGAAGTTCAGACGCTATTGTCCTGGTTGTGAAGATTGGAAGTTTCACAGCCCTTGGTGATGGTTTTGAAGTCTGACAAGTCTCACCTGGGCTGTGGTTCCTGCCGGGGCTGTAACAGCACTAACAATCTTCAGTGCTGTAGAAGCTGTAGGCTCAGCGCCAGGCGGACACAGGAGAGTGGTGGAGAGCAGTCGGCAGGCCAGTTCCTATCAGCCTCCTCCTGAAACCCTGCCTGCTCCCCTGCCCTATTTGCCCTTTTAAGGCAGGCACTCGTCCGTTCTGAACTCTTTCTGCTTGGGGCTGACTAATCTAGCTCCTGGATCCATCCTTTTCACCTATGGCTTCTCTGACTGTCCTCACCACCCCCATAGGCAGGGATGTGGCTTTTCAGGAGGCAGTTTTGATTGCGCATGTGCTAGCACTCCTCATCTGTTTTAGAACAGGCCAGATGTTAAGGGATTGCAGATAATCCCTGGTGTGGGTGTTTAGCTCTTTTATATGGGCTTAAATCTTTCTTTTCACTGATAGAAACAAACACAAAGCCGTTATTGAAAGAGTAATGAGACAAATGGAACCACTCAGTAGTATCATTTTTCCCAGTAATAGAACAACCCTGGTGTTAACAAGATTGGAAACGGAGTCGTGATTTGTCACTGTGATCTGTTTCAGAAGGAAAGGGACATTTTGGTTGTTTCTCTTTATGGCAGTAAAACCTTAGTGTTAGAACAGGGTTCACCTTTGTAGTAGTTGCTTTAGGGTAGTAGAGTTAGTCCAGTAGATGTGATGTGATTAATATAGTAGGTAGCCATGTAATGTTATCCAAGAAAAGAGCTCCCACATAAAAAACAGTAAAAACTACCTGTAACATGTTTAACAGTTTAAGATTTGGGAAGTAATATTTGGCACAACTTTTGACAAACTTGAATGATCACAATCTATTTTCTATAAGAAAAAAAAAGTTTTAAAGAGAGCTGTCTCAGCACTGCACTGAGCTCCCAAAGTCCAGTTGAAGAGTGGGAGGAGTAAGAATATTAGCAAAGAGGTCAAAACCATAATGGAGATACCCACTAAAACAGCTTACCTGAGCTAATGGGAGCTCCCCAACTCTGGCTGGACAGGGAAGGAGTCAGCATAGGACTAAACTAGTCCCTCTGAATGTGGGTGACAGTTGCATGGCTGGGGCAAAATGAGGGGCTATTGGCAGTGGCACCAAGATTTATCCCTACCATTCGTACTGGCGTTTTGGGAACCCGTTCTCTTTGGAAGGATACCTTGCTCAGCCTAGATATAGAAGGGAGAGCCTTGGTCCTTTCTCAAAGCAATGTGCCTTACCCTCTCTGAGGAGTGGATGGAGGGTGGGGTTAGGGGGGATGACGGGAAGGGAGAGGTGGAAGGGTTGGGAGGAGGGGAAGAGAATAGGAACTGGGATTGGTATGTAAAATAAAAAAGCTTGTTTTCATTTTTAAAAAATAAAAAAATGAAACATAAAAAAGCTGCTTAAACTTAAATAGCTATTTTTCACCTGTGCCCACAACACTGAGGCCCCTTTATGTACATGGCCTATTAACATCTGCTTTTTTGTGCATATCTTGGGATGAAATGGTTTTCCCTGGCTTTCCTTGCTTAGTTAGGCTCCTCTCCTGCCTGAACTCATTGTGTTGGCCATTGTGTGTTTTATTACTCAGCTTACTCACGCCCAAATACAAAACAGGATACACACTTCTTAAGAACAGAACCCCGTCGCAGCTTCTTAAGAGCAGGATTAAAAATGAAACATTAATATTAACGAGTCTAATGAAAGGCAAGTTTATGACATCATCTCCATCCCGAGATGTTTGTTCACTACCAATGAAAACAAATGCCAGTGGGATATGTTGGGATAAACACAGGGTCTTTGGAGGCTGCCAGGTCTCTAGGATAATAACCCACATGTTTTCGTAGTTCTTTATCTTTCCCTGTTTGGAGAGTAAGACAACCTTTGTTTTCACTGTGTGCTTTGTGCTGCTTGGGCTTCACAGGGTGTGAACACATCTTTTATTTATTGAGTTTGCTGCTACTGTGTTCTCTTTAAACC
This sequence comes from Microtus pennsylvanicus, assembly GCF_037038515.1. Taxonomy (NCBI): domain Eukaryota; kingdom Metazoa; phylum Chordata; class Mammalia; order Rodentia; family Cricetidae; genus Microtus; species Microtus pennsylvanicus. The sequence continues at coordinate 676,105 of NC_134579.1, read as the reverse complement.
TTCAGCAATCAAAGAAGGTTAAGGATCACCTTTTGTTGTATTTAAACTAATGGGTTAGTTAACCAGATCCTGAAGTGCTTATGCCAGCTCAGATTATATGGAAGTGAAAATATCAATTAAAAGTTTTCACAGGGAACTTTCAAGAACTTGCGGAATTGTCCAAGCAGTGGTGGCACACACCTTTAATCCTAACACTTGTGAAGCGGAGGCAGGCAAGTCTTTTGAGTTCAAGGCCAGCCTGGTCTAGGGAACAAGTTTCAGGACAGCTAGATCTATGCAGAGAAACCTGTTTCGAAAAACCAAACAAAAACCTCCCAGATTTGAATGTTTCTTTTTGAGAGTTGTCATTGTATTGCTCAGCTCAGTTGACTGGCACATAAGACTGGACCCCTTAGAAGATACAGAAGAGCCCAGTGAGGGCCTTATTACTTAGGTGACTTTAAATGACCTATGAACTATGGATGTTTCTGTTGGTAGAGAACTTGGGAGGAGGGGAGAAATAGGAACAGGTATGGCAGATGGTACAAGGGACCGGCAGGAATTTAAGGTGTGTTAGGAGAGGTATTGATGTGGGAGTGTCATATATCAATCTGTTGATTTTATTGGCTAAGCAATAAAGGAACTGCCTCGGCCCATTTCATTGGTTAGAAGATTGGTGGGAGGAGTAGACAGAACAAAATGCCAGGAGGAAGAGGAAGTGAGGTCAGACTCCGCAGCTCTCCTCTCGGGAGCAGACGCCTTCAGAGAGACGCCATGCTACCTGCTCCAGGGAAGACGCATGCTATGAAGCTCCAACCCAGGATGGACTTAGGCTAGAATCTTCCCGGTAAGCGCAGCTAGGGGCGCTACACAGATGATAAGAAATGGGCCAGAGCAGTTTATAAAAGAATACAGTGTCCGTGTAATTATTTCGGGTAAAGCTAGCCAGGCAGGGCAGGCGGCTGTGGTGTTTGGGGACGCAGCCCTGCCGCCGCCCATATTACAACAAATGACGCCCAGACGTGTGGCTAACTAAACCTACTTAAAAAACCTGAGAAGGCTTAAAAATAAGGGAGAGAGAGTTTAACACAGATTTTTGCTGTTTGTTGGTGGTGTGATGTAGAGAGATTTCCTGATTCGGCAACAGCAGCAGAAAAAACGCTGTGTCATTTCAAAGCGTGGCTTCCTGGGGCTGTGCCGCCAGTGCAAACTCTGGCTTTATGTTTGTGTTCCCGCTTGGGATCTGAAGGAGAGTGCTCTGGGACCGTGATGATGACTCAGAGCTTCCCGCCTGCTCCTGGGCAGAAGGCAGAATCAGGCTTAGGCAGGCGGAAGAGCATGGCGGATTCCTGCCGCCGCCATACAGGGACGTGTTTTCAGACTGCGCAGTGCTCTGCGTGTCAGATTTGGATGTTACTTGGATGAAAAGAATTTCTGTGTTGCACGCTCAGTCTCAGAATTAAAGTGCTTAGTGCCGCTCCTACCTGGTAGCCCCAGAGCTAGCACAAAATGGTACATCCTCCATTTTGAAATTTTCCTGACTCAGCAGCAGGAACAAACCTGTGTTGTTTTAAAATGCCGGCTTTCTGGGCCATCCTGCCAGGGCAAACTCTGACTGTTTGAGGCAGGAGGGCCGGCTACCGAGAGAGGACTTGAATGTTGTCTGTTGTAGCTCGCTGGCTGGCAGGGACCTTGAAATGCTATAAACATGGCTGCAGCCTGTATTTCCGCCATGAGGCTGGAAAGCTAAGGAATGGACTGGATCTAGCTGGCAAAGCCACGCCTTTAGTCCTACTGATATTGCTTGGCAAATTAAAGGCTCTTGTGGTCAGAAAAAGAGAGATATACAGTAAGTGTTTCTGATGTAACTTTTACTTGATAACTGTTTTGTTATATGTAATTTTGCTATGTTAAGGTTAAAGCCTTCCTTTTTTTGTTTAAACAGAAAAAGGGGAAGTGATGTGGGAGTGTCATATATCAATCTGTTGATTTTATTGGCTAAGCAATAAAGGAACTGCCTCGGCCCATTTCATTGGTTAGAAGATAGGTGGGAGGAGTAGACAGAACAAAATGCCAGGAGGAAGAGGAAGTGAGGTCAGACTCCGCAGCTCTCCTCTCGGGAGCAGACGCCTTCAGAGAGACGCCATGCTACCTGCTCCAGGGAAGACGCATGCTATGAAGCTCCAACCCAGGATGGACTTAGGCTAGAATCTTCCCGGTAAGCGCAGCTAGGGGCGCTACACAGATGATTAGAAATGGGCCAGAGCAGTTTATAAAAGAATACAGTGTCCGTGTAATTATTTCGGGTAAAGCTAGCCAGGCAGGGCAGGCGGCTGGGGTGTTTGGGGACGCAGCCCTGCCGCCGCCCATATTACAACAAATGGCGCCCAACGTGGGGCTCGAACCCACGACCCTGAGATTAAGAGTCTCATGCTCTACCGACTGAGCTAGCCGGGCAGGGCAGGCGGCTGGGGTGTTTGGGGACGCAGCCCTGCCGCCGCCCATATTACAACAAGGTATGTTGATAGGATACCGAGAGAGAGACATCCAGAAAATTAGGTCTCTAGAGAGAATGGTTGACTCTTCACTGGGAATTTTTTGTTTTGTTTTGTTTGTTATGGCTCCGTTAAATGGATATGGTGGAATGTGAAGCTTTGCAGGTGAACGCCTGCCTTCTTATTTTATCTACTTTGTGAAAATGATTGCACAAGCTTCTTGCTGTACCACACAGTGAACCTGTTTATGGGTTCCGTGCAATACCTGTAAGTCAAAAGGGAGCGCACACGTGATAAGACATTTCTCAAGGACTGATTGTGTGCTTACCCTGGGCAGAAAACTTTTGTTTGAGTTTCTCATTTACAGGACAGGCTAACAGAGTGCTACACTTTGAAGCCTCTTACAGTTTTGAAGACACCGAGGATAGGGCAGTTCTTTTTTTTTTTAATTTATTTATTTATTAAGGATTTCTGACTCCTCCCCGCCACGGCCTCCCATTTCCCTCCCCCTCCCCCGATCAAGTCCCTCTCCCTCATCAGCTCAAAGAGCAATCAGGGTTCCCTGACCTGTGAAAAGTCCAAGGACCGCCCACCTCCATCCAGGTTTAGTAAGGTGAGCATCCAAACTGCCTAGGCTCCCCCAATGGATGGAAATAGAAAACACTATCCTGAGTGAGGTAAGCCAGACCCAAAAAGAGGAAGATAGGGCAGTTCTTAATGGCAGATTCTATTTGTATTTGGGGTGTAACGGTTCTTTAAACTGACTCTCCAGTCCATTGCAGGACATCTGATGCCCATGATTTCCACCTACCAATTGCCAGTAGCATCTCTGGTCATTTGGCTAACTCAGAACACCTTTGGGCAGGTGGATGGAGGGGAGTGGCAACACTCCCAGTGGAGAGTGATTTACCTGTGATCACAGGGGAGTAAGACTTTACCCCAAGGGTAAGGACTGAGTTTAGATTTCTGACTTCATTGCTTTGGTTCATTAGATGCCATTTTCTCTTCCACACTTCAAAATGATAGTTTTTCAACATTATGCTAAAAGCTGGGTGTGGCCCTGTCATTGTTACACATACCTTTAATCCCAGCATTCATGGAGGCAGAAGCAGGAGGATGCTCTGAGTTTGAGACCAGCCTGGTCTACAGAGTGAGTTCCAGGACAGCTAGAGCTACATAGAAAAACCTGTCTTGAATAAAAAAAAAAACAGCCAGAAAAGCTGGGTATATTGGATCATTCTTGTAGTCCTGGATTTCCAGAGGCTGAGGCAGGAGGATTGCTTCAAATTCAAGTGTAAGTTATGTAATGAATTCTAGATTATTCTAAACTATAGTGAGACAGATACTGTCTCAAAAACAAACAAAACACACATTTGAATGAAGAAGTGCTTCCTTATAGAGTGGGCTCTATGACTTTGACTTTCAGTGAACTGTTAAGAGTATCAGTGACAGAAAGAGGGTAAGACAAGCTCCCTAAACTGAAGGTCAGGAGTTGTGTCTTACCTTGGTATCTATCGTCTTTCCCAAACACAGGTAAGAGTGTGTAGTAATATGGAGCGGCGGGGCTGCGTCCAACACCCCAGCCACCTGCCTGGCTAGCTTTTGCCCCGAAATAATTACACAGACACTGTATTCATTTAAACACTGCTCTGGCCCATTTCTACCTAGCCTCTTCTAGGCTAACTCTCGCTCCTGGACTAGCCCATTTCTTATCATCTGTGTAGCACCAGTCTTACCGGGAAGATTCTAGCCTAAGTCCATCCTGGGTCGGAGCTTCATAGCGTGCGTCTTCCCTGGAGCAGGTAGCATGGCGTCTGCTCCCAAGAGCAGAGCTGTCGAGTCTGACCTCACTTCCTTTTCCTCCCGGCATTCTGTTCTGTTTACTCCACCCACCTAAGGGTGGGCCTATCCAATGGGCCTAGCAGTTTCTTTATTGCTTAGCCAATGAAATCAACAGATTGATATATGACACTCCCACATCAAGAGTGAATCTGTGCTTGTTGTTTAGAGTATTAAAGAGGTCATCTAGTGACTTTTCAGCCAAGGGTAGCACTTTACTAACCAAGTGGGTTTATGAAATGTATTTGAAAGGTGTTTGTGCCTGCCTTTACAGCTAAAGGTGTTGAATGACAGAGGTCAGGCAACTAATGGGTTGTAGAGCAGGAGATAGGACTGCAAAAAGAAAACTCCTCTAATGACCAGGCTGAGAGCTATTGACCTTCATTTAAGCTGAGGTGAATAAGGACCTGCCAGCAATTCATACTTGAAGTAGTACAAAATGCCTAGTAAATTCTAGAAGCCCTCGGAGGTGTGTATCTCATTATTCTGCCAGGCTAACTTGGAGCATGGAACTTACTCTTGGCAGGAGAGAAGAAGTGGTAAACTGTTTGAGTTTCAAGACTCTACCTTTTGTAAGTGAGATTCTTCCACCTCCCCCCAGTTTTCATAGGATGCCTGTGGGATCGCTCATTTGTGAATTCTTGCTGTACGGGTCTTTGGGAAAGGATTTAGTTATGCAATCTAACTCTACTGGCATTGTAATCAGAGCTCCTGTCTTTATGGAGCCAGAGATGTTTTTTAGCATTTTAATTCATCAGTGGAAAATATATAGAAAGAATAATGACAGTTTGTAAAACAGAAAATAATCCCTCAACAAAGTATTGCATTTCTCACTCAAGGTTCTAATGAAATAGTGGAAGCTTAGCTGTGTAAGAAATGCTAAATAAAACAGAGGTGGCAGGAATGTGTAGAGAGATATAAACTCAACCTGGGCTCCAGTGAAAAGAGAGCTGCCATGAGATAAAAGGTGAAGAGACTGTAGCTAATTCAAGTCTCTGAACTCTGCAAGATGATGTGGTTTCTTTGTGCAGATGTCCCCAGTATGATGCTGCATAGTGAACATATAAAGATGACTGAGTAAAACCGACCTCAGTATAAACTTAATATGTTTTTAGCATGGGTGACTTGTTTGGTTCAGATCATTTTTTCCTTTTAGAAAAATATGTTGCATTTATTTTGCGTATTTGTATTTGTATGTGTGCATATATACACGGATGCATGTGTGTGGATGTTCAAGGGCAACTTGCATGGTTCTGTTTTTGTCTTCCACCCTGAAGTCCCTAGGATTGAACTCAGTTGTCAGGCTTGAAAGCAATTGCCTTTACCAGCTGAGCCGTATTTCTTCATAAAGGTCATATATTGGATAAAAATTTTAATTGGGCCTCAAATCTCACAGCAGCTTTTCCCCGAGTATATTTTGTTTAGTATTGGTTAGCTCAGAATAGTGTGGGAGCTAATACGTGATCATAGCTCCAGCCAGAGGCAGACAGTGGTGTTTTCTCTCTCTCCTCCTTGACTCTGCAGCCTCAACAAGAATTTATTCATAGGTGGAGCCAGAAAGTGCATTCCTTGAGGACTCAGCGTTCCCAGGGGGTAGTGATCTGTGCACTGAAGTTTGCCGCTGCTGGAGGACCTGTTGGAGGTGTGCAGCTAGAAATAATTCACCTCCAGTGTTCAGCGGGTAGGTGTTACTAGCTAAGTGGTGAAACACCTCCATCAGGACTCTCCTCCAGTGTTTAACTTCTGGAATCATTTCAGGGAAGTGTCCCCAAACACAGAAATAGCAGTCAGCTTAGCCACCTAGGTATTTTTTTTCCTTTTTGTTCCTGGCAGATTAGCGATGACAAAATGAAACTAACACTTTATGAGATTCCTGTGCTTGGGGATTTGAACAGATATAATATTTTTTTTATTGTACAGTGTTGGGAGAAGTTTCTGCATCTCTCACACACATAGGGTTGAAGGATTGGGTATCAAATGTCTCACGGTACCAGCAGTAGAATCAGAAGGCAGGTGGTTCTTTCCAAATCCAAAGCCTACGTGATGTGACAGTAGACTTTAGTTGGAAAAAGCTGTAAGAGAAGACTGGCCTTGGGAACAGACAATTGCATGCAGCTAGATGTCTGGCCAGGTGGAATAGGTCAGTGTCTGTACAGTAAAGAATTTGTAGTCCTTTGAGCTAGGAGAGGAAAACAAATGTATATATTGTTTGAATTATGAATCTGTATTTAAATATACAAGTCAGTCTCTTTCAAATAGATAAAAGTTAAAATTATAGGAAGATAGCGTTTTCTGTTTATTCAATAAGCAAAACTCCATTTTGAAATGGATAAACAGGATCCTGCTCCTAAAGGAGGGTTGTGGTCTGAATGAGAATAGCATCCATATGCTCATATATTTGAATATTTGGTCCCCAGTTGGTTAGAACTGTTTAGGAGGATTAGAGATGTGGCCTTGTAGGAATTACGTTACTGTGGGTTTTAAAAGCCCACACCAGTCCCTGTTAGGTTTCCCTGCCTCCTGCTTGCCTGTTCAATTGTAAGCTCTCAGTTCTTCCAGCCATCCTATCCTGCCTTTGCTCTGCTCTTATGGACTTTAACCCTCAAACTGTAGACCCAGTTAAATGGATTCTTTTGTAAGTTGCCTTGGTCATGGTGTTTTGCCACTGAAATGTAAAAGCAACTGGCGAGAGTAAATTGATAGCACCACTTTGGAGGGAAACGGGCGTTTCTAGTGATGTCAGAGACCCATTGCACAGATAAAGTTGGTGACAGGTTAAACTGTTTGAGAGTTTAGTGACTGCAGCACTATTTTAATAGCAAAAATGAAAATTAGGTTCCTGTGAATAATTGTACCTCTATCTAATATTTATATATTAATGCCATGTTTCTGTTGGGAAAGAATGGCAAAACTTGCTTTATGCCTTAACGAGATGTCTCCAAGGCACATTCAGAGGGTACCAGCGAAGAAAGGAGGGGCTGAAGAGGCTGTGCTAGAGGTGTGCCACCTGTTCTCATTGGCTGGAGGCCGAGTTAAGGGCCAGGAAGCAGGGAGACTTCCTTTTTTACAGTTCTTGACACTTAAAACTTGTGTGAATTACCTATTATAGAAAGAAAAGAGACTGGTCTGAGACCTGCTGAACATTTGTCTGTAAAAGAAGAAAATCTAAAAATTACTGATCCAAGAAGAACAGACTACAATAACTTTTTTCAAGTAAGAAAAATTCTGGTTAAGGATGTATGTAGTTGTATTGTATACACTGTAGGACTATTTGTTTTTTTGTTTGTTTGTTTGTTTTGGGTTTTGTGACACTCTCTAAAGGTATAATTGAGATGTATGCATTATCAATCTATAATGTAAAACTAGGTGGAATGGGGCTGGAGACGTGCCTCAATGGTTAAGAGCACTGGCTACTCTTCCAAAGGACCCGGGTTGAATTCCCAGCACCCACACTGCAGATCACAACTGTCTGTAACTACAGTTGCAGGGGATCCAACACCATCACACAGACATGAATGCAGATAAAATACTAATGCACATAAAAGAAAATTAAAATCTTTAAAAAAAATGCTGGGTTGAATGAACAGATGAAATCACAGATTCTTAACTCAGTTAGAGGGCATCTGCCATCCACTGTGACCAGGTTCAGTACAGCATAATTGCCTCATAACTCCTAGGCCTAGCTTTTGCATGCCACCCAAGTCTCTTCAGGCTGATAGATATGTAAAGTGAATGTGCTTTGTATGTTAGGAAAACTAATATTTCATTGGAAAAGTCATATGCAAAAATGTATCAGTTCCTCCACATGTGTCTCCCCATTTGGGTCCCATGACTTAAAAGCATCCATCTGTAAGTCCACAAGATTGTGTCAGGCAGTCTCCTAGGTTCTGGGAATCCACCAGTGAGCAAGGTGTAACCTAGGTTTCTCTCTCCCTTTACCTACCACGCTGCTCCATTTTTCTTCCTTTCCTGAGACTGGGTATCTCTCTTTTAGATAACCTCATACTCACCGGGTAGCTCAAGCTGGCCTTGAATTTATGACTTTCCCACCTTAGCATCCTTGGTCCCAGGATTACAGGCATACATCACAACAATGGCACACTTCTATACTCCTTTCTAAAAAAATAATTACCATGGTGGAAGGCAGCGGGATGTAGAAACAATCAAGAAGTGAAAACCCATTCTTGAGATTTTTTTTAAACATGAAATTGCTTTAATTACACATAATCTGTTTCTTCCAGTATTTGTGTCAGTCTAAATAATGCTTTATTATTTACTCATTTTAGGTTGTATCTGTTAATTTCCGATTATGATAGATGAATCTTTACTTATTTAAACAATTACTATCATTTGAGGGATTAAATAAAAATTGAGTCTTCAAATTTTTATTTTTGTGCAAATTTATTTTGTTTAGCTGAGCCCTGTATTATGATTCCTTTTCCTTATGTGACCTTTGTTTTTTCCTGGAGCAAACTGCTCCGTTTTTTGTTTTCTTCACTGTTAGTACTACTAGGATGCCCAAACACGTTTACAAAATGTTTTCTGTTTTCTGTCCATATTTCGAAATGGCATTGCCCGGTTCACCTCTATGCCCCCAAGATCTTCTTCCTCTCATCTCATTCCTCCCCCTATCCAAATCTATACCAGCTCCCTCCATTTTTTGATTTCATGTTTGCCTTAGTTAAGTCCCTGGTTATGCAGGATTATGTCCAACAAAAAATAGTGGATGTTAGATACATTTTTTAGTTTTTACATTTCTGAACTTTTTTCTGTATGGATTCTGAAGCTATTTCTCCATTTCCTTTAATTCTCTTGCTTTTGAGACTTTTTCTAGTAATCTCATGTGGAGGCCTTTATATGTGACTATTTTTTCCCTTTGTAAATTTTGAGAAAATCTAATCTCCTTTCAATCCAGTACAAAGGTGAATAATAGATTTCCTGTAGGCTCCTTTTCATGTTGGCTGTCAATCACTGTTCTTTTCCTTTTTCTCTTAACCGTCTAGGTTGAAGGGTTTTTCCAAAACTCCCCTTTCTTTGGTTCCTTGTACTGGGCTTGGATTCCAGACCTTGAAGACATTAATTTTTTTTTTCCTAATTTCATACCAAATGACCGTAGTTTCTGGATGTTATTTGGGATGCCTGTTAACAGTTTCAGCCTTGTGTTTCTTCCCTTACTTTTGTTCTAAGTCACTGGAATTTTTCTGGAATTCTTAGGCTACGCCAAAATGACAACTGCTTTTGCAGCCATTTACACCGCGCTAACCAGTTTCTGTCTGACTGCTCTTCCAAACTCTCTGATGTGGTACTCCTGGCTCATTTTATCTAGTAAAATTTTATCTGATTTCCTGTTGTTTACTTATTCGCTGTTATTTTAGTGTTTTACAAAAGGACAAAAATGAAATGTTTTCTCAAACCTTTACAGAAAACTCTGAGTATCACTGTTTTTGAGCTTTTTATTGAGTATGCACTGATCTCCATAACCTTCCCTTGCTCATTGGGCCACAGTTGCTGAAAGATTGCACAGTCAAGGTCAAAGATTGCACACTTATTGCCTTTAATCCCAGTACCAGAAACAGAGGCGAGTGGATCTCTGTGAGTTCAAGGCCAGCTTGGTGAACGGAGCTATAGTGAGGTGTGAACTTTGCCTTTTGCAGAGGTCATGCTCTAGCGGGAGGTGGCCTCTTGCTGGTTAGTCAAAGTGAAGCTGTGAACTATAGTGACTTTGGTTGTTGCACTGTTCTAAGTAGTTCAGTAAGGATATGCTTTGATAGTATGGCATATATTATGAAACAAGGAATTCGCCATTGTGCAATATTTATAGTTTGTGTCTAGTTATTTCTTCTTAGTTGTATTTTTTATCCATTTCTTTTTTTTATGACTCTGCTACAGTACTATATCATTTAAAATCTCTTCTAATAGTAGTTTATGATTTTGTAAAACAGACATTCAATCCCATGAAAATGTAAAATAAAGGCACATTCAGAACATTGTCCTCTCAAAGACATGTCCCATCCATATATATATATATATGTATATATGCAGATATTTTTACAAATAATATGTTTTCTTTGGGATTGAAATTTATGTATATTTCCTCAACAATAGTGCTTCAATACTTTCTACAATAGTACACATGTTTACGTAATAAAACCTTAAAATTTAATCCTTATAAAAAATGTTAGTTGTACCTGCTATTGTTTATCAAGATCTTGTCTAAGTATCTAAGCATCTTTACTTGCATAGATTTTGTATTCTGCTGGATGAGAGAAGAATATAAATGGTATAACTTGACACATAGCATGCTTTAAAGTTTAGCAAAAGCAGGATGAAGGAACAAGGCAGGATGGAAGTGGTGGGTCTAGAGTAAGGATTAGAAAATGTGATCATCAAAGCCTTCTACAGTGTACCACTTGAGCAGAGATCTGGACTGTACCTGGGAGTGATGCATCGACACATCCAAACAGGAGCTTTCCAGAGTAAGAGAATACATACCATTCTGAAGGTCCTGACGGACGGCACAGGCAGACCCAACAGAATGGAGGGAAGAGTGTCCATGCTATGGGAAGGGGGCAGAAACCAGATGAATTAGCAGTGGGGAGACCCTAGCAAGAAGCTGAAATATAATTTAGCTTTTGAATATTTTTCGTGGTCATGTGCTTATATATTTATCTTGGAATTTACAGAAAAGGAAGGATGTGAGATGAGTTGGAGGGGGAGGTCAGCCATGGCCAGGCTCTGTAGAAATCCGGGAAGATACCATTTGGCTTATCTTTTGGTCTCCAGTCCTCCTTCAGGACTGTCTTTTGAATGGTATGTGGATGACTAACCTGTGCTAGTATTTTTTTTTAACTTTTTGTAATACTGGTGAGCTAACTTCTAGCCGGCCTTGCACTTAGACAAGCCCTCTTTCACTGATTTGTGCTCCACCCCCAAATGCCCTATTTTTAAAAACAACTATAGTACCAGTTTGAAAATTCCTCTCAAAGGCGACGGTTCCTGATGTTGCTTCACTTCTCATGAGGTGGGTCACAGACGTTCAGAGTCTGAAGGGCGTGAGTGGGAAGGAAAGAGCAGTTGTACAAGATCAGTGAGTGGAAGCCAGTACAGCTCAGGCTTGCTGGGAGTTTCACTCTGCAGACTGGGACTGAACTGTAATTATGGGCTTGTGTTGTGAGCATCACAGGGACGAGCATCCCAGAAGGCCAGCATATGGAGTAGAGCAGCGCCAGATACGCTAAGGTTGCAGAGCAACCAGATCTCGTCGTACCCATTACGTTTCCTTCTTCTCTGTTTTTTTTTTTTCCTCCAAAGATTTCTGAAATCATTCGAATGGCAGATGTTTGAGCTGAAATGCATGCTGTTTGACTGCCTTTAAAATTGCAGCCTCTAGTTACCTTTGCATTTGGAGCCCAGAAACAGTGTCATAACCACCTGTTTTATGTCCTGTTAATGGTCATTAAAAAAGTACAAGTACTGCTCTCCTGCTGGCAGTTGTCATTTACAAAAGGACAGTTTTCCAGGTGGCTGTCTCTGAACCACTGATGTGGCAATCTTTTCATAGAGGCAGAATAGGGCTTACTAGATGGGATTGCAGGAACGTACATACACGTCAGTTTAATTCATGAAGACATCAGTAGAACACTGAGCAGAGAGGATTTTAGGGCTTGAAGTAGGAAGCTGTATTTCTGTGAAAAAGATTTCAGGCTCATGTACATGGCCTTTGTGACATAGACAGCCTCTGAGGAGGGTGTGGGAGTAATAATTTATTTAAGGACCACATTGAGGGCGAAGCTGGTGAATAAGGGAATAGAGAACAGGCCTGGAGGTAGCCCCAAGTAACTTTGAGATAAGGGGCAGTGGACATGTCTCTTTGTTATAATGCACTGACATTAGTTTTGATTTGTGGCTGGCTTCCTGGACATAGTCTTTTTCTTCCTTTCCCTCAGACTAGATTGGTTTGTTTTCTTTTATCACTGACCCTGTAGTTTTAGACTCATAGCATCCTGAGATCAAGGTGCGGAAACCATCTTATATTAGCTGGCCGGTCCTGAAATTTACATATTTGTGAAATCATATCCAGGAAGATGATGTTGCTGGAAAGCCTTTTATCCCTGAGGTGCTGACGCTGAACTAGGTATATATCTGTTTTGAGTTTTAAAGATTTTTTATTTCATTTAAACATTTTTGTAATTTCATTTATTTTGGTCATTCATTCTTTTTCTACCCCCTTCCACTGCAACCACGCCGCTTATCCTAACAGTCCCCTTCCTGCTATCATGTCATCTTTTTTTTTTTGGTGGGGGGGGTTGGTTTTTCAAGACAGAGTTTCTCTGTGGCTTTCGAGCCTGTCCTGGAACTAGCTCTTGTAGACCAGGCTGGCCTCAGACTCACAGAGGTCCGCCTGCCTCTGCCTCCCGAGTGCTGGGATTAAAGGCGTGCGCCACCACCGCCCAGCTTCTTCTGTTTTATGACCGACTGATCTTAACAAGAGCCACCAGGCTAGGCAGCGATGTGATGCTGTCCAATAAAGCATGAACAAGTCAGTAGCACCTATACCACTGAAGACAATGACTCTGCCTCCCCCAGGAGCCTATCCGCTGTTGAAAGGTCCCAAGGGTTACCTCACTACTGATGACCACAGCTAGACAGTGGGTCTGGGAAAGAGCTTTCATTACATATCTTTTCTTTAGTCCAGGGAGGACTGGAGCATGATTTGGTCACAGTATAATGAATGCCAGAATCTGGCTGCTACTAGTTTCATCTTAGGTCAGGTAACCTGTATGGTGAGAAGCAACATGTCAGGAAGGACAGGCCTAATGAGGCTTCAATGGGAGACATGGCTTAGTGGTCAGGGTCTAAATCCAGCTGATATTAGCGAGGAGGGAGCAAACCATATAGACCTGCCCTGGTTCCTTTCCCTTTCTTATTCTGTTACCTATCCTGTAGACCCCTGAGACAGTTTCCCTTGTGCCACGGAAATGAACATGCAGAGGGGGGACACAATTTCAGGCATCACCAGCTGAGAGGAATAAAAGACACAGAATATCAGTTGTAAACAGAAAAGGTTAGGTGTGGCCAAATTCCCCAAGGACAGCCATTTGGCAGGTGATGCTTAAGTGTGAGGACTTTCCCAAGTGAGGTTAAGTACCCTTGTTGTTAAGAATGACTGCCAATGATGTCCTGCCATCAGAGGTTGCCTCATCTCTAGAAATGTCAAGGCATCATCTATTCCAGCATCTTTAGAGCATCTCACTAAACCTCCATCCTCCACGCCAGCATCTGTAGAGAAGAGGCTGAGCCTTCATCCTCCAGGCCAGCATCTGTAGAGAAGAGGCTAAACATCCCTAAGACATTTATGGAAACTGTACTCCGATCTTTACTAGTTCTGGATTTTTCTGACAAAGCCAGAATCATGATGTGTGATTTAAAAAAAAAAAAAAAAAAAAAAAGCCACAGAAGGACAAGAGTTATAGGAGTCAGGTAGTGGAGCTCTTTCCTTTCCAAGAGTGTCTTCCCCTCCCTACTGACCACGCCCCACTGGCAGGCTTATTTTACAAAGAAGCCAAGCTGTTTGGAAGGCTTAAGCCTAAATATTTGCTCCCCCCACCCCCAAGAAACTTTGCTCAATAAAAGGCCGCTTTGTCAAGCCTGTCCTCCCTCTGTCCAGGAAGTAGCTCTTTGACCACGAGTGTTTTTCTGGCAGTGATGTGAACTGCAGTGAGGTGGTTTCTTACTGTGGATCCTACTCTGGGTGCTCATTAGAGTCACAGCTAATGCCGAGTTTGAGCAGCAACACTGTTTGGAATTAATGTTCTCTATGAGTTTTCTATTAGTATTTAATTTTTGTGCGTCAACACTGACCTTATGGGATTAGTATTAAATAGTGGTCTTCCTGACCAGGTTTCTCTCTTCCCTATGTAACCACCAGGCGTGGATTTCAGCTGAATCCAGAGAGGCGCTCAATTCATTGTTCAAGAATGCAGTGTCAGAGAGTGACCTCAGCTGAACACCTGGGAATGGGGGTGATTGTTACAAAGTAGATTTCTCAGCCCACTTTAGTCTTGACAATAAGATGTTTGTTTTATAAACGCAGCACCCTGGGCTATTCTGCTATATGTTCAGAAGGCTTGAAGAAGACAAAGTTTTTTGTTTTGTTTTGTTTTTCTTTTCCTTACTGCCACACCCCTAGCGCCAGGGAGAATGCCTACAACGTGCTCTGTATCTGTTGGCTTGGTTAATTGTTGGAAACAGCTTCATGTTTCTTAGCCGTCAAGGATTCCATTATCTTGTTAGAACTTAGTTAAAAACAAGAAAAAAAAAGTAATTTTAGATGATGGACCAGAACCTCATGGAAATTATCTTAAGTTTAGGATGCTAATATACCTTCTGTTTTCATTATCCAGAAGTTTGTTTTATGTCTAGCACAAAGCAAGTAAATGCTTAAAGGCCACATGTTGGAGTCCTGGCTTTCAGATACCATCTTTATAAGGTTGCTTAGAAATGAGGAGCTTGTATGTTACGTTGACCTTTATATTTGTGCTCTTTTGGTTAAGTAAGAGAAGGCTACTTAGAGATGCCAAGTAACTTGTGTCTGTTTGTAATAGTGATTCTTGCCTTTTTCTCCCTACGATGAGCTAACTGAATGCCTTCTAAAAATATTACTATTGAAGTATTTTACATTATGAGCAAACCATCGGAATGGACTGTTGTCTTACATGAAGTTTGGCACTATATGGCTTGTGTGTTTGGATCTGAAAGTACCAGTTTTTTGGGTCTCATCAGCTCATTTTCTTTTTACTACCCAGCATCCCAGTATCAACTATTTTGAGTGTCTTTGCTATTATGTTTTCCCTCCCTCCCTCCTTCCCTCCCTGCCTCCCTCACTATCTCCCTCCCTCTCTCTTTCATAGTCTAAGGTGTAAAGATGACAAAGTATCCTTTTACTGGACATAGTTTCTGGGGGAGGGGGACAACTAGCAAATATCGAGGATAAAAGCTTTATTAAAACCTTCAAACATTTGGACTTATTTCTAAAAGGATGCTGAGTGTAGATAGCTTTAATCTTGCCTTTGTAGTG
Source organism: Microtus pennsylvanicus (assembly GCF_037038515.1). Taxonomy (NCBI): domain Eukaryota; kingdom Metazoa; phylum Chordata; class Mammalia; order Rodentia; family Cricetidae; genus Microtus; species Microtus pennsylvanicus. The sequence continues at coordinate 660,715 of NC_134579.1, read as the reverse complement.
AGAAAGGTATTCAAGAGGAGTGAAGTCTTAGCAGAAAAAAGTTGGTCATCCTTCTAGGGGAGGAGGAATATTGTCAAAGTTGTTTCTGAAATTAAAGCAATAAGATTCTGTTTGTTTCTGTTTTTTTCTGCAATGTGCCCTGTAGATGGGACTTCTCTCTCTCTCTCTCTCTCTCTCTCTCTCTCTCTCTCTCTCCCTCTCTTCCTCCCTCCCTCCTTCCCTCCCTCCCTCCCTCCCTCTTCCCCACCTTTCTCCCCCTCCTTCTTTTTGGTATTTTTGAGACAGGAACTCGCTATGTGGCCCAGGCTATCCTGGAACTCAGAATGTAGACCAGGCTGGCCTTGAATTCTCTGAGATGAACTCTGCCTCCTAGTGCTTAAAGGCATGTGCCAGCGTGCTGGGTTTGGGTCTCCTTTCAAAGAGGAAGTGTTCTCATGCTTGAAATCCAACCATTCAGATTTTGACCATTTTAGGTTTCGGTACTTAATCTTTGGGTTTCTGGCACTAGTTATCCTTGTGTGGTGCATGTACCCCTGATAAATAAGGACTGTCATATGCGTGTTGATGCAGCCTCTTAGGATAAACAACACAGCTCTAATTTAAAATGAAAATTAAAGGCTAACTTCCAATGACTTTTTGAAAATTAATATTTTTGGTTCAAATTCTCTACAATTTATTAAGAGATTATGTGAAGTATGAACAGTTTTTTGGGCTGCCCTTAGTCTATAACAATTTAGTATGCAATTTGTGTAATAATGTTTTAAATGATGCCCAAAACACAGTAAAAAAAAAATTTAAATAATTTTTTTATTTCATTAAATACTTTTACTTCCTGAGATTTAATTTCACGGGATTGCATAACAACATTCATGATTAATCATGAACAAAAACAAAAAAACTAAAAATAAATTCTGAGAACCATTTTGTTCCTAACCTGATTCCCCTTTATTGTCTTTACTGCAAGATAACACAGATCAAGCATGGCTGCTGTGCCATTTTGTGCACTAACTCATTAAGAAAAGTCTTGTTTGTTACTATAGTGTTCTCAGTGGAACCTGGTGTCTGTGGTGTGGCACGATTAATAAAAACCCAGAGACAGAAATTGGGGTTCAACTTGAAGATCAGAAGAGCAAAACAGCCAGCCAATGGCTCTTACCTCTACCTCAGTTCGAAATGGAGATCCTGCCTCCAGGATCTCAGAATGAGATGGTGTGGGAGACCTGTCTCCTCCAGCCTTATAATCCTCTCTAGGACTGGGATTAAAGGCATGCACCACCCAGTTTCTATGGCAAACTAGTGTGGCTACTGGGATTAAAGGTGTGTGTCACCACTGCCTGGTCTGTAAGACTGACCAGTGGGGCTGTTTTACTCTCTGAACTTCAGGCAAGCTTTATTTATTAAAATACAAATGAAATATCACTACACTGATGGGATATGCACACAGAAATTGATAACATGTTACATGTTCCAACACTGGACACATGTTTGAGTTTGTACTTTTATTGTACTACACAGCATACTGGGCTGTGTGATAGAAATGACACTTTACTGAATTTAAAAGTTCATATTTGAATAGAGCAAATGGGCAGGCAGCTGTTACAATAAAAAGCCGGTATTTCTGGGTGCGGTGAGAGGAAAGACAAAGCTGAACTATGAAAGATTAAATGTTGGTTCAGGCGGAAGTATTGCAAACAGAAGAAAGTAGTTTGTTGGCCCGAGAACTTGGCATGTTCTAGCAGTGATAAATGATTCTATGTGGCAGGTGTATCTCAGCCAGGTAGAGAAGACGTGATTGTGTGTGTGTGTGTGTGTGTGTGTGTGTGTGTGTGTGTGTGTGAGAGAGAGAGAGAGAGAGAGAGAGAGAGAGAGAGAGAGAGAGAGAGAGACCCTTCATCATCTTTCACAGAAGAATGTTGTGATGACGTTAATCACTTTGACCTTCTTGTGAATTTGAAACAGAGGAATCCTATAGATACAAGAGATCAGTTAAAACGGGACTATAATTATTTGGAGAAGAAGTGTTAAAACCTTTACTCACTCTATGATGATTATCAGCAAATCCCAGTGTTAACTTATTTTTAAAAACAGAGGCTGGCTAGGTAGCCCAGATGGGCAGGCTCTCACACTTAGTCCTCTTGCTTCTGCAGTGAAGAGGGCAGTGTTTCCCAGCTAACATCATCCTCTCCAGCCTAAACACAATTTTAAAATGTGTTTTTTGTGGTGCTCGGCTAAAGCTCAACACATAGGAATAAGTTTTAGAGCCCTGAAGAAGTTTCCAATGATGATTTAGTTGAGTTTTATTTAGTAGTTAGTACCATACTTTCTGCTGAAAACTGTTTTTCGTGTGTGTGTGTGTGTGTGTGTGTAGTTTTGTGCATGTGTGTGATGTGTGCATATGGTGTGGATGTGTGCATGTGTGTGTGTATGTGTGTGTGTATGTGTGTGTGTACTCACAGGTAATGACAGCTCCTTGCATACTTTCTACTTTAGGCTTGTCTTAGGATTACTATTGCTGTGAGGAGACACTATGACTACAGCACCTCTTATAAAGGAAACATTTAATTGTGGTGGCTCGCTTACAGTTCAGAAACTCAGTCCATTATCATCATGGTGGGGAACATGGCAGAAGGCTCGCAGGCAGCATGGTGGTGGAGAAAGCCAAGTGTCTTGCAGGCAACAGAAAGTCAATTGACTGTCAAACTGAGTGAAGCTTGAGAAAAAGACCTCGAAGCCCACCCCCACAGTAATTCACTTTCTCCAATAAGACCACACTTCCTAATAGTGCCGCTCCCTTTGGAGGACATTTCCATTCAAACCACCACTTTCCACTCCCTGGCCTGCAAATGCTTATAGCCATATCATAATGCAAAAATGCATTCAGTTGAACTACAAAAGTCCCCATAGTCTATAACAGTCTCAAATTTATTTCAAGAGAGGCATTACAATCTCTTAACTGTAATTACCTGTAAAAATCAAAAAGATCACATACTTCCAACATATAATGGCATAGAATACACATTACCATTCTGAAAACACAGGGAAGGAAGCATAGCAAGGAAATACTGGGCCAAAGCAAGACCAAAAACCATCTGAACAAACTCCAAACTCTGCATCTCCATCTCTGATGTCAAAATGCTCTCCACATCTGTTTGGCAGGCATTCCACAACTCTGGCATCTTTAATATCTTGGATTCGCCAAGGCAATGCAGTCTTCAACTTCATAACTTGATGCAATACTAAGGCCTCCATTCAGAGACACCTCTGATTCATGATTGGCCTCAGCAGCTTTCTTAAGGGTTGGAGGCAAATTGAATAATTGGTTTCTTCTTCTTCTTCTTCTTCTTTTTTTTTTTTGAGAGAGGGTTTCTCTTTGTAGCTTTTGTGCCTCTCCTGGAACTAGCTCTTGTAGACCAGGCTGCCCTCAGACTCAGAGATACACGTGCCTCCGCCTCCCGAGTGCTGGGATTAAAGGCATGTGTCACTGCCTGTCTGTCTCTTTTCTTCTATCAAATCACATGTCCAAAGCTGCCAAGTTCTGCTGCTTTCTGGGCCTGGAACATGGTCCCCTTTTTAATTACATCTTCATAAGCTTTCTGTTCTCCTTCACTGCCTAAACTTGGATGTTCTTGAACTTGCTCTTTAGACCAAGCTGGCCTCAAACTCAGAGATCCACCAGCCTCTGCTTTCCCAGTGCTAGGATTAAAGGTGTGTCCCATCACATCTGACTTTAAACTTTTCTTTAATTCCTTTCCAAAAGTTTGAAAATTAGCTGGGTAAGATCTTGCCCCGTGGTCACCACTCCCTATATTTCATTTCTTAATCTGTTTATTTTCTTGAGCACAGAATTTACCTTTATTCCTTATTCTAGTGCTCTTTTTCTCCTCACATATTTTTCTTCTCTGAGCTTACTCCTTTTCCTTATATATCTTCATTAGCGTTGACACTAGTAACCACAGCACAGAATCTATATGAAGTTGTTTTTAGATTTCTCTGCCAGGGGAGTCAATCCAAAACTCTTCACTCTAGCCGCAGGCAGACTTTTAAAATAAGGACAAGAAACAGGTACATTCTTCACCAACATATCACAGGAACGATCTCTAGGCAACATACAAAAATTCTCCTCTGAAACCTCTTGAGTAAGCTGAGCCGCTCATAGTTCAGATAAGTCTTAGCACCACTGTCTTCCATGTTCCTGCTGGTATCGCCCATTAAGCAATGCTTAAAGCATTCTTCTGCTTTCTAAATCCAAAGTATCAAAGTCTAAATTCCTCCAACCAAAAACATGTCCAGGCCTATCCCAGTCACTGTAACCTACTTCTGTCTTGGTTAGGGTTACTATTACTATAAAGAGATGCCATGACCATGGCAACTTTTGTCAAGGAACAACTTAATTATGATGGGGGCTTACAGTTCAGAATCCCAGGCCATTATCATCATGGTGGGGAGTACTGTGGCAGCCGGCAGGCATGGTGCTGGAGAAGTAGCCAAGTTGTCTTGCAGGCAACAGGAAATTGACTGTCAAACTGAGTGAAATTTGAGAAAAAGACTTTAAAACCTACCCTCACAGTGACATACTTCCTCCAGCAAGGCCACACCCACTCCAGCAAGGCCACACGATCTAATAGTGCCTCTCCCTTTGAGGGCCATTTTCTTCCAAACCACAAGACTGAAGCTGTGTTTTCAGCAGAGCTTTCATACTAGAATAATTTTTACTAGTTTTCATTACAGTCTTCACCAGGACGGTATATTTTATAGGAAGACTCTCAAAACTCAGGTGTGCCTGACCTTTTGATTTTGTAGTATGACTTTGTCATTGCAGAGTTCTTGCGTAAGAGCTGGATGTGTTAAAATTGCATAAGAATAACAAAAGTTAAAATGTGTTAAAACCCTATCCTACTGCACATACTGGCTTTGTGGGAGCCTAGGCAGTTTGGATGCTCACCTTAGGAGACCTGGATGGAGGTGGGCGGTTCTTGGACTTCCCACAGGTCAGGGAACCCTGATTGCTCTTTGAGGTGACTAGGGAGGGGAACTTGATTGGGGGAGGGGGAGGGAAATGGGAGGCGGTGGCGGAGAGGAGGCAGAAATCCTTAAAAAAAAATAAATAAATTTAAAAAAAAAATTAAAAAAAAAGAAAACCCTGATAACATTTTAAGTAAGTTTTCAATTTTGTGTCATAATACATATGAAGCTTATCTTGGCCACATGCAGCCCATGCAGGTTAAAGTTGCATATTGGAAATGAAGTTTAGGAAACTTTTTGGAAGTGAGTTGTGTGATGTTTTACTCTTTTGGCATTTTGAGGGGCCCACCATCCAGCTCCCAAATAAATCACACACAGAGGCTTATTCTTAGATATGAATGCCTGGTCTTAGCTTGGCTTGTTTCTTGTCAAGCTTTTCTTAAGTTATCCTGACTACCTTTTGCCTCTCAACTTTTATCTTTCTCTATTTCTGTATACCTTTATTTGCATCTTTCTCTGTGGCTTGCTGTGTAGCTGGCTGGCCCCTGATGTCCTCCCCTCTTTGTTCTCTTGCACCTTTTCTTTTTCGTTTCTCCTTCTGTTTATACTCTCTACCTGGCAGCTCCGCATACCATTGCTCTTGCCTTGCTATTGGCCACTCAGCTCTTTATTAAACCATTAGTTGTTTTAGACAGGCATAGAATCAGAGCTTCATTTCATTTTATTTTTAAAAAAAATGCAGCATAAGCAAAAGTCACATACCTTAAAATAATATTCCCCAACTTTCTAAACAAAAATGAAAAGCTTTAACTTTAACATAGTAAGCCTGTGTAGAATAAGAATAATTATCAAGTAAAGATTACATTCACAGTGTGCTCAATTCCAATTCTTTGGTGTCTAGTAAATTTATGAAAATACTCTATAATCTATCCTATCTTAGTAAATCCCAAATTTTATACCTAACTTACTTTCTATCTTATCTAAGAAAAACCGCAACTATAACTGTATCATCTTCAACTTTATCAAAGGCACCAGAAGAATGTAATATTATTTAAATAAGCAAAAAATACATTGCAAACAACTTCTAAAAACCCTAGAAATGACAGAGACGTCTGACTGCCTGGCCAGTCACCCAAAGTTCCTTTGTAACATTGGGACATTCATCTTCAGCCTACAGGCCCATATTATTTGGCAGACTTTTCAATGAAGTAGGAAATTTGAAAGACTGTTTCGCCTATATTGGCAGTTTATCAGTCACTTTCCTCTGTGTCCTGCAGAATGTCTGGCAGTTTCTTCTGTGAAGCAGGAACAGCGAATGAGCATCCTGTCTTGTTTTGGCAAAGTGTGCAGCAGTCACTTTCCTGTGGGTCCTGCATGTCCTGTCTGCACAGCACATAGTCAGCAATCAAAGACAAGCACAGTTTCTTTGCTCATGGCTAGCCTTGCCACAATGATAGCAAACTCTGTAAGGAGTTTCTTCAATGCCCATATCTTCTCTGAAGAAAATTGGTGCTGCCAGCAGCAGATGTATGCCATTGTCATGAAAAACTTTAAATTAACAAAACATTTTAAATGCCATAGTCTATAGGTCTTTGACGTATTTGAAGACCATTTATTTATCTAAAATATATTTCTATATGATCTGGAAAACATACCCAGCAAATATGCAAATTTGATTGTTGTAGATGACTAACTACTGACCTGTGTTTCTTGATTATCCTAAATAGTTCATAAAGTTTTCAAAAACTAGAGCTTTACCTTACGTTATTAAATGAACAACCTAGGTACAATACCTTAAATAAGAGCAGAAACATATATGTGTGTGTGTGTGTGTGTGTTGTAACAAAAATAACCTAAATTTTTATCAATATACAAAAAAACTTAATTTCATTTTGGCTTTTGAGACAGGTTTCTCAGTAACTATGGCACCAGTCCTGTAGACCAGGCTGGCCTTGAACTCACAGAGCTCTACTTGCCTCTGCCTCCTGAGTACTGGGATTAAAGGCATGCACCACTATTGTACAGCCAAAATTCTTTAAACAAGAATAGAAACATATACAGTGTGTTGAAACAAAAATAAACTTAAGTTTTTATCAACATACGAAAGTTCTTTAAACAAGAGTAAAATCATATGTAAAGTGTTATAAAGTTGACTTTGAATTTGCACCCATATACCAAAATCCATGCCAATGCAAAAATATCTGAGACTAATATGTCTTTTTATGTTATGCTCCTATATTCCCCTAAATATAACAAACATCCATGACCCACAAAATAGCCGAAAACCACCTACACCCCTTTTCTCTTGTGAATGTGGATGTTATGTTCTCTAGACTGCTTCCTGCTGAATGTGGGTGAAGTATTTTTAGGGTCTTAAAGAGAAAATCTGAGATAATGGCCAAGTCCTGAGAAGACCAATTATAATGTTTGTTGATAAATATCACCTGTCAAGTTTAAGGAGGTCTCTTCTGACCAAACCACATCCAAATTAACCTGGAACAAATCCACAGCCTCTTGTTTCTTGTGCAAAGAAAAGCAAAACCTCTCCTCAAAAGCATTTTTGCTTTCCATCTGACAATTTTTTTTCACGTTTTAAAGTTAACCAGCAGAGATAATTTAAGAATGCTTTATTTCCACAGTCCCTCTTTCAAGTCCAGGTTTCTTAGCAGCTGCCCTGTGCTTTTCAGCAATCAAAAAATTCAAAACCAACACACTAGAATACAGAAACCAGACACCCTGTGTTTTTTACATCATTATGTGGCTTTTTTCTTTTACATTACTTTTACCATCTCTTTAAGACTTTATTATTTCTAATCCATTTATTTTTTTCAATGACTGTCCATTTTCTTAAGCCTATGCACATTCTAAAACATACTTAAACCTGTTTAGAGATTTTTGTTTTGTTTTGTTTTTGTTTTTCGAGACAGGGTTTCTCTGTGTCATAGCCCTAGCTACCCTAAAACTAGCTCTTGTAGACCAGCCTGGCCTCAAACCCACAGAGATCCACCTGTCTCTGCCTCCCAAGTGCTAGGATTAAAGGCCTGTGCCGCCACTGCCGCCTGGCTTCTGTTAGAGGTTTTTACTCTGGACCTCTTTTACCGTGTATCGTTAGCCAATTTGGGCCGCAGGAGCAAACTGTTAAAGCTGTTCCTGAATCATCCTTTGCTCTAGCGGCCGGCTCCACGCACTCTCAGGTGGATGATGATGAGAGCCAAGCCTAAATTTTGCGGGCTGGTCGGAGGTGTGTTAATGAGAACTGCATTGAACTTTTCTAGGTATGGAAGCTGGTACCTGCGTTACCACAAGCACATTTTACTTACTTAGCTCGTTTCTATTTAGCTCTGCCGGCTGAACAGCACTACCCCTTAAAAGAGTCGTGTACTTCCCTGCCCCCCAGCTTTTTGAGAATCTACATGGAAATATGGGCGCACATTAGAATGCCAAAATGTTGTATGATACTTTACTGTTTTGGCTTTTGGAGGGGCCTCCCACCCAGCTCCCAGATAAATCACACACAGAGGCTTATTCTTAATTATGACTGTCTAGTCTTAGCTTGGCTTGCTTCCTGCCAGCTTTTCTTTTTTTTTCTTTTATTTCACATGCATTGATATTTTGCCTCCTTGTATGTCTATATGGGAGTGTCAGATCTCCTGGAACTGGAGTTACAGAAAGTTGTGAACTGTCATGTGGGTTCTGGGAACTGAACCTGGGTCCGATGGAAGAGCAGACAGTACTCTTACCTACTGAGCCATCTCCCCAGCTTTTCTTAAATTATCCTGACTCCCTTTTGCCTCTGGGCTTTTATCTTTCTCTATTCCTGTATACCTTTCTTTACTTCTTTCTCCATGGCTGACTGGCACCTGATGTCCTTTTCTCCTTGTTCTTTCTCCTCTTCTTCCTCGTTTCTCCTTCTGTTTATACTCTCTTCCAGCCCCGTCTATCCTTGCTCCTGACTTGCTCCTGGCCATCAGCTCTTTATCAGGCCATCAGGTGTTTTAGACAGGCAAAGAGTCAGAACTTCACAGAGTTAAACAAATACAGCATGAACAAACGCCATACACCTTTACATAATATTCCCCAACAGTGGGCTATTAAATTAAGCAGTTTAGTTAATTATTCCGTAAGCTATTGAAGATAGAGTTCCGTGGTTCATTTACAGGGTCAACACAGTCAGTATTATCCTGAGCTGATTTTTACAGTGTGCCAGTTTCTAAATGGATTTTGACAGTTTATAATCTTTGGCTTGAGCTTAAGTAGACTAGTATCACTTTATGTGTAATTAAAATAAAAAGAAAGAAAACTGTGAAATATAAATATCCTTGTGACAACAGGTAAGGTTAGTAAAAACTTTTTAAAAAGAACCCATTCTCCTTTAAAACTGCAATCACTGATATATTCTTATTCTGTGTAATATATGTTACAGTTCTGTATTCGATATTCATTCTCATTTTTGACAACTTCATGCATGTAGCTAATGTGTTTTGATTACATTTACCCCCACATTATTCTCTTCACTTCTGCTGCCCACCTTCCGCTTTCTAACTACTACTCCTTTCATGTCTCTTTGGGGAATGTTGAAATTATTTAGGCTTGCTTACATGAGCATGGTTGGGAGGTGTCAATAATACTTTGTTTTTCTGCCCATAGACTTTTCCATGTGTTGAACCCACAGCTGACATAGTTATCATTTTTTTTTACATATTTACTTTTTACTTATATTTAACATTAATATTTTATTTATATTTAACATTTGAAATATTTAAGGGCATAGCTGTATATCTGTGTCCTTATATTCCTGCATAGACTCTTGAATTTAGGAAATTATAATCCAGATTTTCTTCCAGGTATTGATGCCCTTTGTCTTACTCTTGTCTTTGACTACCACTGTTAATTCCTTGGATATTCTCCAGAACAGCACTGGGGTTTATGGGTAGAAAAGTCTATTGAGCACAGGTTGCTTCTTCCCATCTCATCTGCTCTGGGGTTGGTCTCTATCTGATCTGAGTTTCTGGTGCAGTTCCGTTGCTGCATCGATAGTGAGCATGGGTCCATGGTCACAGTGGATATGCTTGTCCCGTCTCAGGGTTCTAAAGTCTTCACACCAAAGTCAGGACAAAGAAAGGTCACATTCTGAAACAGGTTGAACCAGTTCTTCATAGAGTGGCATCCTTTAACTTCTGTTCCCATTCTCATCTGCTACAGGATTCCCTCTGCTCATCCCAAGTTGTGTGCTCTGGTGTTAAACTAAAACAAAACATGGTTCCCCAAAAGGACTGTATTCTTGGACTCCCTGCCTTCAAACCTCCCCGGGCGGTACTGTGTGGAGCATGCAAAAGCTATTGTTTGTTCTCTGCTCCATAGTAATTGTTCATTCAACAGCTGTAACATTTAACAGATGGCATTGTTAAAGACTGTGCACCAGTCTCCCCAGATAGAGTTTTGTGAAGACCCAGACTTGCCTATCTTGACATGCTAAAAACCAAGCACTCTCATTGATACATGGTAGACAGTTATAATGGTCTTCATTGGAGGTATTCAGATTGTCAGGGATTAGAAAAATATAAAAACGTAGTATAGGCATGGATGCATTTAGATTTAAGATGTATATCTGCCTGGTAGCTATGGGCAATGCCGTTTAATTTTTGGTGTCATTTCTTGGAGCGTGTGTGAGTGTTCCACACAAGACAATTGAAAGTGACTGCCCTAAAATTTGAGTTACATAGGTGCTATCTCAGACAATTTGGGGCCAGATAACTCCTCATCTAATTTTTAACAGCCACAGAATTCACCCTGTGAGACTATATATGTTTATATAATGTTTTGCTGAATAGAAATATTACTCAGCGTAGACATTAAAATAATATCAGGCTGTGGAGAACCTTAATATAAACATTCAGAGTGCTTGCACTTTTTAGCGTTAGACTAGCAGTGTGCCAGCTCTTTGTCTGGCCCTGCCGTTGTGTGATGTGATCATCGGTATAAGACAACAGGTAACATAATACATTCACAGACGTTTCGGAAGCCTGGGTGAGCAAGATTGAATGTGCTTTTCCAAGAGTAGATTCCAATCAGCCTATTCCCAGAGCTCTCCGATCATTGCAGATTAACGACCTTTTAATTCTTGTTTTAAATAAACTGTGTGTTGAATAATTTTAATTTCAGAAGACACTGTGGTTTTTGTTTTTCAGTGTTGAAAATGAACCCGTGAGCTCACCCCAGAAAAAGGGAAATACGCTTTCATCAGAAGCAGTAAAGGTATGGTTTAAATGATTGTTTATAAATTATACGGTATAACACCAAGGACAGTTTACATTTCTGCATATTTTTCCTTTTAGGTTTTCGTTTTATGTGTATAGAAGAGCATGCTTATTTTACATTGTTAGGGTATCTAACCTAGCCCTGTACTGGCTCCGTGAGATGGGAACTCACGAATTTTGAGAAGGTTGCACTGGCTGCAGTGTGAGCGTCAGTTGAGGCATTTAGATGTTGGTGCCTGTGTCTTTAAATATCTAAATCAGAGCATATGAATTTCATCGTCTTTTTTCCAATGGAGATTTTAAAGATTAAGTTGCCTTTTCTGGAATGATAAAGACACCTCACAGTGCTTTGCGGAAGTACAAATTAATATGTCAGGGCTATGGTGTGAGGGATGGTTGGCTAGCTCATGTTTAAGCCTGCTGGGCACTACAGAACGAGCCCAGCAATGTACAAGCTATTTACCCATCTGCACAGTTGCCAGTGAGTGATGGAAAACTATTGACCTTTTCAATTTTCCTAAGTGGCTTTCTAGGAAATTGGATTTTTTGGGGGGTTATTTGAACAGTTTTGTCACCACAGTTGTGGCTTTGGGTACCAGTTGCTTTATTTATATTTGATTTGTGACAGTCAGTCAGTTGGTTCCATCTGGGTATTTTAGATTAAATTAACCTTACTAGCAGGAGAATAGAAAGTTACCTAAATTTTCTGTTACGTTTTTTAACATGTTGAAAATGTTATAGAGTGTTCGTGTCCTACACTAAGAAAGTTAAGGCATGTGTACTTCCTGTTTTCTCAGTGAAAGTGGAAATGGTCTTTGCTTTATTGAAAGAAATAGGTGAGGGTCCCTATCGCATGCTTGAGTTTGGCTACTAAGTCTTGCTCATTTTTTTTTCTTTTTGCTGATTTATATCTTTTCTAGTCAGGGTCTCACTATGTAACACAGGTGGTGTCTGTGGTCCCCACTCAGGCTTCTGACTGTTGGGATTGCAATATGCATTGCTATGTCTAACTCCACTCTCGGGCTTTCTAACTTCTTCCACCTACTTCTCTTCTATGGACAATGCTTGGCCACCCTGCTGATGCACTGTGGCATGGGCTCTGTGACTTTTTCTCTCTTATTTAGTCACTGAGAGTTTGCCTGCACAAGATTCTCACTTCTGATGCTATGCTTGAAATTTTACCCTTTTGTTTCATAGCTTCTGAGATTTCAAACTTTGAGGATTCTTTGACTACCAATTCCTGTCTAACCCATCTCTCAACTGCTTGTTGCTTCTACACTGTGGATCTTCATCAGCCCTTTCTACTTTCTTGGTTTCCTGTTCTCTTGGTCTCTGCTTATTTCCCTACTCTGCCTACATCCACCCACCATCTATACTTTCAGTCAGCAGACTTGGATAAAGTCAACCTTTAATTTCCAGGAGTCCAATCTTCTATCTCCAGAGACTGGCTGTAACAGTCTTCTTTGCATTCCTAGTGTTTGATTTTGAGCACCCAGGGGTCAGTTGCATAAATGCTACTCATAGTCATGAGATTATTCAAGGTTGCTTGCTTATGGGGCATCCAGTTCATCCATGATAGGAACGACACAGGGCACTCTTTGCAGCAACATTATGCTCCATAAAACTTGTTTCTCTTTCTTTCTGTCTTTCTGTCTGTCTGTCTTTGTCTGTCTATCTTCCTTCCTTCCTTCCTTTCTTACTTTCTGTCTGTCTGTCTGACTTTCTTTCTCTTTTTTGGTTTTTCGAGACAGGGTTTCTCTGTAGCTTTGGGTCCTGTTCTGGAACTAGCTCCTGCAGACCAGGCCGACCTCAAAATCACAGAGATCCTCCTGCCTCAGCCTCCTGAGTGCTGGGATTAAAGGTGTGCACCACCACTGCCCAGCGCTCCATAAAATTTTATTTTTCACTTATGGTTTTTCTCTGTGTGTGTCTGTCTGTCTCTCTGTGTCTCTGTGTCTCTCTCTGTCTCTCTCTGTCTCTCTCTCTCTCTCTTGCTCGCGGGCACACATGCTCTCACTCTGTCCTCTACCCTCTGGAAACCATTGGTTTGGTTTCTTCAGTCTGTTCACATGGACCTATATTTTAGGGATGACTGCCACCAAGGATTAAAACAAGTATGTGTATTTGAGTGGCTCCAAGAATGGACCTGACTTGGGACAGCAAGGGAATGAAGAAAAGATGTACAGAAGGACACACAGAGAAGCTGGAAATAGATGGACTGACTCTTAGATGGAGAAGCTGCAGCACCTCAGAGATCAGTGTGTTCATTTTATACAGTTGAATAGAAAGGGAGCTTATTATATACAGATGATCAAGGAGATGGGGTTATTGCACACAGGTGAACAAGGAGCCGGAGTGTATAGTCAAAAGCTGGATCAAAGAGGCAGGTTTAGCTAATCTCAGAACAAGTGACCTCTGCAGGGGAGCAGTCATCAGACTGTGAGTATCTGAGAGAGAAAACTATGGTGGACATTTTCAACACATACCATCAACATTCCTACTTAGGCCCCAGAGAGAGGCTTCACTATCCCTCTGTGCTTCTCCCAAGGGGGAAAGCTTTGCCATTCCCTGGGGTCTGAGGCTGTAGGGTCCCTTATAAAGCCATGTCCATGTCAATAACGTGAGTAACGTGAGTTCACTCAGGCCTTCACACACTTGGGTCACTTCCTCTCCTTGTGTGTATTGCTAATACCACCATCAGTCGCACGACTTGAGTATAAAAATAGGTGAAAAAGGCTAGCAATAGTATTTATTTTATTGTTATTTTTGAGCAGTTTCAATTGGAGAGTTTTCATTTAGCAAGTGGCCTGAAGCGTGCTGTTTGTTTCATTTCTCATCACCAGTGTTCTGAAGTGTCCACTGCACTGCAGTGTGACATTTCTCATCACCAGTGTTCTGAAGTGTCCACTGCACTGCACTGTGACATTTCTCATCACCAGTGTTCTGAAGTGTCCATTGCACTGCAGTGTGACATTTCTCATAGGATTTCCATCCTGCTCATCTGAATTGTATGCTGTTTTAATAAGGAGGATGTACAGCAGTTTCCCTCTGCAGTCTGGAACATAACATTTATGATTCGTTGACATAGTCTTATATATCTCACTTTGTATTGGACATTGAGAGATCAAGATGTCAGTGATGTTGCCTGAAATGTTTGAGGTACAAAAATTTATTTTACTTTTGAATAATTACATCTATAGTTTTATAGTATATTTGGGCATCATTAAATTATTAATCCTTAAAATGTTGTTTATATATAGTACAAACCCTCCAGTTTTTCTAATATTGTGAGCTATTTCTAATGCTCCTGGAATACGTATTTCTGCTATGTCATTTGGATTTTTTATTTTAGCTGGAAAAGCCCACCAGATATTTAGTCCTCATCATGCCATTGTCTCGTACCCTCAACATGTCACTGTACTCTACAGTTTTATTTAAAAGATAGAATACATGTTATGCCCCTTATCGATCAGAGCATATCTTTCCCTGACTCCCTTCAAACATGAAGTCATGAAGGTCTGTACCCCATGCCCTGTGGTGGTGCTATTGGTGGCCTCCCTTCCTGCATTCTCTTGATCCTTTCTTGTCTGTTGGCCCCTTCCCATGTGTCTCAGCTCTCCTTGTTTATATGTAAGTCATAGCGGTAGTCTCTGAGAATCGGCTCCTACATTTTACTCAGAAATTTCCTATGGAAGGAAGTCTGATGTGGGATTACCCTCTGTATGCTGTAAATAGCACTGATTAATAAAGAAGCTGCTTTGGGCCTATTGCAGCACAGAATAGGGCAAGGCGGGAATTCCAAGCCGATAGAGGAAGAGAGAGTAGGTGGAGTCAAGGAGACACCATCAAAGGAGAAAGACGCCAGCTGCTAGCTAGAACCTTACCAGTAGGGCACAAGCCTCATAGTAAAATATGAAATAATAGAAATGGGTTAATTTAAGATGTAAGAGCTAGCTAGAAATACACTTAAGCTCTTGGCCAAGCAGTATTGCAATTTTGTTTTTTGTGTGATTATTTCAGGTCTGGGAGGCCAGGAAACAAACAAGTAGTCTTTACCAACAGAAGTCTGCCTTAAAACACTTCCAATTCCTAATGTTTCCTAGTCTGACTCCTGTGTTTCCTTTAGTGCCATTAGACCAGATTCGGGAAGCTCAGTGCTATATTTGTTGCATGTCAGGGATGCTTCTATGGCTCCTTAGTGAATGAGGGCCATTCTGTAAAAGCAGTCCATTTAAGGTCACTTAGTGACCCGTTCCTACCCACACTCATAGCCTCTTGTTCTCTGTTTTGTTTCCTTAGCCAGCTCAAACACTTCATCTTCCAAACCTTATTTTCTCTTTCAGAAAACTTTTTGGCTTATTTTCACTTTATGACACTGGGCTTTACCTTCTACCTCTGGCTATTTCTGTCTCGTTTATGTCACTGATTCTCTCTGGACCAAATAACATCTCACGTTTCACATGGATGCTGAAGGTTCCTCTGCTTCCTTGTGTCAGTCATCCAAGATGATACCTTGCCATCCCTGACTTTACCTTTAACTGTCAGGTCTTTACCTTGTTTCTCGTTCCCTGGGAGGGTCAGACGTGATTACTAGCATTCCTGACCTTTTTCATACGTGTATCTTTGAAATCTCAGATTCCACCTGCCTGAAAAATCTCAATATCTTCAGGCATGTTGTATACTTTTTTGTGGTTTTATTTGGAGTGTGGGCTGTGAAGGGAGAAGAATTATCTTACTGGGATTTGGATGCAAGCATTAAAGGTAGCTAACAATGTTAGAAATTTAGGAGGATCTTCTACGCATATAAGTAATGTGTGCGCATGTGTGCATACATGTGCCGTGGCACAAGTGTGGTAATTAGAGGTTAGCTTGCAGGATTTCATTCTCTCTTTACACCATGTGGGCTCTAGACATGGAACTCAGGTCGTCAGATTTGGTGGCAAGTTCCTTTACATGGTGAGTTAACTTGGTGGCCTATACAATGAATACATCAGTTTATGCATATGTTAATATATTTTTGTATATGGCCCTTCCTTCCTTCATGGGTGAAACAACAGTCAATTTAAGAATTTGACACGTTTTCTTAGTAGGAGAGACTTAGTTACTGAACTAATTTTGTAAAATAGTGCTGTCATAATAAAAGTTTGCTATTTTTTATTTTCCCATCCATTCAAATGATAACAATATCATACTAATTTAATATAAAAATTGTGAAACATCTCTTTTTCAAGCATGGGAACACTTTTTTTTTTTTTTTTTTTTTTTTGCGTCCGCTGTAATCCTCCCGGAAACTCCCTGTGTAAACAGATGAAAGCAGAACTCCCCGATGGTGGCGGAGTCCCCTGGAGCCTCGCAGCCACTTTTGTTCTCTGCCAACTGTAACACGTCCTCGGAGCAGTTTTAAAATGACATGTGTGAGGATGGAAAGAACAGAGTCTTTGGAACCAAACATCTGGGCTTGAGTCCCACCTCTCTCATAATGGGGTTTGAAACTTGGAAAATGTTCTCAGCCACTCTAACCTTGGCTTACTGTTCTGCTGTAGGGTGTCCTTTCCTTATTTCACGGAGGTGTTGTAGAGCTGACTGAGATGGTGTCTGAAGCTGTGCCATGCTGGTCACAGGAGAAACTTGGAAAAAGTTTGCTTTCTTGCCATAAAACGTGTGTCATAAATGTAAAAATGTATCTCTAAAAGGCTGTAATGTATTTTGGTTAAATAGTATAGAAACTGGCTGTTAGAAGCATTGGTTTTGCTTGACTCAGGATGAACGTATACCGGAGGTGTGCATTAATGAATTCAACTCCAAGTCAGAGCCCTTACCTCCTCACTACTGTTGTGAAGAGAGAATGCTGGGGTGCCCAGGCAGAGAATGCACTTTTGTCACTGTTGAAGCAAGCCTAACACTATTGGCTGCCTGTGCTGGTCTGCGACCTCGGGATCCCCGGGTACTGGGAGTGTTGTAAGGCATCTGGTTTGACTTGCAACAGGCCCAACCTGTTATAGATGTAGGAGGTTGCTACTTGTTGGGAAGAATTTTGTTAAAATGAAAACTGAGTCTGAAGTATGTATACACTATAGATATATGTGAATAACTTTGCCCCAAGGGCATCAGTCATTAATTCTAGAACATTAGACTCTTTTCAGACTGGAGAAACCTCTGTAGTGTAATAAGAAGGAGTGACTTTTCTCATATTCCATTTTTCTTCCTTTCTCATTTCATTGTCTATGGTAAAATGTACCAACATGCCTATTATAGCCTAATATGTATTCCTGATCTAGGGGTTATATACACAATACTCTGATGTTCTTTTCCTGCCAAAGGGTACTAGGTATAAGCAATAATATGTTCAGGAACTAGGGAGATACCTCAGTGGATAAGAGTACTTATGCACACATGGGGACCTAAGTTTGAATCCCCAGTACTCACATAAAAAAACCAGTCATGGCCAACATATACCTGTGACCCCAGCAGTACGGGAAACAGAGACAGACACATCACTCAAACTTGCTAGCTGCCAGCCTACCTTCAGATACAGTGAGAATCCTGCCTGAAATGGGAATGAGGTGGAGGGAAATGGAGCAGGACACCTGATGGCCGCCTCTGGCTGTAGCACACACACGTAGCATATGCACACATGCACATAAAGAGCATTCACATATTATACATACACACTCCAAGAAACGATGTGTTCAAAGTTGTTTCCTTTTATTCTAGCTTCCTTTTAAAGTTTTTATTATTGTTATTATTTATTTATTTATTGGAGATAAAGTCTCACTCTGTAGCCTTGGCCTAGTCTTGAACTCAGACATTCACCTGCTTCTGCCTTCTGAGTGATGGGATTAAAGCTTATGTTACTATACATATACTGTTTCCTTCTATTTTTATATCTAGGGTCTTTTTAACTTAAAGAATGTTGAGATTTAACGTCTACAAGATTTCTATGACTTTTATGTGAACTGGGGAACAACGGAGACAAAAAGAAAGTAAATGAACTAGGTTACAGCCGGCACTATTTTAGGGGAGGAGACTTGCGGATCTTTTCTAACTTTAACACCACAGGAAGGTTTTGTAGTTCAGAGAAAATGGAACAGTGAAGGTATAAAATGGTCAGGTTCACTTCCAGAAGTGTTGCCTTACATGGAGAGAAGTGCCTGATAGACAGTCGGGTGTACAGGCTCATATCTCCAGAGTCTGAGCTGAGAATTCAAATGTGAGGTTGAGTTCTCCCGGGGAGAGCATCAAAGTACTGGGCTTCCAGGCTGGCCCAGAGGAAAATGCTATATGAGAGATGGCTACAGACATGATCTGGAAGGGTGTGAAGAGAATCATCAAACAGGAAGGCAAGCTGCAGAATGATGTTACAGAAACCAAAGTCGGTCTCTGTCTCATTCTTGAGATGCATATCATCTCATCGCAGAGGGAAACGAGTCCAGTGAGTTGGCCCATGAGATAGTATCTTTGAGGAAGCATGGTCAGAGCATCACTGGAGAACAGGTTAGCTTGCAGGGGTGTAGGCAGTGATTGTGGTAGAGAAAGGAAGAGAGGATGTTAGGGTTCGTAATGCCTTCTTAAGGATATCAGTGCTGAGGAGAGAAGAGAATATGGATGTGTCTGAGCACAGACTTCTGCTTGGTAGAGGTGTACTGAATGGTAAATGAGTAACTGGGCTCGCCAAGGAGATACTGGGGATGATGAACCAGTGCCCAATGGAGGAATCCGTCTGTGGAGGGGCAATCTTTCCTTCCTCCTTGCACGCAAAGCTAGAGACAGTAGGTCAGAGGCCACCATGCAGGTGGAAGAGAGGTGAAGTCCAGATTATGAGGGAATGACCTTCATATAGAATGCAGGTCTTATCTAAGTGTGAATGGATAACAGAAGCGTAGTCTAAGGACTGTGAAAAAGATTTGAAAGGCGTCCCGGTGAAGCCCTGCCTCATTTTAAGCTGACATTCATTTGCTGATGCGTAAAAAATAAACTGCATTTCCCGTGGTCAGGAATGGCTAGAGATCAGTGGAAAGTAACCAAGACCAAGAAAGGATTTGAGGGTCCCGGCTGTACCTAACAACTGGGTGGAGAGGATGAAAATGTTTGTGAGAACTGAAAAAGAATTGAAGGACAGAGGTTGCTCTGAGGTCGGAGAATTGGTATGATGGGCCTGTCTATATCTGTAGGGTAAGAGTTGCAAAGATGGCAACGGGATGAGTGGACACTTGTGTTTGTGGAGTTTAAGAGTCAGAATCAGGATGGCTATGGTAAAAGGAGGGCCAGGAGATAGAAGAGAAGTGAGTGTAGATCCCTGGAGTTGAGGGTGTAGAGGAACTGTCAGCGTTCTGAAGGGCTGTCCTTGTTGTGGGCAAAAAAGGCAGTCGCTGTGTGGAAAGGAGGACCAAGCAAGATCTTGAAGGAAGGGTCGTCACCTTCTTTTCCACACAGTATCTTCATTTGGCAACAGTCCCAGCATCCTCACAATGCTAGCCTACTGTTGGTGTAGCCCTCTACCTGCTTCGCTTCCGTCTATTAAATAAAATGGCAAAGATGATTAATAATTAAAAATTTATTAAAAATTCGTGTATCACTAAAATGTGGATTTCATAATGACAGAAATTTGAGTATATTTTCTTGGCCAGATCCAAACATAGTTTCCTGTTCATTATTTTTTAATAAATAAATACTTTAAAAGTTTACCTTGAACTAACTGCTGTTTTTCTCATCTGTTGCTGATTTCTGGTTACATTCTCCAGAAACATTTTTCCAAGTGTTCTTTGTTTGAGGGGCTTAAGTCCTGCTTCACCCAAGCCTCTCTTTTTGTCCCTTTTCTCCTCTGTCTTGTTCCTGACATCATAACGACTTGTGCTTACAAAATTCTCCACACAGAGAATTGTCCAGGCTTTAGCTCTGTTTTTACTTCAAAGACAAACATTCTTACTTCCCTCTAAGGCTAATATTTTCCCTTTATTGCACCTACTAGGAGTTGCTCGCTTTGTCCCATCACTTTTAACTTCTATAACCTTCTAGCCCCCCCACCCCCCCGAAGTGCAGAGCTCCCCATGCATCAGGAATAAAAGGCTAATTTTGTCTTGGAACTTAAAAGACAATTGGTTACTCTTCCTGGTTTAAAGTCTCTTTCTGTATTGTGACTTTTCCTGTTTCGTTGCAACTTACTCACTCACTGCCTAACACCTTGAGTTTAGAAATGGACTCACAAACTTCTGAGCAATTATAGCTGACTAGTTACATACTGAAAGCTTTTCATAGTCTGCTTACTCTCTATATTCCAACAAAAATTCAAGCATCTCTTAGACATATAAATGGAAACTGCATGTTAGTTTCCCAGCTGCCCCCACCCGAATAATCATAGGGAAACTATATTAATTATAATACCGTTTGGCTGATGGCTCAGGCATATTTCTAGCTAGCTCTTACATCTTAACCCATTTCTATTAATCTATGTATCACCACAAGGCCATGGCCTACCAGTAAGTTTCCAGCACCTTTCTCCTTCAGCAGCTACATGGCATCTCCCCTGACACAGCCTTCTTTTCCCCTGCATTCTGTTTAGTTTTTCTGCCTAGCTCTATTATGCCCTGCCATAGGCCAAAGCAGCTTCTTTATTAACCATAGTAATAAAACACATTCACAGAATACAGGGGGGAATCTCACATCATAGACATGGTTCAGTGGACCTAGAAATGTTCCCATGAATGAAATAGAGCTATCTACATGTGTGGGTCTAATTTTCTAAAGGAAGAAACTGTGTGTGTGTGTGTGTGTGTGTGTGCTTGTGTGCGCGCGCGTGCGTATGCCACATGTGTGTTTACTAGTAAACGGAGGCTAAAGATGGAGAAAAGAATTAGGTAGGTTCAGAATAGAAGACTTAGCTAATTATTTCAGATGGTGACAGCAAGACCTATAGAAGAGTTTTGAAGGAGTTGAGGGGGGTGAGTTATACATAGCCTAGGGAAGATGGTTTAGGCAGAAAGAAAAGGAAATCAAAAATTCCCAGGAGATCTGCCAGAGGAAAGTCATCTTGTTGTAATCTGGCTGTAGTCTTGGCATTTCCTACTCCTTTCTGCTTTCAGAGTTACTTTGTCCTTTGTCTGAAGACCAATATCCTGGAGGGAACAACTTAGTCTGGCTTTGGTGTTCTCCACAGACCTCCCTGATTTCTTCATTTCATGACTTTCAGTCTTTTATGCCAATCTCGGTGCTCTGTCATTGGTTCCTTTTTTCTGTCCTTCTGTCTTCTACCACACTCATAATACACATCATTCGTATTTCACATGTCATACATTGGCTATGAAAAGCTGAAATGTCACTTTCTTTATATAGTTAGTCTCTATCCCTCCTCAAGTTAGCAAGGTCCTCCATGGTGCCCCTCCTTTTGCTTGACAACTCCCTCATCCCCAGTGATCAGCATCTTGCTCAGTTGTCAACTTTCTGAAGACCATAGCTAATCATAACCAGTACAGCTAATGCTTTCTTCTGTTTCCTTGTACTGCATGCAACAGAGTATATGTAGATCCATGAAATTAAACAAAGGACACACAACATCACAACCTACTATGTTAAAAAAAAAGTAAAAATTCTAAAAACACATGTCTTCTTCATTGCAGTTATATATTAAATATAGAACTGTATCTGTGTGCATAACTAGCATTAATGTTTGTTATTGTTTGCTTGAATCTGAGTGCTTTTATTCTATTGACTCCTTAGAACAATGGTAAACAGGCCTGTTGGCAGAAGGAAGTGGGCCCCACCTAATGAGAGCCTGTGGTTGGCCTAGCTTCATTGTTTTCCAGGCCCATGGCAAAGAACAGCTGCTTTAGATCAGATTTGAAATTTTAACTATAGAAATGCAGATTTTATTGTAGGTGTTTCACCTAAATGTTCTTGCTTCTTCACATTTGTTTCTAAATTTAGAAACTCCCTTGTTGGGAATCTTCTAATTACTGAGAAAAAAATTCTCAGAAGATTATGGGAGGAAAACTAAGCAAATGAGGCATTTAAAGACATTGCTGAAATCATAGAAGCTGAAAATTGAAAATGGAGAGAAGCAAGCATTGATTCTTTTGTGAATCTCAAGCATTTTAGTAATACTCAGCGGCCCATAGCTCACGTTCTTCAAGTGGCCATGAGTGAGTGAAAGGCAGTCCTTTACGCTAGTTCCAGCAAAGATTACAGGGCTGGCTCGTTTTGACCGAGGAAGAAATAGCCTGCTCAAAAATTAGAATGAATTAAATGAAGTAGTCAAAGGACAAAAAAGTGTCTTTCATACATGTGAATGAACTAGCATGTCTTGCTAAATCACGCGGCAGCTGAGGTGAGGGCTCCATTGACCTAGTGGCGCAGGCTGTATGGATCCACAGGGTGAGTATGGTACATGGGCTCAAATTGCAGAGGAAAGCACTAGAAGATGAGCCTTGTAAAGACTCTGGAAGGCTGGTGTACTCCAACAGTAGAGGCGTACAAGTTATATGTAGCTCTAATGTGATATAACAGAAAAATACTCTGATGAAAAAAAATGCAACCTTACTTCCAAGGTGACTATTGACTTAAAATACTGACTTGAAATCATTTTGCTCATCATGTTTTTAACATGATTTTCAAGGCCTCCTAGTATATTTGCTAAGTGATTAGTGAAATTCCCTTTTAAGCTGTTTTGGACCTGAATTAGAACATGGACTGAGGTGAACAGATGACATAAATCATCATGGTAACTTTGCTGTCTTGAAGACCAGCTTCTTACAAAACTTTGTTGTGTGAGCCTGCAGTCCCCTAGGGTGGTTTTACCTTGATGCTTGATCTTTTCCTGACTCACACTTGAGTTTCCTTTTTATGAGGACTCTTGAGCACAGTGAGGTGAGTGACAGATACTTTTGGGCGTGCATTCCATTTCCAGGTATGCAGCTATGTGAACAAGCATGTTTGGAAGACAGGGTGAGCTGGCACATTTGCCTAAAGCTTTTTGGAAGCCTGTAAGAGTGTGAGGTGAAATGCCAACACATTCTGGATGCTCCTGGTTTAATCTTAGCTTGAAGAGGTCACATGAATGTTTGT
Source organism: Microtus pennsylvanicus (assembly GCF_037038515.1). Taxonomy (NCBI): domain Eukaryota; kingdom Metazoa; phylum Chordata; class Mammalia; order Rodentia; family Cricetidae; genus Microtus; species Microtus pennsylvanicus. The sequence continues at coordinate 637,439 of NC_134579.1, read as the reverse complement.
GTGCTCTACTGACAGTTGAATTTTGAGCAGGTAAAATGCCTCTGAAGATGCTCAGTATCTTCAAAGAATGCCTAAAGTGCTCCTTCTTTTGCATGTAATTCCCTATCAGGACTTACTTTTTTACCATGAAGGGTCTCTGTCAGCCTTTACCATCTAGGGGAACAGTTTTGCATAATACAACAGCAGCATGAATTAATAACATGCTGAAATGATACTGTCAGGGTAGGTTTATTTGTCTAATTACTCAGTGTTTGAAGCACTACCTGGTAGCTCTATAGTGGCAAAGGGCATATTTAAAAGCACCTGTAAGCTTTGCCATGATCTGCCCTTTCTCTGCATGCTCACTCTTCTCAGGGTTGAATCCTGATTCACTTCCAGTTATTGTAAACTCCTTCAAAGCTAATGCCTCACTAGACACACAGAGAGAGGTAGAGACAGAGATAGACATTAGTCAACTTTTAAGTTCTTTTCACGTGTTCCCTTTCCTTCGAAAGGCTTCTGTCACCTCTTCCAAACCTAGACTGGTTACTCCTGTTTGGGGTGTTGGAGTGCTATATGTCTCCCTTTGTGATGTTAATGCACAGCTTTGTTTAATCTGCCCTGACTCTGATCTAAGAAGGTTGTAAACAGCATGAAGAAACAAGCCTAGGGTTAGGGTCACACATGTGTCCCTGGCCTCTGTCATACACTAGCTTCAGTTTGTCTGTTATTTTGTAAATGATGATGGCAATTTATTTTGTTTTCAGATTCCCCAAGGTGAGGAAAGAAGGAACCATGCGGAGCAGCCTGCCAGTCTTCCAATGCTGGACGATCACTCAAAGCCAAATGACCTTTCTAATTCCACGTCAGAGATCAAAATGGGAGAAAGTGAACGACAGCCGAAAGAAAGCTTTTTTCAGTTTCTTGGGAACTTATTCAATATCTCAGGAAAGTCCTCTCTTGGGGAAGTTAAACAGTCTTCTTTCAAAGATGACCAGGATAAATCTGAGAAAGGCCCACAGACTCCCAGTGGCCGTGCTGATGACGGGATCCCGAGGGAGAAGGGGATTGCCAGCAGCCCTGTAAGGATTCAGGTACTTCCTGTGGATGAACAAGAGTCTAACTCCTCAGAACTGTCTGATGCCTTTTCTTTGGATACCACACAGGACAGCGAACAGGAAACCACTGATACGCTCAAGTAAGTTTTTGGACCTAACTTTATGAGCCTGGGTGGGGGTCCTCATTAACTGGAGGACTTGGAAAAGGTGTTCTCAACTCTTTCTTCTGTCAGATCCCAGATAACATCGTTGTGTATATTCTCTAAATGTCCCTGGGCTTTTGTGCAGCTATAGTGGGCTGCTAACATCTTATTGGTGCTAAATTTATATTAGAGGAAGAATTGTCTTAAATTCAAGATTTTCTTGCCATGAGTGTTTCCAACTGGGAAGTGATACTGTGTCAGGACAGGCAGTGTGCTCCGCACATGCCTCTGAGGAGTTTGGGTTGAAATTTGTATACCCATTACTTCAATGACATTTCTCCCCCCCTCCCTCTCTCCCCCTCCCCTTCTGTCCCTCCCTCCCCCCTCCCTCCCTCTCTCTCTCTCTCTTTCCCTCTCTCTCCCTCCCTCCCTGTCCTTCCTTTCTCCCTCCCTTCCTTCCTTCTTCCTTTCTATTTCTTTCTTTTGTTCCTCCTCCTCTTTCTTTTTGGTGGAATCCAATTAAAGGGGTTAAAAATAAATAAAGTAGCTCTCTTTGTGAAACTGGATTTATGAAATTTCTTCCACAGCTCTAACAAAGTAGAGGTTTTTTTGAATTCAAGGAGCATTTCAACACCCTTGTTCTTCTTTTGATTAAAGAACAGGTATAAACTTGCTTTTTTATATTCAAATATACTAGACAGAGAATTTTCTATCTCCCATATTGTCATGACTGTGTCTAATACGTTAGATCTTTTCTTTCCTCCTTGATAAATACTCTCTTCGGTTGGCTATCCTGATAAGTGAAAGGACATACTGAGGAGTAGAGGCAGCTCCTGTGGCTTCACGTTGGTTAATTTCTGTTATCGTTTTTATGGTTTTCACAGGTTCACAGGCATCACTAAAAGCTATTTTGTCAAGTAGCTTATTTCAAAAAACCAACTTTGTTAGTTGTATTGCTTTCCTTTACACAGAACAGCCTTATATAGATAACTTGTAACCAATTAAGTAACCTATCATGGAAGAGAATATGCTTAACTATGTGCTTTGAAAGGAAGTAAATATTGTTTAAAGAGTAGTCATGTTTTCCCGAAGTGAGTTATTAAACACGTTTTCTAAAAGCCTAATTGTTATTTGCAGGCTACTAGACTTTTTGTGATAAACGATGCCTCTGTGGCTGAAATAGCAGGTGTATCAAGTTTATCCGTACTCTAGCAGAACACTGTCCCAGCCTTTAGAGGCTGAGTAAACATTCCCATGACGTGCTAGTGTCTTGGGCATCTCTGCCTGTTTTTGTAAATGCGTGTAATCTCTTAATACTTTACTTTATTCCTATAATTTGGGGGATCATATATCTTTATGGCTAAAAATCAGCTGCATAATTACACATATAAAATTCTCTTTTCTCTGTTCAGCTTGTGAAAGACAGACCCTTTAGCTTTTATTTGTTTTTGTTCTTCTGAGACAGGGTCTATTTATCATTTAGCCCTGGCTATGTAGATCCAGGCTGGCCCCAAACTCAGAGTTAGGCCTGTTTCCAACTCCCAAATGTTAGGAATGTGTGCCATCATGTCCACATAAAGTCACATTTTTAGCAGCTCTATTTTATATAAAAATAATGAAAATATAGGACATTTTTATGTTTTTATCATTATTCAGTTATATTGATTCTGCTGTGACCTACGAAAGAACAGTGTAGAGACTAGACAGTGTTGGCTGACTGATCCTTTAAATCATGGCAGCATAGCTGCTCAGAACTGAAGCAACTAATTATAATGCATCAAGCCAGGCTTGCGACTTTGATGTTCCATGCTTTAAATATGGCAGTTGCTTTATATAATGAGTGCACACTTGGGTTACAAATATGTAGTATTTCCATCCAGGGTGCTGCAGACGATTATCTGGTTAGAACTTTTTAAGTCAAAGCATTAAATTCATCATAGTTGAAATTATGCAGAAAGTCCTAAAAATATAGAAGTATAACACCGATTCCTCTCTCAGTACTCCAGAACTATACAAGGCATTGCTAGAGTAAGAGTATAATTATTGTACAGGACAAAATGCTTTGAGATCTAGTTCAGCCAAAGCTGGTTACAAGTTATCTATATTTATTCGGCATGACAAATAATGCTCTGCTTCCTATTTTCTCTTTCATCGGGATCATGTATATTCCTTTATTCATTTCTGGATCTGGGTCATATTTTGGAAGAAAAGTTGTCTTCTACTGAGCATAGGTTTTTTTTAATATTTATTTATTTATTATGTATACAATATTCTGTCTGTGCATATGTCTGCAGGCCAGAAGAGGGCACCAGACCCCATTACAGATGGTTGTGAGCCACCATGTGGTTGCTGGGAATTGAACTCAGGACCTTTGGAAGAGCAGGCAATGCTCTTAACCTCTGAGCCATCTCTCCAGCCCCCATAGGTTTTAAGAATATATAGTTTTATAATTATGTAATATAGTTTTAAGGAACATAACTTTGAAAGAAAAAAGCATCACAGGAACTGTTAGTTATTCCAGCATCTGGATTTCAGCATGTTTTTCTGAAAGGTTCTTGTATTTTTTGAATTTATACATGCTGATATGGGATTTGCCAGTAACACTACTTTTGTCTGAGTTTATGAATATTTTGAATAATCTGTATGAATATTCAAATGTGAAATTTTGAGTTTGTATGACTATTTTGTCTGCATTTATGTCTGTGCACTGTGTGCCTGCCTGGGCCCGCAGAGTTCAAAGAGGGTGTTGGACACTTTGGAGCTGGAGTAAGGGTGGTTGTGAGCTGCCACGCATGTGCAGCGAATGGAACCAGGGTCCCCTGCAAGAGCAACAAGGGCTCTTGATCACTGTGCCACACCTACAGCCCCTGTGTGTGTCTTCTTAAATTTTCTTAGAAAGTCTGCCTTATCCAAAGTGAGGCTTTGTTTTCCAATTCTTTGATCTAGTCTGAGACTCATACTATAGCTAAAAGCCACTATTGCAAGGACCTCGTTTGGTTAATTGATAATGAATCGTAAAACAAATGAATGGAACAGACTCTTTTTCTTGTCTGTACTTACAGCATGGTGAGATTTTTAGGAGCCAGCATTTATATGAGGTGAAATAAACGAGTTCAGGTGAAATTTAAGGTATATGTAAGAGATGTAAAATTTAAGATGTATGCTGAAGTTTTTATATGCTGAAGGAGAGGTACTTGACTTTATTATTGTGATAAATCTCGCTTTCTTAACATTGCTTTAAAAGTTGTGATGAACTGTGTTTTTAAAGGTATTGGAAAACTAACTTGATTTTCCACATTTCGTATGGATTCTATAGTAATGTTTTAGATCATGCTAGGCGTTACCTGAAAAAGTCACATAGTGAATATTTCCACCATTGATCCTTATATTCAGGACCCTACATTATAACATGAGTTCAGACCTTAAACACGTTAATATCACTCTTAAGAATCAAGATATGGAGGCTGGAGAAATGGCTCAGTAGTTGAAAGCACTTGCCACTCTTGAAGAGGACCCAGGTTCAGTTCCTAGCACCCAGGTCACCAACACCTGTACCTCTAGTTCTGGAGGATTTGATGCCATTCTCTGCTGTTCACAGGCACCTGCATTCACATGGCACACGTGCATACGTTCAGAAGCACATACATACATGCATACACACACACATATACACATAAAAGGTAAATCATAAAGAAGACAGCCTGAAGTAGATTGCTTTATGTTCAGCCATATATTAATTCACACAAGGCATTGCATAGATGCTATTTTCTAGATCTTCGTGAAGTATTAATTATGCCAAGCTGATGATGGCAAATAGATGTTCCCTCAGATTGTTAATAGAATAGTTGGGAAAAACTCCTTAGCTCTCTGTAAGTTAATGTGGTAAATGTTGTGGTCTGTGAATTGGGAGGGAATTGAGAGGTCAGAGACTAAATATTTGTCCTTAGTAGAAGGGTTCAGTTTGGGTGGAGGTAATTTTTGAGCTCCATTCTTAGAGCTTAGGATTGAGATGATTTTCCCTTTCGTGATAAAATTAAGGGGGTAGGAATGGTGTTTATACAGGGCTACAAGGCCATCTGGCCTGTCTGGGAACTTTAGAGGTAGATTCTTCCCAGCAAGCTTGATGGTGAAAGCATCAGGAACTTTCTGCTGCGGTCTGTTCTCCGGTCTTTGTAGAACTCCATGTCTGCATTCACCCAAGCACTTTAGCACTTACCACAAGTGGGATATTCAAAAAACTCAATATGAGAGGAAATTGTTAGGAATTCTATTATTGAGTTAATGCTTATTCCATGTTAACTATGAGTGACGCATCTTGTTCCTAGCTAAAACTTCTCCAGCTTGTGCACTAAAAAGTTGCCATTCAAATTCACATGAAAAATTAAAGGCATAGACACTTGCCCTGCTATTCTGATTTGCTAGAGAAATCAGTAATATGTAAGTTTAATGGTACCAACGCAAAGCACGGTCAGTGTTCTGCCTTAAGTAGGGTGTTTGGGGATAAGAAGAAGAACCCAAGCCTTGGTTTGTCATTCTGTGTTCTTTCTATTCCCCACAATTAGAAATATATATGCAGTGAGATAAGACGGAACAGTTCTGAGGAGTTCATATGGTATGATAATTACAGGCTGTTTGTCAGATTTTTACTATTTTTAACAAAACAGGTAAACTTTAAAATTCCTAGAATATCCTCTAAAACTTGTTACAGGAGACATAGAATTTGAAGGATACACTTCACAGTGGTACACTGTTATTAATTATATCGCTTGATACCCATGCTGTTTCTTTTCACAGAAGAGACACTGTTGGTAAACCCGAGAGGCCTTCGGTAACATATGCAACATATCGAGGCCCCACACAAATCAGGAAGTACTTGAAGCAGCAGACTGTGTTGGAAACTGTGAATCACTTACACAGAGAAGACGAAAGCTCTGACTCCAGTACACACACACATACAGGCTCTAGAAATATAATGGACCCTGTGATGGCCCCATTGTCGTCAGCCAGCAAACAGGTAGCCACAAAAGACTATTTGCTTGGGGGTCCATTAGAAGTCTCTGGCTGCAGCCAAATAAATCTCAACATAGAAAGCCGTCTGGAAAATAACCCAGCGTTGCAGAATAGTGCTTCATCTGAGACTATTTTAGATAAAAATAGCTGTGGAGGCTCTGGGAGAAGTCGGGCCTCCTCTTCTTCAGTGTCTAACCCCAGCTATGTTGTTGGGGAAGGTGACTCAGAGCCTGAGAGGAGTTTGGTATGTTCATCATTGTTTATAGGAAGCAGAAGCAGCCAACTCCCTTGTCCAGAATTTCAGAGAAAAACTGCAGCAGAAAATACGTGGAGAGAAAACAGCTCTGTGATGAGCGATGGGGTGTCAGTGCCAAGAGAGGAACATGTTGAGCCTCAGAGACCTGCTGTTTCTGATTTCTCTTGTAGTAAATCTGATGGGAGTGTCACTACCAAAGTGGAAAGTACAAATTTGTCAAGTCCAAATAAATCAATTAGGCATGAAGATGTACAGTTGCCAGAGAGTAAGTGTTGTGACAAGCCAGCCGCAGATAACCCATCAAGAAAGAATGTCAATCACACCAGCATTGCTGCTCTCCAGGGACATGCTGTGACAGACTCCAAGCTTGTTAATGAAGGAAAGAGGTTACCTGCACAAGAATCACAGAAAAATGTGGTTTCAGAAATTATGCAAGAAACAGAAGGTGCCTGTGGGGGTGAGCCCACAACTTTAAGTCATCAAAGAGCTCCAGAAGATGGAATTGAGTCCTTACCCAAAGTTACTGAGCCACTGTGTAAAACAGAAGCCCAAAGGCTTGGCTTAGAAGTACATGGCAAAACTCACAGTGTGGGAAAAAATCAAGAGGAGCTTGGTTCTGTAAAATACATCAATGACTCAGCAGTTGTAGCAAGCGTAGAAAGTGAGACAGTACCTAAAGTGAATTTTGAACTAAATAGAAATCCTGTTTCAGAATCTCCTTTACATGCAGAGAATCCACAAAGCGCTCGAGTTTTCCCTGGTGCTGAGACACTCCTTAACCTTGACTGTAAAACATCTAATTGCAGTGCCTCACCATCCACCTTTGCTTCTGGACTCAACATGCTGTGCAAGTTGGATTCCCCTGGCTTAAAGAGTGAGCAATCTTTGTCCAATGAAGCTGGACAGGGCCACATTTTCTCTCATCCTAGTGAGTTTCAAGATGTAGGAAATCATTCTGAGGCTGCAGACAGGGAGACCCCTTCCCTTCACCTTGGACATCTGTCTACCATCCCTGAGTCCAAGGAAACTCTTCCTGATAGTGAAATATGCCTGTTTCCTTTAGGTCCTGAAACCATTGGCACTCATTTAGCTGGGGAAGATCTGTTGGACTGTGAGCATGGAGGTGTCTCTGAGGGTTACAATTCTGTTTCATCTCATGGTCGTAAGAAAGCAGGGTCTATGTCCTCAAACACTAAAGCAAGTAGCCCCACAGAGAAGACTGATTCTCTTTCCTTGGAAACCCAAGCTGTTAAAATAGGAGAAGTTGATGCTCAGAGCAGCTTCCCTGTTGCATCACATTCTGGAAAAGGGAAAGCCTTGTCCAAGCTGTCTGTCTCTCAAGCAGAACCCAGAGACATTTCTCAGGATGAACTTTCTTTTCCTCAGTTAACATTTGCAGATGAGCTAGCTGAGACTGTCTTATTAAATTCTCTGGAGATTAAAAAGGACAAAAATGGTCAATCAACAGATCACAAGGAGATGACAGAAATGTGTTTAGGTGGTGGCTTTAAAGAGAATCACCAGGTTGGAATTTCTCCTGCTTCTCAACATCACAGTGCACAAGAAACAGAGATAGACACCCTAGATAATCCTGCTTCTCTTCTCAAAAGCAGTCAGCCTGGGATTGTACCTCTTGGTCCAGAGGAGGAATCCACGAGGCACATGGCACAGAACTGTAAAGCTAGCATGTGCACAATCAGTCCATCTTTGACCTCTTGTACGACTAAAAGGAGTTCTAGTGTCTCTGAAATGGAAGAACTGAGTTCAGATATTATTTCTCCAAACTTCCAAGAAACTGACAACATACAAGTATATTCATCTTTTCTGGGTTCTGATGCCTGTTTAGAGAAAAACGGGTTTACATCCGAGGACCCTAGCTCAGTCAATGTGCCCTCTCTGCTGGGGTCAGAAGGGGAAGAAGCCTCCTCTCCTAGAGAAAACTCTTACGTCCAGACTGCTGGTGCTCGTAGTCCATCTTCCTCTTGTCACTCTCAAGGAGATAGCACAGCTATCGGTTCTCATGATCTCCCAAGTCATTTTGATTCTTTAAAAGTTACTGTAAATCTCACATATGAAGGTGCTTCTGTTACTGACCCTCTGGGCCCTAATAGTGCTGATTTGGAATTAGAGATGTCTAGTCCAAAAGGGGCAAAAGCAATGCCATGTCAGGGCTATTTGGGGACTCAGACTAGGAAGGTATCTCTTGATTTCCCAACCACTGACTGCTTTGACAATCCCATGAAGACAGAGATGGGAACAGTTGCTGGGGCGCCAGTGTCAGTTAACAGCTCATGCCAGCAGTGTTCTGAAGCATCTGCTGACCAGACAGAAGCAAGGAGAAGAGCACATGGCCAACTTTTACTCAAAAGTGGTTTACTCTCAAAAGCTGATACATTGGTTGAGGAGATTTTGAGTTCTGTCAGGGAAGAACTGAAATCCAAATACACTGTTGGTACCTGCCAGGAGCATCCAGCCAAAGATGATGGAATGAACCCGGGTACTGTGAAAGAAGATAACCCATCAGAAGTGACATTAGTGGGCATCCAGCTGAAAGAGTGCTTGGAAGAGAGAAGTGTGGAAAATATGTCAGAGGTCAAAGAAGAGGAGGAGGACAGTGTTTCACCTGCAGCTGGTGAGACAAGTCCCCTTTTTGATTTCGATAGTGTGAATATCTCTTGTTTGTTAGAAGAACAGACCAGGGAATTAGTCGATGAGGTTATTTGTGCAGTCCAAGAAAATCTGACTGATGCTTTCAGTGATACTGAAAATATCCGGGCATCTGAACCTCAGTCTGACACTTCAAAGATTCTGAACAGTGGTGGTGTTGAACCACCTGGTATCATTAGGGAGTTCTTAGTATCAGAACAGGCAGCAAATCAAAGCACGTGTGAAATTAGTGCAAATAAACTATTAGGTAAATTCTCTTCCATAAGTAACTTAGTAAGTGGCACTGAGTCAATTAAAGGAAGAGAGACTGTTTCCTGTCAGCAGTCCCCGGGTTTTGGGAGTGGAGCTGAACAGTCTGATAATATACATTTGCAGCAATCAGAGACTGTTTCACAAGCTGAAGACATGCCCCATACAAGGTTAGATGATGAAGTGAAGCCACATTTACTTGTCAGTGAGGACCATAAAAAGGCAGCAGAAACAGAGTGTGTGGATAATCACAAAATGGCAACAGAAGATACTAGAACTCTTGTATTAAAATCCAACTTGCCTCCATTTGCAAATGATGATGTCCACACGCCTGGCACCTCCAAAAACAGTTTGTCTGACAGCCTGGTATGCATATCTGAAAAAGGTTTGCCGGGACATACCAAAAGCACACCCCTTGCAATGTCAGATATGGGGAAAGCACACAAAAAGGATAATGAAGTAAATGTAGGGAAAATCACGCGTATACCTTCGATGTTAGAGATAGGAAAGCCAAGTAAAAGGGATGCTGAATTGAGTCTTATGAAACACGAAGCAGCCCCTCTTATGTCACAGAAAGAAAAAGCATGTAAAAAGGATGCTGGATTGAACATTGCAAAAACTCAGCCAGAGGTTGACATTCTTGCAGGGGGAGGCATATACCAAATGGATGCTCAGGTACATGTTGAAAAACCTGAGGAAGCACCTGCCCCTTTGGGAATGGAAAAAGCTTGTAAGATGGATAGCGAAGGGGACATTGGCAAACCTGAGGTGACGCCTGCTATGTCAGAAATGAAAAATATCCATCAAAAAGATGCTGAGGGAGATATTGTAAAGACTGAGGTAACTCCTGTTTCAATTGGGTTGGAAAATATTTGCCAAAAACATTCTGAAGGGGATGTTGGAAAGGCAGGGGTTGCATCTGTTCTGTCAGAGGTGGAAAATACCTACCAAAAAGATGGTGAGGGGATTGCTTCAAAAGCTGAAGGGACGGGTCCCTTAGGAATGGAATATACTTACCAAAAGGATGACGAAAGTGATGTCGCAAAGACTGATGTGATAGCTGTTGAATTGGAAATGGAAGATGGTGGCCCAAAGGGCTCTGAAGGAGATCCCAACAACACTGAAGGGATGTCTTTTAGGTTCACAGCGGGAAACACTTATCAGGAAGACACTGACAGGGTTAGTGGAAAGCTAGAGAGACCTGTGTCGGAAATGGAAAGTACTTACCAAAAGGATGCTGAAGATGTCTATAGAAATGCTGTAATGGTCCCATTTGTGTTAGACGTGAAAGAAACATGCCACGAGGCAGTACCTTCTTCCTTGGATATTTTGGAGAAAAGAGCTCAAAGAGATACTGAACAGTCAAATGGAACAACGGAATCCATGCCTTCTAAGATAGAAATGGTTGGCAGCATTGAGAATCTCGAAGTGTTGCCTATGGAGGTAACCATCGAGAAAACCAATGGAATACCACCAGAGGTAACCATTACACAAGTGGAGGTCATGCATCCTGTTGCTGAAAGTGAAAAGGGTCCTCAAGAATACATGGAGAAGAGTGTTGGAGAAAGAGAAGAGTGGTCTGGTGACATAAAGGAGGAATTGATCCCACACGATGACAGACTTGCATTGCATTTCAGAGGCTATGAGTCACCGACATTAAGTAAGGATTATGAGGGCTACCCAGCCTTAGCAATGCCAGATTTTCAAGAGGAGGACTCAGTAGTAAGGTTCAACAAAATAAAGTCTGTTACTTCAGCATATGACAAGAGGAGAGATCTGGATTATAGCGGTGAAAAGGAAGAGTCGCATTTAGCCTTTATTCCTCAGGACGAACAAGAGAATTCCTCCTTCACTATCTTGTACGAGGAGCCCCTTCAGGAGGAGGACAAGTATGCTCCCACCGAATTAAGAGGGACACAGTCTGCCTTATTTCCCGACACTTCCTCCAACAGCATGTCTGGCCTCGCATGTGAAAGGTCTGAGAGCAGAACTGACCTGGTCCATCACTTTGAAAAAGAAGGTAAACTGGGCGAGGCATTTGATGGAGATAATTCAGACATGTTCCTATCAGTGGAAGCCAAAAGGTATAAAATTTACCCCTTAGCCCTGAGTCCCATTTATGAGGATGACAGCTCCCAGGAGGACGTCCTGTCCAGCGAGGTCTCGCCGGGTCACCATGGCTCCACAAAATCAAGAGAGAGTGCAAACCAGCCATCGTCTGTCCTGTCCCTCCTCCAATCTGTGTCGGAGCGCTTACAGAGAAATTTCGATGAAGATGACAGGCAGGTGGCTGAGGACGATGAGGAGGAAGCAGCAGCAGCTTCTGGGAAAGGTTGGAGAGCCGAAAGGAGGGAACGTGTCACCTTCGACTTGGCAGATCCCTCTGTCACCTTTTACCCTGACGATGACCAGGAAAGCCCTGGACTCTCGGAGCCCTATGTGGAGGCCAGTGAACCAACCACCTCCAACCTGCAGCTTGGCCTGTGGCCAGAAAAGGCATCACTTCTGCAGAAATCAGATCTGACTTCCAAGCTGCACTCTTCCCTGAAGAGTGCCTATCATCAGTATCTGCAGACTTCCAGGACTCATTCCTCAGAAGCAGGAACCCAGTTTGGTGGTGTCTTTCAGGAGCCCGTGTCCAAGTACTTCCGCGTCCAAGACCACGCAGGCAGATTGAGTCCTTATATAGAGGTAAGTTCCTGGGATCTTTAACTAGTGAAGCAGAAGTCTCGGTTGTGAGACTCTCTGAAGGTTTATAAAGAAAACCCGTGTGTTGGGAGGAGCACAGTAGCAGAGGCCTGGAAGTTTGGGAGGCTATGACAACAGAACTGCAAGTTCTAGGCTAACCTGGCATCTTAGTGGGACCCTGCATCAAAAGAAAAGAAACAAAAAGAGCTGTTTGTATATAGATCAAGAGTGGTCACCTAGCACTCAAGGACAGGGTTCACTTTACACACACAGACAGTACTTTGAGAAGTAAACTTTGTTGTTTTATAACTTGAGGAATATTCTTTGAAGCATGTCATAGCATATCTTTTAGTTATCTGTTAACAACAGGAAAACAAAATTGCTTAGAATGTAGAGGCCCTATTAGAGAAACCAGGGATTTCACAGTCTTTGGCTAATATTTCAGTGTAAATGAAGTGATAGTTATTGAGTTTCTCAGATTACTGTATATTGCTACTTCCCATTTAACTTATTTATGTCATGAAAATCTCTGTTAATTTTTACTTCTTTGCTTTGCCACGTCCTTCACCCAAAGCAGGGTGGCGAGCAGCCTGATAAGAAAAACAAAAAGCCACATTATAGCTGAAAAACACAGTCAACTTCAGATAACATTTTTCCTTGGCTTAGAAACACTCATATGTTTAACGTGGAATATTATTTGATCATGGAGTTTTCTTTGTTGGCATTGCCAATACCATGGAACTTTCTCAAGAATCCTCAAGACCTCTATCTTGACTTTGAACTAACTTAGTAATAGTTGAATACTGAGCAGTTACCCTAAAAACCAAGATGATTTAAAAATAAACGACGGTATTAGATGAAATTTTGGTTTTTCTGGTACCTGCTGCTTACCAAATACAGCAGAGCCTCTTCACAAATACAAAATCTGGTTTCTGTGTTTTCCACTTTGTCTCCCTACTCCTGACTGTTCTCTATGCTTCCACACCGAGGAACAATCAAGGTGGCTCTCTTCCTGGAATATTTCTCACTGTTTTTTACTCCAGTTTTTCACTGTTTAAAATCCTGTTCTTTTAAGAGAGCCTCGCCAGCCCACAGCCTCCCTCCCTCCCCTCCCTGCTGCTGCCATTGACTGTGTTTTCAGTGGTTATTGAAGTGTGATCATCTATTAGTTCCTTCTGAGCTGTGCATTTCTTGAAAGCAGGGACATTGTTACTTTCTTCTCTATTTACAGTTTGTTTTCCTGGGCTATAGAAGCATATATGCATGGCATGGCTATCTAGTCAGTGTGTGACAAATTGGGTTTGACTGTGGAGAATGTGGACTCTGTATGTAGACATATGTATTTTTTTCCCTGCTATATCTTAGCTGTTCCACTTTTACTATTTCAGAATGTTGACACACAAACTCTGAGGTGTAACCCAAGGCCTGGGAAGGTAAGCATGTTGTTCTCTTGTGGGCTGATATAAACGCTGAAACTCTGGTTGCTTTCAGGCTTGTGGCATTGAAGACAAATCCTTTTGACTGACTTAAGTGAGAGTTTTTAATCATTTTTTAAACTTAAGGGTTTAACATCTGCAATAATTACTAAAAACATTCACTTTGCTCATACAGGGAAGTTTATTGTTTCTGTTCTATGACATTTTTAACTCCTTTATGCATTCTGAAAATTAGTCACTATGCCCACCTATTTACTGTATGTTACAGATGATTATCTATGATCTCCATGGAAGTAAATATAAACAAGAAGTCTACTGTAATGTTCCTGATGCTACAACATGGTCTTTCCCGAATGGGGCACTGATCAAAGTTGTAAGGGGCTGGTAAGAATCCTTTTGAAATGTTACAGCCTATTTTTTAGAATTAACCATGGCTTCTTATAATTATCCTTTGTAGCATTTATTAAAGTCATATTCTTTTCCCACAATTTACTAGAATATTTGAAAGATTAATAGTTTTATAGTTTACTCCTTTTATTTACTATGGCATGCTATATAGGCTATTTTTAGTACTTAATGCCTGCAGTGGACGCAAGATCCAATGTATAGCATCAATGCTAGTTTACAATTGCAGTATTATCTAAACAGATTTGCAAGACAAGTGAATGAAACATGGCCTTGAAAAAATGAGTTCAGAGTTGTGGGAAGCTATGGAATGTGAAGGCCACGCGGAGCCATTTGTATAGTTGAATTCCTAGGGTGGTGGAAAAATGATAGACAACCTCCTTTGTTTTTATGGACACTGCCCCGTGGACATACTGGAGCCAGAGTTTCCGTGTCCAGTGTTTAGGTTAGCCCGGGCCAGTATGTGGGCTGTAAACAATGTGGTGTAGTGTTGTCTTCATGAAAGAAAATGGATTCACGTCTGTAGTACCCAGTGATAGAACAATTAAGACGGAAACGTAACTTGGCTTCCTTAAATTATTTTTATATAAATGTAAGGTTTTATGTATGTGACATATTACAGTATATTTGTATAACTACATAGTCATGTTTCTATTGTAATACAATGTTTAATGTTTTAAATTTTATTTAATATTTTTCATTTCATATGTATGAGTGCTTTGGCTACATGTGTGTAGGTGCACCACATGCATGCCTGGTGCCTGTGGCGGTCAGATGAGGGTGTTACTGGAATTATGTTTGATTGTGACCCATCATATGGGTTCTGGAAACTGAAGTCAGGTCCTCTGCAAGAGTAACAAGTGCTTTTGACTGCTGAGCCATGTCTCCAGTTCCCTCCCATTTTCAGTATTTTCATTTCTAGTTTGTACAGATATTTTTAAACTTAAATTAGTCTGTATTATTATTTCTAAAGTACCATTATATGCTAATAGCAGGAGCTAAACTAGCTTTAAAAAATAGATACAATGGTCTGTGACCTACTCAGTACCCGTTCTTAGCGATGTCAACTCACCAGCCTCTTGTGCTTCTGTTTACTCAGCTGGATTTTATATGAGAAGCCCCATTTCCAAGGTCAGAAATGTGTTTTGGAAGAAGGGGAAAAGGTCTTAAATCGGGATTGGCTTCTTCAGAACAAGAAGCACCCAGAAAGAAACTTTGTACTGGGCTCTATCAAGCGTGTCTTAAAGGTAATGCAGCCATTCATTTGCCACTGTATTTATTTTGGTTTTAATCACGTACTAAAGTTGTCCTGTGGCCTCACACTGCTAAGAAATAGTTTGTGCTAATGTATTAACCTTCATATTTAAATTTATACATATCAATGTTTAAGCAAATGATAACTTAAAATTTAAAAAGTAAATTTATAAAATAATTTTAAATGATAACTTTATATATATATATATAACATAGATAAAAAGATAAAATGCTAGGTATAATTACTGTAGGAATATTTTAAAAAGGTAGTAGTTCCAAATCTTTTTCTAACTTAAATACTGCTACTTAGTATGACTGTGTTGCATGTGTGTTTGCCTGTGTGTGGGTGGGTATGTATATCTGTAAATGTGCTGGGGCATGTTAGAAAAAAAAATTGGGAAAGGAAATGAAAATGAAAGTGTTGCTGTTCATTTTCTGTTCGAGACTTATTGAAGATGAGGGAGGTCTTCCATCTCAGAGCCTCTGTGGCAGGCTTTCTTTTGGAATGCTACCAGCTCCCATATAAAGCTACGGAGGCTTATTACTTGTCAGTGTTCAACCTTATCTTACGCTTGCCCCACTGGCTCTTATAACTTAATTTAACTTGTTTCTCTTCATCTACATTTTGCTTTGGGTATTTTAACCTTTTCTTTCATTCTGTATATCCTACTCCATGGCTGGCTGGCTGACTTTTGGCAACTCTTTCTTTTTCCCTCATTTTCTTTCCTCTTAAGCCTAGATTCCTCTTACTTATTCTATCTGCCCATCAGTCCTGCCTTTCCCTCCTCTGCCTAGCTATTATTCACATTTTTTCTCTCTTCCATTGTTTGTTCATTGAGTCATTTTTTTCAGTTGTAGTGTGATTGATCACATGTCTTCAACACACCAACTTTTAGTATGGGAGGAAAATAAAACTATTAAACCTCAAGCAGAAAATGTAGAAATATTTTAGAAAGTGAAACTCAGGCATGGAACTCCTTTCTTCTTCAGCTCTGTCAGAATTCTGCCTAGGGATACCTTCTTTCTCATGGCAGCTCTTGTCCTGCCTAGACTTGTCTCAGCCAACGTGACCTTGTTTCATCATCGTGATTTTAGCTGCTCTCCTCTGAACTTAAGGTCGTGATTTAATGATGTCTTCACTTGATTGTGAACGAATGCAGCATGTGTTGATTCTATTTAAGGATCATTATGTGCAGCCAATGAAAATGATTAGGGTTGGGATGCCAGCAGAGTGACTCCAGTGCAGTCTTTTCTGAAATCAGAGCCAGTGTTGTAAATGTCCTTGTTTACTATTTATTCCTTGTACATCCATTTCAAAGGTACGATCCTTTCATTCTGACCAGAAATCACTAGGGTTAATGCTGACATTAGTGAACCCTGAAGAGAGATTGTTGTTAGACTAAAGGCGTCTTGGGTAAGATGGAGAAAAACTGATCATTCTTTTTACCCTTTTTGTTAACTACAATTCATTCTTTCTGTTTCTCCTCTATAACCTTAACTTACATATATTAATCATATGAGACTTTACCAAGATACATTTGCAAAATATAGCATGGTTGGAAAAGTGTTGAATAAAGCCTACACACTTTTGAGTCATCTTGTTTATGGTTGTTAATTTACCGTAAAGGACCCTCTAGTTGTAAGAGTTTGACTGCCTTTGCCCATCAGTAATTATACGAGTCTTGAAAAGATGGCTGTTTTTGTGAATACTCACCCCAAAGACAGCTTAGTCGAATCTCTTTCAGTCACCTCGAGTGAATCTCGCATTTGTCTTATGTGAGGGTGGAAGGCTTCTTCTCCCTTTTGTTCTCATCATTTTCTTGAGCTGTCATTGTGCTTTGGTGGCCTTGCCATTTCCTTCTGTGTTACTGTAGACACGAATGCCTCTTAGCCTTTTCCCTAAAGTCCACCACCCAGACATTGTTTGTGCAACACAATGCAGAGGAAACTTGTTTGTGTGAGGCATTTAGTTCTGTATTCCACGACTGTACCTCCACTCCCCAGGGGACCATTAAGACCACAGCATTTGAGGTAGCATTAGCAGCACTCTCTTATCAACAGCACACCACAGACAGTTGAAGATTGACAGGTGACTGTTCTTTGTATTTCTGGCTAATTGTAAAGTGAAGCTTCAGAAGGCCGTAAACTTTCCTGTTTTAAAGACATTTAGGTTGTGCTGCTTTAGTTTTCTTCGGTTTAGGAGCTTATTTCTGAAAAAGAGATGTATAAATTTGCTTGGTTTCAGAAGTAGATCTGAAGGAAAACATCACAGTCCACATGTCATAACTGTACATACTATCCATGCCCTGCTAGTACTTCCATAGTTTGTTCGGAGTAAGACTCCTTTTCTTAGTTAAATTGAATCATTTTTAGAAAGACAATGGTGATAACATGTTTTGACTAATAAAGTCTGTTGGGTACTTAATTCCCTAGGATAGCATATTCCAGTTGGTATCTTAAATTACTTCATTTGTAATTGAGAACAATTGGAAACTCAGCATGTGGAAAGTTTAAAAAATTTAAAATAGTAAAACCTCTAATTAAAAGGAAGTCATCCAGTCTCTAGTTAGTGGTATCTTTGATGATTGTTGCATGTACTCATTTTATTAAAATGCCTTTATTTGTATTTCAAGCATTAGAGGTGAGAATCAGGTTACTGGAACTTAATTTGTATGATTAAGCACTCTTGAGTTTTTGAGGTTGTATGTTTGAACAGGATGGTATCTGTAATTTTGGAAAAGGGAAAAATCATTGTGATTCTAATTCCTTAAGAAAAGACAGTATTTTTTTAATTAATTAATTTATTTCTTAAAAATTTCCACCTTCTCCCCTCCTCCAGTTTCCCTCCCACCCTCTCCCACTCCCTCTCCCCCTTTCTCTCCAGTCCTAAGACCAGTCAGGGGTCCCTGCCCTGTGGGAAGTCCAAGGTCCTCCCCCCTCCATCCAGGTCTAGGAAGGTATGCATCCAAACAGACTAGGCTCCCACAAAGCCAGTCCATGCAGTAGAATCAAAACCCAGTGCCATTGTCCTTGGCTTCTCAGTCAGCCCTCATTGTCAGCCATATTCAGAGAAAGACAGTATTTTTAAACATCATTCAAGAGATTATTAGATATTATAAGAAATTTCCCTTAATAAAGAAGGCTTTAGATGCATCACGAACAGCATGTATAAAACTTCCAGAGGCCAGTGTTGGGGTGTGACTGCAGAGCTCTGGAAAGTGAGTGTGGATCCTGATGCTGTAGAAAACCAAAACCAAAAAGCAATCTGATGTGTATTGATCCAGGGAGTGGTGCTCTTAGAAGTTCAGGGTTTAAAGGTGCGCTCACCTGACTCATAGTTGTGGGTTGCGGTTATTACTGCAGTTTGTACCAGAAGTGGAAGTGGATTAAAAAGAGCCGGGCAAGTGTAGTTTTAAAGGAAGGTCTGACAGTGGGTGTCCCATCTTTAAAGGCTAGGACAGAGTCAAATTTCATAATACCTTTTATCATCGAGCCAACTTGCACTGAACAAATAAGAGTCCTACAAGTAGGAAAACACATTTCCTTTCCCCTCACCTCTAGTTCCTTCTCCTTTGTTGATGAAAATTAGATAAACACACCAGAGGGGCAGTGCCTCTCCATTATTTATTTTTTATGTCCCCCAGGAGATCAGCTTTTATTTAAGTCCTTTCCTCCCTTTAGGCTTTGTTAGGCTCCTGAGAAGGAAGCTTGCAGGCCTTTGGCCCTCAAATCGTTTAGTAACTGAGTCATTCTTAGCGGGAGAAGTATTTTAAAAATGAAGCAGAAAAAAAAAAAGAAAAGAAAGCAAGACAGTAGTTTTTCCAGCAACGTTCATGTGATTGTTGCATTCTTCATTTGATTCCCAAGGAAAGCTTTTTTAAAAAAAAAAAATTGCTTAAGGATCACCAGTTTCTCCCTTGTGTTGCTTCATGGAGATTTCCCAGTGCACAATGAAAGCTTTGTAACCGGGTGTCCAGGGTGTTTACAACACTGGCCTGTGTGTCTCTAGATGATTTCAAAGGCAGTTTTTCTTTTCCAGGATTGCAGCATTCCGGAGATAGAGCTGTGCCCCGAGTCTGACCCTGGGTGCTGCCCTATCTACATCCATCGAGCTGTGCCCAACCTGGAAGAACTGAACATCCCCAAGTCCGCGTCCTTCATGGTGAAGTCGGGAGTGTATGTGTCGGCTTTTCTCAGTTGTAGCGATTAAAGGCCGCCAGTTAACCTTTTCGCTTCACGTTTCAGTAGATGACTTATGAATTCTGAAGTTTTAGTTAGTCTTGTTTATGCTTCCGGATACCCGAGAAAGACTACTTCCTGGTTTAAAACGTATGCTGTCCATCTCTGGATCCAATTAAGGCTTTGATGTATGGCTCCTAGGAGCAGGTACAGAATCCCCAGCCTTCTTGATAGATGGATCACGTTGTCTTTTTTTATCTAACACATTTGGGAACTGGGAAGTAAGAACATGTCCCTGACTTAAAAACTTGGACCCTAAAGGATGTCTGACTTATGTTAGCTGTTGGTTCTTTCAGTTGACCATTTCCCAAGCCAGCATAGCCACTGCTTTGTGTTTTACTTCCCTGTTCCTGAAAGGCCAAGGTGAGTGATCCACCCTGTGGGGCTAGCTGCAAGCAAAGGTTGGCTGTTGAGTGTTGCTTTCTAAGTTGTCATCTGCTGTCATTAAAGGTGCCACACGTTTTAGGTCTTAGAAAATTCTAGGGCAGAAATTAATACACAGTACTCTACCATAAGGTAGAGAGTACATGAATATAAGTGCTTAAGAACATGTGACCATTCCTCATCATATGCTAATTACTTTGCTACATTTTATTAGTGTAATCCTGGAATTTCTTGATGGCCCACTTTCCTCTTATAGAGCCAAACTGAAGTATTATTACCATACTGTAACCAACCATTTGTACCTTGTCTAGTTGGCTGGCCTACCCAGATATTAATTTTAAGGGGCAAGCTACAATCTTGGAGGAGGACCAGGGGCTCTTTGAGATTTCTGCAGCGGAAATGAAATCATTGCATCCTCTTCAAATGGTAAGCAGGTTCCACCCGTGGCTCTCCTCCTCCCCGGCACCCACCCCCGCAGAGGGAACACTGCTGAGAGCCTGCAGTCTCAAGACATGAATGCATGCACCACTGAATTGGCACATTGTATACTGTGTGTTCATGTTATACAGAACTTTTGCATTTACCTAGAACTCTGGCAGGCAATATGTAGAATTTTTTTAAACAAATAAGTATTGCATGAAATTTTAAATATTTATTAAAATCTGGAGATTTTCTTGTTGATACTAATTAGAAAATTAGTTGTAGAAGATTGTCTCTTCCAGTTTAATAATGGATAGTAAACTCAGCATTAATAATAAATGGGTTGCTTTTTCAGTGTTTACTATGTTAAAGATTAAATAAGCGCCTGCAGCATCTCTGTGGCAAGCTTACTTATTTTTTTTTTTTTTTTTTGAGGAGCAAGCTGTTCGATTAAGTGCAGGCTATGTGATAAAATATGCTTGGTCCTGTGCCTGGGAAAATGGAAACAAGGACAAATGCAGGAACTTTAAGCAACATCAGAATGTGGAGTAGGATTTTTAACACTTTAACGTTATGTAGGTAGGGCTTCTGTGAGACTGGTGTTACTATTTATATTGTACAGTCTCTATGTGACAAGGCCATTAGGTATGATCAGCTGTGTTGCGGAACTCGGGGGAGGAGGTGTGGAGATGGTGCCGTGCCCTAATTTAGAAAGCCTGAGTGATGCTAGGGGATGCGTTTGAATACCGGCCTTAGAGATCTGCTCTGCCAAGGGTATCATCTGAAGTTTTTAGCAGTCCCATTCTTCTGTTTGGGATACTCTACAGCTGCAATTTAATCTTTAATTGGTTGTGTTTGTTTAAAGGTCCTTTGTGTTCTGATCTGAAAGCTTTTAAAAATTTCATGCCCTGTCCATACTGATATAGGTCAGTCAGTCTGACTTGGTTTTGACTGCTATAGGGTTCTGAATTTACTATAGTTAAATTTGACTGCTGCATTGTCTTAGCTAATGAGATTTTTGTAACTTACACATAACTCGGTTACTTCTCCCCTTCTTATGTATTTACATTGTTCTTTTAAATGTCTTGTCACCTTTAGGGCGCACTGAAAGTGGAAATGCCTATGAACTTGAAGGTAAGTCTTGAACTGTCGGGCAGCTCAGAAGACTGACCACGAATCTTTAAGTACTTTGATATGAGACCGTCCCAATGAGTGGAGGCTGCAGGAGTTGGAAGTGACTGTGTGGAAGGTTTTCTGAGGGCCCAGTCTGTGACTGCGAATGGCTTGAAGGCCTGGAGGTCTGTGTTGCCATCTTCCGCAGACCCACCGTCAGAAGGCGGCAGGTTTGACTGAAGCTGGGAACTCAAGTGAATTCAAGTGAACTCAGCAGGATTCGAGAACAATGCTTGGAAAAAGGTCAATGCAGGAGTTAGATACGGCTAGCTCGTGTTGGATGGATGTCAGTTTGCAAGTTTGAGTGCCTTAAAGGGAGGGTAGAAGCAATGCAAACTGGGCGGCAGAAGTGACAGGGTCAAGCATGTTACAGGAGGAAGAAATAGAATTACAAATATGTGTGTGAGGGGAGATGGGAAGAAAATCTGTTCTGTGGTCAAAGATGCAAACAGCCTTCAAAGATAGGAAGTAGCCCCTCCAGCCAGAGGCCGGTATGGACTGCGACACCCATCCTCGCTTTTCACAAAGTAAGACGCCATGCCTCCGGTCCCCTTCTTTCCTCTACATCACAAGTTACTGAATTGACTGTGATTTTCTCAGTCACATGGATGGATTCGTTTAAAACTTGCGTGGCTCAGTGCATGTCTTACACCCCGACGCCATGCTGGGGTCATCCGAGTCTTAAGAACTTGAGCCTCATCTCCCTTCTCAAGTATGCTGTTGTGATTGTGAATGAGGCCAGAAGGTTTTCAAAGTTTCCCAGCAAAGATTGCAGGCGGCTGATCTAACTAATAAAGGCAGAATTACCTGTGACACTCTCTCATGTGACTCCTGCTGCCGCCTCCAAGTGTTGTGAGTCACAGCTTGAGTGTGAAAGGCTGAGCTATCCTGGGGCGTTTGCACTTTGACACATTGTAGGCCTCTATGAGTGGACTGATTTTTATAAGTAATCACAACTTGCCAATTAGAAATTAATTAACATTGATGATGTCATAAGAGCTTGTTCATGAGTACTGCTTTTTACTTTACTATCATCCCAGCAGCAAATAAACCTGAATAAAACTTGATTGTGTGTATAATATTTATATAATTTAACTTCATAACATATCTATGATTACTATAGCTTCCTGTGAAAAGCTAGTGTGTAATTTTTTTCAGTCTATCAGCTATAATTATTATTTTTTTTAGAAATAGGGTGTAAGTTTTAACAATTTTATATACTTAAGCCTAGGGATTTATCACCAAGATCTTTGGTTTTAGTCATATACAGACAATTCCTGTTAGCCATAGGAAGGACAAAGGGTAAGGTGTGGAGAGATCCACACTGTTACCACAGCCATGGATTTAGGGGAGGGAGTCCTTGAGAGGTAAAGACATCAAAACAGTAGAGAGCCCTGTGGTAATATTTCTCCACTGCTGTCCACGTGCTTCCTGCTCTGCTCAGCATTCCACCCCGAGATTTGAACTAATATTTAGTTAGCAAAACGCTTGGTTTCCCAGTCTTTTCTTTGTTTCAGGAACTATTGCATTTATATTTAAAACTTTCATACCTCCACCCTTTCAAGAATTATCAACAACTATACAAAGCACATGGTGTTATAAGAAGGTGTATTTGGGTTTTGAACTCAGTAGGTAATTTAGTTTTATGTGCTGGAAGCTCCAGATGTTTTCCATATCCCATACCTTATGGGGTATGAGCTGAATTCACAGCACAAGAGGATATAAAGAAAATTCAAGAGCCGTCTATAAGTCAGTTTAGGCTACACAGTGGTCCTAGCGTTTGGGTAAGCAGAAAAATGTAATAATAGCCAGGCACACTGATGTGAAAGAAGCACGAGAAGAAATAATTGGACAAAGAATGATAATGGCGCATGCGTACTTTATGAATGTCAAATGCTGTTTTCTGTCGTAAAATTAATTTTGAAAGCATATGTTGCACCCTATTCATGTTTTGTCTTTAATGCCAGTAAAGTCTATCCATGGTACAGTATGAATACGCTAAATAACAGTTTCGTGTCTTTCAGGTTATCCTTTATGAAAAACCTCACTTCCACGGACATACCAAAGAATTTAGTGAGCATATAGATTCTGTCCCTAAGTTTTTAAAAAGTGATAAGGACTTCCATGGCATTGGATCAATTCGTGTCATTGGTGGAGTGTGAGTGTCACATTTTCGATACATGATTTATTAGCCTGCTTTTAGCAATTAAACAATATACTAAAAAAGACAAAGTCAGCCAACCTTAACCTTAATCTATCTCCCTTCTGTAATATAGTAAGTAGAATACATAACTTAATAATGATTGGGCCTACTTATTGGTTTTAAAGGCTTACTGGTTGTCAAGATTTTGAAATAGAAACCATACTATGTATTTAATGTAAATTTTCAATACCTAGAATTTCTAAAATACCATAGAAGAATTATAAGGTAAATTTCTATTTTTTACAGACTGTGAGCTTGGGGGAAGGCCTAGCTTCTTAATCTGCTATTCTGTTGATCTATTCATATTGACTAACTTACGCTCTAAGGTAGTGACTTATCTCATTAAAGTAATAGAGTAAGCCCTGTGATCCAAAACCACTAAATATACACAACACAGGGGTATTACTGCGACCCCAGCCTCAATCGGCTTTACTCTAGCAAAAGGCCTAAGAAATCTGTAACCAGGCTGGCCTTTGCCTGTTTTGTGTTCTTGTGAGGGTAAAAACACCAAGCAGAAACTTGGCTCACAGCAGATTTGCTGTGGAGAGGCCCGTGCCGGGATCTGTCCAGAAACATTGTCATATGTCCCTTCACACGGTGGTTGTTTTGAATGTGATTCATTTTTATACAAAGCATTGACGAAATGTCATAGAACTTGTTAATGCCCCTCTAGCAAACGATGCTTTTAAAATATCCCTAGGTGTGAACCTGTCTACAGTCACCCGCAGTTCTCTATTCGCAGTTTGTGGTACGAACTCATTACTGATTGCCATGCCAGCCTAATGAGAATAGGAGAAAACTAATAAGATAAGTAGGTCATATTGATACTTGGTCTGGTATGCCAATAATCATTTACCCCTGAATTAAAAGCATTACTTGGTGTTGAAAGGACAGATAAAGTTGGGTAGATACGTTCTTAGTCTATTGTGTTTATTTGTAATACTGTGTTTATTATAATATTCCCTGATTTGTGAACACACATGTATATTGCTAAAACTCTGCTATAGAAGGTTTTTGCCTATTTTCCTCCTGAGACCTAAATGTTTTCCCCTGTTACCTAGATGGATTTAAAACTGGTTATCTGCCTCAAAAGTTATCTGCTAAAATTTAGTGTGATGAATGTTGTTATTTTTTTACAATTGCTTTATAAAAAAAAGACAAAGAATGGCCCGTGATAGAGAATACACACTTTCAGTTTTATGTGACAGTCAAGGAGTAAAACACGATGCTCCCACTTAGAAATCACAAGCTAACTTGATTGTTTTTCAACACTTGTCTCATTTCTTGGCTTTTTGGCTGTTTAGCTTTATATATGGAGAGTACGGGTCCTTTTTCATCCCTGTCCCACCTTAAGGAATCTGAGGTCTATAAGACTGATGATCTTGCCTTTAATCCCAGCAGTCAGAAGGATCTCTGTGAGTTCAAGGCCAGCCTGGTCTACAGAGTGAGACCAACAACCAGAACAACCAGGCTATACAGAGAAATCCTGTCTCCAAAAGCCAAAACAAAACAAAACAAAACAAAACAAAAAAAGCAAAACCAACAGAAACAAAACCCTTAATTCATCATTTAACATTAAAGTCTTGGTACTCTTCATTATTTTTCTCAGTCAAATATAGTTCAAAATGGGCTTCAAATAGCTTCCTTGATACAAAAGAAAGCTTAGACTGTGTTAAGTTTTCTGTGAGATGTATTTTCACATTATAGTTTAAGAATATAATCATCATGTTAATACTGTCTGTATTTCAAACTCACTGAAACTTACTAGTATGTTTATGGGCTCTTTCGGCGTCCTGTGGAATTCCACTCCCTAGCATTGCATATACCTAGAAACAGAAGGTAAAGAGAGAGGAAGGATGGCCACATGTGTAGTGCTTTGTGCTGTGTGAAAAGAGTTTGGTTTTATATATACACACGGCTTCAGAGGGGTGAACAAAGAATAATTAATAATAATAATAATAGGCAGCCTTCTTGGACTTCTTTTTTTTCCTTCATGTTTCTTAATCTGAAATTCCCTAATCTGGAGGCTGAGAATAGTCAACCTTGCAGGCTATCCCTTTGGAAGGTCCCACCTTTACTTTATCATCCAGGTAAAGGCTACATTTTTTTTTTTAGGCAGCTCATTTTGTGAGTCATCTATGCTCACATTGCATTAGGTACCGTGGTGTAGTCTTTATAAAAAGGTAAGGTTCCCAGCCGAGTCTAAAAGCCTGTAGTGCTTATCAGTGTCCCCTGATGCTACGAGAGTAGAACTCAGGAAGCTTGAGTCCCTGGAAAGTACTCCACAGAAATGCTTCCTGTTTCCACGATGATACCGATAAGACGCTAGGATGAAGCTTTCCCACCCATAAGTATTTACAGACAGACATTTCGTACATACAGGATTCCAGCTCAGTAGTCTTTTCCAGTTTCTCTTTGGGAAACCTCCCTGTATTGTTTTTTATCTGCAGCTGGGTGAAGGGTTCCTTTGGCTTAAACCCTGAGTAAATGATTAATAAAATAGTCCTTTCTTGGTTCTAGAAGGGCTTAATCGGCGTAATGAAAATGATTTCCTTGGATTTCAGTGCGGGTTTGAAACTTCTCTCATCGGCTGTGTGTACTTTGCATTATTTCTTCTTGGCAAATTATTCTCTGACCGTGGTGAGACACAGTACTAGTCATTTCACAAACACTTAATGAGCTTGCTCTGTTGCAATGCTACAATTAACCTTTTGTTGGGAAACGTTTCCACACTATAAAAATTATTGATCCGCGAGATACGTACCATTTGCCCATCTTTGTGCCTGAAAACAAACAAGGTCATTTTGAATACTGGACGAATAACTTTGTTTCTTGTCATCATACTTTTCTCTCTTGCTTTCTTAAAACTAGGTTTATCAGTGGCTCACTTGAGTCTCCTGTATTTCTAGGTGGGTTGCCTATGAAAACGAACATTTCAAAGGCCAGCAATTCCTACTTGAAGAAGGAGACTTTGAAGATAGCAGTGCTTGTGGGGCATTGAGTGGCCCCATCATGTCTTTCCGGTACCTACAAGCTGTGAGTTTGCTTTCTTAACATTAATTCGTACATGTTTTATATTTTCATAAAAATGAGACATGATTTCTGATAGAGCCTGATGTCATAGCACCTGAGAGTATTCAACTGAACAGGACTTGCCTGTTTTTCTTGCCTGCGGTGATTATTATCGAATATCTATATTTTACAGTTTTATTTTCCTTTAGTTTTTGAGACAGCCTTTCTCTGTGTAGCCTTGACTTGTCTGGAACTCGCTCTGTAAACCAGGCTAGCCTAGAACTCCCAGAGATCATCCTACCTCTGCCTTCTGGGTTCTTGGATTGAATGTGTATACCTCTACACCTGGATTACTTTTTACTTTTTCATCCATTGAGTCCATCATCATTTTTGAGTACCTCCTTTGTTAGGTGTATTGTGATAAGCACAGCATATAGTAGCCAGAGGCCACCATACCAACACCCAGAGCCAGCAGCATAGAAGGTAGCAGAGAGATAACTAGACCAGATTGAGTACTCAGACATCAATAAAAGAGTCATTTGGTCAGTTCTCCCTCCTTGGAGTACCGAGAACTGCATAGGACACAGTCACTGGAGTGAAAAGTTTCCAAGCTGGACAGCTTGCATGAAAGGAAAACAGAGGTGTTATTTTATAGCAAGAGATTGGCCCACGCTAATGGGTAAAGTTGAGAGTTTAAGCCATAGGTTCTCAGCTGAAGGTGATCTGTATCCATGTGACACTATCTGGAGATGTTTTGGATTGTTGATATTTCAGGGGACGTGGATCTACTGACATCTAGTGGGTAGAAGCCAGGAGATCCTGCTGGAACCCTGTGTTGTTACAGGTCTTCCCCAACAATGAAGAATAACAGGATGGGTTACTAGGATGGCTCGTTGGTAAAAGTCCTTGCTGCCAAGCCTGATGACCTGAGTTCAATCCCCAGGATGCACATGGTGGAAGGAGGAAATTGATTCCCTTAGGTTGTCCTCTGATGTGTGTGCACACACGCACACGTGCGCGCACACACACACACATAAACACACGCATACACATAAACACACACACTCCACCACCACCACCACCAACAACAGTAGTAGTAGTAAAGAATGTCAGGGCCCACAGATTCTCACAGTGTCAAAGTTGAGAAACTTTCATGCGAATAAGGTATGTGCTTAGAGATGTATGTTAGATGTGTTAATTCAGGATGTAAGAGAACTTTGGAAGGATGAAGTACAGTGAATGAAGGCCTAGGGCCAAGGAAGAGTTCAGATTCATTCCTGAACTGATTGTGAGTCACTGGTGAACTTTTAGGCCCAGTGGACATTAGACAATTAGTGGCTTAGGAAGAGTGTTTTGGTGACTATATGAAGAAGTAGGAGTTCAGAGAGAGGTGATGCTGGAGCTGAGAGGTCTGGAGTATCACAAAATTCCAGGCAGCCAGGGAGATGGTGGATGGATGCTACAGCGTTCCTGGGATATTGGGGCTTATCAAACATGGCGTGTCACCCTGGGCAGCCCTCTGGACTTTTTTTTTTTTGAAGTAGCTCCAGTAATGGTTCTCAACCTGAGGGTCGAAGGACCCTTTCACAGAGTTGGCATATCAGATAGCCTACATATCAGATATTCACATTAAGATTCATAACAAATACATGGCCTTAAAGAGAACCTTCACAGCAGAAAAGAGGATTTTATTCCATCAAAGGCTTATTAGGCTTGTTAAGTCACTGGTAAGTATTCATATAGGGTCACCTTTCAGGACGGTACACATATATAACATGGTTAC
Organism: Microtus pennsylvanicus; assembly: GCF_037038515.1. Classification (NCBI taxonomy): domain Eukaryota; kingdom Metazoa; phylum Chordata; class Mammalia; order Rodentia; family Cricetidae; genus Microtus; species Microtus pennsylvanicus. Next base: position 609,080 of record NC_134579.1, on the reverse strand, counting down.
ATGACTTTCAGATACTTTTTAGAAGTCTATCACTAATGTACATTCAAATTAATTATACTTAAAAAATTATTCATTTCTAGATTTAAATTTTAGATTTATACTAAAAGAACTATGCATTAAAATGTATGTATACATTGTCAAACATCTTTAAAGACATGGTGTTCAAGTTACATTTTGAAATATTGTGTATCCTTCAGCCAGGCCCATAAATGGGAAGGCGTGATTGTGACCCTGGTCTGACATATCCTTTCCCCATAGGCTGGGATATCTGTAACCTTGGAGAGGGAAGCATGGTGGTCATGTGAAACCTCCTTGTGAACAGGCAGGAAAGCTGTGTCGTGTGGTGTCAGTTCAGAGATCCTGGCTGCACTACACGGAACACTCTGGATTTGCTAAGGTCAAATAGCGGATATGTTCCTCTGGGATAATGGGAACTGTGCCAGCTAGCGATTTGAAGAGGACAAGGAGAAATGCATTCCCAGTTCCAAATGAGTCACTCAGATGTTCATGTGTAGCTGATTGCTCTTTAAGAAAGCAGACCGCTAAAAGGCATGCAGTGCAGTTCAGGCTGTGGGTCAAGGAATTTTTCTCCATTCTCGTTCTCAATAAAATGTGCTCTGCGTGCATGTTTTCCTTCAGTTTTGTGCTAGCTGCCTGTCTAGATTTACTTTTGCTGTTTGACTTTGCTCTTTGCCAGATCCAGGGTATGTCTTCAGACCTCTGAACCCAGGTGGAGTTAGACTCAGCAGGACTCCGTTGGCTCCAAGATCACTGGCTGGATCAGCCCAGAGCATTTATGGAATTTAAAAGTCATCATATTGCGGAGCTCTGGGCTGCATCTCCATGCTTAGGGCGGTTCTCAGTCTTGAGACTGTACTGAATGAGTCAAGCACTTAACAAATAGAAACTAGAACATAGCCTTTGAAGTTCGTTCCCTATAGTCCATCCTCCTTGAGCTGCTAACCTACCTGCACCTGAATTCAGTGCCTTAAAGTGCAGAGATTATCAGGGACATGGTAACCTAGAAATTGTAGGTGGACCCTAGACGTGGCTGTAAGCGTCTGCCACTCGTCTCTAGAACAAGGCACTTCTGTGATTTCATTGTTTTGGGGGTTTTCTCGGTGCTGGGGAGTACAACCCAAGGTCTGATTCATGCTGTGCAATCACTCCACCATGAACTACACCCCCAGCCTGATTTTTGCACATGTAAATCCTCATTTTGTCTGTGTGACATCTAGATGTTCATACTCAGGAGGCTGGATCCAGCACTGGCACCTGAGCACACAGGTTGGCTCTGAGCCCCAGCTCTGACTGTCAGGGTTACTACCTCAATACTGCCAGTCAGCTGGGTCTGATACCACGTGTCTGACAAATCTGAAAGAAAAATGCAGAATGGGAGGGAGAGAAGAAGAAACTGGGAAAAGATGGAAAACAGAAGCTGTAAAGCAAGAAAAGCCATAAATAAAAGCAGAAAACAGAAAGAGGGGCACTCCACCACTTGGGCCTTCTCTGCAGACCACTGCTAAGGCTTTAAGGATGGGAGACAAAGTAGAAGTCTCAAGGTGTATGAGCTTGTTTTCATTATCCTGTAAGCTCAGTCCGCGCTTTCTGTAGTGATTTCCTGTGTAAGAGGCTGCTCCTCTCCTTAGCTTCAGGCCTCACTGTCGTGCATGGCCTGCGCCTCCAGACCATTTCTCAGATGATTCTCCTGGCTGCAGCTACTCCCCTCCTGCTCACACAATGTGATGTGTGCTTGGGCTTGCTCAAGTCAAGCACAGCCCTGCTAGTGCAAACCAGATAGACAACACCCATGTAAATGTCAGTGTTCTTCTGTGTCCTTCTCCAGTGAAACAGGGATCCACAGCACCTCTTAATTTACTGTGCTTTCCAGTCCTAAGATCCCAAGACATAGTAAATGACGGGCACTTACAGAACCAGAGGAACGAGAGAGAGAGAGAGACAGAGAGAGAGAGGAGAGAGAGAGAGAGAGAGAGGAGAGAGACAGGAACTTTGAGTCATGAGAAATGGGGAGGAGAGGTCACAATCAGTCACAGTGACTGAGCACTGCCCTGAACCTTTCCTTTAGGGTCAGATCTGGTTTTGTTGGTCACTGGTGATGCTGGTTCCTGACAAGCTCCAGCCTGAGCCCAGTGCGGCCATCACTCCACAGTTGCTGTCATCAGGCCAGGGCACTTTCAGCATGGAGGAACAGGGGTGTGTCTGTGTCTGGGAGGGAGCCTCTGGTGGGGAGGTTCCTGTAAAGTGACCACAGGTTATTGAAGTCTCATTCCTCATATAGCCTATTTATTGTGTTCGTGCCTGTGAGTGTGAGTATGTGTATGTGTGTGTGTGTGTAAAAGCAGAGATTAGAAAAACTAAGAAATGTGTCTTAGAAATGAAGTCCCCCTCTTCCAGAAATGAAGTTTTAGTAAGAGCTGAGACATTGGCTGATCCAGCATGAACCCTTTATTTTTTTTTAATGGAGCATGTGAAATAAATGAAGAGAGTAGCTCTCAGTTACAAAGGTTCCTCTGGAGATAGAATTGGAAACTCAGTTGTGGTTAGAAATTATTTTGTGATAAAAATTTTAGGCAAAAGCTTTTGTCTTTTACTCTGAGGTTTGATAGAACATTTGACCTCTCTTGGTCAGCAATTTTTAAATCCTTGAAAGTTGGCCAGGTTGCGTTAGCACACACCTTTAATCCTAACACTCAGGAGGCAGAGGCAGGCAGATCTCTGAGTTTGAGGCCAGCCTGGTCTAGAGAGTGGGTTCCAGAACAGCCAGGTCTACATAGAGAAATCACATCTCCAAAAACTAAAAGAAATAATGATTAATAATCATAATAATAATAAAAGAAAAAAAGAAACGAACAAGTTTATGATCTTAACTGCTTACCATGTCCTCCTTTCAACTCCTCTTACGTCTCCAGTATGCACCTGCCACTTTCGTGTTCATGCCTTTTTAAAATAAAAACAATTGAGAGCTCATTCAGTCCAGTTAGCACTACCTGTGTGCATGGGTGCAGGGCTGGTCTTTGAGTTCTGCTCTCCTCACTAGTCACGTGCCCCAGGTGATGTGACGATGTCATCGTCAATACTGATGACATTACAGATATGCAAAAAGAAATGTTGATAAAGAAATTATATATATATACATATATATGTAACATGTTTTAAAGTCAAGAGTGTTTATCATTGGATAGAAATAGAAATTTTTATTCAATATAGTTTTCAATTTTGATAACATATATGTTCTTTTTTTCTTGGTTTTTCGAGACAGGGCTTCTCTATATAACAGCCCTAGTTGTCCTAGAACTAGCTCTTGTAGACCAGATTGGCCTTGAACTCATAGATCTGTCCAAACTCTGCTTCCCAAGTGCTGGAATTAAAGGCCTGTGCCACCACTGCACAGCTGATAAACATGTATGTTTTATCATATATTATTTAAGTCTCTTCCTGGAGGGCTGTAATACACTATTACATCTAGTCCTTTTAGTTTCTTAATTTACTAGTGAAATTAGGAATGTACGTATTTGATGTTAATGTTGCTCCTGTGAGTGGCCTCTGTCTTTAGGTGATTATGTGTTTGTGTTTAAAGTTTTCATAAGATCATAATGTATTAACTTTACAAACAATTTTCCTGACGTCACTTTGATTTTTGAGCAAGTGACCTCTTTAAAGCTCAGTTGTATTTAAGGCACATAAAATTGCGCCTCCTGTTGCTCACAGTCCATTGTATTTTCACTTAGCCTTGTGAGATTTTGCTCAAGTGAGAGTTTATTTCCTGTAATGAGTATTAATGTGATGCATCTAATTCCAGAGGTTTAGATTAGAGCAAATAAAGGCTTAATGTTTTTCTCTAAATGATATTGGGATAGAGATTACGGCATTGTATTTCGTGCCATTAAGGTTCTTCCTGGAATCATTTGTGTGAACGTCATCCCGACTGTGTGAATTGTGTCACACACGTTCTCTTCCTCCCGCCTCCTTTCAGAACTTTATAGAGTCTGCCATCACACTGTTTGAGTCCGACCTGGAAAGGGGGAAGTTCATCGACATTACAAATCAGGAAATTTCAGACCTAGAAGAAATCGGCTTTGGCAGTGTAACCAGATCCATTCACGTGAAGAGTGGCGTGTAAGTAGCCCTTGCCCCAAGAGCCTGGGGTAGTCGGCAGGGCGTAAGGCTGTGAGCTTCTCGATTCTACCCCTCTCCTGTTCTCTCCCTACTAGATGGGTTGCCTACCGCCAGAAGTTCTTCTGTGGAAATCAGTACATTTTAGAGAAAGGAAAATACAAATGCTTTTTTGATTGGGGAGGAACAAGTAATACAATCTTGTCAATCCGACCAATCCAGCTGGTAAGTGAAGTGGGGGGCACACTGACACCAGAAGCATTTGACGGGGTACAGTGACTGTTTCTGTACACAGTAAATAAAATACCCCATGTATTTCTACTGATTGCAGAGGGAGCTAGTAGGCAAGAACACATTCTTGAGGCATCCCTGTACTAGGACCAGTTTATTCATTCAGCGGCTTAGCTTCATACTTCTGTCTTGTTAGACACTGTTATGCAGATTCACTGGAGATACAAGATGAGTATGGCTGCCCTGATGGCTCCTGATCTCTTAAAGGGAGAGAGGTTGATGGGCAGTTCATTATAGTGTGGTTAATAGGAAGATGAAGTGTGTAGATTATGCTGGACCAGGTGGGGGAAGGACGCTCTGTCTCTGAGGGTTAAGACCTTGCGGAAAGAAAGGACACTGGTGATTCTTAAGGGGGTTCTTCAGGCAGAAAGAAGCCCATTGAGAGGGAGATGTGTGCAAAATCACAAAGTGTCAGACACTGTGGCTGAATAAATGAGAAGAACCACAGAGTGACCTGCGTATCTGTTCGTTAGTGTCAGAAATTGAGGCCCTTTCTAAAATGCGCCTGGATGCTCTCCTCTTGAATAGCTACAGGAGTACTCAAACTAGTCATGAATACTAAAATTATTCCAAGAAAACTCCATAGATTATTTGGAACACAAGGGGTCATAAGTAGATGGAGGAATTTAGTAAATTGGCAAGACCGTGAAAATCTTTTTCTAGGGATATTTTCAAAACATTCTGAAGCCAGCTAAGCTAAGATGATATGACACAATTTTTAAAATATTTTAATATGTCTTTCAGGAACCACTTGGGATAAATGAGCCTCCACATTTGGTATGTTTCAAAATATTCTTATCATTGGTGCAGTATTTACCAAAAGCATTTACACTTTCTCAAATCTTTCCCTGAGATAATTTTTATGTGCCTATGTGACAAAGCAAGTTCCTGTTGGACTCTGTGTCTTTGAGCACAGGAGTGTCCTTTATGTTGGTGGGATTGTCTGATGTTTGTCACAGCATTCACAATGGGTCGTTGGAACCCGTGCCTCTTGGTCTTTCCTATAGCCCCCTCTGCCTGCTGTCAGCTCTCTCCGTACCACATATCTCCGTGTTCCTGGAGGAGCAGAGAACTTGCAGCAGCACCCCCCCCCCCAACACCTCACACTGTGCTTACTATGAATACAGGCTTAGAAAACATTTTTACTGCGCTAACTTATTTTCTTGGGAGAGGTGTGCTCTCCTGCCACAGTGCATGTGTGTGTCGGTCTGAAGACAACTTGTGGGAGAAGGTTCACTCCTACCGTGTAGATCTCTGGTGTTCACACTCAAACCATCAAGCTTGGTGCCAAGAATCTTTCCTCCCTGAGCACAAGCATCCTTACACTGAGCCTTCTCATTTTCCTGTACGTGGATTTCTGATCCTTGTGTGATTTTTTTTAACACTCTAGTAACCTTAAACCTCCCTCTCTTCCTCTCTCTATCTCCATTTCTCTGTCTGTCTCTCTGTCTCTGTCCCTCTCTCTGTATATGTGTGTGTGTGTGTGTGTGTGTGTGTGTGTGTGTGTGTGTGTGTGTGTGTGTGTGTGTGTGTGTTGATGGTTCAAAAGGGTTTGGATAAAACACCAAAGCCTAGTATTGGTTTATTGTATTCTAAGGTCTAATAATTGCATTTGGTTTGTGTTTGTAATAATTCTGCGTGTATTTACTCATGAATGAACATAAAACTTGAGATTCTGAATTTAAGTCAGTGTCATTATCATACAGCTAGAGGAAGGAAAGACATCCTGTAGTTTTTGTTTTCAGAAGGACCTAGATAGGGACAGAAACACAATGAAAGAGAAAGACAGGAGAGGAAAAACACTGCTTCGCCTGTTTCTCTTAAAAAATAGCCTGGTTAGAAAACCCCCTGTCCAAAGCCACATGTAGTGATTGGTGAGCAGTGACATCCACGACCGTATATGGTGGAAGTCTGCTGAGTGTGTTCAGCTCCCATGTTCCTGTCAACGCCTGTCCGTTTCAGCTCAGCCAACTTTAATCATGTTCTACTCACTGGAAGTGCTCCGAAGTTTTTGTTATTTTCTAGTTAGCTGAGACCTTTTGAAACAGTTCCTCCTTGAACATAATTGAGAAGTTGTATTTAGAGATACTTCCTGCCAGAAACTTTATTTTGGATTTTGGGGAACCTCCAGCTGTGGATTTTTAAAGCTCATGTTTTTATATAAATCAAAATAGCATGTATAGGTAAAGAGGGCTAATTCAAACTGTTTTTTTTTCTTTTCTGAGTTTCTAGTGCAGATTAAACATCCCATTCTTCTGAGCTCTTTTCTCCTCTTCCAACTCTTTGCTCTTTGTTAAAATGAACTTTATTGTTCGGGGGCAGGTTGCCGACCTTTCTTTATAGTGCTTCCAGATCAGCTGGAAGAGGGAAGCAGCAGTAGAAGCCCAGTGAAATCTGTTTGCTTCATTTTTCTAGCTGTGGCTCAGTTATTGTGAAATGAGCGTTTCTGACAAGTGTACGCTAGCTGATGCGTGGTCCTGTGTGTACAAAGCCTCTTTGTTTATACAGTATTAGAACCCCTGGGTTAGGCCATTTTATTGTTTATATTTACCTAGACAAAAACAAGCAAATCTTGGCAGTGTTCACATAGGATATTTTCCTGTCCAAGTAAGGAGGCAGTTATATTTCAGGGTTCAAGTCAAAGAAGGATTTTTTTTGATTTGTTTTACATTAATTATCTCAAGGGAAACTCTTAAGTCACCCAAGGGAGGGGGGGATAAATCTAGAAAATGTGCAGAGAGTAATATATATCATTATAGAGTTATAAACATAGGATTGCTGGGAGTTTTGTAAGCATGAAAATATATATTTAATTGTTATACTAAAAGAAACCAGCATTTATGGTGGAGAGTGTTTTTCTCTTGAGACACAGACCTGTCACTAAGTCTGATTACCAGCTAGAGAGTCACATGGCATAGTAGAACTCTCCATCATGGAGATGGCATTTAATTTTGTTTTTATTTCTCCCCCTTCAAACAAAAGAAACACTAAACAGAGTGTGGATTTTTGTCATTATCTCTCCAACGTAGCACATGTGGAATGTCATATTACTAGATTGAATATAATAAAAGTTAATTTCTTTTTAGGGGAGGTTATAGTGAGCCAGTATTCTAATCTATCCTGCCCTTTGACCTAATCAGTTACCTTGGATCCTTAGGACCATTCTGAAGTCTGTTTACAAATATAATTGTTTATAATTCCTGAAATACAGAACTGTTATTCTACCCCATACTTAATGGTAGCAGAGAAAAATAAACCAAGTAAATTCTTCTGTTGCGTAAGTTAGCTTCGGTGACCTTTGAAGTGACAGAGGGGTTTATAACGCCTTTGCTTGCTATTTCATAGGGCAGTGGTTCTCAACCTATGGGTCGTGACCCCTTTGGGGGTTGCATATCAGAAGTTTAGGATAAGATTCATAACAGTAGCAAAATTATAGCTATGAAGTCACAACAAAATAATTTTCTGGTTGGGGGTCACCACCATATGAACTGTTTGAAAGGGCTGTAGCATTAGGAAGATTGAGAACCACTGATATACGGGGACTTTTTAACTCTCAAAAGGAAGACCTATTTAAACAAAATCTTGCCTGGGTGGTAAGAAAGACTATAAAAATTTTATAGTATTAATTGATTGAGAAATTGACTTAGGTTGGCTATAACTGAAGGTGGAAACAAAGTGGTTTTTGTTTAACAGTCTTCATGTATCTATGAAGATGGTCAAAATAGTTAGAGAAAATATTAAAGAGGAGAACTTCTTAAAAATTATTTTAGTGTTAATTTAAATAAAATTACCTTGAAAGTCCCTGCTGATTCTGTGGAATAAATTGAGCAGGTCTTCTGTGTTTGGTCAATAATTTAGTTACTGGATTTTTAGTTTGTCAAGCTAGACCGACCCTATTACATTTTCTTCATGTGAATCATAAATGAAAATTACAGTTAAATATAGTTCTATAAAATCTTAGTCATAAAGTATTGGTGATAATTTCTGCCTCAAGGAAAAAATATGGCAGTCTATGAGAAAAATACCTTGTCATCAAGTGGCAGGATTTTCTTTCCTTTTCTCCCTCCCTTCTTTCCTCTTTCCATTGTCTTGCTTCTGTATACTTCCATGGAGACTGGTCGGAACAGACACATTTCCACATGGTCCATGGTAATGCATGTTTGAAGTTTGAAGATACCTAGTGTCTTGTTCTTCTATTTGCTTAGTTTCTAAGCAACCCGTTGGGCTCTTTTATAGATCCATTGCCCATTAAGGTCTAAAGGGAAATACTTTAGTGATTTGTGTAGCTAAGTTTTTTCCAACCTTAATTTTTCAACACCTCCATCACTTAGTTTCATTAGGAATGGAAACTACAACTTAATTATTTGCAGCTTCTGAGCTTAGAGTTGCCTTCTGATATCCCAAGAGTGCTTTTGTGGATGATCCAGACCCATTTTTAGAGTGTTACTGTAAAAGGAGCGGCAGGCCACGTCCCGTCACCCAGCTAGCTTTACACCCGAAATAATTACATGGAAACTGTATTCTTTTAAACACTGCCTGGCCCATTATATCTAGCCTCTTATTGGCTAACTCTTACATATTCATTTAACCCATATCTAGTAATCTGTGTATCACCACGAGGTGGTGGCTTACCGGGAAAGATCCTAACCTACATCCGTCTCGGGTCAGAGAATCATGGCGTCTGTCTGACTCTGCTTTCTTTCTCTCAGAATTCTGTTCTGTCTATTCCCCCACCTAAGGGCTGGCCTATCAAAAGGCCAAGGCAGTTTCTTTATTAACTAATGAAAGTAACACATAGACAGAAGACCCACCTACATCATGTTACTGTGAGTTGTTCTAATCTGATGCACTGATTGGGTGGACATAATGAGGCGATTATTTTGTAGGTCTGATCTAGTGTTTTCTTAACCATATACTTCTCATTTTAGAGGTAAAAGAAAACTCAAATGTACATTGAACCCAGTTTTTAAATGTGTGCCCAAAACTAATATATCAAAATACTCTATATAAACTTAAGTTTTCTCTGTGTGTGAAAACTAATGACTGGAAGGGGCTTATACCTGCATTATCCGAACTGTCCCACACCTACATTTTTGGTGTGTAGAATTTGACATTTCCTCACTTCACAGTGAAATGTTGATGTGTGGTTTTTTTTTTTTTTTGTTGTTGTTGTTATTGGTGGGAGGGGGCTGCGGTTGGACTCATGCATGCTGAACAAGTTTTGTACCGATAGTAACATCTCTAGCCTGAATGAAAATGAACATTAAACCCATCAATATATGAAAAATGGAGTCTACACATCAGAAACACATGCAGTGAATATCTGTGAGATCCATTTTCATGTAGTTTTTTGCAGTTTGTTCTGTGAAGTTTGATAGTGTTTGCAAGCTGCAAAGAAGTTTTCTACATTTTCAGAAGTTTGTGACTCGTGTCTTATGGATCTTTATGTATGTTGTGAAATATATGTCTTCTTTGGAACTTCCTCTTTTCTTGCTGTCCTACCTGGGAAGGAGCCTGAAACATCGTGGATCTTCTTCTTGAGAAGTCCTTGGTACTTGACGGTCCAAGTACAGTGTGGTTTCTCAAGAGGAAGTCCCATTGTGAAAGAAGCCACAGTTGGTCAGGGAAACACTGGTGTGAGCAATGGCGTTCTCTCTCACTTCCTGTCTTTTGGCTGATCTTCAGTATCAAACCAAGCAGAGTCAGGGCAGAAGGGGACTGCCAAGAAACATATCCGGTTAAAGGTCCCTTGGGAAAATGAATACGGCTCAAGGATGCTTGTTTCTGATGGCTGCGTGGGCAGGAGGACTATGTGCAGGTCATTTATTACACTGTATTCCTTTCTACCGTGCAAGCATGACAGTGCAGTATGCCCCTCGGGCCAGGTCAGTTAGAGTCTTAGAGGATTAGGAAATATTTATTTATAGGACTCATTAATTTATTCTTGCTCATGTTAGATTCAAGGCCTCTAGAGCTGCAACTTATTGATTTCAAGCTCATGAGAGTTTTAGTTAGGATTTCATTGTCTTACCTTGACAAAAAGTCAAGGAAAAACATAGTATGAGTATGATATGTACAATTTATAGCTGAATTTAAGTTATTCTTACCAGAAAACTAAAGCCATAACCTGGAATGTATGACACAGATGCCTCTTTTTCTTCACCATAAATCAGGGACTAATCCAACACAGTTTGATACAAACGATGATGAAAATGATAAATATTGAAATGTCATTCTCATAAACATGTAAGAAGAAATAAAGGCACATTAAGAAGAATGTCGCCATTCTTCACATAACTTGACTGATAATAAATAAAGCACAAATGTAATATCCTGCTGAACTTTTATGAGCGTGTTAAAGTTTATTTGCTTGTGATGTTAAACAACCATTTCACGGTCAATTACTGCTATGTTCCCACAGCTCAAAGCATTCAGTAAAGCAGGCTTCCAAGGCGAGTGCATAGATTTTATAAAAGAATGTTCTGACCTGACCTCATTCTCGCCGTCCTCCTTCAAGGTTCTCCGTGGCTGGTGAGTGTGTTTGATTCTTCTGCTCTTACCTAAGACCAAATTTCTTTTAAGTTTACAAAGGGCAGAGGTTTTTTTTTCTTTCACAGTAATTTTTTTCTTTTTTCTTTCTTTCTTTTTTATTAAAGCACTGATCAGTTGCTAACTAGTCTATATTAATCTTGGTGAATTTGTAATTTTAGTTATACAAGTTATACAAAATATAAAAAAGTTGACTATTCAACTTTGGGAGCCTTTTAATGGTTTTATTTCTCAACATTTTCTTAGATGATTTTTCTAAGATTAATGTTTATGTTGTATGTTTATTGTATGTGTACTGTACAGCACGATAATAAAATGCTACAGAATAACCACTACTTTTGTTCAGGAAAGATATCTTATTCCTGTTTGCTTAAAATAGTTTTTCTCTCTGTTTTCCAAATAAGGGCACTAGATTTGGAGTTAGGGTTCTAGAACTACCACCACATCATACAGCAGAAATACTTTTGTTGTTTGTTCATTAAAAAAAAAATCTTAAATCCTTTATTCTTCCAGTTCTAACAATATGATCAATCTTTTTTACATGTGAAACTGTATGTGATTCCTTGGGCTAAAGTATAGTCTATTGTTTCTGTAATAAAATATACATGACATAATATTTACTATTTTACCCATTTTTAAGTCTTTGGTTTGGTTGCATTCCCCGTATTTCCAGTGTCTACCTAATAGCACTTTAGAATCCCCGGTGTTTGTCAGTTTCTCTTTCTTCTTCTTTGAGCCTGTGTAGACCAGTGCAACACATTTCAGTTTACTATTTTTTCTGTCAACCTTTATTCCTAGTCGTCGCTAACACAGATCAAGTTCACCTCGTCCTTTTCTGGGCTTATTCCATTAGCTGGTTTCAGTTTCCTTACTTGTTCTTTGTCCTTCCCCCTCTGCCAACATGTACTCAGCCAGTTGTCTTATCCATTGCCCTCTGTGCCAAGATGGTAAAGTCCCCTCAACTCCATGGGCTTGGCAAGCTCTGTTCCTGGTGCTTTACCCTGTCATGGTATCACAGAAGTGAGTGGCCACTGGTTTACATGATTGAATAAGAACAGCTGAATTGTGGTGAAATTTCATTGATGCAAATGGAGATTTGCACTGAATACGTATGACATACATAAAAAGTAGAAAGTAGTGGGGGTTTTTTAATTTAAAAAGCATCTGAAATTTTAAAAATCATTTCAGATGTGGACTATATTGAAAAGTAAATGATGGGACTGTTTGGCACATAGTCTGTGGTCTGCTGACCCTTGCAAAGGTTGTAGGACTTTGATAAACAGAGCCAACAGATGATACTTATTTGTTCTATAGGATGTGTTAAAACTTACATACTTATAGGTCTAGTATATATTATTTCAGCATCACCTACCTCCCACTGTTCCCTTAAATGACTTTGTGAAAGCCTTCGCCATTGGAAAAGATTGCTGGCATTGAGTAGATAGCATGTTTGCTCCCTGCTATCCCTTAGCCATTAGGTGGTGGCCTTTCCCAATTGCTTTTCCCCTTTCAATTGCCAGTGCCCTTCTCATGTCCTTTCATTACCTACTTGTCCTCCATTAAAGCTGCAGAATTTTAAGATTTGTTTACTACTCATCCCAATTCATTCAAGCCATGTTTTCCTTCCAGATTTCCTTGTCACTCTTCTAATTGGATCTCTTCTACAGTTGTTGCTGTTTTTATATTTACTTCTGAAGGGTTGAGGGTTTTATAACACTAAAACGTAAAGTCCTGTAAGTTCAGAAAGATTATCTGCCATTCTGTTGAGAGAAATATGTAGCGAGGACCTGAAATAGTTTTCTTACCATTAATTGGCTTTGAGTTTCTTCTCCACAAAGGTGAAATTCTGCAAGATGAATTTTCATTTATCAGGTAAAAAGAAGTGCTAAATTTTTCCTACAGGAAAGTCATTGTTTTCTCTCCTGATGCTGAAATAGAGGAAAAATTAGCCACATATGCCCTTGTATGCTTGAAGTATAAGTACTAAACTATAGTTAAATGAAAAGAATTTTAGAACCATGGAGATTATGTGAGCACCTAGGTTTTTTTTTTTTGGTATAGTATGTTGATTGTGAAGACAAACTTGTATCTTCAGCTTAAACAGTTATTGAAGACACTATGAAATGAGGTCTGTGCCTTATACCTGGGGCATAGTAAGCAGAAAGTAAACAAGAGTAGTCACTGTTTACTGACCAGTACAGCCCTGCACCATGACTGTAGTACCCTAGTTTCTACAGCTGGATGACAGGACAGCCTAAGGATGGATGTAATTTGAGTGTCCTACTGCTTCTTTTATAGCTGGCTCCTGTATTACCAAGAAGATGTCTTCTATCATCAATGTGTACTGGAAGAAGGCCTCTACGTTGACCTTACTTCCTGTGGCTGCCCGTCAGCTAGAGTCAGAGCTCTCAAGCCCATTGACTACGTGAGTAACCTACTGAGCTCATAGTTGTGAGACACAGCTGAAGTACCTGGGGTGCAGGAATTAGAGGCAAGGATTTGAGCCCAGTTGCATCGCTTCCCAGGTCTGTAACTCCAGGCAAACTGGGTCATCTCTCTGAAATTGAGCTTGCTTTTCAGCGAAGGAGCCAGGAGTGATTGTATCTACCTCACAGGACTCTTAACAAGTCCTAAGTACAATAATGTACATGAAAGGCATATCTCTTTGAAGAATAGTTTATAATGTGAAATTAGAAGAGATATTACAATGGGAAATGCCAAATTATCAAAACAGGAGTAGTTTAATTACTTGTTATTAGGAGATCGAGGTTCACACATGAAATCCAGCCAAGTCGATTTGTAGGAATGTGATCTCCAAACATTAGAGTAATGTAGACTTGTGCTTATATCTAGGTTTGGTACTTTTCCTCAGCTTGATTGAAATTGGCAATTTTGCATATGTTAACTACAACAAGAACAGCAAAATTGACTCTTATCAAGCCACTCAAGTTTTAAATGAGATTCTCAAAAGTTTTTATAGCTGCTTAATTATAAAAAGGATAGCATGGTTACCTTTAGATCGTAATTGGTACCTTTACATCGTATTAGAGTCATAGAATAGTTTGCGACTCAGGTTTCCAAGGTCTGACAAGGTCTGGAGCACCACTGGCATTGACTTTAATCTCGGATGCGGGAAGCTAGGACTTTACTGCCTGGTCTATGCAGAGTTATTTGAGTCCCCATGGAGGCCCTTGTTTGTAGAATAAATAATTTCTTCTTTGCCACACATGTCTTCAGAGATGTAAGAAAGCCAGGATCAGTACTCTGGGCTGCTGTTCTCCAGGGTCTGTGGAGCAGAAGTGATGAGAGTCTGTGATACTCCAGGGTCCTTATTAAGATGGTTCTCCAAGGATATGTCAGTCAAAGCTTGAGACGTCCACAGAACTGATGCAGAGCCCTAGATGATAGTGGGAGTGACTGACCTTCCGGCAGAGCTGATGGGCAGATGCCCATGCTCAGCTCCTTTGATCTCAACCTTAGCAGAGTCATCGTGTTTCCAAGGCATTCCTGGAGAGAGTATTCTTGGTATCAGACTAAGAATAGCATGTGGGCTGAGGAATCGGAGTAGAAATAGACTTCTTGGTGGCTCTCACTTGCCCCACAGACACTAACTCAAAAGTATGAATGACTCTTAATGCTTCCTGTCTGTAACTAAACCAGTAAGAGGCATAGAAACAGAAAGTGTGATTTTTGTTAGACAGGTCTTGATGGCATTGAAAAAATATTGGAAAGCCATCCACATTTTCAGAGGAGGGGATTTTATATTTTAAGGAAATTCCACTGGATACATCAACAGAGACAATGCTTGGTGTTCATTAACTTTTAAAACAAAAGATGAAGGCACTTTGTTAAAAAGGTTTTTGCAAGAACTAAAACTAAAGTTTAGGCAATCTGTATAAAAGTAGATCCCAATGACTGGGTTGCTTAAATAGTGTGTGCAGGACATTTTCTGCCCACCAAGAAGAACACGTGAAACTGATTTTGTCCCCAGAAGGCTAGTTTTTGAGGATACAATTTGGTATAAGGTATGTTGAAATAAACAATTCTCTAAGAAGGAGCTGTCTCTTCAGGTCCAGTCACATACAGTGTCCATGCTCCCTTTCTCTGGACAGTCCTAGACCCTGATCTTCTGTTACCCCATCTTGTCTGCTTTCTTTGTCCCTCCACTTTGGTCTTAGGATGAGAGACCTTTTTTTATATGTGCCTGTGCCACAGCCCAGTGATTCCTATCCAGGAGGAAATGTTTCTATCCAGTGGTGTTAAGTTTATGCATAAGGTGATCTATTGGCTTGGCTTTGCTGCAGCTTGTAAGGCTATTGCTTGAAGTTTTTTTGTTTTGTTTTGTTTTGTTTTTTTTGATTTTCAAGACAGGGTTTCTCCGTAGCTTTGTGGTTCCTGTCCTGGAACTAGCTCTTGTAGACCAAGCTGGCCTCGAACTCACAGAGATCCGCCTGCCTCTGCCTCCCGAGTGCTGGGATTAAAGGCGTGCGCCACCACCGCCCGGCCTATTGCTTGAAGTTTTGCAAACACATTAAGACCTGGTACCTGGTACCTGGTTCCATAATGGTATCACATTGAAGAGCCTTAAGACTTAATCTTCATACAGGATCAGTGTGTTCTTCAAATGACAGTTTTATCCAGGCTAACCTCTGCCTGTAAAGATGGATGTTAGAGTCTTGAGGTCCTGGGGTGTGTAATCTGTAGTGTTGCAATAACTTCATAGTGGAAGGAGCTTTCCTGCCTTCTTTCCACATTGTTTTTAATTTGGTTTCCACTGATGTGACCAGAGACAGTCTCTTAATTTATCTGAGTCTCAACACTTCAGAAAGAAACCAGTTATATCAGGTATTTTCAAACCTTTAACAGCTTTTAGTTCTAGTGCAACTAAATAGACTAATAACAAATATAGCGGGAATGTAAAAGAACTCTGTCCATTCCAAGTTTTCATATGGTTAGAGGGAATAATGTGTTTTAACTTTCACAGATGTCCCAGAATCTTAGTACTTTTTGACAGTGTTTTTGTTTTCATGTCTGTCTCAGCAATCACAGATCAGTTGAGCGGCTTCCATCTCAGACTGAGCATTGATTGTAGATTCACGTTTGTCATGTGTCTTGGTGGACAAGGGTGACTGGATCATCTTTGATCAGGGACAGGACTACTCATGATAGTGGAAGAGTGGAAAAACTAAAATCCAACCAGAGTCACACAAGATGCTTGTGTTCACAAAGACATCATGTGTCTGTTTCTCTTCCATGGCTGAAATCATTTTAAGACTAAGACTCGCCAATGGACTGGGAGAACTGGCTTTTCTCCTTCCTTCCCAGCATTGGTACAATTGACAAGATAATATTCAAACAGTCTTACTCCCCATTGGAACTCAGGTTGTCTGTGTTATCAGAGTTTAGGCAATGAGACGGAAATTTAAAACACCTCTGTGAATTCTTTGTTCTGCCCTTGTCACAGAGCCAGTTGTTGGCATTTTTTTCTTAAGAGAGCCCAGAGGAGGTTTGGTGATCTATCAGATGAAGAGCATGGTGCATAATGGAATATAGTACTAATTCCCTCTTAGGTTTATTATAGAATTTACTGTGGGAGATTCCTTGGTTTTGTGTCAGTATGAGAAAAAGGAAAAGCAGAGCAGGTGGTATTGGGAAAGTGCACTGAGGCCCAGAGGTCCCATCAGCTCTGATCGAAGTGCGATTGTGTTCCTTGGTGTAAGTTTCAAGTCACCTCAGAGCCACTTTCCTCTGGTGGTTTCTCTGGAAGAGTTCTACCAACCGTGTTTGATGCGCTTGGTGATGACTACCAGATGTTTTTCTAAGATGAAAGAGATCAACGGTTAAGTTTAAAGAAGCTTAAGTGTCTTGCTGAAACTATAGCCTTCTATATTTAGAAATGATTTTATGAGTAACCTGATGACAAGCACAGTGCTTGTGACATGCATGCAGGCTCCGGGAATAGAGGGCATCACTGTAATTTGTAATTATTAATTTGGGAGAAGGAAGTTTAAAGGTTGTTTGTTATGCTTTGATTGGAGGGAAATGTTTAAAGTGATTGAATTCTCTGTAGAAATACTACTACTGCAAAATACTAATATTATTGAACATTCATTTTACATTTATCTATTCATATTGCTGTGCATCTATTAATTATTGTGTACCTGATGTGGGAGTCTGCTGTTTTGTGTTGATTTCATTGGTTAAATAAAGAGACTGCCTTGGCCCTTTAAGAGGACAGAAAATTAGGTAGGCGGAGTAAACAGAACAGAATGATGGGAAAAAAGCTGAGTCAAGGAGTCGCCATGATTCTCCCACTCCAGACAGACGCAGGTTAAGATCTTTCCTGGTAAGCCAGCTCGTGGAGCTACACAGAATATTAGAAATGGGTTAGATCGATATGTAAGAGCTAGCCAATAAGAGGCTGGAACTAGTGGGCCAGACAATGTTTAAAAGAATACAGTTTCCATGTAATTATTTTGGGTATAAAGCTAGCCGTGCGGGCGGCCGGGTGCCAGGAACGTAGCCCGCCACTCATTATTTCAACATGTACCAGATTTTTTAGTAAGCACTAAATAAAAGACAACAGAGAATTAGACAACTTAGTGATCTTGTGTGGTGAAATGCAGATGTCCTCTTCTTCCTGTACCCCCAGAATGTGTTTCCCAGATATCTGTCCTTGCCACTTTCTGTCTTACCTGGAGGTTTCTGTTGTCGTAACTCCACTTCTCACCTCAGCCAGTGTAGCCAGTTCCAAGCCTGTAGCAAAAGCAACAGTTGGTTGTCCCTAATACCTACATGAGGTTCCAAGTACATCATAGGCAGAAGCACTGTGGCACCCCATTTCCCCTTAGATTTGTTCTTCTTTCATCCTCCAGTTCTGTTGAAATCCGTCGTCATTACCATCCCTCTCTGCCTGTACTACAACCTGTCATTGATCACTCTACCTTGTGATTTCAAACATCTAGTCAACAGCTGAGTACTGGATATTATACTATATTTTATTCTCTTCCCTCTCCTCATTTTCCCTCCCAAACCACTGTGAATCCCTGTTAACTTTCTCCCTCTGAGCTGTTTTCATTTCTCACATGCATCCTTTGTGTTCCCTTCTGGTGCAGGCTAGTCCCTGCCCTGTTGTTGGGTCTCCTTCACGAGGTTACCCTCTTGTTCCACCAGTGTACTTTATCACTTTCCATTCTACGCTGTTCAGCGGAAACAAATGAACGTTTTGTTTTCTTGCCCATGTCCTTTAAGATCCAAATTAAATAATTACAAGTGACCCTATGTCTGAAGCATGTCTTAGTTTGGTTTTTATTACTGTCATATAACACTACGGGTAGGAAAGAGTTTTGTGGTGATATCTTATTTGTAGAAATAAAGCTTGCCTGAAGATTAGAGGGCGGAGCTAGCCACTAGCTAATCATAGGGGTGTGGAGGTCTGTCCAGACCTGGGTGGAGAGAGGAACTCAGTCTCTTTTTGACTGGGAAGTTGAGAGGTAAGGTGGCTGTGGTTTTGTGCCTTTGTCTCTCTGATCTCTCAGCATTTCCCCCAATATCTGACTCCATGCTTTTATTATTAGAACTCGTGCTACAGAGATTATTTTAACTTATAACTCTCAGGTCACACATTATCATTGAGGGGAAACAGGAGAGGAACCCAAGACAAGAACTTGGAGGCAGGAACTGAAGCACAGGCCATGAAGCAATGATGCTTACTGGCTTGCTCCTCATGGCCTTGATCAGCCTTCCTTCTTATGTTCTGGACCACATGTTCAAGGGGTGGCACCACACACACTGGCATAGGCCCCTCCCACATCAATGTTTAATCAAGAAAATGTCCTACAGGTTTGCCTACAGGCAAGTCCTTTGAAGGAATCTTCTCAATTGAGGGTCCCTCTTCCCAGATGATTCTGCATCTGTTGACACAAACAAACTAATCATAGGCACACACACACATTCACAGCAACAAAAGAACCACAAGGCAATTTGTCTGCCCTAAATGGTTATTCTCTATACTTCTAGTTTTTGTTTTTTCTTTTTCTTTTGTGTTCTTGTTGTTGTTTGTAAATATCCTTGCCATTAATCATAGCTACTGAACTATAGGAACCATGGACAAGGTACAGACGATTAAGTTGGTTTTGAATTAACTCTGATAGTTTGAATGTAATTGACCCCAATAATCTCATAGGGAGTAGTACTATTAGGAGATGTGGCTTTCCTGGAGTGAGTATGACCTTGTTGGAGGAAGTGTGTCACCATGGGGGTGGACTTTGAGGTTTCCTATGCTTATGATGCCACCCAGTGTCTCAGTCAACTTGCTATTGCCCACAAGGTGTAGGACTCTCAGCTACCTCTCCAGCACCACATCTGCCTGCACGCTGCCATGCTCCCCACCATGATAATAATGGACTGAACCTCTGGAACTGTAAAGTTGCCCCCTCAGTTAAATGTTTTCTTTATAAGAGTTTCTGTGGTCATGGTGTCTTTTCACAGAAATACAAACCCTAACTAAGACAGTGACCTATAGTCCCCTCTGCTTTGCCCATGGCTATAAAAATCAGGGCTCCATTATTTAATAAGTAGGCAAATGATCTAGTCCTACCAAATATAAACACATATTACCTATATACAGTTCATTCTTGTTCCCCAACTCATGGCATAACAGGAGCTGTACTTTGGATTTGTTGTGGGCTTGGATCTCATCCTCTTAAAATGCTCTGTGTAGCTCTGAAAGTTGAACGATGATGGGGAACGTCATTTATCACTGCCCTCTGTTGATGTTCAAAGCTAAACAGACTATTTTAAGACTAACAGGCAACCATATGAGAATAGGGTACCGGAGCAGTTATTGGCTGTTAGAGGGGTGAGTTCCAGCCTGCCAAGCTGAGACAAGTAAATGTTGGCCCAGTGTCTTGTTGGGCAGCCTGTTACTACATCACCATGGGAGCAGAAGTCTGCTGCTTGCTTCCACAGTGTCTCCATGGTGGCCTGGCATAGAAGTTTGGCTTTCTGAAATAATTCTTATCCCATGAACTATAAGCAGAAAAGCCAAGGAGACATGGTAACAAGAACCTGTAGGAGAAGTTGGAGTGAAATTATGATTCTGATGACACATACAGTCAAGAAATAGAATCAGAATTAAGATGAATTGTTCTATTTAATATACAGTGTATGTAATATCACTAAATGTTATGGAGACAGTTGCCTCTCACATGAAAAAGAAACAGTACCTAAGGTTTTTTACTCTAAACACAGCCTATATATGAAAAACAAAATTTATGAGTTAGAAGAAAATACAGGAAACTCTCCCAATGACACTAGAATAGGATAGTCATCTTTAGACACAGAAAGCAGAAATTAATAAGAAAAAGAGAAGGGACAAGAGATGAGTCTATGCCACTTGTAATCTGTGTCTTGTTCACTTGAGTGAATATCACAGGCTTGGTAATTTACAAAGAAAAAATACCTGTTTATCTTATGACTGTGGAATATGGGAAATGGAAGATACAGCTGCCTCTGGTGCTAGCCCTCTGGCTCCTGGGGGCTGCAGAGTCCTCAGGCAGCAGGGGTGGGGGACTGTGTACATGGCATGAGGAACTGAGCTCCTTAGCTGTAATGTGTCCCCTCTTCCTATAAAGAACATTCTTCCTGGATTCAGTCCCCACTCTTAAGGCCTCATTTAGCCTCAGTTATCTCCTGAAGGTCCTTCTTCCAAACACCCGTGCTGGGATGAGTTTATTTTCTTTAAACTTCATTTTGGTAGGGACACTGAAACAGCACAGCCATAATGAATTACTGAAAATGTGGTTACTTAGCAGGAATTTTTGTCTTTCAATCCTAGAGGCTACAAGTCTGAAATGGTTTTACAGACATAAAATTAAGGTGCAGATAGATTTTCTTCTGTAAATTTCTAGGTGCTAAAACATTTCTTTACCTCTTCTCGAGTCTACAGCTTTTCTTTTGGGGCCTACTGGTTTCTGAAGTATATCCCCTCTCCTTGGCTCACCTCTGATCTGCCTCGCTTTAACGACCTTATGGTTACACTCTGATTACCTCAGTAATCTGGTTAAGATCCTTAACTGCTGGTCATGTTTGTAAAGTCCCCTTTCTGTATTCACTGATTCACAGAATTAGGACGATATTTTTATGTTGTGGATGGTCAGGCATCAATTACTCAGCCTGCCACAGCAAGCTACAAATTGAAAGAATATGCTTACAATATTAACTCATAAAGGTTTCGTGTATAGAATACAAGGACAGCTCTTCAAGTGAAGTGAAGAAGTCAACAGGCTATAAACTTCACGATTTGTAAATGAGAAAAATATGGCTTAGGTCATGCAAAAGATATTAAACCTCAAGGATGATCACAGAATCATCAAATTGAAACAGTAATGAGACTCTGTTATTTTACTTTAGATAGAAGTACTTAAAAATGTGACAGTACTAAAATTTGGTTTAACTGCAGAATTGCTGAAACTGTAGTTGGTTGACAGGGATTCACTGCCTTACGATCCTGGAGGTCTGCAGATTAATGTGATTATTGACATGCAGCTAATGAAAGAAATACAGTTAAGTGGGGGCAATATGAGGGTGTTTGCTGTAATACTGAGAGAGAAGGCAGCACATTCAAATACTAGAAAGTACACAGCATAGAGTTAGCAGCAGGGAACTGTATGTATGAAGAGCAGAGTCCAAACACCATAGGCAGGAGAAGCAGGACACCACTAGGAACCCTTGAGCTTAAATTTAGATGTACTCAGTACATTTCATTTACTTAAATTTTTGATATAAAGTTTTGTATATTGAACTCTCTAATGTTGGTCAAGCATTAAATACCAGAACTCTAAGTACACAGAGGAAAGGGAAGAAATGCTACAAGTAATCTCTAATTTTTGTTAGCCTTTTATTAATTTGAAACAAATGCAAATTAGAATATAAAGGTTTAAATATGATTATATTGAGTGGCTAAGCACTAATGAACTCTTTTAGAATTTTACTGACATTTCCTGTTATTCATATCATCCAACTTGACATAACATTTAATGATAAATACTTGGCTATTATCAGAAATTATGTGTATTTTTAAATATTTAATTACATGTTGCATTAAAAACCTAGAATAGTTTGTTTCATATTCAAGGAAGTACAACTCTAGTTATTATGCCTGATTTGATCATCTTACAATGTACAGTGAACCTAAGCAATACATACACATTATTTGCCAGTGAAATTTAGAAAAAATACAAATGGAAAATCAAAATTGTGGGTCTTGGATGGATGGCCATATGCTGTTGCTCTTTTAGAAATGAATTGTACATGCCAACATGAGACAGTGAAACTTACTTTTCTAAGTTAAATGCAAAGGGCTCTGTGGGAAGGGTAGCTGTTGAAGTTTGTCTCAGCTCTTGACTCGGCTCTAACTCCACCAGTTGATGCTTACCTGAATATTCCAAGCGTGTGTGTGTGTGTGTGTGTGTGTGTGTGTGTGTGTGTGTGTTTTCTTTAGGTCTTCATTTCCAATCTACTCAAATGTGAGGATGAAATGAACTTGCGCTTAAGCCCATTAGTGCAGTGCTAAGTGATAGGGTAGCAGCCCAGACAATGGCTGGCCCATATTCATCCAAAATTAGGACTTGATAGACTGAAGGTGTTAATAGGATTTTGTAGCCCGGAGGTTATCATATTAGAGTCTTTTTTAAAGGTTTATGAGCCTTCTGTTAGATTACTGTCATTTCATTTAGCTTTTCCCAGTAGTTTGGCATTTCTTTAGAAGTGAATTATATTTAGGTCGCACATTATGGTTCAAGTCACTAAGTTAGTTTGGCTTCACTTCCTTTGAAACTGGCTCAGTCTCTACATTTTTTCTCTGCTCCCCTCCCTGCCTCTCTCCTCCTCCCTTCAACCCTACCCCAAGGTCCCCATGCTCCCAATATACTCGGAAGATCTTGTCTTTTTCTACTTCCCATGTAGATTAGATCTATGTAAGTCTCTCTTAGTGTCCGCATTGTTGTCTAAGTTCTCTGGGATTGTTGTTTGTAGGCTGGTTTTCTTTGCTTTATGTTTAAAAACCACTTATGAGTGAGTACATGTGATAATTGTCTTTCTGTGTCTAGGTTACCTCACTCAAAATAATGTTTTCTAGCTCCATCCATTTTCCTGTAAAATTCAAGTTGTCATTTTTTTCTGCTCATTCCACACATTCTTTTTTTTTTTTTTTTGCTTTTAGTTTAGTTGTTTATTATTGGTATGATTCATTAGTAAACTCATTATTCTGAGTTTTCCTATGATACACTTTTTGCTTGATTCCAACCTTTTATTAATCACTTTTTGCTTGATTCCAACCTTTTATTAATTACTGGTTTACTCATTTTCTATTTTTTATCATTCAAACTTCATAGGCTTTATGTATGTTAATATTTACTTAGTTCTGCCAAAAAAAAAAAAAACCCACAGGTAATGGCCAATCCAGTTTCTTACAATCCACTCATTCTTGATCAACTCTTCAATAGGTCCAGAAGGCTTATTTCCCTGCAGATCTTTATCTGTAGAGTAGTTAAGACCTCAGGTCTTTTGTCTTCTTTGCCCATGTTTGCTGCCACTGTTCATTTTATACCTATAAGCAGGCATGCACAATTAAAACTCATGTCAGGCAATCCCATGAGTACCTACTATTAGACTTTCATAGAAAAAAACTTGTGGTTCAGTTTGTTTATATGGTAGATTACATTGACAGATTTTCATATGTTGAACCATTACTGCATTTCTGAAATGAAATCGAGTTGATCATGGTGAATGATGGTTCTGATATGTTCTTGGATTCGATTTTCCAGTATTTTAGCAACAATGTTCATAAGTGAGATTGGTTTGTAATTCTCTTTCTTAGTAATTATCTTTATGTGGTTTGGGTATCATGGTAATTACAGTCTCATAAAAAGTGTTTGGCAATGACCCTTCTGCTTCTATTATGTGGAACAATTTGAGAAGTATTGGAATTAGTTCTTTGAAAGTCTTGTAGCATTCTGAGCTGAAACCATCTGGTCCTGGGCTTTTTTTGGCTGGGAGGCTTTTGATGATTGTTTCTATTTCTTCAGCAGTTATAGGTCTGTTTAATTTGCTTATCTGGTCTTGATTTAATCTTGATAAGTGATATTTATCCAGAAAGTTGTTCATTTTTCCTTTAAGTTTTCCAATTTTGTGGAGTACAGGTTTTCAAAATATGACCTGATGATTCTTTGAATTTTCTCCATGTCTGTTTTTATGTTGCCCTTCTCATTTCTGATTTTGTTGATTTGGATATTCTTTCTCTGCCTAGTGTGGATAAAGGTTTGTCTATTTTGTTGATTTTCTTGAAGAACAAACTCTTTGTCTCATTGATTCTTTATATTGTTTTCTTTGTTTCGATTTTGTTGTTTTCAGCTCTCAATTTGATTTTCTGTCATCTAGTTCTCTTGGGTGAGTTTGCTTCTTTTTGTTTGAAAGTATTCAAATGTTATGTAAATTCTCTAGTGAGGGATTTTTCCAGCTTCTTTATGTATGCATTTAGTGCAATAAACTTTCCTTTTAACACTGAAAAAAAGAAAGAAAAGAAACTGGCTCAGGGGGCAGAAACTCGAAGAGCTTGTTGTTGTGCTTTACAGATAGAACTGTTCTCAGTGTTTATACTTTCTAAGTAAAAACTTCATGTTTACTGCCTATCCAGCTATTAAGTCTTGGGTTACAATCAGCACATTTTCCTTGTACACAGTGATTTGAAATCTAAAGAACTGAAGTATACAGTGTCGAAGTATGTCATCTATTCGTTCTTAAGAAGTTAAATTGACACTTAGATTTAAGCGTTTTATACAGTTATATTGAAGGTGCATGTGACTGTAGTTTTTCTAACAGAGTACATACTCCGAGGTCTCAGACCTGGTATAGTTGGCAGGTATATTTGATGCAGAAAGTTGGAATCTTCGATATTCCCAGCTGAGCATGGAGAAGCTCAGGGTCTCAGGTAACCTCATACATGCTGACAGCTGCTATTCTGTATCATAAAATGATTGGTCCTAGAACATTTTAGAGTAACAACAGAGGGATTAGGAATATAGCTTCTGAGGCCATTGAGCATAAACTCAAAGCCAGCGATTCCCTTGCTTTGTGACCTGTTTCTTGACCCCTTAGCTGCAGAATGTGGATAAGACCTACATCAAAGGTAATTTAAGGATTAAATGTGAAAATTAAGTTCCATATCCTTAATGTGAATGTAGTTTCAGATTTGGAATTTTTCAGTTTAAAAAGAATCCATTTTGATATATGGTGTTAGTAAACACTGTGAGGGGTTAAGAAAGCATTCTGTAATTAAACACATTTCTGTCTCTAGAATGAAATTTATATATCGATACAGACTGGATAAATATTATAAATACACATATGTTTACTCAGGTTAAATTTGTTGCCAAATAAATTAGGAAGAAACTTGGTTTTAGACCTTTATTATCATAGAAATATGAATATATGCTTACTCATTTATATATGATATATATACCCAGTTAGACACATAGAGCAGTGATGACAAGCAAGTGCTTACTAAGCAAAGGTAATTATTACTGTTATTATCTCAGCATATATTAATTGATGGGATAAGGAGGAACTGGTTTTTTTCTAATTTAAATTTTTACTTAAATGAATTTTTCAAACATTCTTTTTTTTTTTCATAACTTGCCCACACATTCCTCTTTGAAACTGTATCCACTTTGCATGGCTTAGACTTGACTTGGCAGGAATGTCTTGTTATTATTGCTGACTCCCAGGAGGAACCTTTAGCCCCGAGTGGTTGGCTCTCTTCTAATTTAACATGGACCAGGGCCATGACATTTACAGAGCTCAATTTGTAATTAAAATTTTGTGGTTTCTATTGTTCTTATAAAGTAGCAATTATTCTGTCATCTTCAGTTTTGAATACTTACTATTAATTTCTGTGCCTTGCTATCTTCAAATTTGGGAAATGCGTGAGCACACAGATGGTTTTAAAAAAATGTTTCTTGAGCACTCTTTCTGAATAATAGCTGTCTTCATAATCATGTCCACATCAGCCCCGTGTTGCCCTTTCGAATCCTCCAGTGCCTTGACTACATATGCAAACCAGTTGTATGTATGCATTTATATTTATAAAGGAAACATTTCAATTGAAACAGTTCAAAATTTAATAACTTACACACAGACATACCTGATATATCACACCTCTAGAAGAGAAATCTTTAAGTTTAGAAACAATGGATGCTCTCAAGTGAAAAGTCTGCCGGATGGAACTATATGTTGTCCTTTCATTATCAGAAGGGAAGGGAAGTGGGTCATTTCCCCACTTTGCTTTGACAGTCATATCTCTTATTTGGTTAATGTCGCTAGGCTGTACTGTTTGCTGGTTTTAACCCACTTGCTCTCTTAAAGTATTCATCTATTTGATACATTTTTCCATGCATTATTTTAAAAAGAGAAATAAATCTTTTTTTTTTTACCCTCAAACTTTCCATCTTCTTTAAGATAAATTTCCAAGATGATGACTCACTTGAGGTAACAAATTTGATGGAGTTTGAGCTTAAAGGCAGTCTTTTCAAAAATGTTTAACAATATCTGTAAAAGTAGAAGGGCTGGGTGGTGGTGATGGATGCCTTTAATCCCATCACTTGGGAGGCAGATATAGGTGGATCTCAGTGAGTTCGAGGCCAGCCTGATCTACAAAGTGAGTTCCAGGACAGCCATGAATGTAACACAGAGAAACCCTGTCTCAAAAAAATGATGGATGGATGGATGGATGGATGGATGGATGGATGGATGGATGGATGATAGATCTAAAAAAGGACAAGGACATAGTTACTACCCCTGCTTTACTTAGAATAATGCATAGAATTTAAATTATGTTCTCATAATTTAAATATTTTCTCATAGGCTTTTAATTATTTTCCTTCTGGGCTACAAGTTTCATTATGTAACTATCAAACTTTTACTGTATTTTACTTTTTGCAAAAGGGATTCTTTGCTGGAGAGAGTTGCTGATGGTTGACTTTGAACCCTTTTCAGGCACCTTTGCCTGTCTGCACTTCTTCCTAAACCATAGCTCAACAAATAGATGTGCGGACGACAGAGGTGAGCTAAAATGCTTCTTAAAACCCTTGAAGATAAGGATATTGGAAAAGTTTCAACAATAAATACAGAAGTTTCTTATGTACTTTTATCTCATTTTTAATTACTTTTATTGTGTCAAATATTGGAATATCAGGGGAAGCAACCAGAGAATTGAGAACTTGGTGTGACTAGTGATGGATTTCTCCGCCTAGCCCAGTAAGTGGTGTTCATGGAGGAAAGGCCAATGCTTCTGGGTAGTATTTCTCTTTTAGTGTATGGTCTTTGCATAGTAGTTAATGGCTCACTTCTTTTCTGCTGTCCTCTGATAGCCAGCTCTGCACAATCTAACCCCATATGCTAGCCACATGGTTATTTAAATTTAAATGTAATTAAATGGCCTTAGTTCATTGGTCAGATGAACTATATTCTAAGTGTTCCTTAGCAGCATACCTCTAGTACAGCCATATTGGACATGGCAGATAAACACTATTTCTGTTACTACAAAACTTCTTATAAAGAGTGCAAGACTTGATTTCTAGGCCCTTGGGAACATGATGTAAAAAGTATGCATTCTCCTTTCTAACATTGAGGCC
Source organism: Microtus pennsylvanicus (assembly GCF_037038515.1). Lineage (NCBI taxonomy): Eukaryota > Metazoa > Chordata > Mammalia > Rodentia > Cricetidae > Microtus > Microtus pennsylvanicus. The sequence goes on along the minus strand of NC_134579.1, from coordinate 581,415 downwards.
TTGTGAGATTCCCCCTTTTGTGTTAGCATGTCTGTTGGTGTAGTTTGGGCTTGTTCAGCCATGGTGATGAGACGACAAGAACCAAAGACTGCTGAGAACAAGATGAAGAGTTTTCCCTAGGGTAGTGCTTCCAAATTGGATATCTGATACTAAGATATCAGCCTTGAAGTCATATTCATACAGGGAACATTAAACAGACTGAGCAGGTTATATTTCAGAAGTAAAGTAATTGCCTTTCAAGAGGTTGTGAAGTAATATGAACCATTAAAATAAATTTCTTTTTTTATTGATTTTATTGAGCTATACATTTTTCTCTGTTCTCCTCCCTTTCTCTCACCTCCCGTTCAACCCCCTCCCATGGTCCCCATGGTCCCAATTTACTTAGGAGATCTTGTCTTTTTCTACTTCCCATGTAGATTAGATTCATGTATGTCTCTCTTAGGGTCCTCATTGTGTTGTTGGTGGGAGTGCAGGCTGGTACAGTCCCTTTGTATATTAGATTAAAATTCTTACTCTTTGTCTCAGCCATCCCTCTTGTCCTCCATTGTTCGGTCTTTCTGTTCATTGTGACTTCCTGTGGTGCCCATAAACAAGTTCATAGACTCCTATACTCATTCTCCACATTATTATTTCTAAAGACGAGAGTGTCTGTGTGTCTATCCACCTTGTCTGCACTTTGTTGACATTTACTCCTCAGCCCTTACAGCCTGGATTCTCTCTTCATCTGTGACACACAAGTAAAACAGTTCTCATCAGGTCACCATCAGTAACCTCACTGCTGACTCTGACTCAGCAGGCATTGCCCTTGTAGAGTGAAAGGCTCTTCCCCTGGTCAATCTGTCATTACTCCCCGCCTGGCCCCACCTGTGTGTCAGTGAGTACAATGATATCCTCCTCCTAGTGTCTTCTTTCAACATGGGCTTTGGTTTTTATACAGCTCCTGGGCATTTTAGGTCCTCTCTCTGAAGTCTGTATCAGAGCCCAGCATGTGTCCTGCAGCTCCCTCTAGCTTGTCCTTCTCCTACTCTAGGATAAAGATTTCCAGTTTTAATGATACTGTCCTAGCTCTTGTGCAGGGTTCTTCTACACGTTTATTTGTGGATCACAATATGTCCCCGTACTTCTAGTTGTAACTTTTATTTTTTTTAAAACGTGTGTATGCATACACATAATTGGGTAATAGAGACCAGCAGTTGAGTGGGGTGCCTTCCTTTATTACTTTCCAACCTTATCTTCTGAGACAGGGTCTCACTGAACCCAGAACTTGGCTAGACTGGTTGAGCACAAGCTCCAGTGACCTCTGTGTTCCCAGTCTCCCAGCACCCGGGTCACAAACGTATGCCACCAGACTCAGCTCTTATGTGGGTGCTAGGGATCCAAATTAAGGTTCTTATGACTGCACAGCAGACACTGTACCAGTTTAGCCACCGCTCCCCCAGGCACCTTTGCACTCCCCCTCTCCGTGAATCCTTAGCATACCTACTTTATCACTGTTCCAGTTTTCCTGGCTTTGCCTTGTTTCTAAATTATCCCCTCTCCCATATCATGTCTGGTTCTCTTTCTATTGGACCTCAATTATTCTACCAGTATATTGGCACTGTTACTTCCCATCTCTCTATTCTTTATTGGTGGTGTTGCTGGATAAATTTTCTAGTGGCCATATTAAGAAAACCACACAAAACAAACAAACACACACATGCATAAACAATAATTACCCATATTCATTTCTGAATAAATTATAAATTACTAGGATTCAAAGTAAAAAATCAGCAAAAGGCACCTAATAAAAGCTTTTGTTCCTCTTGTGTCCTTTGCTTTTTCTTTTTTTGTGTGTGTGTGTGTTGCTTTTATTGGTTAATGAATAAAGAAACTGCTTTGAACCTATAGTGCCCTTTGCTTTCTTAGACACAGTCTCAGAAAAGGCAGTAATTTTTAGACAAAGTTTAGTGCATATAAAAGTACATATTTGTATGTATGAGTTTTCCTTTTTCTGTAAAGCAGTCTCCTGTGAAGTATGCTATTTCATATCATCTATTTTCCTGACTCTGCCTTCATGATCTCTTTATAAAGAACTCCTTGTTCTGTCCACGGCTCCCTAGGATTCCTCTGAGGAGTTGCCTTGTTTACTGAGCCAGTCCCCTCTTAAGATGGACATTTAAATGGTTCTGGACTGTTGCAGTCCCAAACACCTCTGGAAGGGCTCAGCAGTCATTTGCAAGTATGTATGCAGGTCACTTGTGAGGGAGCCAGTTGGGTTTTGATATTTTATTTTCTCTCTTAAAAAATATTTCAGCTGGCTTACCAAGTAGGAGTTCCTGTGACACGTTTCCTGCTTAGTTTTAGTTGACTTTTCTCCTGATTCCCTCCTGTACCCTCTCCCAAGCTGTGCCACCTGCAGTATTTCCCCCTTTCACTCGACAGCACATCTGTTTTGTTACCATTCCTACAGTCCTCTGAAGCCTGGCTTCAACACACATGCATCTTCACATAGATAAACATGAAAATGAGACGCTAAGCGCCTTTATTTGCGCATGTTTGACCAGCCACTGTCCTGGCTGCTTGGATACTGCTTCCTTTAGATCACCTTGCTTCACTGCAGTCCTTCTCTGTTCATGCCCTGTCAGAGCAGCAGGGAATGTGGCAACTCGGCCCATGAAGACAGTCAGTGAGCACATCTAACATCTTTCCTCTGGGACTTGTTTTCTTGATGATCGGTTCTGCTGGCTCCTCCTCTAAGCCTTTGCATGTCTGTGTCCCTCAGGTACACCCTTCTCAGTCTGCTTTGCACAAAACCCCTTCCCTCAATCTTCACCCCTCTAAGTCTGTTGCATCGTTTTGGTCATGTACCATCATATCCATGCATTGTCATTGATTCTTCTTCCTGCTAAAATGTAACCGTGCTTTTCCTGAGTACTCTCATCAGCTGTGTTCATTATTTTTATACTACATGTTGCATTATACTATTACTATAATTCTAACTTATCTGCTAGTTAATAATGCCTCAAACACTAGGGTGTGGCCTTGTTTTGGGATCTCATTTCTCATGTCTCTTGCTATCATGCATGTAATAATGAGTGAAAAAGAACAACATTGCTTCTGTTGTCTGACATGAACTAGTTTCAGTGAGAAAACTGCATCTGTGTGCATATTCTATTGGTACTTTTATGCCCTTTCTTTTTCTCCTAGGGATGTATTTGAGACTAGGCTGTCTTTCAGGTATGCCCACACGTATGATAATGCTTTTTCTCTTTTTGTATGTGTTAGGTTTTTGAAGAACCTTCCATCAGCCTTTTTGCCCTGGAACACTGTGAGGGGAGAGAGTTAAATCTTGAAGATGCTGTGAATTCGGTTTTGAACAAGGACCTACACTTCTATACCCAGTCTGTGTGGATAAAGAGTGGATTGTGAGTATGGGAGAGGGGCTCAGCCCTGACTTCGGTAGGGCTGCTCAGTCGCTGTTTTCCCTCCACTGCTGCATTGGCCTGCTGGTGCTCTTGTTACTGTTCCTCTTGCTACAGTAGTAGCTTCTGTTTATGTAAGAGGAGATGGAGCCATGCCCAATACTTGCTGCTATGCAGTGATCTGGATCTGGAACAAAAACCTTGTGGGGAGGAGGACTGGTACCCCGGAGAGCATTGATCATAAGGCAGTTCCACCAGGTAGCTTTTCTTACTTGGACCTACTTCCCTTTCAGGAGAAATTCCATGAAATCATCAATTTTGGCTATGAGTAGCATTGCCTGTGTAAGGCAAGTGCCTATTTACAAGACTAAGATGGTTTGATTTTACTTTGACCTGACAGCTCATTTGTCCAAAAGTAGTCCCTACTGAAAATGCTCATTTTCACTGATGCATCCTGCCTACCAACATTTCCATTTGTTTCTGTTACTAGTCAGAGTGGAGCTGGGTTGCATAGGTCCTGTGTGTTTACATTTTGGGAAACTGTCTTTTAAAAGCATTGTTATTAATGTACAAACTGGGTAGTACTTGAGCATCTTTGTTCAGCAGAGGCTGTTGAGCCTGTAGTTGGAGCTTCGTTTCCCGGGAAATCTGTGTCTGTCCATTCCTGAGAGTGTCACAGGAGCCTGTTCCTGCTCTTGTATTGCTGGTATTTTCAACCAAAACTCAACTATGAAAACATGCATAGCTGGTGATCATTAATATAAAAATTACTTTTTATTGCTTATAGCTTTTAACTTGTGTGGTAATTAACTCTGTTTAAAAATATGGGGTAATCAGAGAACCTAGACAACAAAGAGGACCCTAAGAGAGACATACATGAATCAAATCTACGTGGGAAGTAAAAATAGACAAGATCTCCTGAGTAAATTAGGAACATGGGAAACATGGGGGAGGGGGAAGGAAAGGAGGGGAGTAGAGAAAAATATATCTCAATAAAAAATATGGAGTAATCAATAAAAGTCAAGAAGATAAATTAAAAATTAAGCCAACTATTAAAAATGGCTCTTATGTAATTCACACATATAACAATTTAAGTTTTCCTCTGAAAAGCATTTCACATGGTTTGGCCTTTATTAAAAGTAATTGGTTTAATTGTCTTTGTATAGGGTTCCAGAATATTACTTTCCAGTGAACTAGGACCATTTGAGTTGCATTTCGAAACCCTGTATAGGAGTTTCACACTTTTTTTTACATATCTGTGTTAAACTAGTATTTGACACACTGCTGGAGTTCTCACTGTCCTATTTTTACTCCTTTCTAGAAAATGTGTACAGTTTCACCTTGACACTACTTATTCTTGGTAGCTTTTTTTTAAATCTATCACTTTTCTTTTTCCATAATAGAATTACTGGATAAAATTGAAGGGTAGTGTGTCTGTTTAAAGCCCTTCCTGGGCTACAGTGTGGGTATCCAGGAGAGCATTTCATGCCAAACCATCTACTCTATGACAAGTCGTGTGGATCCATGATAGTAATGAGATCCCACATACCTTTTCCATGTGTGACATTCAAGTGTTGAAAGCTGGAGAGGTGGCTAAGCATCTCTGGTTATCATGACCTGCCTTTGCACATGGTTGACTGGATTTGTGCAGGGAAGGTTCCCTACCCCGCTGCCTCAATATGCCTGTCATTTGGCCAATCCTAATCTCAGTTGTAAGGAAAAGGAACTTTCCATCACAACAGTCAGTTTGAGGCAGGACTCTACACAAGCTTTTTGGAGTTAATAATTCAGGCTTTCTTTGGTTCCTCCCTCCTGCCCACAACCTTCTGTAGGAATTGGTATCTTTTCCTGCACTGACCAGTGTCCCTATGTAAAACTAAATGGCAAAAGCCACTGCTATAGCAGCAATGACTTTTGTCACTATAACTGAGGCACTTTGAAAAGATTTGTCTTAATGTTCTAGTCTGAGATTAACAGCCAGAATGCTTCAGACCTCAGCCTAGCATACCAGGATAGGAATGTGAGTTGGAGAAAAACCAACATCATGAGCCACGAAGCCAAAGGGACCATGGTACCAATGTTCCTTTAAGGACCTCCCACCAGGTGCCATATCCTGAATGTTCAACAACATCCCAGGTATTTTCAGACTATCTACTACAAACCAATTGCTTCACATAGGACCTTAAGGGACACTGGTCCACACCACAAGTCTTGAGAGAACCTGTTTCTGGGAACGCTCCCCTAGTACACAGCACACTTTGCTGCTGCTGGTTCTCTGTACCTCATCTCCTGGGTTACAGACTGATCAAATGTTAGAAAAAACATCTTCTACTTCAAGGGTACTGTGTCTGAAGCAAGCCTCATCCTCCACACTTTCTCTAAAGTGTCTCAGAGACCTTGAGTCCCTCTTAAAATTTGGGGTTCTTCTGGCAATCCTAGTGTTTAGTTACCCAGTTTGGTAACTAGTGAGCACAGGGCTCAGCAGACTGTTCTTTTGCGGGCCAGAGAGTGTTTTCAGTTTGTAGACCTCCTGCTTCAACACTTACGAAACTGTTGTAGTGAAGCAAAAGCAGCCTTAGCCAGGCTGGAAAGAAATGGGCATGACTGCACCAGCAAATTCCTGGTTCTTGCCCAAGGCCCTAAGTACTTTTACACAACTAAGATTGAATACAACAGTGTCAGGGAAGGTTTGCAAAGGAGCCATCTTTGAATCTCTGGAGGTAGTCCTTGGTGGCCTTGGAAAGTTGTGAGCAGAGTTTTAAAAGAAATCTCTAGAGAAGTTTCAGCTTTTTGGAGAAGCTCTGAAGTACAGGTGACCACCTAAGGAAGGAAGGAGGGTGGGAGGACTTCAGTATTAAAGTGCTTTGAGATTTGCTGTATCAAAGGCATAGAGAATTCCACAGGTGGAGGGAACCTTATTCACTTTGTAAGTACAGGAGCCTGGCATTTCATTCTGACTCCACATGCCGTCACCATCTTCTAGACCTCTACCAAGGAAAAATGTGTGATTATATACGTTTAGAGTCTGCAGACCTCGAAGCTGTAAAGCAAAATGGTGTAACAGTTCTTTTTAGTGAGAGGTTACTTTTGTTGTTTGCAGTCTTCCACCTTTTTCTTTTTTTGCTTTCTTTGCAGATGGATAGCTTATGAAGGATCCAATTTTTTGGGAAGGCAAATCCTCCTTTTCCCTAACGAGATCCCAAACTGGACAGCATTTAGTGGGTGGAAAACGATTGGTTCTATCCGCCCTATGAAGCAGGTAAGTAGAGAACCAACACATTAGATAGCTTGATTTTTCTGGCAGAAATGTCATAAACCATAGTATCTGAAATATTGACCATTTAGTTACTTATGTAACGAAGGGGAGGTTATATTCTTATAGGAATCTTATACATTTTAGCCAGTTCATAAAATTTTATATATTTGGTTTTAGTGTTGAATACAAAGTTCCATCAGTCATATTCTTTTCACAAAAGTTAAAATACTGTAAATTCTGTAATAAAAAATGGGAAAAAAGATCCTTAATATTGAGTTTTACTTTGCATTTGGTTTTTTTCTTATGTAACCTTCAGGTTGACTCCTAGCAATTTAAAGTAGTATTTATCACACACCTACTGCTTGTCAGTCTTATGTTCCAAAGCTTCCCACTGCACTAGGATACAATCTGACTCCTCCTTGCTCCCCCAGCCTTGTCTCCTCACTCACGTCTGTATCATATGCACCCACGCACAGAGGGGCTTTCCAACCAACTGGTAACAAGGTTGTGTCGTCTGTGTAGAATGTTTCCTCATTCTTTGCCAAACTAGTTCTTAACTATCCTTCTAATTCAATCCAATATGCCAGGTCCTCCTAGGTGCCTCCCTAATCTCTCCATTAAAGTAAAAAGGGGAGGCCACTTGTTTGTTTCTTGGCCACCCAGACTCCCAAAATATTCACACATAAACTATATTATTTAAATTACTGCTTGGCCCATTAGCTCTAGCTTCTTATTTGTTAACTCTTGCATCTTAATTTAACCCATCTCCATTAATCTGTGCATCACCACAAGGTTATGGCCTATCAGCAAAGTTTCAGCGCATCTGTCTCCAGCAGCAGCTCCATGGCTTCTCCTGACTCTGCCTTCTTCTTCCCACCATTCAGTTTAGTTTTCCCCAGCTAGCTCTGTTCTACCCTACCAGGCCAAGCCAGTTTTCTTTATTCATTAATAGTAATCACAGCATACAGAGGGGAATCCCACATCACTCCAGTCTAAATTAAAACCCTCTTAAGATTTTGGTTCATTTTCTATAAGACTGTATGTAGCTTATAACCACATCAGTCCAGATGAATTGGACCCATCCCTACTCCATTGGAAACCACTTTTGAGAAGCTGTAGTACTTATTTTACTTACTACTCTATCTCTAGTACCTGTCACAGTGGTGAGTAACCAAAGGCTCAGAACTTTGTCCTAAAGGAACAATATATAAGTGAATAGAGCTTTAGTGTCCTCTAAGAAGAGATATTAGACAAACTCCACCTGTCCCTTAGCAGCAGTTTTGGATTAAACATTACAAACTCATTTGATCGCCAGGACCCATATTAAAAGCAGGCATGATGGTGCACATAGGCAATTCCATCAAGAGGGAAGTGGGGACAGGAAGATCTCCTGGCCAGCTTCCCTAGAAGAGTTGTGAAGTTCCAGGTAAGTGAAAACCCCATCTCAAAAGTAGATGACACCTAAGGGACCACACCTAATGTTGCCCTCTGACTTCTACATGTACACATGCATAATTGTGAGCCCCCAATACCACACAGACCTGTAGCATCAGTCAAAACAATGCATGATCATCCAAAGCCACAGGCAGTGTGTGGTACCAGAAGGGGAAGTAGTACATGCAGACCTGGAAAGTCTCCAAGTCAGGCCAGGAGTGTCATGGGTAGCAGATGAGCTGTCTCATTTCTCTTTAGAATATTGCTTAACTTGATTCTCAAAGTCTTTTAAGGTAGGAATTATCATTGGAAAATGAAGACAAAGGTAAAGTGGTTTAACAAAAGCAAACCAGGTGGTTAGAACCAAGATGTGAACATGGACCTTTTATGTCTAAGTTTTTAGGCACTCAAGATCTCTCAAAATAAGATCAGCATTTGTGGGGCTCTACCACACACTCCAAGCAGTGCACAGTATCTAGTAGTTACAGAAGTTGAGGCTGATTTGCCCACCTCAACTATGATAACTAACCAAATTACCTTTTCTTGCCATCTCCTTCAAAACACTCAGATTCTGTCACTTCAAATCATAGCTCTGCAAGCAATGTGATTTTGATCACTTCATTTCTTAGTACTATAGGTTCCACGGTTCCTCACTGGTGAAGCTATTGTCATCACTTTGAGTATTCAGTAGCATATTGGGCTTGTATTAACTGTGGCAACACACTTTGAAAGTAAACTGTTACCCACCGTCTTCCTTGAGAGAACCAAAGATGTACACTTTGAAGGTAAACTGTTACCTGTGTTCCTTGAGAGAACCAGAGATGTTCTGTTGAAGGACACCAAAACATTAGTGTTAAGTATTTTCTCTTAAGATGAGCCTCTCCACCAACACAAATAATCCCAATCAAACCAAATTAAACCGAACTAAAAGATACCTATGTTTAATAGATGACCTTACTCCCGGGTGGACCCTGGAAACATGGACAGGGGAAGACCCTGTGTTCATTCTCTGGGGGCAGTTTAAATAGCCCGTGGGAGTGGTCTGGACCTTCCCTGGGGAGGGGTCACCATTTGGTGGGCTTTCTCAGAGGTGGAGTTTGTACTGAGGCAACTCCCAGGGGAGGGACCTTATGCCAGGAGCTGGGGTGAAGCCCCCAGCCAAACAATTAGTGGTTTCTCGGTACACTAATGGTACAGAATTCTTCTTACCCACATCTACAGGATAATGGGTAATTCAACTTAACAAAAAAAAGCAAGTGGCTTTTAAAGACTACCTAGTAATAAGAATCCTATGTTCCATGTGATATTATGCTATTTTGGCTTCCCATGCTGGGTTTCAACCAAAAGCCTCATGTATGGTCAGCCTCTACCATTGAATTACATCCTCAGTCATCTGTTTTGAATGAGTTCTCTCCTGGACAAGGAGAATCATTTCTATTGTTCAGGGTCCTGTGATAAAAAAAATGCTTAGAATAACCTCTTAATTTGACAAGCTTTTCTGCATAACTTTAATTAAAATATAATTACACCACTTCCCCTCCTTGCAGCCATTTCCCACATTCTTATTCCCTCTTGAATTGATGGTCATTTTTACACACACACACACACGTCTTTTGGTATTGTCACTGCTGTATTTTTCTGTCATAGGCTCCACCTCCTGTAAGGTGAAGCTTCTTTGAGGGGTGAGAGCTACACTGCTCTTTAACATGCAGTTGGAATTGTGTAGGCTTAGTAAAGGACTGGTACCTCTTTGAAAGGTTCTCTTTTTTTTTTTGTTTTTTTGTTTTGTTTTTCCGAGACAGGGTTTCTCTGTAGCTTTGGAGCCTGTCCTGGCACTAGCTCTTGTAGACCAGGCTGGCCTCGAACTCACAGAAATCCACCAGCCTCTGCCTCCCAAGTGCTGGGATTAAAGGCGTGCGCCACCACCGCCCGGCTGAAAGGTTCTCTTTTAAGATCTATGACCTCCCTAGGTCTGGCTAGGTTTCCAGTATGAGGCACGGTTTCCCTCTTGCTGAGTGTGCTTTACATCCAATTAGAAAGCTGTCAGTTATTGCCAAGTTATGATTGCCACTATGGTACCGTTAGGGTTATCTGGCCATGGTGGCTAATGTTGTGAGCCACATGCACCACAGCTGGGCAGGACTGTTGATTGCCTCCCTCCCCTGGCAGTTTGTATAACATCTTCTGTACTCTGAAAGTAGTCCTTGGGGAGGAAGCTGTCAGGTCAAATCCAGTTCAGATCTTCGGAGTTTTGTGTCTAAAGTACATGGTGTCTTCAGCAACAGGACTTACTGTTAACCTCTCGAATTCTTGATATTAATTTCAAAGTAATGCTTTAGATTATTTCCTCATTGTTTAGCTAAGTTAGGTCACCAATTTGAAACTCAACCAAAGAATCCAGTTTTGAAAACATCAGGTTTTTTTTTTTTTAAACTAAATGAAACTTGGTATCAGTATTGGTACTGTTGTTTATATCCTTGTTGAGGAACCAGGGAATAATTAAAATGTGATCTTCCTTGAAGCTGGGAATCCAGAAGTCACAAAGATACTTACAATGCATCTCAGTGACTTTAACTGTAATTACAGAAAAGTTAGATGACAAATGGTAATAAGGGTAATCAGTACCTTGCTTGGTCTAATTGATTAGAACTGTGATGTTTAGTCCTAAAGTAATTGGAGTTCTGTCATCCGTGAAGGTCATACCTGTTTTATATGTGCAAGGTAATGAAACTGTGACAGTTCACTGAAGCTTCAAGAATAATTGTTAGTGTGGAAGACAACACTGAGTTGTGGGTACTAGGTACATTTTTACAGTTATAATTATTGATGCCAGAGTTGTTAGAATAGGTTTAAATAGAGGGCTAAAGGGATGCATAATTAAGCAGTCCTTCTCAAGGTTTGGATCCCAGCCCTGATGGTGGGCTAGTTTAGGATCAAGGCTGTTTTCTGTAAGGTGTTCCAGTAAGTTGTCAGAACTGTGCAATGTCTTGAGAAGCAGTTCATCAGGGCTTCAGCTTTCCTGTTCTCTCAGCATGGGATTCCTGCGGAAAGTTCAAGTCTTTCCAGGAGGCCAGTAGCTCAAGGGAGGGCCACACAGGTCTCTACTTCCACATTCATGCTTGTAACCATCCCGGTAGGACAAGGTATCGTAGTTTGCTTCTTGTCAGGTGGACTTTTTATTCACAGCCAAATATTTGCCTACTTAGTAACTTAAATACTTAGGCTCCTCAGAAATGCTAAACACAGTAACAATTTACCAAAATGTAACCAGTTTCACGTTGATGTGTCTTAAGTTTCAAAAATACGCTATTCATTGGTGGTCTTGCCGTAGACTCACAGTTCACTTATTCCCAGTGAAGGCACTCAAGTCGCAGATCATGTATTACCTAGCCAGAGTTCTATTTGGGATGCCAACTCTCACCCAGAAGGGATAGTGGTGTTTTGTACTTTCCGGGTGCTTCCTGTTGAGCTGTTTTCAGTGCCCTTCCACTCTTTTATACTTACAGGGGGGACAGTATGGGTCTCTCAGGCATCCTGCCAGTGACCTGCGACCCTATCTGTGCTAGCTTTATTTATAAAACTGAAGCCACAGATGTTTTCTCTAAAAGGTTCTGGTCATTCTGATAAAATTAAAAGAAAACAGCACATGGCTTAATGCCTCTTAAAGGCTCAGCAAATAACTAGATTTATTTTTAATGGCCTCAGGTTTTTTTTTTAATAAAAATAAAAGCACTCCAGAATAAATCTACTCCCATTTTACATACCAATCCCAGTTCTCGCTCCCTCCACCCCACCCCACCCACTCCTCAGAAAGGGTATAAGTCACCAAAGTCTAGTACACTGCTTTGAGGCAGGACCAAGGCCCTCCTCCACTATATCTAGACTAAGCAAGGTATCCTTCCAAAGAGAATGGGTTCCAAAAGCCAGTATAAGTAGTACGGATAAATCCTGGCCTCACTGCCAGTGGCCCCAGTCTGCCCAGCCATACAACTGTCACTCACATTCAGAGGGCCTAGTTTGGTTCTATGCTGGGGGGGGGGGGGGCACACAAGCTCCCATTAGTTCAGGTAAGCTGTTTGAGTTGGTATCTTCATCATGGTCCTGACTGACCCCTTTGCTCATATTATTGTTCCTCCCTCTCTTGGACTAAACTTTGGGATTTCAGCCCAATGCTCTGCAATGATCTCTGCGTCTGCGTCCAATCTGACTTTTGAATGCAGTAGTTCTTTGTTAAATAAAGATAAAAGGCCTTGCTCTAGGGGTTTTCAAGACCTTCCTTACCAGCTGCTGACCACTTAATGACTGCTCCAAACTGTGTTGATTATACTTGCTGTTCCTGTATTGTCACCAAGATCCACCTGGCCTTTGCTCTCCATCCCTGAGTATCTGAGATGTGATGAAACACAAAATCCCTACTTCCTTCACTGTTGCAGCCTTTCCACATTGAGTTCTGGTGAATGCAACTATTACCTTTCACCCTTTCCAATGGTCACCTCTCAGAGTGTTTAATAGACATTACACAATTTAACCTTTGTGCTCAAGGATTTGTCATTAGAAAAATACTTACCAAAGAAAACGAGTGAAACCGTATTTATTAAAAAGTACCTTCTTACTTTCCTGCTTTGGGGAGATGTTTTTCCAGTGTGGAAGGCTCCTCCCACCCCGACTTAAATGGCTTCCCTCTTTTTCGTAGCCTGCAGTATATATCAGAATAAGGAACCGAGCCCAGGATGAGTATCTGACAGTCACTGGGAACCTAGCTGATGCACGGACAATGTCCGTGTGCATCTCTCCCTACAGCGGGAAGGACACTCAGATCTGGTACTACTGCCGGGGACTCTTTAAATCTAAGGTAAAAGATCATTTTTTCTGATGTTGGCATTTGTATGTTAACTACAATACTGTCAGGTGGCATGCTGAAAACACTGTTGAAAAAGACAACTGTATAATCATGAAAATGCTGATACATGTAAAATGGACTTAAGATTCTTTTCTTAATGTAGAAAGTACAGTTTGGGTTCATAACACATACCTAAATGATTCCTTCCACTGGAGCCAAATCGGACGCTATGCTTTTGAGAAGAGTTCCTTATTTGACGACCCAAATAAAACCTATTGTTCCCATGATTCCAAAAGTGTTACACACTTTCTTTTCAGAATATACAGAGGAGTTGTAATAGAAGAAACTGTTATGAAAGATGCTTAAAAAATGAAATGCAAGCTTTCCCCCCTCATCATGCTTGATGTTCTGGGAATAGAACACTAATTCAGAAAAATACTATGGTGTCTTGATTTTATCACCAGCAACATGGAAAGCATTTAAAAGTAATTTTGTACCTGCTTACTGTATCTGAATTATCTTTGGTACAGTGTTTTGTTATTTTAACATAGAAAAATCAACCATCACATAGTATATTTAAGGTAGCAGGAATTTAACATTTTAACAGGCCTTTTCTGAAGACCTGTAGAAGCAGAGCCTTTTAAAAATAAGGGTATTTTAAAAATCAGCCAGAAAGACATTTAAAGATAAATTGCAGTTATACAAATGTCAGTGATTTATTAAGAAAAGGATGCCCCTGTTTATATTTTACTTCTTAACTTCTTAAATCGTAGGCCAGTGACACATGTCTTGATGTGATTGGTGGCCGGGACACACCAGGAGCCAAGGTAGCCTTGTGGACTGAACATGGGCAATTCAGGCAGAAGTGGAGACTGAACAGAAATGGAACTATCAGCTCTTACCTGAGTGATGAACTTGTTCTGGATGTTAAAGGTAGGCCTTTGATAATAAAGAAATTTTGCTAAGAAGGAACTAATGTACTCTAGAGTCGTGTAGCCAGAGAACAATGAAGTCTAAATAGATTTCCCTTCATTAGAATAGTAAAATTTTCACTTACAACCTTAATTTTCAAGAGCTGTTGGAATTCTAAATTTGAAGCACCAAAACCTACAAAATAAGGGATACCATCTGTTCCTTTCCCAGAACATTTTTTGCACAGAATAGCTGTGATCCTTAAAAACCCTCTGTTAAAATTTATGGCAGGAGCAATTAACCTTGTTGTTTAATTCTGCAAGATCAGGACCAATATCATTTATGGTTGCTCTAGTTGGGGTAGGCAGAGCCACTGCTGCTGTAAAAACAAAAGCAGTACCTAACACTTGGCTAGAGTTTACTAGGGGGCTTTGTATTATATGGCATAGGACTATTCATTCACAATTGTATTTTCTAGCTTTTTAGTTTGACAATAAAGTCCAATTTGAAGTGAGTAATGGCTATGTTGTTTAAACTGTTTTCCCTCTCAAATTGCTTTGAAAATAAGAAAAGGTTGTGCAGTTGCTAATCATCTGTGTAACAAACTTTTGTGATTTCTATTTTAGGTGGAAACTATTATGACAAAACTCATGTTATTGTCAATCAGCCCCTGGAAGGAGAAGAAACACAGAAATGGGACATTGAAATCTTGTGAGAATCACAAAGACACCTGCACCCTCATTGCCCTGTGTGCATGGGAAGGAAGCTGTGTCCGCATTATTGCATTGCTCACACAAAAGACCTTTCTCCTAAGCAGTGAAACTACTGCTCCATGGAAAAGCTAAAAATATTCTCACCAGTTATGCAGCGTCCTTGTGAAGCAAATGTAATGATTTTTCCTGATGGATTCAGTTGTGGTGACCAATTTCCTGAAATCTGTACTTCGGTCTCCTAACCACCAAATATGAATCCCATTCTTGATGGCCAGACAATGCTATTACCTGCATTAGTATTAGCATCCTGTTCCATGCTTGTGTGAGTAAGGGTCAGGGGAAACAAATGCCTACAGGTTGTCATATCCTGCAGGAAGATGAGTACTTTTTAGCACCACTGAAGAAACATTTAATAAGCTTTCGTATTAAGCTGCTGCTGTATTAAATAAACCATAGGGTTTCTATATAGAAGCTTTTTATAACAAACACCGGTAAGTATTTATACTCTTCAATGAACTGATCTCAGGAAAGGGCTTCGGCTTCTTGAGGCAGAAGGCACTAGTACTCTATATTTTCTGCTCTATGGCCAATCTTTACTGCTTTTCTAACTACAAATGTATAAATAACATTGGAGCACCCACCAGGTATCCTGGTGTTAACCAAGATGTCCTAGAGTGACAATACTCTTATAAGTCACTATCTTCCTAGAGTAAAGGAAAACAGGGCTTCTATTTTGTCTCTGCCACCTAACTTTCTCTACTCAGTGACAGACAATTCAGGATCACCATCATTACCTGTATAGGTCAACAGCCTGCCCTTTCCTGAGATGGACAAAACTAATTGAGACAGCCACTGCTTTCAGCCTCAACTTTTATCAGAAAGAAAACAATACTCTATTTTTACATAAGTACTTTAAAAAATACCAACCTCTATGCACTTTAGACTCAAAGACCTCTAACTTTGAGTATTTTTTTTTATACACTTGGTCTTTTCATGTATATATACTGGTCTTTGGGTTTTTTTAGTCTCTGGCTTTTCTGTCATCTTCTAAGCAGTGTCTGGAAGCCCCTCACAGGTGTGGCAGTATTTCATGAAACATTTACTTTAATGGGAAAAGAGGTCATGTAAACTCAAATATATGTATATATTCATTGTAAAAACAATAACTTTCTAAGTTTTGATTGTTAAAGTATTTTTGGAGCCACTGAGGCTCTTTAAAAGGAGTTATTTTTCTTCCAAAGAACCAAGACAAAGCCAGGTGAATGACATAATTCTCTACGACACATGTCCTGGAGTTGTGCCTTTTCTACAACACTGGATTAAATAAACTTGTCACAAGTCCTGACCTGCTCTCCCTCTTGTGTCCGTGAGTATGTGTGGAAATGTGCCAGCTTCTCCCTGCTTTGCGGTGTAACCATGCCTCCACCCAGGGTGTTAACACCAGGACTCACCTAGAATTAAACTCTGCCTTTACTGTGCATAGGAAATAACAGTTCTCTGTATACAGGCACTAGAATACTTGTATTAAACACTCCGTCCAGAGAGAGATTGCCAGGTTGCTCTTTTCTTCATCTGTGTGAAGTTTCAGGTCCTTGATAGGCACTGCTGAACCACTCCAGATTTGCTTCAGAGCATCCATATGTGATAAAGGAAAGCGAAGTCCATAAAGCTTTAGAGGGATAGATTGTTTAGTACCAAAGGAAAAGAAAATTCTAGATTTTTGCATAAGCTTATATAATTCTCTCATATGAAATTTGTTTTAGAAAAAATTATTTACTTCAACGGTAATTAGATAATTCACAGAAGTAACAATGTACTTCAACAGTAAAGTTGTTGCAGAATGCTTGCCATTCATCACACTTTTCCTTTAAGGCCACACTGTGTTTTAAAGCTGCTGCCTTAATCATCCATCCCTGTGCAAGTGTCCTATCAATCAAGTAAAATGGTGGTCCACACTGCACCTATAAATGTACATGACCTTCAATCACAAGAAATTATCCCAGCCATAACCCAAACAATAGGAAAGACATGTTTTTAGGTGAACACACCTGTGTTTCCTCATCTTTTCCCATCATGTGTGCCTGTCTCAGATTCTTCAGAGAATGATAGATGTAAGCCATCATTTGTGGAGCTTCATCCTTTAAAGGAAATGTCAAGTTATCAACAAGAAAAAGATCGAGGGGTTCAGTATTAGGAGGGTTTAAAAATAATTCACCACCAAAGAAAAATCTTCTGAGGGGAGCTAGGGGGAATCCTCCCTGTGTAGCTCTGACTGGCTTAGAAGTAGCTATGTAGCCTTAAATTCAGAGACCTGCCTGACATGAAGACATACAGCATCAGGCCTACTCCCAGGAAAATCTTAAAGCCTTGGGCCTTGGTCCTCCACCAAAATTTACTCAATTCTGTTCAGAATCCTGTGGGCACAAAGTTACAAATACAGCTGTTGATACTTGAAGTCACTGTTTTAGAGAAACCAGCATGTTAAAGAACTTGATTTATGTGTCAATTTATCAGGGAGTTTCTTCCTTGAATCATCTGCACTTTGTTCTATCAAAATTTGATGTTTCTAGGACAAACTAGTAAGTTATAAAGTGGCCAATTGTTGAGATATATGAGCTATGTTATTTTAGTAAATAGTTTTAGTAAACTTCCATTTAAATTTCAATAGTGTCAAAATGATCTCTACTCCCTTCTGTCCCCATCCTAAATGGGGCAACCTATTTTCTTCCACATCATTCCTTGTCATTGCTTAGCTAATAAAGGCCTGGGCCAACATACAATGTCTCACACTTATTAGTTATCAGAATCATTAGGCTTTTTTGAAAACAAGGTATGAGTGTATACTTCAGTGGTTTTATTTATGTCATCCTTCTCCAGGCTTTTTCCCGATGGCTGCAACCTGACTTTTTGCAACCCCCTCAATGTAAACAGGTAAACAGGTAAACCCCTAAGTATAGAATAGTTCTCACAGACTTAGTATTCTTTGGGGCTTAATAAATGGAAAGAATACATTTCAAACCAGGTGAAACTTGAGAATTTTTTTTTTCTTAAAAAAATTTTTTATGTCTATAGGTGTTGTGCTTGTATGTATGTATGTATACCACCTACATGCCTAGAAATTATGGAGGACAAGACATTGACTGCCCTGGAACTGGAGTTGGACAGTTGTAAGCTGCCATGTGGATACTGAGAATAGAAGCTGGGTTATCTTTAAGAGTAGCAACTGCTCTAACTACTGATCCATCACTCTAGCCATAGAAATTTACAATTTTAGGAAGCATTCCTATTAGCCAGTTTGGAGAACCACTCATAAAAAGGCCAAATCATAGGCTATAGATTTTGTTCTCTATGATCTACACTATAGAATTTAAGCCAGATCTCTGCAGTGTAGCCTGCAGTAGATTAGAAAGCAGAGAAAGAAGAGGATCTGGGGATTAGGTTAAGCCCTAAACTCCCTATAGGAAGGACAGTTTAGAAGAGGAACTATGAGACAGTCATTATCCAACTGGAGTAACTTGAGATTCATGGCAGTAGTATAAACAGAGGACATCACTTCCTTCTGCATACTTACAGATTGATTGTCATCTGGCCCTACTGTGAGGACAACGTGGTCTCTAAACTGCAGTCTTATTGTGCTGTCCAGCGTTGGGAACTTTTCAGCTAGAACAGAAAACCATCAAAAAGTAACCAAGAGATTCAAACTTGCTTGCAACACATCTTTTAGCTCACATTCTCCCAAGTACTCACTTGTGTATGGTGATAATTAAAAGTGCAGCTTGCACCCCCATGGATCTCATTCTTACAGTGATACAGACGTATCATTATGTAAATAACAGCACAAGTTAATAGTGAATTAGAGGGCCAGGTGTGGGGCTCTGTGAGAGGGTGCTTCTCTAGCATGAACCTCTGTATTTGTGCCCTGTATTCAATTCCCAACCCCACACACAAAAAGCACATTAAATAGGTATAAATAAGCCCACCAAAGCACAGTGGATGGAAAGAAGTGTGTTATTTTCTGTGCACTGTGGAAGGAATGAGCTGTATGACAATGGCACATGATCTAGTCCAGTAAGTCAAGCATTGTGTCCTTTAAGACTATCCAGTCTTTCTAAAGTAAATTAAAAGAACCATAAAAAACAAGCTGGCCTTTTAGGGTCATTTGGTCTGGAAAGCATTAAAGAATCATAACTTTATTGAATATAGTAGCTAAACTTGGGAAACCATTAAATAAGCATTCTTAACCATATATAGAGATTTACTTAGCAAGTTATGTTCTCCTAAGGATAAATTACTGGTAAAATATGCCATTGTTAATAGATGCAATCAAAACTAAATGCTAAGCTTCCTTCAAATACTGTATAATAAAGATGTATATAGAATCATTGTAAATAGGGCCTTATGTTCTTTAGTGGTTGTCACGTCTTGATAGGTAAGACAGGAAAAAGATTCTTGCTGGCCTGAGACAAAGGGTTAGCCCCAGTCAGCACTAGGTCTCAGCATTCTCTTGAACACTGCTTAACAGAACATCATTGTCAGCCAAAATTACGGTGACTGACAGGTCAAAATGTAAAAGTACCACCATGCATAACTGCATCTGAACTCAAGCAAAAATGAAAACACTGCTCAAATTATTAGTGACCCAACCCTCCTCTACCCTGCTTCCTGAGTGAAGGTGCGGCTTATCTGAGGTAACTTAAGCCTCAACCATTATTTCCACACACTGGGTAATACATAGAAGAGACTCACCTACTTCCAGACAGCACCAATTCATACCAATGCTTTGCTTCCATGAATCCTCTCGAAATTGAAATGCCCTAAGTTAAGCCCACACACTGTAAATTCTTTCTAATGCCTTTTTCGGAGATACTCCATAGTTCTCAATGTGTGCAGCTTTCTCATTGCAGCATATCAAATTATACAACTTTGACCTTGGGAACGTATTCTTGATAGCTTTTGCTAAAGGACACTGACATCACCTATCTGGCAGTGCATTATATCAGCTGAAGACTAGACCTATCACATATTAGCCACCTACAACTTGGGAGATCCATGCTATCTTTGACCATTTTTTTTATTTACCTGGTGGTGACAGCATTTTAATAGGCTTGCCTTAATTCTAATAAAATGTCAATATTCAAGTTCTCCAATAGTTCTCAATATGAATGACTACTCAGAAATACATTCCTCAATCAAAATTAGTTATTTCCTAAAACACTGTTGGCAAATTGTTATGAGAGCAGCATTGTCTGTCAAATCATATACACTAAGGAGAGATTGCTGGCCACATGAAGCCTAAAATGTTTCCTATGTTCCATCAAGATAGAGACCACCCAGTAAAGCATCAAGCATGCCCCAATACCCCCAGCACCCAAAAAGAAACATCAAGCTCTACCTGGTTCCAACAAATCTGTTCCATTTTCCAAGAAGTAAGGAGGAAGTCTGCACATGACAAAATCCTTCTTCATGTCTGATGGCAGCAGTCCTTTTCTGTCCTCTAGCTGGTCTGCAAGAGTCCTGAGAAAGCCACTCACCTTTCTCTTTGCAGCAGTTGGGGTTTCCACTTGCTGAAAGTAAAGATGTGAAGGCTGACTGGATGCTGGTGGAGGTAGCTACCTGAGTCAGTTTTCACTGTAGTAGGCTGAGCCTCAATCTCAACACTATGGCCTAACACTCACTGATATAAAAAAGCATGTCATCCCATGGTGGGGAGGGACAGCCTGGACCTTAAGAAAGGGAAGCCTATTACTTCCTTGCTCATTTACATTGTCTATCACTTGTTAAAATGTAAATAAAAACAATAGAACAATTTTCAGAATTTTGCTTAGAAAGGGGGCTAATACAGTACGGTCCAGGCTCTGTCTTTGGAAAGCAGGTCACTGATGACCTTAGGTAATGGAAGCAACCTCTGTTCTACGCAGCCTAGATCAACTTACTGTCTACAAGCTAGACAAAGTGTACTCCTATTCCAAATGCAGAAACATACACCAAGGCCCAGGTCTGCATGTGCCTCTTCTCAAACTAGAAACCTGATGTGTGCTCTGTACAGATCTGGGGCCATGTTTACCTCTTCAACTATTTATTCAGCCAATATTCTCAGTCTTACTACTGCTTTGAAAAATAAAAATAAAAACAAACAAAACTACCAAAACAACAATCAAATAGTCACAGAATGGCCCCACATGAAGCCACACTCCATTTGCTGAATAAATCCTGCAGCTCAGCACAGAAGGCTAGCTCATTTCATCTTGGAAGAATGCTCTTGGGTCCTTAGGAGGCAGGGCTTTGGCTTATCTGGTCTCCCTGGCTTGCCACCTCCATTTCTATCTGCTTGTTCTTACCATGAGCATCCTCCGGGGTATTCCAGTCCTTAATGCCAAATCTTCCTTTGCAATGTCAAATACAAGCGCAGAAATGGAATCCAAAAGGAAATCTCCCCATGAACTAGAACATGAAACAAGAAAATGAAAATAACCAAAGTAGGTAATGAGCAAACAATATATGTAAATACCCATCACTAGCAATGCTGCCAACTGGTGTCCTGCTTGCTCATTTCCAAGGACTCAGAAAATTAAAGAGATACTACTACAAAAACTGAACTTCAAAGGATCAAACTAAACACAAGCCTCTATGGGGAAAGCTTTATGGAAAATTCTGACAGTCAATAAAAGTCCTAGGTAACAGACAAATCTCTACTTGTGTTGCCAGGAGGGCCCGCTTGTTCGTCTCGGCAGCCCAGCTAGCTTAGTCCCGAAATAACCACACAGAAACTATATTAATTAAAACACTGCTTGGCCCATTAACTCTAGCTTCTTAATGGTTAACTCCTACATCTTATTTAACACATTTCTTTCAATCTGTATATCACCACGAGGTCTACCAGAAAAGTTTCAGCACATCTACCTCCAGTTGCAGATCCATGGCGTCCCTCTGACTCCGCCCAAATATTGTGTATAATTGTTTGTTTACATTTAAAAGGGGATATGATATACACATGAATAATTTGCAGTGGTATGAATCTTGGTTTATTGATACAAATTTAAGGTCAATTTTGTTATATGTATTCTGCTCTTGATTAAGGCATTGTGATTGCATAGTTCATTTAAAAAATGTAATGTATAATTTAAAAATATAGGTTAATAGATAATCATCTTTAATAGTCAAGATTGTAATCACGTTAGATTTTCTAGATGTATAGATATATTTCAATTAGTTAGGTATTCAAATCTTTCAGAGACCTTCAGAACATGGCATTTAAATGTTTTAAAATTTTAGGACTTTTCATAACAATGAGACACATCTGCTCCTGGCAGCACCAATCTACTTCAAGAGAAAGATAGCCATTAAATAGGCTCCTTATGGATTCGGTTAGCCATTTGAGCAAAAAAAAAAAAAACTGCTCTTGCCTAGACTGCTTCACTGGGCATACAGGACCTGCCCAAAAAAAAAAAAAAAAATATGACTGCTAAACTTGCCTAAAGGTGAGATGATCCTTCGGGGTTCCTGTTTCATAAAAGAGTCTGCAAGACATTCTGCAGGATACAGAAAAAAATGACTAAACTGTCTTTAAAATTTCCTACTTCATAAAAAAGTCTGCTGGATAATATGGGCCTGCAGGCTGAAGATGGATGCCCCAACAGTACAGAAGAACTTTTGGTAACTGTCCAGGCAGCGAAAGGTCTCTGTCAATTGTAGAGTTTTGGAAGTTGCTTATAATGTACTTCCAAGTTTACATAGGTAATATTATATCCTTCTAAAGTCTTCGATGGAATTGAAAAATTTATATAGTTTTTAGTTATGATAAAAGATAAAGTAGATATAAATACTGTAACTACAATGCTTGCTTGATAACTGTTTTGTTATATGTAATTTTACTATGTTGAAGCCTTCCTTTTTGTTTAAACAGAAAAGAGGAAATGGTGTGGAGGTCCTTCTGTCTTTGTGTTGCTTTCATTGGTTAATAAAAAAACTGCTTTGGTCCTGTTGATAGGGTAGAATTTAGGTAGGCAGGGAAGATAGAACTGAATGCCAGGAGAAAGACAGGCAGAGTCGGAAATATACCATGGATCCATCAGAGACAAACGCTGGGAATTTTACCCGGTAAGCCACTGCCACGTGGCTATACACAGATTAAGAAAAATAGGTTAAATTAAGATGTAAGAATTAGCCAATAAAAAACTAGAACTAATGGGCCAAAGAGTGATTTAATTAATACAGTTTCTGTGTGGTTATTTCAGGTCTAAGCTAGCTGGGTGGCCAGGATGAACAAGCAGCCCCTACTTGAAACATACTTGAACAGTGATACGCCACATTTTACTTAGTAAGAGGGAAGCTGATCCTTAGTAAAAAATCCACCAACATCAACAGTTTAAAACAAAATTGATTTCTAATAATGGTTTTACTGGAGGAGAAAGCAAGCCAGTGGCCAAAAATAATACCTAGAGATAAATATCAGTGTTGAATTAACTTTGCCTCCTCTGAGGTAGTTAGAATTGTCTCTTTTCTGCCTCTGTGGCAGTTAGAATTGGCTCTTTCCCAACCATGTACCAGTTTAAGAAAGAAAAAAAAAAACACTCTGTGGGGTTGCTTTCTTTAACACTTCTTAGCTTGTTTAAATTTCTCCAGTGTCACCAGCAGATTTCAAATTGAGGGCTATAGACAAGATGAAATTACATACGGCTTCTTCTGCTTCTGAGGAAAACTGGCACTCTCCTGCTTCCCATCCTAGAAGACTGGCAAAGGAGGGCACAGAAGCCTCGAGACATACTTTCACCAAAACCTCCACTATGTGATGGTCACACTAATGTACGACTTAATGCCTCAGTCTCCATAACCCTTGCTGAATGTGGAGGACAGAGCAGATCTGTGAACGAGGAAAACACATGCTCCCTTTGCAGGTTTTTGGGTGGAAAGCACATGCCAACAGCTCATATAGGAATTTGATGGCAGACAAACAGTGTTCTTCTCAGAGTAAGAATATTGATCTTGGGAGTTTCTAAAAATTAGGAATAATAACACCTCCTGAGGGATTTTCTTTGTATTACCTAATTCAGTCTGCAGAAGTCCACACAGCAGGCCCCTGTTACTTCAATCATGCCTCTTTGAAAGGCGTTAAGCTGTACATTTCCTTACCACAGTAGGAGCCCAGGTTCAGAGCACAGAACACCTCTCAGATTACATTTTTGCATTCTAACTCCCTTTTTTCCTATCCAAATCAGGTCTAGACTAGGTACATCAGTTACAGTGCCCACTCACAGCCCAGACCAGCAACCTATAACTTGGAAAACTCTTCCCTAGCCCAGATGATTGGTTTAAGGTAACAAAAGATGGGCGGAATTGATAATATTATATATACAAGGTGCAAAGGAAAAGGAAGAGAGTGAAAAAACACTGGCAAGATGGATCAGTGAGTAATGGCACTTGCCAGGAACGTCAGATTGTGACCCCTGGAACCCACAGTGGGAGGAGAACACAGCTAGCTAGCTCTAGCATGCTCCCCCTCCCCCAAGTTCTTGCTCTCACACACTAAAGAAGGCTTGGAGTGGTTAAAAGAACTTAGCTTTGCTTCCCAGCACAAACATATGGTGGCTCACGGCTATCTGTAACTCTAATTCCAAGGCACCAAACACCCTTCTGTGGCCTAAAAGGGCACTAGACATATATGCAGTACATATGTACAAACACACATTCAGCCAAACATCAATATACAGAAAACAAAATAATCTTTAAAAACAAGGAAAAGAAAATTAAAAAAAAAAAAAACAAACATATGATAATGACAAGAGCAATGAAAGGAAAGCAGTAGTAAGAAGGCCAGAATTCTACCACAAAGCCACCAATGCTCTGACCAAGCAAAATTAGGAAGTGAGGGATTAACTGTGTAACTGTAATGATGGGGAACCAGAAGACAGACATTTATAGGGCCAGCTATGTGAATGCCAAGCTCACACTCTTCTCCCTCCCTCCATTGTCCCTACTCTTCTTTTTCCATGTGTGTGAAAATGTGAGTATATTTGTCAGTGTGTGTGCATGCATGCTGAGGCCGGAGAAGGATATCAGGTGTCCTGTTCTACCCCTCTCTGCCACATTCCTTTGAGAGAGGGTCTCTTAGCAGAACCTGGAGCCATGCTGGTAGCCAAGTCCCAGTGATCCCCTCATGCTGTCCATAGCACTAGGGTTATAGGTATATGCACACCATTCCAAACTCCTTTACTTTTACATGGATGCTGACATCCAAACTGAGGTCCTCATGCTTGCATAGTAAGCACTCTTATCCACTGGGCCATCTTTCTATGCCCCCTCCTCATCTTGACTGGCCTCTGAGATTTTCTCTTCTTTACCTAGTCAGGTATTTTCAAAAATAGAAACCTGATACCAAAATTTAGGCCTTCCAATTGTGTGCAAGTGGCACTAAGCTCAGGCAAGCCAGGATGCAGCTACTTCCCCTAGTAAATCTCCTGAACATGGGTGAGTTTCAGGGAGCAGTCATGAGGAAGCAGAATTATACTTACTAACTTGTTTTAACAAGTTGCTGCTCTTCAGTAGGAGCAACCTGATGGTCTTTGATCCTGGAATGCTGTCTCCTACCTCCCATGACCTTCTGACCCATGCCTACTTAGTCATCTATTGAGACTCACTCAGATGAATGTCAAGTCTTCCCATGAGTGAGAGCCAAGTTAAGCTAAACATATTCCTCTAAGCTCCAGGGGTCCCTTATAACCTTCTGTGATTATACCCATGGTTACAGGTTTTCTGTTTTGCTTTCCCTTGCCTCCCTACGGTGCCCTCTGTCCTCTATTTTGACACTTTCCAGTATCTCTTACATAGAGTGAGATATATGAAATTGACAGTAGGATATCTAGCAGGCCATCACACAAGAAAACATGTCAAAGATATATGGATGTCAGCAGGAGAGGCAGCACAGAACAAAAGGGAAGTAGACAACTGCCTCAGGTCTATCCCGAATGTGGCTGTGGTGAGCGATAACGCAGAACTGTGCTAAGATACTAGGTTAGTAGTAAGCAAAGGCCTTACTTGTTCTGGTAGGTGCTAATGGTCACGTGAGTGGAGTGGGTCAGGCCTGATGGAGTTTCTGCCTGATGAATGGTCCCTCTGGGAAAGTACAACAAATCACCAGGCTTTAGGGGAAAAAAAAAATCAGAGTTAAATACACATCAGTCTTTTTTGCTTTAAGATGATAAACAAACATGTTTTAAGTTCTATATTCTAGAAATCGTTGTTCCAGGAACAGTCTCTGTGCTGGGTTCATAAGGTATCTATGAGCCCATCACTAGTTTATTTTCAAGGAAACACCAGCTGTATAGGATTGAGATGCAAGAGGTTAACACCGTGTTTCTGGGGCGGCTACTCCTCTTTCAGTCATAGAACCAGTGCAACTCGCTTAGTTTCTCTATCACAAAAATGGGACAACAGCCCCACAGCCTACTGCATTATTCAGAGGATTAAGGAAATGCTATTTCCAAGCACTGGGGTAGCAATGGGGTACGCTTTTATTACAGTCATTGCCAATCTTCATCTCTTGAGAATTTTCCTTAGACCTTCCTGACAATATCTTTGTATCGTACCTACCATGAACTCAGAGCCTACCCCAGAAAAGAATGAAGTATAGAACATAGATCAATATATGGACAGATAGATGATCTAGATTTAAGAATCTATCCTATCTCTATCTAACCCTAAAATCTGGATAAAATTAAAAATCAGAGTTTTCACGGAGAGGGGAGAGGTAAGCTATTTCTAATCTATCCTTTTCTCTCTTCTAAACCAATGACAGAAATACTCTGTTCTTCTGCCCTGAGATACTTTTGCCTTAATCTCATCCAGAATACATTTGTCTAGTAACTAAGAAGAAAAGGAATCATGAGCTGCTCAACTCCTCTTTCAAAGTAAAGAAAGCAGTCATGATCTGTTGAAAACTCAGGAGCCTAGGAAACAGTGCTCAAACATATCAGCTTAAAGGGAATTTAAAAGATGTTCTTCAAAACAAGAGAAGATACACTGTAGTATTAGGAGCGGCGGGGCTGCGTCCCCAGCACCCCGGATGCCTGGCTAGTTTATGCCTGAAATAACAACACACAAATTGTATTCATTTAAACACTGCTTGGCCCTTTAGCTCTAGCCCTTACTGGCTAATTCTGATATCCCAATCAACCCATCTCTAATAATCTGTGAGCACCGGTCTTACCGGGAAAGATTCAGCATATCTGACCTAGCGGCTTGCTCCATCGCGTCTGCTTCAGAGAGCAGAGCTATCACGTCTACCCGGGAGAGGGGAGCATGGAGCATGGCATCTCTGCTCCAGAGCAGAGCTGTCGAGTCTGAGCTCACTTCCTCTTCCTCCCAGCGTTCTGTTCTGTTTACTCCTCCCACCTATCTTCTAACCAATGAGGGCCAAGCAGTTTTTTATTTAACCAATGACCTTCCTCCATCAATACACATGTCTGTGTATGTGTGTATAAAGTACGCATATGTGTATGCATGAAGTATAACGTGTGCATGTATGAAAAGTACATACATGTGTGTGTCCTTGTGTGTGCTATGTACATATTATGAAGTGTGCACATGTGTGTGTATGTATCTCTGTGTGTGTAAGAGCTTGCTTGGCTGCTGGTTTACTCTAAATGATGTCAAAATGGCAGTACTTCAAGTAAACAAACATTTTTTTTTTTACTTACACACACTGTTTATCAATTCTGTACTACCCTGAGGCCTTCACATATATATTTCATTCATTCCACGAGAATTTGAATGCTGCCCTCAGTCCTTTTGGGAAAGAGAAGGATGCAAATTCTTCCCAGAAGGAATGAAGTTCTGCTAGCACCAGTGAGGCCATCTAAAGACTTCTGGCCTTAGGGACTATAATAAATTAAATCTATGTTGATACAACAATCACTATAATAAAGAGACTTAAAGACATACCAACATCTCACCCAAGGAATTTTATTGTAAAGGAAGTACCAAAATGATACATTTCAATCCCCACAGCCCACAAGGTAAATATTATGATCTCCTGATTTAGATAAATAATTTTTTTGCTAAAAGGAACTGCAGTGACATCAGCTTAATTCTTATCTATCTATGCCACATCCCCAAGCTTAGAGTAGAAGGGCTTCTGCATCCTGAGACCCACACGTAGACCCACACAGGCTAACTACAATAGTGGGAAGGTGGATAAGGGCTTTGGAATTTTCATTACAGCTCCCCGACTTCTATATCACAGTGTGGTGGTTTGAAAAAGAATGGTCCTCACAGGTTCATGTTTAAATACTTGGTTCCCAGTTGGTGGTTGCTTGGGAAAGATTAAAAGGCATGGTCCTGCTGGAGGTGTGCCACTGGAGGCAGGCTTGAAGCTTTAAAAGTCTCCCTGCCTGTTTGCAGTATGAGATGTGAGCCCTCAGCCATTCCTGCCATCATTACTTCACTCCTCCATTATGGACTCTAACCCTCTGAAATCATAAGTCCAATTAAGTGATTTGTTTTATAAGTTACCTTGATCATTATGTTTTATCCCGCATTACAAAGGAAACTAATACAGAGTCCATCTGAAGAGGCTTATTGTGCAATCCTTGGTTACCAGGCCCCACAACAGAGTAGAGTGTGAGCAGGACAATGCATTTTGAATGAGTATGATTGTGCTCTAGTAAGCTATCTAGGAAGCCAGCATTTTGGTCAAAGTGCACATAAAAACATCATTATTTATTCATATTTCCTATAATTTAAGCACCCAATCAAAACGAGGATACTGTTTCCTCCTAGCTTTTGGCAGGCAAATCTTAAAATCAGTGAAGAGACATAGGTACAGATAAGAATTAGGCACTAGTTATACCCTGAAGATGCAAGAAATATGGGAACACTATCTACACACAAAGTAAGAATCTCTGCAGTGGTCTAAGTCAATCATTCTATATTGCTACTAATGAAAATATTTCCTAATAAAGAGCATGAAATGAAGTGTATTTATGAAGTATTTCTGTATCTCTACATCCTTTTCTCAGGATCCTCTCCCGCCTGAGCCTGGCCATGTTCTCATCCAAACTAACTGAGCAAGATACATGCTAACTGAGGAAGCAATACATGCTCAAGCTACTTGGCTCCCTGGAGAAGGAAGTCATGAGCACTTTCCTAGCTACTACTCACCTAGCAACCCTATGCTGGGGAGGGGAAGGGCTACACTATCAGGAAGAAAACAGGTGGTACTGGAATTTCTGCCAAGAAAAGGAAGGGCACCTTGGCTGTGTTCTGCTTCCATGCTAACACTGAGTTAAATGTGGAAAAAGAAGCCAAGGTCAAATCTTCACATTTACTTTAGAGAAGTTGGTGATTCAATGAATTCAATTTATTTCTGCTGAGCTCAATCATACATGGAGACAGGACAGTTCTGGAAGATGAATAGAAGACTACCTTAGTTCACTTTTCTTTGACCTTACAGAAGACCCTGTTCTGGTGGGCGACAGTGAGAGCTACCTATCCCTGGAATCCTCAGGATACATTCCCACAGGGATCTTTTCACTACTTGGAAACTGCCTGAACTTGTCATAGTAAGAGATGCGCATATGCCCCACCCATACCTTCAATATGAAGTCGTGCGTTGGTGTGCCAATCCAGGCCTCAGGCTCCACACTGTACTCACGTGCCAGGGGCACTGTTGGGGAATAGAGACGCCAGTGTTTCTCTCCCTCCAGCTGCAGGATAAAAACCTACAGAAAGCCATACATCCGAGAACATGAGAAAGCTTCCTGACAACCTGTAGGCAAAGAGCTTCTAGAACCTTCAAACATCAGCAATGCCCACCCCTTACACAAACCTATGCTGTCACCTCTAGTAATCAGGAACCGTGTGGCTGCACAGAGGAAAGTCATAACCTCTGATAGAAAAATCTGACATAAGAACCCAAAGCTTAAAAATTACAAAGAGCCTCGGCAGATATAAAAA
Source organism: Microtus pennsylvanicus (assembly GCF_037038515.1). Taxonomy (NCBI): domain Eukaryota; kingdom Metazoa; phylum Chordata; class Mammalia; order Rodentia; family Cricetidae; genus Microtus; species Microtus pennsylvanicus. The sequence continues at coordinate 551,910 of NC_134579.1, read as the reverse complement.
CACTAATTTTTTATTCTTCATTTGGCTAAAACTATCTTAATATTCTCCTAAGAATATTTAAAAAAACACTTTGGACAATATGTTTATAGCAAATAGCTCTCAGAGGAATAAAGGGTTTTTTTTTTTGTTAATATCTGTGTTCACACCTTGTATAAGTACAGAAATAAAACTACAAAATAACCAAGTCAATGAGTTAACTTTTTTGGAAGTCACATAAGAATGAAATCAACACTTGTCAACGTGCCAAGGCTTAAGTAGAACCAGGACCTTCATTCAAACTGCACCAAGATTTTTACAAGTGGAAAAAATACACATATTGTTGGCAGTCACTGAAAACGGACAAAGTAAAAGCAAATGTAAGGACTGTGATCTTACCTTACTTTGTAATTTTTGTAAAAGTCATATTTTTGTTTGTTTCTATAGAGAATTTCCAAAAAATCCTGTTTCTAAAGACTGTAGTTTTTGGTCTTTTTATTAGCAAAGCTGCAGCCAGGCCCCTGCCTTGAGGATGAGCAGGAAACCAGTCTAGGGAATACACTTTAGCTCAACATACCAACTTGGAGATGAGGTCAGGATCTCCAAAGAGGTCAGAGAACCACCCTCCAGAGTAATAACGTCAACCCTGACAACCGACCAGGCCTGGCTCTCAGCATCTCCTGCTTTCCAGCCTGGGCACTATGATTCCTCTCTTACCTCGACATCATCATAATGGGGAGGGAGGCCTTGAGATCCTGCTGGAGTCATGTATACATTTGAGCCGACCAAGGAGCCAAAGTAACTTTCCAGCTTTTCCTGGATCCTCCAAAACTCATTCTTTGACAAAGAAAAAAGAAAAGGAGTGTGAACAGAAAAAAAAAAAGCAAATGTTCTAGTTATGATTTCCTATGGTGATGCATTAAGCCAGTCTAAGGCTCTAACAGAAAATAAGTACAAGAATTTACATTTGGGAGCTCCTGAAAAATAGTTAAAGGGGAGCAGTCTGGGAGGGGGTACAGACAGGAATGAGAACAAGGTGAGCTGAACTTCCTCTCCAGTCACTCATCAGCTGTAAAGCAGACTGAGGAGCCACATAAGCCAGAACTGAGAGATCTGAGTTACCTAATACAGGTAAGAAGTCCGCAAGTAGGCCTTGTAGATAACAGCATATCCTACTTCTAAGTTCTTAACCCCTGCTAATTTAATACCCTTTTTAACAATTCTGTCTCACAGAGTAGGAAATCATTAACACCAGTTTACAAATAAGGAAAGCAAAGCAGAAAAGCACACAACTATTAACCTCAGCTAAGATACCAATCTGGGCAGCCCAGCTCCAGAATCTACACCTTTGAGACAATTTGGAAAAGGCAAGTCACTTACTCTAAACACATACTAAAGAGACTAAGCTTCATACATATGAACGAACAGTGACTGACACATAGATGCTATATTATAAACATTTGGCTTGTTACGTATACCAGTGAACATGGCTGGAGTTTTATCACTTAACTCAAACAAATCTAGTGTTAATAGCAGGTGGGGAAGAACTAAGTCAGCATGCAAAAAGCTTTTAGAGATGAAGACCACCAGATTTCCTTATTTACAAATCTGAGAGGTTCTCCTTAGCACACAAAAAAATAATTTAATGGCCTCCAAATAGCTCTGAAGAGTTAACAGAGCTCCCAGAGAGCCTAATTTATTTTGGATAGAGGCAACAGGACCTGGCTCTCTAATTATTTCTTAGTGGTATCTGGCACCACTAAGAAGCCAGGCCTCGGCTCTTGCTCTCTAGTGTCCCAAAGGATCTTTTAGAAATGTATAGTAAATTTGTGGCTCCATAAACATCAGTTACCACTAAGTGGCGGAAAAAAGCACTGGTACGTAATTGATGAATGTATCTCTTTTATTAAGAGCTACCCAAAATGCTACCAGTTCTGCTGCTTTCCCATTTATCTTGGCTGTCTGATTTTTGTATCTTCAAACTGTGCCTATTATTAAAAGATGTAGAATCAAACCATGTCTGTCAAGGTTGCAGTTACAAGCTCAGTGACTATATTTACTAAAGGATGCTATCCTCACTTACAATGTTCTGTTGATAATATATTAAATGCCTTTCTTGGCTACCCATCTGGTAAATCATCCTGTCACAGCCCTCAACTCTGAAGCCTCCACTTGGAAAGATGTAAACAATAAAAGGAAATAACCTCAGTTTTCACCTTGATGCTCCCATGTTACTTAAAATACAGCAATGGGGCAGAACACAGAGATCCCTCCCACAATATGCAAAAATTAATCAGTGCATTGAACACATCCTAGAGGTGCAATGTTACTTTAATGAAGCTATAAACTTTAGAGTCTGGTTTTTGCAGCTCTATGATACTTAAACTATCTACCTATCATTGCTGGAGATTCAAAATATCTAGCCAGAGACTGGTTAGATGGCTCAGTGAGTGAGAACATCTGTTTTACAAGCAGAAGAACCAGAGTTCAGCTACTTAGTATCCACGTAAAAGCTGATGTAGCAAAGAACTTTTGTAATATTAATACTGGAGATAGGGAGCAGAGACAGTTGAGTCCCCAAACTCACTGACAATCCAACCTAAACAAATGGTTAGCTCCAGAATCAGTGGTAAACCCTGATCTCAAATATATAAGGTGGAAGCAATCTAGGAAGATACCCAACATTTTTCTGTCCTCCACACATCACACATGCATATATAAGTGGGCACATTACATACACAATTTCATCAAAAAGGTAGATGTCCTCCTAAGTTTAAATGTATTTAAAGACCAAATAGATGTTATGCGTTCTCAAAATGATTTTCATCTTCAAATCATACATTCAGTTTTAAGCTGATGTGTGGCCAAATGCTACCATTTTCATATGTATGACAACTTTGCTATGGGGAGATCCATTACCTTAAATCTCTGTGGTTGATGAAACTGAATTGTTGCCCTCTTCTGATCAAAATCTTTTCTCAGCTGAAGGAAGTGTACTTTGCCATTCTTATTTAAAACCTTCTTCTTCCCATTGATGCACCGGCAGACATTCACATCTTTTCCATAATACAACCCTTGAAGGCAGAGCCTTTTCAGATCTGAGAATCTGAACAGAGACTGGTAACAGGTGGCCAGTGAAGGGTTATCCCTCTGGATGAGAAGGGGCTTTTGTTCCCAGAATTCCTTGAAAAAAGTCTCTACCTTGATGGGTGAGATTAAACTTTCAAAAAGAGCAGTGGGGCTGTCGAAATTTAATGTGAACAGCTTGTCAGACTCATCTACCTTCGCCTGCTTACAGGGAACAGGCCCATCTTCTTCTGGCCCATTCACTGTAGGCTGTGCTTTCTCTGACATTGTTCACAAAGAGGGAGGAAATGCAAACCTGCCAAAAGAACAAAAGACATGGTTAGGAATACAGGAGTGTACACACACACACACCATGTGACTGCAACCACTTTGCCTCTTTGAGAAATCATTAGTCAGTACTACTTCCTTTAAGATGAGACTGCCTTAAGTCAATGTCACTTCTTCCAAGATGATTCAGCCTTAAACACCACTCAATTTATACACTCATTTAAGGAAAACACCATTTTCTAAGTGTACAAGCACTAAGTCCTGGAAATCATTATTAATTAAGAGACTTAATTATCCCAAATTAAACCATTCAACTCTCTCTGCAGTTCTTACTCAAAGGTTTAGCCTGTGGCCACGGAAACAGTGAAACCAAAAATCTTGAATTTGGCTGTAGTCAGCACCATGTCCTGAATTTAATTAGATGCCCTCTCTATTACAAACATTTGAAAGAGAATCAGGAACAGCTGTCTGCTGCCAGGTGCTGCTCAACGTAATACCATATTAAGCCTTCCCAAGTAGAAGCCAATGTGCCCTTGGCAGTGACGTCACCTGGTGCCTGGAACGAGACTCTAAACACTGCAAACTCCACTTTCGAGTGAGATTATTCTTGCGAAATATCACTATCAGGGCACTTTGCCCATTAGAAAATTTAAAAGTTTTAAAAATGAAGGTTAAAAACAGGTACACGACAGGTCTTCAAAGATTAAATTTTTTAACTGAAACAAGACATCAATCACCACCACCATTAATCTCTAACAGCACTTCTCCAATTTAACATCAACAGAGACAAGAGGCATCAAATGGACCAGACACCCATGGTGACAACACTGCTGGTCTGTGGCACACATCTGGGTAGCAAGAGGATAAACACTCCCAAGCACCCCCAACAACTCTTATTACTTATATAGGTCCCTTTCATGTAAGTATAAGAACCATTAATTCAAACTATACAAATACTCACAGAATATAATATTTGCAAATATCATTTGCAAAAGCATGTTTGATTTTGGGGTGCAACTATATAACGAGACATGTAGTCTAAGCCTGAAATTGTGTATTTGAGATAACCAACTAAAGGAGGAAGGAATGATTTGGGTTAAGTTTTAGGGGCTTTCATCCACTGGATGGCTTTGTTGTCTGGGGCTTGTGGAAAATCTCAACATCACAGCCAAGAGGATGTGCTACCTCATGGTAGTGGGGTAAAGCAAATGGAAAGAGGCTAGGGTACCAATATCAAGGGTAGAAAGAACTTCTTTCCACCAAGCCCTGAAGAGTCTACTCAGAAGTGCCAAGACAGAGGCTAGCAAACTAGCTTTGAGCACAAAGGTTGGGGGAAGGAGGCCAATTTAAAATCAAAACCATAGCCAAATGCATTTATCCTTCATATATAGTTTATATGCACAGCCTGGGGGTAATTCTATGCCTACTTCATGTACCTCCAACTTGAGGTCAGGAAATTGTTTTCACTTACAGCATCATGTTGGTGCTCAGAAGTTTGGGGCATATCAGACCTGGATTAGGAATGTTCACCTTGTACAGCTTTTCTTTTTTGTCTTTCTTGTCCTCAGAAGAGGTTCCGTTTCTCTGATTCCTAACAAACTGCCTATTCCCAAAGAAGGCTGAAAATCATAGTGCTTATAAAATACCAAGTGTTCCTCAAGGCTTGTAACCTAAAATGCTATCACTTCCTATTGTGTTGAGTTACCAGGATGCAAGAAGCTGTCTTTCCCATTTAGCAACTCTGCGGAGTGAATGAGTATTCTGGTCTTGGAAGCTCTAGAATGATCTGCAACAACTAATTTTTAGAAGAGCTTTAAAAACGCAATCCACATATAAAGCAGACAAATTAAAAAGTGGAAAGTGAACAAGTCTGAAACTCTAACAGTGTGATTTTTATTTTAGCTTCTAAATTTTGTAACACCAAGAAGCTCAGTTCTTTCAAGAAGCAGAAGAGCATGGTGGCAAACTGTGACAAACTTATCCTACCAAAGCAGAGTAGGAGCTAAAGGACAATCTGTAAACGTAATGTTAGGATATGAGCTCAATGAGATAAACTTTCAGAAAATACTTCCGATATTCATTTTAATTCAAACCAAACTGCTTCAATCTTAACCCAAGTAATTGAAGCTTTGGTGATTTTTTTTTGTGGAAAAAAAAAACTGCCATAGCTGGAATTCTGAAGAGATAGAAATATAAGTATGAAGAAGGACCCAGTAAAGAACTCTTGTGAAGAGAGTGAAGGAAGAAGGCTATCACTCCTGTTTGAAAAGCCAGCTTGTGGTTGATACTAGGAACTGGATATTTCTGGGGAGTTTTTTACTACCATGAGATAAAATGCCTAAATATGCAACCAACACAGCTGACACCCTTTCTTCTCTGAAGGTTTGAGCTTTTGGTACATGCTAAGCAACCTGGTGGGCAACTGTTTCTACCTGCTGATACAACCAGGTTCTGGAACACTTGAGAGTGGCTTCATTAGAAGACCCTGGAACCTCGCACCTGGTCACTTCAGGAATTTATCCCATGCACATTTCGCGTAGCAAATTACTGAACCTCTCACATTAAACTTTTAAAACTGTTAAGACTATTCTCTTAGAGCACTAAAGGTGCTATCTTAGGGCACTGCTGTGTTGAAACACAGTAACCCAAGTTATCTGGGGAGGAAAAGGTTTATTTGGCTCTCATCATTAAAGTGAGGGCAGGAACCTGACGGCAGGGGCTAATGAAGAAATCATAGCTATGGAGGGGTGCTGCTAACTAGCTTGCTCCCCATGTCTTGTTCAGCCTTTCTTAGTGGAACCCAGGACCAGTAGCCCAGGGAGGGCCATACCCACAATGGGCAGAGCTCTCCCCCATCAATCACTAATTAAGAAAATGCCTTACCACTGGATCTTAGGGAGGCATTTTCTCAGTTGAGGTTCCCCACTTTCAGGTAACTCTAGCTTGTGTCAAGTTGACATAAGACTAGCCAGGATGGGTAACTTCCAAAGTAAACGTATATTTAAGGCACAAATCTCTTACCCTCACAATTGCTCAGTTTGTTATTTGAAGAGAGGAGGATGCAGGGGAAAGGACTGTTGCCTTAAGAATAACTTCTGAAAGAACTAGCACAGTCACCAAAAGGTAAGGTTAAAGTGCATAAAATACTTAATAAAACCACTTAAGGATTTTTCCCACCTACAATAACCAACAAAAGTCAACCCCAAGATATAGAACTTACCTTGCCTACTATTACACCATCTATTTCCCCCCTTTATTCACACTGAAATGATCTGAACCACAGTCAATTAGAAACTAACTTGTATGTTACTGGGTAAATATATACTTTACCATACACAACCTTTTTTTTTTTACAAGTTTTGACGGGCAGTGCATAGTAGGTACATAGCTACCCCATTAAGCCTTCTCCAAATATCCCAACCATTTTACAACCATTCCCCAACCATTTCAAATGCAGTAAAAGGCATAAGGTGGAACAAATTTCCAAGAAATACAGTAATTAAGAAGCGACTGCTTAGTCTAGAAAGGTGCAGTGCCTGCCTGTAAGCCCTGAAGACCACACAGATAAGAATATTTCTTTCTATAGAGCTAAGCGGGAAGGGGAAAACAAGTTCTACAGAGGAATTATTTTCAGTGAGTTGATTTCAGGCAGGTAAAGGTAAAAAAACTTCAAAAAGAGTCCCAGTTTACAAACTGGTAACAGCCATACCACTAATAAACTCTACAAAATATAAATGTCGGCACCCAACTACAGTTGACAAATTCCGTTTTACATTTTAGGGCGCCCTAATTTTTCTCAAGGTAAAATATAATGAAAAGAAGTCACAAGAGCTTCTTAGGGGACAACTAACAGCACTGCCAGTCACAAAAGTATACCAAAATTTCAAAAGCCTTACCAAACAAAACAAAACCAAGCCACAAAACAACAGTTGGGAGAGACAGGGGGCTTGCACGGAAAGACTATTCTGGGGGAGTCACCACAGACATCAGTACTTACTAACAGCTGGGGGGAAGGAGGGTTCGGGGTTCTCTCTCCACCTGAGCAGTATTTTTTTTTTTTTTTTTTTGGTTTTTCGAGACAGAGTTTCTCTGTGGTTTTGGAGCCTGTCCTGGAATTAGCTCTTGTAAACCAGGCTGGTCTCGAACTCACAGAGATCCGCCTGCCTCTGCCTCCCAAGTGCTGGGATTAAAGGCGTGCACCACCACCGCCAGGCCACCTGAGCAGTATTTTAACAGCAAAGCTTCTAACTCGCAAATTTCTAGATGGACATCAAACCTCTTGGATTACCACTTCTAATGCTGGAGGCAGAAACCTATATTCACAGACATTCTTAATTAATGCGAGGCCCAGCAATCTAAAGAACACTGGATTGATCTCGGCTCCATCAAACACACCTGACAACTGCATCCTGCGGGCCTGACAGATGGCTGACCACCTGACCCCCACATAGTGCAAGGAAAGACTCCCTCAAAGTGTCCTCCGGCCTTCACTGGCACACCGTAACATGTGTGCATCCACACATACAGAAAATAAAGAAAACGCTGAACTTTAAATTATATGTCGCTGTAACAAGATCAGCTGGAAACCTGAAGTAACTTTTCCGCACGCAGAAAGTTTCATTAATTCCGATGTCTCACTGACTGCTTTGGGGCATTGTGCAAACAGAATACGAATCATGTCGTACTGATGTACTAGGGGGTAGGGGGAGCAAAGAGGTCACAAAAAAAAATGATCTGAACCCCAAAGTTACAGGCATCCTGGTTATAAAGTGAGCCGGTAAAGCACGTCTCCCGGGACCGGAAGCGCAGGTACTGAGCGGTGGGACGAGCACCCAGACTTCCTGAAACCTGTTTCTAGTCACCTGTTGGACAACCAGGGGTCCGGCAGTCAAGTCTTCCCCACGAAAAGAGAGAAGCCGCACTCCAAGTCAGGACCGAGCAACCAGCCCCGCGCCCCGCCTCCGCCTGCAGCAGCTCCGCTCGGGACCGCCAGGCGAGCACGTGGCGCACGCCCCTCCCCGCAGCCCGGTCTGCGCGCGCAGCCTGGCTCTAGCACGCCCGGGACCGCGGACCCCGCCACTAGACCCGCGGTCCACGCTGTCCTGTCCCCAGCCCGCCAGCCGGGCAGGGCTCTCCGGAGCCGCACCTCTCACCCCGACCCCAGACACCAGGGCACGGGCCTACCGGGGCACCTCACTCACCCCGCACGGCCTGTTGCGCGTCGCTGCGCGCTGTCAGGACCACGGCATGGAAGGGCGGGGCGGCGTGGGCACGTCCAAGGCGTGCTCCCGCTCTGGGCCCCGCCCCCGAGTAGTGGCCCCGCCCCTGCCGACGCCTACAGGGCTTCCTCTGCCTGGTGCACCACCTTAGGCCTGAAAGGTGGCATCTATGAACTTAAAAATCAGTGGATGTGAACTTCCTTTTTATGGTTGATACTTCCGAATCTGAATTTAGGGGGAAATCTAAAAATTTGGAGAGTTTTCTTTACATGCACAGAAACATGCTGTCCTTGCTTGGTCCAAAAAAGATCCAAACTGTTTTTCATTACTGATGGCTTTAATATTTATACAATTATTACTACCCTAACAATTTTGGTACCAACCATATTATTTAAACGTCTTATATTTCACTCCAGTTTTTTTTTTCGAGACAGGGTTTCTCTGTAGCTTTGGAGCCTGTCCTGGAACTCCCTTTGTAGACCAGGCTTCATTCTAATTTTTAAAAAGAATTTTATTGACTTTTTTCATGCAATGTTTTTTGAGCACATTCATTCCCCTCTCCCAACTCCTGCCAGATTCTCCCCACCTCCCTACTTACCCAATTCATGTTCTTTCTCTTTTTGATATAGATAGGTGGATAGATAGATAGATGATAGATAGATAGATGATTAGATAGATAGATAGATAGATAGATAGATAGATAGATAGATAGATAGATAGATGATTAGATAGATAGATGATAGATAGACAAAAAAGCACCCACAAAAAGCATTTTTTTTTTTTTGCTATCCAGCTATTCCTGAGTATGAGGCCTTCCCTAGAGCGTGGCGAATACATAGTATCCGAAAGATGCTGTTTCCTTGTGATCATCCACCTCTGGCTCTTAAAGCTTCTGCCTCCTCCTTTTCATGGATCATTGAACCTTGAGGGGAAGGTTTCATAAGAGGTGGGGTTTTTTTTTTTATTTTTTTTTCTGACTGCCCAGTTTTTTAATATAAGGAAACTGAGAAAGAGTGAGTTCAAGTAACTAGCTTTAAAGAATACAACTGTTGTCTAACAGAACTGGAACATGAATCAGAGGCCCACTGGTTGTCTCTCGTTGAAGCGGGGAAGGTTTACCAAATTGTTAATGATTGACTATCTTATAAACAACAGAAACCTACTTGTTTCAAAGCCAGGGACTTCAGATATCAACACATTCTGCATTTCAGTGTGTCTGGAATGGGTTCACCTACCCAAATTTGATAAATGAGCCCTTTGGTGAGCATCCTCACAGGCTGGAAAGGCAACACAGCTCTTTGGGATACACACACACATATACATACACAAACATATATAAATATATACACATTCAAATATATATGTGTATATGCATATATATGCATGAATACATATACATTTATATGTAAGTTGAGTGTGTATATATTAATATGTGTATGTATATACATATATATGTGCATGAGTCAACTATTTGTGGGAGCTCCACCCACAAGATCTGACCTCATCCCAAAGGCAGTGCTACTGGCATTGGTGACTTGATTTCACCGGCTACATCTGGGGTAGACATAGATATTCAGACACAGAACTGCCTCTCCTTACTTTCTTTAGGCTTCAGTTTCTGCAGCTATGGTGGTGCTTCATTTTCTCCTACCTAAGAAAGCTGCTGTGAGACCCCAGTAACACAAAGTAAGCCCAAGAGTCTCAAAACTCCAAGGGGCTAGGCACCTGAGAAGAATTTGACAAATCCCAAATACCATCTCAAAAATATCTCCAGGGGATGAATTAAATACAATTGGCTCTATGAGGAAACTCATCAAGCAAGACAAATTTAGGTAGCCACAGCACCTTGTGATAATCCTTGGGTTTAGTAACTTCAGAAAAGTCAAATTTGCTTAAGAATGGCCGAGTCCAAGGTCTTCAAAGATTCTGCATGTGATAGATCTCCCGAAATTCAAAATATTTAATTTGATAAATATATACTATCACTGACTAGAAAAATTTACATATTCATGTAATTGTGTAAAACTACAGGGAATAGGAAATGTGCTTAGTTCATTTTGAGAATACCAATATTAAGTATTTATTACTTGTGCTTCTAGGACTGAGTTAGCCTTCCTATTTTCCTTATTGCTTATAGTACAGCTTCTTTTGCAGTCTGATTTAGACTACATAATACTTTCTTATTAAATGCTGCAGGCTTCCCTTCCCCATAAGCTATAAACAGTAGATGAAAATATGACTGTTCTCTTTACGTGAGATGTTTTGTTACTTATCATTTTATCCATAAGCCTTGAGATAGACTTATTTCTAGCTCTTATGTAAAATGGGATGCACTCCCTCATAGATACTTTAGGGTCATCTTTGGGGACACTTGTAGAGAAGTAAATACGGTTGTATAGAAGATGCTTTCTAGCAGTGTACAGACGGACAGAGCCCAGCATCAGCATGGTAGATTGATTTTTCTGCTTTTCTCTTTAAAATGATCGTGAATAGGGCCTGGAGAGATGGCTCACTGGGTGAGAACACTTACTGCTCTTGCAGAGGACTCAAGTCCAGTTTCCAGCACCCATGATGGTTCATACCACTTCTGTCTCCAGTTCCTGGGTATCTAATGTGTTCTTCTGGCTTCCAAGGGCTCCTGCATGCAGATGGTGTGCATACCTATACTAAGGCACACACATATACATAAAATAAAGAATAAGTCTTTTAAAAATCATGAACTAAATGTGACCAACTGCTCAAAGTGATCGTACTCAGAAACTGACAGTTTATAAAGTCATCGCTCAAACTTCCAACAAGATGAAGAACAAACTTCTGAATATAAACTGCTTCTGAATTTAGAAAAAGGACTCTAAGAGAGAAAATTATACAATGCTATTTATTCTTTAAAAGTTACATAAATTCTAGAGAATAACTGAAGAGTATACCAAAAGAGGATCTTTACTTGAAAGTTTAGTTAAAACTGCACACTGGAGACACTTAGCATTTTCCAGGCCCCATTTTTAAAGGCTTGTCATGAAGATTACTAATAAACACAAAATCCTATGGGGAAGAACCGCATGTGAGGGAAAAGACAGCAAGAGACTAAGTTATTGGCAAAACCCACCACTGACTCACAGGGAGAATGACGGATTTAACCTTAGGAATCCCATTTTTTAAATATCAATCAGTCAGCTTCCCTAGAGTTGATAAGCAAACAGCGCCCATCGCCCGTGGCATGCCAGGAATAAAGTACTCTTCCCCTGAGATGTACCCCACAGCAGGGTTTCCTGATCTTGGTCCTCTTGGCACGCAGGTTAGTTTAGTAAGTTTTTGTGTGGGATGCTGTGCTACCCTTTGTGCAGACTGATCAGAATCCTTGGCATCTAGCACTAGATGCAAAGTTCTGAAACCCCAATTGTGAAAACCCAATAATTCCTATGCATTAGAGAATTTCTTCTGGCAGTAGCCCACCCCATCTTTTAGATTGATACTATAAAAAAGTTACCTTCTCCAGAAGTCCCCAATAGTGCCCTGGAAGGTTAAATACAAGAATCCAAAGAGGTCTTATGATGATTATACACATTCAAGCTACACAAAGGGAAGACTGGAAATTTAAGGGAATTTTGAGATGTAGATAATTTGGGGGAGTCGCGGGTTATGATCCAGAAAGGATATTAAAATAGCATGTCTTCTCCATCCATAAACCAAGTAACAATCAATCAAAAGCCTACACAGAGACTAACACTCTAACACAGACTACCAGGGACAGGTATATAATCTGTGGGACCCCCAAACCAACTGAAAATGCAAGAAGTTTTTTAAAAACTGCCACTAAAAGTATTAAGATATAAAAGTAGTCTTTTCTTTTGCAGTATCTCTCTTTGCTACCATGAATGCTTGTTTGCTTTTACTGTTAAATGTTGTACTGGCTTGGAGGGTAAGTGCATAAGTTTACTTGTCCTTTAGGCCATTCATTGCCTTTCTAGTGTTTAGACGTGTGTGAATCTCTGTGACCACCTAGGCTAGCTGAGTGTCAATCCCTATGAGGCAAGAAGGAAGTCTAATTGAACTCTACAGTGTTGGTACAAGCTGCTAGAATCTAACACCAGGCAGTTTATTTTAGGCATATTTAATGTACAGCACAATTTGGAAAAAGATTCCCAGTGATGATTAACTTAATCCCATGTACACAATAGAGCTTGACTACATAAGGCATAAAACTACATTGAAACTCTTTAATGTGTGACCTCAACTGGACGGTGGTGGCACACACTCTTAATCCCAGCACTCAGGAGGCAGAGACAGGCAGATCTAAATCACATTCAACCATTAGAACTCATTCTCAAGGAAAGGCCCAGCTCTCCACAGATTTAGCGAGTCAGAGCCCAGCATCCCACCCCCCACACCCCCACCCCCCCCACCCCCCCCACCCCGCAGCCTGGCTCTGGGTTCAGAACACGGGAAAGAAACACAACCTGAAAACCGGACCAGAGCCAAGGGAAGAAACATTATGTCCCCAAACCTAGAGCCAGAGAAAAACTCCTGGACCCTGAAATTAGAACCAAAACAACACACTAAGTCCCTAGATTTAGGACATACCAAAGATAGTTTCTTGGCACCAAAGTTAGGGTTAAAATGGTAGAAAGAATCAGAGAAAGAAACACAGTTTGGCTCCAGAAACGGAGCCCTTTCTGCCCCTGACAGGAAACCAACCAATCCCTGAGCAGACAACCAACCAATCAAAGCATCAGACTGTTACTGGCAGCTGGTGTTTCACCTCAGGCCTGGAAATTGAAAGCCTGGAATTCCTCCTCAGGCTACTAGGGGGAAGTCCTGAGACTTGGAATGCCTCAAGCCTGCCCTGGGACTGTCCTCCACTGTTCCTGGGACTGCTGTTTACGTTGGTGTCACTGCGGCTGCTGCTGCAGTTGTTGCTGTCGTAGCTGCCGCTGCCAATGCCACTTTAGGCAGAGAGGGGGACCTGAGTTAACTTGTGAATAAAGACTCTTGGACTCGTGGTGGTGATTCAGGTTCCAGAATGTGGGCGTAATACTCACCAAACATTCTCTTTTTTATTTTCCTGATCTCTGAGTTCCAAATATATTTTAAAATTATGCTCATTTCTCATTGATCCAGTATTTAATATAAATATGACCTCAGACAGAGGCACAATTCAATTAACAAAATATAGTTTAAATTATTTTGGGATAGTGTGATTCTCCTAAAAATTTATTTGATGTGTGGTTTTGTGGTTGTAGCATCCCTTTGAAGTGTGACATGCTGAGAAATGCCTGAATTAATGTTCTCTGACGGAGTAAGAAAAGCAGTGAGTGGGGATGGACACTTTTCCTTTTCTTTGGATGCCTTGTCTTGTTGACGTAGCTAGTCTGGAAAATGATGGAGCTATATGTTTCTTTTAAAGGACACAGTCTTGTATATCAAACTTGGATCACAGTGGAAATGAGGCATTAATGTCATTTTAGATTCACCTACTTTTATTGCTCAAGGTAAGGAGTGTTCAACTGGGCCAGATACTGCTTGGATGGCTAGACACTGGAAACTGGATAGTCCATGGGATAGGGGGGCCTTGCCTAGTCATCATCTGAGAGGCTTTTTCCGGCCGTAACTGGGAGTGGACGAAGAGACCCACAACCAGACACTACGTGGATAGAGAGTCTAAATCAGATGTTTCCAATTAGTACCTACTCAGAGTTCAGGGAATCCCTTGGAAGCAGGAGATAGGAAGACTGCAGGTGTCAGAGGGGATGGGGGACACCAGGAAAATAGGCCACTGAATCAACTAAGCAGGGCACATATGGGCACACAAAAACCAGAGGGGCAAGCAAGGGGCCTGAATGAGTCTGCACCAGATCCTTACTTGTGGCTGTTAACCTGGTGTTTTTGTGGGACTCTTAACAGTGGGATAGGATTTGTCTCTGACTCTTTTTTTTCAATACATTTTTATGATTATTTGAGAATTTCATGTAATGCACCCTGATCATATTCACTTCCCTGTCTTCCCAGGTCCACCCTCCCCTACCCCTTGTGACTCCCTCCAGAGAAAAAAAGAAGAAAAAAATACCAAGTCCAGTTTGTATTGGCCATATTCTCACTGGAACATGGTCACACTCCCAGTGGCCAGCTCCCCACTCCCACCCCTGCCAAAGCTGTCAATTGTGCAGAGCTTTTCTTCAGGATCTCAATCACAATTTTAAAGAGCTCTCTTCAATGGCTTCCAGTTTGTCACAAAAGCCCTCTATATCTCTCATTGGCAAATGTGTGTCTGCAGTCATCAATACTACTGCAAAAGAAGCTTCCTTGCCCTTTACAGTCATTGGCAGCACAGATCATGAACTTTGACCTGACTTCCAGCAGTACAGACCATAGACACCATCTTGGCCAACGACATCAACATGGCCTCTGGTGGCAACACAGCCCGTGGACAGCAACATGACTTCAGGTTGCTTGTCTTTCACTCTTTTGCCTGCTCTTGGGACTCTTTTCCTCCTGCTATGTTGCCGTATCCAGCTTAGATCTGAGGGCTCTTGCATTGCCTTATTATATCTTGTTTGGTCATACTTAGTTGTTGTCCATTAGAGGCCAGCTCTTTTCTGATGGGATACAAATGGGGAGTATATCTGGGAAAAAGGGGAGTAAGAGGAGCTGGGAGGAGTGGGGGAAGGGAAAATTGTGGTTGGGATGTGAGAGAAGAATCTATTTTTAATTAAAAAATAAAAAGTAAAAGAAAAACACTGAAACTGAAACTTAACTTTTATGGTAATAAAACATGGAGAACTCCATATAATTAGACTAAAAAAGAAAAAGATGCTGTTAAAAGAAAAGTTCTAATATAATTAAAGCATTAAATGTCTAGCTCTTGGTAGATGTATTTTTTATCAATTGTTATCCATTTTTTTAAATAGTGAAGCTATATTTTTCTAATTATAACAAGAACCATAATTCTATGTTCAAATATACCCTTTCATAGATTTCCTTGTGTAGTCTTTACAAACCTGCCCATTTCTATATTTAGGCAGGGTTTACAAGCTGACTGGCTTTAAAAAAAAAATCTTACAAAGCAGCTTATGTTCTGAAATCCTCCCGTTTTATCCAGGCTTATCCCTCAGTGAACACTCCTGTGCAGTCTGTTCAGGTTGTGATCAGTAAATGAAGTCAAAATTGAAATGAGGTAACTATTATACGCTCTCTGTTGCATATATCTTTTCCAGATAACCATGCTTTCATTCTTTCTGATACAAGATCCTACCAAGAAACTTTGCCTCTCCCTTGAAGAAATGAAGCCACCGGGAACAGTTCTGTTTCACAAATGGTGGATTTGATGAGAAGCATACCGACTAACATCCTTGCCACTCATTCTGAATGGTCTGATAATTCCCTGGTGCAGTAACCTGATTTTATTTCTAAGTGTTAGACATTTATTACTGGAAGATATACTGCCTGTGTTTCTAGGTATTAGCAAAAGTTACATTTCACTGGCCAACAGTTGTGCATTAATGGCCCTCGAGAGAATATAGAGAATATGTGGCATGTGATAGAGGCCCATTCTTCTAGCCTCGATTGCAAGTGTGTCCAGTGACGCATCTGACTTAGAACAGTGGAATGAATATGCTCAGGGGAAGTGAGTGCTGCAATTCAAAGAATGTAAAAAACAGACGTCTCTGAAGAGTCAGATAACTGGATGAAGGGAAGAGTGGGGCTGTTTCTATCTCTAAATTATTGTTTTTTAAATCACACATAGAATTTGCCAAATCATAAATATAACCCAACTATTACTATAGTAGTTAATAGTTATAGATCTTCAATCACCTAGGATATTAATTTCCAAAATATAACCCTATAAAATTATCCCTATTAAATCAAGTTTAATAGCCATTAAAACATAATTAAAAGGATAAATTATCATATATTTACAATAAATGAATAAAGTCTAAAATAAATATTAGCTCACTTTTGGATAGTATTCTAGAAAAAATACAATCTTTGAGATGTTTTGAAAGACTTGGAAAATTGTATTTTTCTATTTCCAAATAATTAAGACTATAAAATTAAGTTCCTCAGAATTAGTTTGTATAACAGAAAAGCCATAATATAGAAAGAATTCTTTTAGTCCTTCATACCCAGGAGGAAGGGGTAATTTTCTGAAGCTTATGTGACTCCTAAGAGGCAAAAGCAATGTTACTGTCAGTTATGCAAAATATTATTTGTTTCTTCAACTGGCAATAAATAATTCAAACCATTTTGTTTGATAGTGTGCGAAAATAAAAGGCAATACAATAAACTGTTTTATTTAATTTATTCTCTTAATTCATTTCAATGATCAAAATAAGGAGAAATTTTCTGATATCCTGCCAAGGGATTTGCTCTAAATTGTGCCTTTCAAATAAAATACCCAACTCTGAGCCGTGTATACTGCCAATCAGAAAAATGAATGCAGATCATGGGAAGGTTTTCTGAGAAACAACATTTATGTAATGCCCTCTTGACCTGGTTTACTTGTAGCCACGCAAATCACTGTAGGATGCATTCATTTCCCTCCATTTCTTTACTTGGTGTGATGTCTACACAATCTTCAGTTGTTTAAAGCTTAGAGACTCTTCACGCATGCCCTTTTCCTTCTGCAGACATCCCCCTCTCAGGACAGTTTTCCTTACTCCATGCTCACAAGCACTAAATTAGTTTTTCAACTAGTTTGACATTCTTTCATGGCTGTGAGTTCAGGGGAGGAAGAAGAGGTCATTTCTTCTTCTCTTTATGGTTCATAACAGTTAATAACGTGCCTGCTACGTGTAGGCTGCCAATGAACATTTTATGACTAGAACTCAGACAAACACTGTGGTGTCTGGGTAAGAATGTCTCTCAAAGGCTCACATATTTGAACATTTGGTGCCAAGTTGGTGGCACTATTTGGGGGAAATTTAGCAAGTGTGGCATTGTTGTAGGAATTACATCACCAGCACGCACCAGGGACAGGCTTTGAGAGTTTAAGAATCTGAGCCATTTCCCATTCATTCTGCTTGTGGTTTGAAGATGTAAGCTCTCATCTGGCTCCTGCTACCATGCCTGCTGCTAGCTGTCATGTTTCTCTGCCATCATGGGCTCTGGAACTGGAAGACCAAATAAACTCTTTCTTCTAAAAGTTGCTTTGGTCATTATGTTATATCACAGCTACAGAAAACTTACTAATAAAAACACAAATGAAATTATGATACCCATAACTTATTTACAAACACTAAATATTGTTACTGATGACTGAAGGTGAATATAATATTATGAATAAAGACTTAATGAAACACATATTTTTTTCATTTTGGACTCAATAATATACAAAACATAATACATAGAAAATGTGACTACAGATGAAAGAAGGGAGCTGTTCACAGGACTCTTAGTTGTGTGTGGTAGAAACCACTTGAAGATGGAAGTTCTCCCTTAGGACAATGTCATCTGTCACTTGGCAGAGACTAAGATATCAGTTATCCTTGAATAAATGCCACCGTCCGGCTTTATTCCCTAATTGAAAAATCATATTCATGAAAAGAGAAGATAAGAATAAAATAGTTACCAAGTATTTACTCCTGATGGAAAGTTGCCTCCATAATACACATGCTTGTGGTGCTTTATTTATAGAGCCAAAATTTCCCAAGACTTTGGAGCATTGCACTAACCATGATCAACCAAAATTTACATCTTCTTTAGGCCAAGAGACATGACTGGCTCTGTCCCAGTTTAACTGTCTAGGTCATATCCAGGAGGTAAATAACACCATCTGACTCTAATAGAAGTTTACAGTAAAAATTCCTCTTCAGACTGCAGATGGTAGAACACTTATTTAGCATGTGCAAGGTCTAATTACTGCAAAGAGAAAAAAGTCAATAAACAAAAATGTCCTCCTCATAAATATATACCCCAGTAAAACAAATTAAATATAATATAAACAATGGGAAACACAATTCTAGAATAGGTATCAATGGCATGGTTGTTTTCTATGATGATTCTACCAACATTTCCTCCCACAGGTTTTCTCTTTAACTGAGATGAATCTGTGCAGGCGCTTCCTGTGAACTTTGTTCTCATGGAGTCCTCTTCTGAGTGCTGAGAGAATGAAGTCTGGTCCACATCAGTCTCACTGTCATGGTAGCAGCCATCGAAAGCCATGGCTTGAACTGCATCAATATTGTACATTCCAGAAATCTGTGAGAAAGACTTTTCTTCTGTTAGTCGCAAAAGTGATGCTATGGACAGGAACTACAGGAAATGTAAGTCAGACACCAAATAGTTTTCATAAACATTAAGCTTGTCCTGTTTATTATTTTAAAAAAAAGAATTCTAGGTTTGCTTCTGTCATTTGACTTTAAAAAATGATTTAATAATAAGTGGAAAACATCGCCTTGCAAATCCTGATGTAGCAAGGAGGTTCATATTTAATTCCACGGGATATTTAGGCACCACATGATTAAGTGCTATACAAGTCTAATACCAATAATTCCTAATACACTCCTGAATTGATACTCAGTTGTCCCAGATGCTTGCACTCCTCCTCTTTGTTCTGATCAGCATGAACAGTCTGCCATGGCTTTGTGAGTTGAGGGTGACTGTGATTTATTACATCACCAATATAGGCTCCTTGGATTTGCTTTCCAATTCCATTTTCCTCTTTATAGAGTACATAATAATACACAGATCCATGTCTTTTGTTTTAATTTTTGGTCTCAAACCAGAAGAACACTAACTGCCTACTTACACTTGAGTTGGGGTTAAAATAGTGAAAGGGTTTTACTTGTTTTTAAAAATGAAACGAGCCAGGCCTTCTCATTTTTGCCTAAAACCACTTCTAACACCGCTAACAAAGCACAGTAATGAACAAATAAGGAGAGGCTATTCTAGATGAAATTACTTAGAATTTAAATTGGAGGCTGCAGAGTCAACTCTATCAAAATGCATATTTGGTTCATTGCAATTTAAAACTATAATAGTTTACAGAATCAAAAAGACACAGAGACTTCTGTGCATTCAGTTAACTAACTAGTGGGAATCTACACTGTTGAATTACATTACCCGTTTTTGCTTTAATAATTGTAAAAGCATACATTAAAAATCTATATTCTATGGCCAAGATCAACAACACTGATGACAATTGATGCTGGAGAGGTTGTGGGGTAAGGGAACACTCCTGCATTGCTGGCGGGAGTGCAAACTGGTACAGCTCCTTTGGATGTCAGTGTGGCAATTCCTCAGAAAATTAGGAAAGAACCTGCCTTAAGATCCAGCAATACTACTTTTGGGGATATATCCAGATCTCCAAAGCTAAACCTCTACACTTCCAAATATAGACACACACACACACACACACACACACACACACACACACACACACGGAAAGAGGGAAGGAAGCTGGGAATAACAGAAATAGGAAAGGCACACTAATCCCTGTAAAAAGAGTTCAAATATTGACACTTGGGTCAACATTCCTGAAATGAATTACATGACCTCCCTTCTGGTGCTTATAATTCCTCAGAATTGGGTCTCTTACAGGAACTCAGACATGCAACAGGCCCAAACAGGAAAATCCATTTCTGTGCACATCTTAATGTGCATGGGGGAGTGGGCTGATGTAGGATATCCTTCTGTACATGTGGTGCTTTTATTGGTTGATGAATAAAGCTGTTTTGGCCAATGTTTTAGCAGAGTAAAGCCAGGCGGGAAATTCAAACACAGATATATAGAGAGAGTTGGCAGAGTCAAGAAGACGCCATGTAGCTGCCAAAAGAGATGGTCACCAGAATTTTACCGGATAAACCACAGCCTCATGGCAATACACAGAACAATAGAAAAGGGTTATTTTAAGATATAAGAGCTAGTCAATAAGAAGACTAAGCTATTGGCTAAGGAGTGTTGTAATAAAAAAAAGGAAAAAAATCTATATTCTACTAAATTTTTAAAAATCTAGAAGAAGAAAGGAATTGGATATACTCATGGAATATGGATATCATGGTAATGGCTTTCTACTAAAGACAATCTACAGATTCAACATAATTCAATGCAAGTTTCAGGTCCATTTTTCATAGATTTAGGGAAAAGAACAATCAAACAGGTAAAAACACCCCCAAACAAAATGAATATTGTAGGAAATAACACATCTGATTTCACGTTATAGTACAGAGTCATAATAATAAAAATACCACAGTAGTGGAATCAAAGTAAACTCAAAGCTAAGTGAGATAGAATGGAGAACCCAAATATAACTCCCTAATTACAGCTGCCTTGTCATTGATGAAGTCATCAAGGAAAAATATATTGAAGAAAAGACAGCATCTTTAACAAATAGTACTGGTAAACTTGGGTATTAGCATTCAAAAGAATGAAACTCTCTCAACCTACACAAAACTTAATTCCAATGGATCAAGAACCTAAACACAAGGATTAATATACTGAAAATGCTGAAGGAAAAAAGGTAATGAGTTTCTAAATAGCACTCTGATGGTACAGGGTGCATCTGCAAAGAGGATCTCATGAAATTTAGGTCTTCCTTACAGCAAAGGAAACTGTCTGTGGATAAAAAGGTAGCCTACAAAATGAGAGGAAATCGTTGCCATCTATACATCCAACAGAGGGTTCCTGTTAAGAATATACAATGAAATAAAAACAAAGCAAGACTCCTCCCCCGAAAACACTAAATGTTATTTATTTAAATAATCTAATTAAAAATGGTTGCAGAAGTAAAGAGACTTATCAACAGAAGAAACAGATATGGTGAGGAGTCACTTTAAAAAGTGTCCAGCATCCTTAACCATGAGAAAAATGTTATTAGGCAATGTCAAAATATGATGAGTCATGGACTCAAAAGCTAATCCTGATTGCCCTTTAGTTCTGTGAGCTTGGATGCACTTACTTTACCCCTGCAAAATGAAGGTGAGAAAACATTGACCTTTCAGAGATACTATGGAAATCAAATTCCATAAAATATTTTAGGTGTTGGCATAATTCTAATATAAAGTGAACACTTAATACATTCTAGCTATCACCACCAACAACCCTTTCTTCTAGTGGGCAGAGTCAGTGGACCAATGTACACTGAGAACGACTCTTCATGCACAAAAGCCCCTGGTGAAAATAAGTGAGAATGCTGAGGAAAAAGCCAGCCTGGAGCAGTGATTAATGTTCTACCTTATACTTTCCCAATATTGCTCAATCCTGCCAAGGCATTTGGATTTAATGCAAGAGTTTTAAGAACTGTAAGCGGAAGTTTATTAAGGAAGTTTGTCTTTGTGCTTGGGATGTTTATTATAATTGTCATTTTGATAGAATCTATAATTTCTTGCTTTGCCAGATGGGCCTCTGGGCCAGTAGGTGATTAACTTAAGTGTATTGTTTGAGGTGGGAAGCCCCTCCTACTGTGGGTGGTACTTTTCCCTGGCTAGGACCCTAAACTATTTAAGTCCAGTGGGTTTCAACCTTTCTAATGCTGTGACCTTTTAATACAGTTCCTCAGGTTGTGGTAACTCCAACCATAAAATTTATTTTTCTTGCTACTTTGTAACTGTAACTTTGCTACTCTTATGAATCATAATGTAAACATCTGTGTTTTTCAATGGTCTTAGATGATCCCCACGAAAAGGTTGTTTAACCCCATGGGTCATACTCCACAGGTTGAGAACCATTGAAATAAGTGAAGAAAGGGGCGAGAGTTTGCATGAATTGTTCGCTGTTTCTGGATGGTGGATGCAACATGCAATAGGACCTGCTGCTCTTGCTGCCTTGACTTCCTCACCATGATGGTCAAGGCCCTTGAACTGTGAGTCAGAGTAAGTCTTCTTTTTGGACATTGTTTGCATTAAGGTATTTTATCACAGCACAAAAAGAAAACAAGCCAGCCCCATTTTGAAAGGAGCTGACCCTCAAGGCAAAGCCGTACCTTTCTTCTCCTGTTGAGTTGCTTCCACTCTTCCACTGTGGTGAGGTAATTCACTGCTGCGTACTCAATGACCGAAAGAAACACAAAGAGGGAGCTGACCCACATGTACACGTCCACTGCCTTGATGTAGGACACCTGGGGCATGGAGGCGTTCACACCAGTGACGATTGTGGACATGGTGAGCACTGTGGTGATTCCTGCAGTTCAAGAAGAATGAGTGAGAAACTCAGTGAAACCGCCATTCATTTACCGGATCATCAATGCAAGTCCCTTGGAAACAAAATCAATCTGGTGTCCCAGAGCTGGAGACAACCTCTGCATGCTAGTTTTGGACACCTAAAGGGTCTCACTGGATTTTTTCTTTCTGCCTGTGTGTCTTGCTGTTTCCTACAGAGGCTCTGCCTTTCATCTAAACACACACAACCCAACCTGTTTGGAGCCTGTCCCTTAATGAGAAACTTCTGATCATCCCAGAAAGATAAAAATGTGCCAGCTTAAAGCATTGTTCTTGGAAAGACACGACAAGGTCATTTTCAGGAACTTTCTCTAAATATTTAATAACTGTCACTCTTAAGAAGTTGTCTTTATGTCTACGATTACTCTGTCACGGAGCAAAGGGAGCTCAGTCTTTTTTTTTTTTTTTTTTTGGTTGATTTTCAGTACTACTACTGCTTCTCCACATTTTTCTCTCACCAAAAACGCAAAAAAAAAAAAAAACCCAAAAAACAAAAAACCAAAGCCATCATTATTTTCTTTGGACTCCCATAGAGGAAATGACATTTCAACTGAAACTCAGAGTGAGTGCTTGTGTGCTACAGAGGAGCCTGTGTCTGAGCAGCTGGTCATTACCCTTCTTCCTCGCCTCCCCTCTGCTATCTCTGTGTCCTTCTCTTCCTTCCCCTTTTCTAGAATCTAGAAGCCTCCTGCTTCCTTCCATTTCTTTTTTCCCTTCTCTGTTTTCTTTCTTTTGTCTCTTAAATGAGCACTCTTGGTGAATAGATTTGAGTTCTGAAAGACAAATGAAGGAAGAAGTGACTCAGCTTTTAGGAAAACACTAGTCACAGGAGCTGTTAGATTTCCACCCTAATCTCTCAGAAGAATAGTGCTAGTTTTGTCTGGAGAGAAGGTGCAATGTTGTACATCTCTGAAGTGCACACTGGCTGCAGTGGTTTTTATTTGTTAGCTTTGCACGAGGGGGTACAAACGAAATCCTTGTGAGTTTAGGAATTGTGGAGCCCCCAGCAGCAGGAAGAGTACTGTTATTTACTCTTGCCTGAGAGACACTTTCACCAAGAGACTTCTGTTCTCTCTCCAGGATTGCTTGAGGTGCTCCAAGGGAGCCCTATGCCAAACACAATGGCAACTCTGTAGAGCCACTCAATTTCAAATGAAGTTTAATTTGTATAACAAAGCACATTACAGCTTTGTAGTTTAACAGTTATGATGGAAAAAATCCAGAATTTCAAATGAAGTTTTAGTTTGCATAACAAAGCATATTACAGCTTTGTAGTCTGACAGTTATGATGGGAAAAATCCAGAATCTCATCTTGACACTTGAACTTCTAAACTCTCTTTTCTAGCTCTTAACATTAAGCAAAGGGACTGTCTCATTCAATTTCAGGTTTCCATGCAACAACAGTAAAATAAACAAACAAACACAACACCAAACAAAGACAACAAGGAACAGTCTGCATGCAGCTATGCGTTGTCTCCATGCTTTGGATTCAAAACACACTTGTTACGTAAACATGGAGTCATGAATTTTTTATTAGTGCATCACATCGAACTGAAACCAAAACTATAGCTTAAAAGTTGTTTGCCTCAATCAGATAGTTACCTGTCATGCACTTTGGTAAATGTTGACCATAGATTACAAAAATGAAATAATTGCCGAGAATAGCTGAGTGATTGGTCCAAAGTTTGTCAGAAGCAGGATTCTGATCTCTCTCTGTCAGTGTTAAGCCTGTAGTTTTTTTTTTTTTTATTTTATACCTACTGCCTCTTGTTTTAGACCTGAAAGGGAATATCTTTTGTTTATGAGACAATAAATCAGTTTCCATATGTGGCAGATCTCTAAGAGAAGATCCTACAAAGTCTGGGGGAATTTGTCAAAGGGCACGAAGAGGGTACTCTGTACTTTCAATGGGCTAGAAGTCTTAATCCCTTTAAAATGTTCTTCTAGGAATAAAGGGAATCTTGAGCTCACACTCTTCTACAGTAACTTCCATCAGTAGTTCAAAAAATGTAAACGTCTTCTCTTCATTTTATAAGATATGGAGCATAGAACGTCATTGTTTTTCAATAGACAGTAATTTGGATTTAGTGGATAAAATAAAGGTTTAGAAAAGTTACAAGTGTACATGAGTTATGAGCATACACTGGGATCATTGACTATTTGGATTAATAAAAATGAACCACAGTGTCTACATTTTCCAGGGAGGAATTAACTATCAATCATTTTCTTTAAAAGGATGCCTAGCCCAACTAATTTACCACTTCTTTATTTAAATAGCCAGCAGTCCTGATTTTCATTGCATAAAATCAGCAATAATAATAATGATAAAATTAATGAGAGTGTGGGGAGGAAGAATTGTTGGATGGGGGAGTAAATGATAAGATAACTGCATAAACTCTTCAAGCAATACAAGTGGACGTTGGGACTATTAGGGCTACATTAAACATACTTATTATGCCTTGAACCATCCCATGGAAATACATTAATCTTGATAAGTGGTTTTCCTTGCAGATCCATTAAAGTTAACATCCCAGTAAAGGAGTTTTGAATCACATGAACTTGCCATTTATTCAAGGAAAGGTCATATCTTACATTAGAAAATTATATTCCCACCTACTGATATCAGTATGCATAGTTAGAAAAGTGTTATGAGAAAACATTTCGTCAGGCCATTTGACTCAGCCCTCCTGAACCCTTGCAGTTTCACCATATTAACTTTTAAGCACATGCGTGTGTAAATTAAGGACCGTCTGGGGAGAATTCTTCCTGCCTGTGTTTCATTGACTGGCACGGTGGAGCAGCAGTTCATTACCCATGATGACGGCAGTAGGCACACAGACATCACTTGTTGAACTTCTGACTTTGTTCATCCCCTCAGTGGATGTACTATAAATAGTTTTCCTGAGGGAGGGGTGGTCTTCATTTGCCTTCATGTGAGTAAGAACATTTTTCCTATGCTCATAGGCAGAATGAAAATAGGAAGCATATAAGAGAAAAATATGGACTGGATATTGCAGCACCACTCAGTGGCCAGAAACGACAGTTTCTGCTCATAGGGGCTACCAGAGTCCAGTGCTTGTCATTAGAGGTTTTGGTCATCCCTGTGATGGTTACATAAATTTCTCTTGCATGTGTGCACTTAGTTGAGCCATTTTGTATGATGGAATGTGAAGTTGATACAGTGCTTTTACAAATCAGAGTACAAAGGCTATTTTGAGGAAAACCCTCAGTGACAGGAGTCAAGGGCAGAACTAGACAATTACTTGATCACCAATTCACATATTATTTGTGGTACTGCTGATCAAACACGGGACTTCACACATGTTATAGGAAGCTCTCTACCATTTCCTATCCTCCTCTTTAGTGAAATACTATTTTTATGCAAAAGAACAAGGCAAATCAATCACCGTAATTTGAGTATTTGGCACTAATTTTCTTAAACCTGGGCTAATTGCTCTATCAAATCAAGTGAAAGAACAATGTCATTCATTGTTAACCATGTGACCCACACTTTCAGTCCTACCCTAGATAGCCACCAAACTTGTATATGTCATTGTGAACCTCCTACTTTTCAATTTCTATGAGAAATTAATGGTAATATCAATAGTTTTTCTGATGTTATACAATAAATTTCAGAAATATTTGTGATATCTGGAGTTTACTCAGTAAGCTAGTGCTTTTCAAGTAACTAAGACTGTGGGAAAAAGACCCTTCCACAGTACAGAATTGACCGGTGGTTTCATCAATCAGACCGTTTCAGATTCCACACTGCAACTAACATTTTAGAAACTATCGCTTACTGAACTATTTAATAAGGTCATACTTCTCATTATTTTCCATGAAAATTTATTGCAACAGTCTGAAGAAATCGATCAGATTATTTGTCTGAATATAACACCCCACACGCTGAACTACTAGAAAAAACTAGAGGGAAATACTTCAACACATTGGTACAGGTGATAAATTTTTAGATGACATTCCTGAGGCACAGGAAATAAGAGAAAATTAGACTAAATAAATTTAAGAAGTTCTTTACAGCAAAAGAAACAAACACAGTTACCAGACAACCTACATAATGGGAAAATATTTTTGCTAACTAGCCCATTAGCTTGGCAAAGAAATTATATCTAAATTATACAATATACATTAAAAACCTAACAACAAAATAAGTAATCCAATTGTATTGAGCAAGAAATCTGAGTATATACTTCTCAAAAGAAAAAATTCATTGCCGGCTGTTAGTGGTGCACGCCTTTGATCCCAGCACTTGGGAGGCAGAGGCAGATGGATCTCTGAGTTTTGAAGCCAGTCTAGTCCACAGCATGAGTTCCAGGACAGCCAGGGTTACACAGGGAAACTGTCTCAAACAACCCCAACACAACCCAAAAGAAGAAAATTTAATTTTCCAGCATGTTGAAAACATTTTCAAATTCTTTGTACACACTAGAAATGCAAGTGCAACTATAATTAGTGATCATCTTACCCCAATTAAAATGGGCAACAAAGACATACACACACACACACACACACACACACACACACACACACACACACACACACACACACAAGTTTATGAAGCATGGTATGGAAGGTCCTCAAAAGAGTAAAACAGATTTACCATATGATCTAGCTACCCCCTTCTTGATATATGTCAGAAAAAAGAGTACCAGCATATCAGTGAGATAACTGCACAGCTGTGTTAATTGCTGCATTGTTCAAAACAGTTAAGACCTACAATGCTTAGCCTGTGAGCTTGTCATCAGATACATGGGATGAGAGCTCCATTTATCTGTAGGTATAAGGATAAGTATTAGAATTTAGGTAGGGATTATACTGGTTGAAGATTCTTTTTGCAAGCAATGGAAGTCATTACAGTAACCACAACTGGTCAACTGACCAACCTCAACTGATGCATCTAAAATATAACCCTTACCCCTAAGGCACAGGAAACATCTTAGAAACGAGGACAGAAAAATTCTAAGAGTAAGAGAGGTAGGATATCTGTTGGTAGATGTTTTCTGTATAAGACAGGAAATCTATGCCCACAAAATCTGAACAATATGGCTACTGAAACAGGAACAATGCCTCCAGTTCACTTGACAGCATGGATGGGGAAATCTCATAAGACCCTACCCTAAGGTGAAAAACTGCAGGCAGTCAATGGCCCTCCATTGAGATGAGTTCCCTAAGTGACTATCCAGTATCAAGTGTCAGTCCTAAAAACATATGAGCAACACTTGATGTCCTGAATAGGTTTCTATGTGTATGTATCTATGTATGTGTACATATGTATCTATGTGTGTGTACATGTAGCAATACCAATTAAAAGAAAAATGACTGCAATAGAGATAATCAATACAAGTAGAAGGAGACTTTGGTGTCAGAGGAAGAGAAACAGTGGGAGCTTGAGTAGGATATGGTAATAGGGGATTAAAGATGAACAAAATATATTATATACACAATAAAAATGTCACAATGGAGCCCATTAGCTGTTACAATTAACAAATGCTAATAAAAATAATAAAAATAAAAGCATATATGGATAAAAATTATATACAAAATGAAATACTATTAAGTTATAAAAGTGGTAGTCCATAGTTTGTAGCAGGTGAGCAGAACTGGAGGATACTATGTTAAACGAAGTAAGTCAGAACAGAGAGACAAGTATATTTCCTCAATTCAGAAGCTATTTCAAAAGTTACCAGAATGCATATGTGTTACGGGAGGTCCAAACTGGTGTGACATTGTTTATGACTTACGTCTTCACATATGCTTTATTATTATTAGAGGGTATAAAAGGTGAGGGGATGAGGAGATAGAGAGATACAAGTAGTGAGTGTTCAGACACAAGTAGAGTGGGGTCTACTGTTCTCTAGCACGTGTAGGGATTACAGTTTATAAGAGCTTATGACTAACTAGGCGTTCAAAGGCACCAAACAACAACTAATGAGGAGGAGGTGGAAATGTTAATTACCTAATGTGATCAATACACATTATAGCCATGTTTTGAAATACCACACTGTGCCTTCCAGGAACTGAGCATCACTGCACTGAGAAAGGGAAGAAAATAAAGGCAGAACTTGAAGGTAGTACGAAGCAAAAGCCTGGGAACACAGCCCTGTTATGGGACAGTGATTATTTTTGTAGTAAAAGTGGGAGAGGGGTTACTCTGATTTGGTTGCTAATTTACATAAATCACAAATTTTTCCTGCCTCTCAGGAATAAATCCAGAGACAAGATGGAAGTTCAGAGAGGCTTGACTTAGAATTTTTGCATTCATACTTCCCTTCAGCCTCCTAGCTCTTAGAGCTGCCATTATCACCATATAAGTACAGAGCAGTCAGCTTGAGAGATATGATTAGAAGACATGGGAATATACATTTAGAGTGATGAATGTCTTTCCCCGTCGCTCTTGCAGGCTGGAATATGCTCTCAGACTCTCGTTTGGTCTATGCTTGCCCCTGCTGTACTGGGGTCAGGACACAGATGTCCTGATATGAAGGCACAGTCCAAATAATTTAATTACTCATTTAGATTATATTTTCCTTGATATTAATATTAATAATTTGTGTCTTCAAATGATCTTTTGAAGTATGAATAAAATTTCTGAACATTAACTTCTAAAAGGATTTTCTAGGATGAATTCTATTATAGTTCCGATGATTGTGAAACACTTAAAATCTCTCAAGATAGAAGTTTACAGGTTAAAAAATGCACAAAATTAGGGGAAACCAGAAATTGTCCTAAACCAGACAAGAAGGCAAGTGGCATTAACTCCTGGATTTTTATTAACGTGTTTTCCAAGTGCTTAGCTTAGCACATCCCACTTAGGACTCAATGACCACCAAGTGGTTCTGAAATGGTTCCCATAAATCAAGGTGTGTAGCAGTGGCATCGGACATGCTAGATGGATTAGCTAATCATCCTGTGTGGTCACTCAATGAGGCAGGTGCCATGTTTCCTCTGAAAGTCTACTGTCGTTGAATCTCATTCTGACCTTTGAGTTAAGTTCTAATTTCTCATGGGCACCCATGTTCCCAAATTAAGCACGCCCTGTCCTGAGATTTATGAAGACAGCAACAGCACAGTGTGAATTGCTTTAAGGCTTCTTCCTTCTATGCTGCAAAAGGATTGTCTTGCAAAGCCAAATAAACTTGGGTAAGGTACGGTGGGGGGGGGCGTTCTTTA
Source organism: Microtus pennsylvanicus (assembly GCF_037038515.1). Taxonomy (NCBI): domain Eukaryota; kingdom Metazoa; phylum Chordata; class Mammalia; order Rodentia; family Cricetidae; genus Microtus; species Microtus pennsylvanicus. The sequence goes on along the minus strand of NC_134579.1, from coordinate 522,023 downwards.
GTGGCACAAGAATTTATTTTAAGTGAGCTCGCGTTTTGCTTCATAACCCCACCCTGTTTTATTACTATCCATCGCTCAGCTGCTGATCAGTCAGCAAGCAGCACGTTTGTCCTCAAACACTCAGTTGCCAAAGAGCCCAATTACAATTTGTCCTTGGAGCCAACTAAAGGTAAACACTTTCACCTGAACACACACAAGCCCATCCTGACTAATCTACCACTATTTTTACTTCTCCCTGCAGCATCTTCTTTATGCACCTCCTTGCCCTTCCGTCTACATTATAATTTTAAAACAAATGGAAAGCTTTATTTACCCAGGGACACTCTTGCAGGAACAGCTCGCCGGTCAATCCAGAATGAAACCCATGACAGCATCACCATCAGCATGGCTGGGAAATAGGTCTGCAGTACAAAGAAGAAAACATGCCTCCGCAGCACAAAGTTGATGAAAAGCCTATAGTACCAACCTAGGAGAAAGAAACAGTTACCCCTAGACAGGCTTCCAGGAGACACCGTGCTTAGCTACACTCCATGTTTTTCAGAAGGCAAGCTCTCAGCCGTCATTGAATGTGACATACCCATCTCTGTTTCCTCAGCACCGGCTGGCACCTGGGCTTCCATTCTAACACTGTAAGATAGCCTGAACGACAGCCAGATTAATTATTCCCTCCAAAAATAAGTTTACCTTCTATATTCAAGCTTGGGAGAGGGGTGAACGGTAATTACATTTGTGTGTGGTCTTTGAAGACCCTTTTACACACTTATGTTGTGCAGACGCAATGGGAGTAACGAAAGCATCGTAAGAGAAAAGACTCTGTGGTCCAGCTACAAGTGGAAAGTAAGTTTCTATCTACAACTCCCTCCAACTCCAGTTTTGACAATGGGAGCCTATTTTCTTATATAGCTATTTTAGGATGGTGGTTATAGTTGGTAGTTGTGATGATAGGAATAAGGAAAATATTTACAATCATTTTCATGAAGCTAAAATATTTAAACAGGAGGGCACGACATTTAAAATGGTGGATACCATGGGGCAGAGCAGTTACTTACTCATGAACTGAAATCAATTTCTAGGGCCATTTTTTTCTGAAGCTTAGGAACTATATAGATCTGGATGCAACTATTAATTTGATATAAGAGCACAGTTTTCAAAATTCTGTGCTCCGCTGGGCGGTGGTGGCACACGCCTTTAATCCCAGCACTCGGGAGGCAGAGGCAGGCGGATCTCTGTGAGTTCAAGGCCAGTGTGGTCTACAGGAGCTAGTTCAGGGATAGGAACCAAAGCTACAGAGAAACCCTGTCTCGAAAAACCAAAATGCTGTGCTCTTGCATTTTTCTACTCTTAGAACCCACTTTATTCCTTGTCATTAAAATGTGCATGTTTTAACAGAATCAGAACTACAAAGTATAGAAATCAAATTGAAACTTTTCCCAATCTCTACCCACTACTCTGAATTTTAAAACAGTCTGGCACATACAAATATACCGACATGTGTATAAATCATTTCTTCCGTAACAGATATGGGTTTTTGTTAAAGACTCTTCTATTAGTTACTTTTAAAATAAGAGCAAGCTCACATCATGCTATACAAAGCATTTGAAACGAATGCTATCTTAGTCCATCTTTTTCACAGAAACTAACGTTCTATTTCTTGAAAGTGTAATTAAACCGAAATGTTAAGGCTTCATAGTTCATTTAAAAAATACGTAAAAGCATCTTTGTGAACAGATTTCCAGCGATGTTTTGTCTGAATTTTGACAGACTCTAAAACCTGAAGAGAGGAGGATAAAAATTCCCTAGAGTTGATCCTGCCTTGGTGCCAGCTCAGATAGCAGTGAATGGGAAGTCTTAGAGGGAGAGTAGGGACTGGAAGAGGAATAGTTAAATTTCTACCAAATATTTACATGGATACTACGCTTCAAAATTGTAGGAAATGCAATTACTGTCATTATAAGTACATTGTATTGATTGGTACAAAGATACCACCCTTAGATTTTGGTGTTTCCCATATATCACATTATGATAACATTAAAAAGAAAGATTATGGATGCAATTTATCATGTGTCAAGTTATTTTATTACAGAAGTAATACAGAAAAATTAAAACTCAGTTATATCATTTTCACCATATATATTAGTTTATTTAAATGCTGACTTAATTGAACTGAGGACTAAAAACATTAACTTCCTGACACTGCATTTGAAAAAGGAGCAAGAGAAGCAGAAAACTGAATCACAGCAGCTTGTATGCATGAGGTGTTCCTAGTATTCCAAGGACTCTTAAACTTTTGAAATTCTTTTTGAATTATCCACCATGTATTCATTTATTCAACAATTTGATTGCAAGAATCTTCTAAGTGCCAGGGATATATCAGTGATCAAGGAACACAAATGTGTGTTATTTGCATATCAGAAAATGCAACCAACAAGATTAAAATTAATAGCAATGCTCATTGAATGTCAGAGAATGCAAGCCAACAGGGTAAAACAGACATTTCTTCCCCATCTAAATAGCTAAAGACACATTGGTCCCAGGGATGCAATTAGCTTCTTTGAGATTTAAATTTTGGCTGTTCTCTTAAGACACAGACTTTTAGATAGATAATTGTAGGGGTGTGACAGATAACTCAGAGTCTGCTCCTCAAACTCCAAGACTGTGCAGGTGAGAAGGATTCTAGCCAGGGCAGCTGCAAGAACACCTTGTAGCCTGAACACTGCTCCTTTGAACCACAAATGATACTTTCTCTGGTTAAAATGATAGAGTACTTGTCACTAGCAAGATGGTGGAAAATGGTTGTGGGGGTGGGATATTGTGGAGGAGGTCAGAAAGAGGCTGCTCCTAACTTTAATTAACAGCCAGGTCAGTTTTAAAAACTCCTGGGATAAATGCTACCAAATCAGAAAACTGCCAAACATGGTGAAGAGTATATACTGTACTGATTCTAAACAGATTTTTTTTTCTCTTTAGGACAACAGCTCATCTTGTTAACTCAGTTGTGTTAGGTGATTTTATTTTTTGAGCATCTACCATATGCTAGGCATATTCTAGGATCTGGGAAGAAATGGTTAGCAAGGCAGATAGTTTCTGACCTCTTTCCAAAGATGGACCTAGGCAATAGACAATGAAGCATCTACTTCAGTTGGAAGTATGTGCTGTGAAGACAGGAAATAGTGAGGAAAGAGGTCTAGCTTTGAAGGGCTAAATAGGATATCACCATTTGAGAAGATAATTTGCAAAGTTATGACTAAGGCAGGTAATTATGAGATAGAGAGGCAGGGCCAGAGCAAAACCAGACAGAAGAAATGAGATGAAAGTGTCTGGGAGCAAGTGAGGGGGAGGTAGAAGACACTATGATATAGGGACACGGGTTGGTGAGAGTCAGAGCAGCATGCAGGATGGAGATCATGTTGAGAAGCTTGCCCTTGGTTCTAAGTGCAATGGAAAAACCCCAAAGGGTTTTGTTCTGGAAAGGGTTTTAAGCTGTGATTTCCATGTTGCAAAGACCATTCTGTAAGTTCTACTAAGCATAGAGTGGAGGGACCAAGAGCAGAATAAAGGCTTCTTGTTGGAAAGGTTTGCGTGGGGGTTGGAGGAATCAGTAGGTATGCCACAGAATTGTCTGCACACAGAAGGCTGTACCTGTGCTGCTATAGAAAGCCAATCCACTGGATGCGCTGAACTCCTCAATGAAGAACTGAGAAAGGGAAATGTGTTCTTCAGTGTTTACGGACTTGTTGCCATGTTTCCAATACAACATTAGGTCCTCTTCATTGTAGGCATCTAAAACAACACAGACGGTTCATGTCTTAGCAGTTAGGTGAGGTCTGTTTTCAACAGTTCTGAATCCCCAGTTCCTGGTTCAGAGGTGTCCATGTGCTATGTATTGAAAGACACTTTCCAAGGGACTGAACAAACCCACAGTTAAGAAAGGAAACAAAGACAAACAAACACCAACCCCACAACCATCTCTAAAAGACTGTTAAGTCAGAGGCATTTCTCCCTCTGTGATGTTTACAGTTCTCCAGTGTGCCTGTCTGCATGCATTCTTATATAAAATTAAGCTCAACCTCAGTGTAAGGCCAGGGCATTGCCATGCAGGGGCTGAGTCTATGCCTTTATGTTTCTTTAATGGACTTCTCTTAGATGAAATTCTCAAATAAGCCTTACGAATTTATTTTTGTAACATAAAATGTTTGTAATAGACATGTACAAAGGAGCAGAGGTGTACAGAGTATCCATCGACAGACATAGTTTCAGTCATAAGATTGAAAAACTGTGATCAACTTTTAAGCTGCCTTATCAAAAGTAAATGTTGGGTAACAGCTATTGGCATGGAGCTAAACCAGACGCCTCTTAATGGAGTCTGTGCCCTAAGCTGGGTTGCTCTGGGAAGCTCATACGCATTTAGTAGAGGATCTGTACTTGTCTAGCTATAGGATTCCCACATGTAGAAGGTCAGTGTTGAGGGTGGAAAGCTGCATGCTCTAAAGGAGCTGCCTTTTTATCGCTATTGTGAAAACCACAGACTATTTAATGACCAAAGCATTTACCCCTGAATCTCCTCATTTGAAAGATGACCTGTCATCATCATTAGAAAAAGAGAGGTGGCGTAACACTGAAAAGTAACACAATCTAACTAGAAATTATGATAAGATGGAAAAAGGTGATATGATGCTTAAATGATTGCGGAGCATATGCTTATTTCTGGTGATGGTGTACGGTGTGCTCTGATGATGATGCAGGCATGTTTCAGCAGGCAGAAAGACTTACAGCTTTCTAGTTCAAGAGAGCAGTTCTGAGTGTCCAGAGGAAACCTGCTGAAGTCCATAAGACACATGGCCGAAACCGTTATCCTGTAAACGGAGTAAGGAAGAGAACTGTGATCATTTACCCATATGGCCCAACTAGCATGCAGCAATGACACTTCTTAGTGTTTGCTTGCTTTGGGTGCCTTTCAGGGATAATGAGAAACAGGCCTGACTATCGTCTGTCCAAATAACAAGGAAGCAAGCGCATAGGGGTAGGGATTGCTCAAGACAGAGATTGATGAGTGAATTCTTACACTTGTCCTGATCTCACCATTTTTCCTGCTTAGCTCCTTCTGCATTTTCTGGCTCTGATGACTATTTTTTTTTTCAGAAAAACACTTCAAAGTCAGATGCTTTCAGTGGATTTAAACACATTCTGCTCTCTAGAAGATGCAAAATTGAGTAGTCTCCAGTAAAAAAGAGTTGAGGTGGTGAAACCACAAATTTATAGATAAAGGTTTCCTTTACAAAGCACTAGGAAATTTTCCTTGTAGTTCTGAGGCACAGCCAGGAGCGTGTTTAGTGATAGATCCATATGCATAATACATAATTCACAATTTATTAAGGCAAAGACTTGCATATTGATGAGGCTTATTTTTTTCCATAAAATTTTATATTCTCCTGGATTTTCCTGGCTCCAGGCAGAGGCTGCCGTCCTGTGATCTTGCCTCAGAGTGAGAGCTGCGGTAGCCACAATAGCAGATTAGAGGTTCATAAAAGGCCCCCGAGCTAGTCTGCAAAAACAAAGACAACAGATGCTCCTGCCAGTGGTGCCCCTGAATTAATCAGAAGAGCAGAACCATTTTATCTTCTGTGATCTGAATTTTATTGTCAATAGTCAGAACAGAAAATTAATAACAGAAATGTGTGGATTTCTTTCTGTGCAAAATGTATACTTAGTCTGCTATGTTCCTAGTACGTTCAAAGAATTATTTTCTGAGGTCTTTGTACCACTTGCTCCATAGTATAAACGAAGAAATGAATGACTGAAGAGGGTTTTGGCTAGATGGCTCAGAACACAACCTGGTACCAGGTACCAGGAGATCTGGATCTGTGCTTGGACTGCTTCTTTTGTTGGACCAAAGAGCTATGCTTTCAACAATTTTAAGTCCTCTTGAGTATGGGCACCTCTAAGACCGCCTCCAGAGCTAAGCTTCTGCAGAAAGACTCTAAGAATCAGTAAAGCTATTATTATGCTCATGGGTCACCTGAATGACATATACTGCACTTTACTACAATGAGGATTAAAACAGTAACCAGAAAAGGCAAGAAGGCCAAGTCTAGGAGAAATCACAAGTTTCCAGTTGTCCTTCCTGGAAAATGTGACATCTGCCAGTGGTAGTAATAAGGGAGGCGGGGCTGCGTCCCCGGCACCCAGGCTGCCTGGCTAGCTTATGCCCGAAATAACAACACACAAACTGTATTCATTTAATCACTGCTTGGCCCATTTCTATCTAGCATCTTCTAGGCTAATTCTCACATATTAATTTAGCCCATTTCTAATCATCTGTGTAGCGCCCCTAGGTGCGCTTACCGGGAAGATTCTAGCCTATGTCCATCCTGGGTTGGAGCTTCATCGTGTGCGTCTGCCTGGGAGCTGGGAGCATGGCGTCTCTCTGAGGCGTCTGCTCCCGAGAGGAGAGCTGTCGAGTCTGAGCTCACTTCCTCTTCCTCCCAGCGTTCTGTTCTGTTTACTCCTCCCACCTATCTTCTAACCAATGAGGCCAAGCAGTTTCTTTTTATTTAACCAATGACCTTCCTCCATCAGCCAGTAGTGATACACAAGGCATCATGCACAGAACACTGGGGACCAGGAAAGCTCACACAGGCCTTGGTGAGGAAAACCTTAAATGAAAGTTGACCAGCTAGATGAGTGATCTTAGTTCCATCCTTTCCAGATGTGAGAATGATACTGTGGCACAAGGAACCCACCACAACCACCATGAGCATATACTCCCAGGTATGGCTTATGGACTCCAGATGAACAGAAACGTTCTTCATAGGCAAGATAGTCCAAGAGATTAAAGTTGATTTTGCCATGTAGGCAAGAGCCAAACAGACATTAGAATACGCAAAGTAAACAGGATCCCCAGAGTTAATCTATTACTGTTCATCTTCTCACCAAAGCAACTTTAAAACAGCTGATTCTTTGGTCAGGTTCTGTTTTTTCAATTCTTTTCAATTCATTTTCAATACTTTTGACAGTAGTATTTATGAGTCCTATAGAAAACAGTACTGGGAATGCTGGAGAGATAGCTCAGTAGTTAAGAGCACTGACTGCTTTCCCAGAGGACCAGGGTTCAAATCCCAGCACCCATATGGCAGCTAACAAATCTAATGCTTTCACGTAGACATAAAGTTAGACAAAACACCAATGAACATTTCTATAAAAGAAAGAAAACCATACTGTTCATTAATTGCATTAATAGCTCTTTAAAAATGGCTGATGATAGTTACTTTGTGAATGATACTTATGGTGAGCAAACATAATTTCTTATTGCTGCTATAACAGCTTATCACAGCATAAATGTATTGTTTCAGAGTTCTGCAGCCCAGAGGTCTGATTAAACTCTCTGGTGCAGAATTATTCTTGTAACACTCTTCAGGGGAAAATCCACTCACACTGATTGACATCAGCTGTCTTTGAATTGGTAACTCATTGTCAACTCGTCTTTTGTGTGTATCTGATTTCCTCTCCTTTTTCTTTTATAAAGATTCTTATGCTGCATGTAAAGCCACAACAGAAAGTATAGGACCATTTTCCTACATAGAGATCATTAATTTAGGGCTGGATGTTGTGGCACACACCTTTAATTCCAGGACTCGGTAGACAGAATTAGGCAGATCTCTGAGTAGAGGACAGTCCTCGGCACTCAGAAATCCAGAACAGCTAAGGCTACACAGAGAAACCATACATCTAAAAACAAACAAACAAGCAAGCTAGCACATCATTAGCCTAGCGCATTTGCAAGGATCCTTTCCCCCCATAAAGAACATCTCACACAGTTTGCAAGAATAAAGACCCCAGTTTTAAAAACATACTATAGACCCTGTTTCAGATTTTCAGAGTGTTAAAAAAGCTGAGTTGCTTGGACATACATATTTTTTCTAGAATTTCTATTATAAACTGTTCCACATACACAGAACTTATTTAGCTAAAATAAAATATGGATGATTAAAGAGGAAATGCCTATAATAGCACAGTGCTGGAATACATGTTTTAACTAAAACTAACAAGGAAAAACAAGCGAGAAAATTTATGTTAACTTGTATTGTGATTATGCATTCATATTACAAATGAAGGAGCTAACTGAATAAAGTATTTTGCCAATTTAAGATTCTAAATTAGTTGGTGGAATACAGGGATAGGAAGGAATTGGTTAATAGAAATAGGCTCATATACCTAAACAATTGTGTGTCAGATTTTTAAGGATTTCCAGAATTCAGCTCCACTCTATCTGTCTAATCAATATGTAGCCAGAGTGGAAATATACAGAATAGAAAGAAATTCTGTAAAGTTTTGCATAACAGGAGCATGGAAAATTACATAATCTGGGTGTGTCCCAATCTTCAGCGTCATGAACCTGACAGCAGTTCTGGTAGTTTAGTGTGGCGTGAGACTCAGCAGGTCTGGTTAGAAGGCCCTGGTCAAAGGGTGCCAAAGGTCATCGGAGCCCTCATACCTGAGACTGAAGAGGACATTTCCATCCGGGTGTACACGCAGCATGATGTTCTCCACGGTTGTGTCATGGATGAAGGATCTTTTAGAGTGGACAAAGAAGATATCAGGCACCCAAATCTTTTGAATCAGTCTGTGATCGAAGGTCATGCTTTTGTTTGTAGTGCTAGCGAAGGCGAGTCTCTCATCCTTCCAGTAGTGCCTGAGATAAAATGTCATCGTAAAGTCCTGGGCACAGAGAAAGGGGCCAGTGTGAACCAGTGCTTTCATCACCACTTCAGCCTTATGAACTCCCTGAGAGCCATGGTGTTCGTGGTTGTAAGTTATCATTTGCCCTGAAATCTCAGAGAGATGTCAGAAGAAGCCAGTCCCTTTCTTTTTCCTCACAACCCTCTTCCACTCCCATCTCTGACTTCTTCCCATCCCATTCCTCCTTCTCTCTCTTCTTCCTTCCTTTTTCTTCCACTTCCTACTTCTTTTTTAACAGAAAATTTACAGTCTAGATCTAAACCCAGGATCCTGTTGCTTTGGCCTCCTGGGTGCTGAGACTATAGCATATTTAAGAAAAATCTATGGAAGTATTCCCTTTTAAATTTGTTTTTTTATGTTCATTACTTTGTGTTATTTTTTAAAAGCAGATCTCCCAAATTTAATACACTATAGTCCCACAAGAACGCGAACACAGAAATGTGTTTATTAGTGGAAAGCCAGTAGTTGGAAATTCAAGGCTATAGATGGTAATACATTTGATGATAGAAAGGTTACTGTGAAACGGTGGCTTGTACAAGAATCTCATCTGAAGCTTGTTGAGATGCACACTCCCAAGAAGCAAGTTATCAGCACTCCCAGTTCAGTGTGGCGCAGGGATCTGAACTGGCATCGTGTACACCAGCTGTAAGAATATGGCAACGAGCCGTAGAAATCTAAGTTAGCATCCAGTTCTGCACAGCTCAAGGGGCTGAACTGGTATCACGCATGCCAGCTGTAAGAATATAAGGATGAGGAATAAAATCCTATTGATGTGGGAGTGTCATATATCAATCTGTTGATTTCATTGGTTAAGCAATAAAGAAACTGCTTGGCCCTCATAGGTTAAAACATAGGTGGGAGGAGTAAACAGAACAGAATGCTGGGAGGAAGAGGAAGTGAGCTCAGACTCGACAGCTCTCCTCTGCTCCTCTCTCCTGGGCAGACGCATAGCTCTGCTCTCTGAGACACACGCAATGAAGCTCCGACCCAGGATGGACGTAGGCTAGAATCTTCCCGGTAAGACTGATGCTACACAGATTATTAGAGATGGGTTCATCGGGATATCAGAATTAGCCAGTAAGGGCTAAAGCTAATGGGCCAAGCAGTGTTTAAATGAATACAGTTTATGTGTTGTTATTTCGGGGCATAAGCTAGCCAGGTGGCCGGGGTGCTGGGGATGAAGCCCCGCTGCTCCTATTACTACATCCTATACTAACATTACAGGAAAAAAAAAACAGAAAAAGATTTAAGAATTCATTTAGTTAAATCTGAATTTAGCATTCAGATGTCACAGTTAATATTTTGGTTGGTTGAAAAGAAAGTCCTATCATCTGTGTCATTGGGTCTGGATATTAATAATGTGTTTTACTTTTCTTGATTACATTTTACTTTTCACAATTATTTACTTATCTTTCACAACCCAAATGCACATTTTCTTGCCCTGATGTGTATAACATGACGTTGGCATTCAGTATACAAACAGAAGATAAGTCTCAGTTGATTGCAAATAAGTTACCAATTGTTTATCCAGCTACATTGTTTTTCTTAGGTTCCAAAAATGTCCACTGAGTGACTACTGAGAATTAACGGTGACTCTTAGGTATGCGTGACTGTGGCTTAGAGTGAAGGATAGTAAACAGAACCATTTCTTCAACAACGTGATACTATTTCCCAGGGAATTGTGTGGGTTCCTGGGGGGACTGGCTTAAGAGGCATATACTTGGAATGATATGCTCAGTGTGATCTGGGGGTCATTGGTCAAACACTGACCTTATGAAGTCAGATAGCTTACACTGGTGCCTGCCTTGGAGGCATTAGTATTACTTAGCCAACACTATCTTGAGCACCAAACTGAAGTTTGCTGAGTGGAGAGAAAGACAGAGTTTAAAAGGAGCTCATAATGAGGCTAAAAGGATGGGATGATAATGTATATAATACTAAAAAGGCTAACCTTTCACACAAAGTGAGGTACAATAGGTGGAGGTCACTCATAATTATAAAGTATTTTCTAGTTGGCCAAGATGAAACCAGCTTATGTTTATCTGATACTGAGCAGCAAAGTAAACCTAATTTAGGGGAGAAAGCCTATACCTAGTTTGGGGGTTTGTAGAGAAGACGCAGATGTTAAGTATAGGCTAGATCACTATGAATGACTTAAATATAATTTAAATCCCATTTTAGAATTTCAATAGACAACAAGAAGTATTAATAAGAGCTGCCTTCGGGTCAGGAAGTATGGATATCCAAGCCATTGTTTTAGGAGGTCCTTGCCACTATCATTTGGGAATATGATATGAAGTGCTGGGAAAATGAACGATGTTTAGCTTAAGGCCTTTGTGAACTAAATAGATATTGGTAAGAAAATTTTAAGATCAGATTGGGACCCAGAAGATTTTGTTTAGATGCACCTGGAATTTTTGTTAGATGCATCTGGAATTTTCATACCTCCTGAAGTTTTTATTCAGTTAGGAGGAAGAATAACTATAAAAGATATATGTTTAAATAAGCAGCTGAAAGAGTTATATGACTCAGGAACTTATATTCTTTAGTTCCCTTAAGAGAGTCTTGCAGTCAGGCAGTGGTGGGGCATACCTTTAATCTCAGCACTCAGAAGGCAGAGGCAGGCAGATCTCTGTGAGTTTGACGCCAGCCTGGTCAACAGGCTCCAAAGCTACACAGAGAAACCCTGTCTCCAAACAGAAAGTCTAGCTTTGCTTTCTTCCTTACTTTCTCTCTCATACTTTATTCTTAATTGTGGTATTTGCATATTTAGTCATATGTAAAATCTAAATTCAAAGTTATTTCTACAAAAATAAGGATACGTAATACAGATTATATATCAAAAATATATATTTTATTTTAAATATCTATAAGCAACTTTTGAAAATTTCATTAGCTCATACATGTGAAAGCTTCAAATAAAGAGAAAGAATTATAAGGATTCATGAATGTAGAATCCCTTGTAGATATTAACAGTTTTCTTCAGCTGGAAACAAAATTAAAATGCAAATACTTCAATTTTCCCCTGTTAATGGAGGAAGCAGCCCTTGACTTTATTGAAGGACAATATCACACATGTGGAAGAACCATATGTGGACATTCAAATAGTTGATCTCATCCTGGCTGTGAGTAGAATGTTGGTTACTAGAGTCTGAGAGGAATAGGGAGGTGGGAAAAGGTAGATAAACAGGAGCTAAGTTACAGCATGTCAGGAAAACCTCATGCAATATTATACAGGAAGACCCTGTGTGATATTATACAGGAAGTTTCAGTGTAATATTATACAGGAAGACCCTGTGTGATATTATACAGGAAGTTTCAGTGTGATATTATACAGGAAGTTCCAGTGTGGTATTATACAGAAGACTGACTGCAGGTGTGTGTTTTTCATCCTCAATATGCTGTGTATTTCAAAAAACAAGAAGAAAGTTGAGTACTTTTGCAGGAAAGTGTGAGAAGATAAGCCATGTTTTGATGGGAGTACTATGCCTTTTATACGTGTCTACCTCATAAATCACACAACTTTTGACATTTCAATTTAAAACACTTTTAACACCCCAGCACAAAAGTCCAGGCTATGATGTTTAATGTGGAAAAGGAAAGATGATTACTACCAGGCTAACAGTTACAATCTCAAATAACGCTAAGGACCAGCTGGGTAACTTTAATGAAAAGAGAGACTAAAGCTAGAGAGAAGCAGTGTAGTAGGAGGCCACCCAGAACCAAAATAACCACACAGAAACTGTATTAATTAAATCACTGCTTGGCCAATTAGCTCTAGCTTCTTATTGGCTAACTCTTACATATTAATTTAACCCATTTTAGTAATCTGTGTGTTACCAGGTAAAGTTCTGGCATCTGTCTCCAGCTGAGCTACATGGCTTCTCCCTGACTCTGCCCTTCTTCTCCCAACATTCAGTTGAGTTTTCCCTGCCAAGCTCTGTTCTACCCTATCAGGCCAAGCCAGTTTGTTTATTAACCAATAGCATTGGCAGCATACAGAGGGAAACCCCACATCAAAGCAGCACCTGGAGTCTAGGACCAACACACGGGCACCGGATCCATCTGAAGGCTTCATAGTCAAATCAATCAGGGGGCACTAAGATGCAAAGCACACCCAAAAAGACCCATAATCTTAACATTACTTGGTGCTGGGTACCTGCTAAGAGTATTTGTTATTTACATGCACACATAATCAAAACAAAGGAAACCCATGTAAAGAGGGCAGAAGAGACAACAAAAATGGGGGTGGGGGTTGCTACTCATCTAGCAGGGTTCCAGGGACAAACATGAGTGGTGCTTCCTGGGATTGAAGAAAAGACAAACACCAACTTGGTCAAGCAGAAATCTGGATTCTGTGGTCTGGGCTTTCTGCTGGAGAAGCCTGTGCATAAAGGACCCTCAATTTGTTTAGTATATAGACTTGAACAGACAGCAGGGTTGTTGCACACAGCTGAGCAAGGAAGCTGGTTATTACATACAGATGGACAAGCAGGCAGGGCTTATAATATACAGCTGGACCAAAGGGGCAGGTTTAGCTAATTTCTGTAGGAACTGTCTCTGTAGGGGAGCAATCTTCAGGCTGTAAATGATGGGGGAGGGATAAGGCTATGCTGGACTTTTCTACACATACTGTCAACATTTCAGAAGTGGACCTTTGCCATCACTCCTTGGATCTGAGGCTCTGCGTTTCTGTCAACAGAATAGTTACTTGGGATTTCCCTCATTCAGGGCTTCTTCTGGTTCCTACAGATGCTGACAGCCATTAGGGAAAACCAGGAAAGGACCACTGAAAATGTACCTTAGAATGGCCTGGATTTGGCATGCAAACATAAAGGAAAGGGTTCATCAAAGCTCGGACTAGATAAAATTAACATAAAATAAAGAGGTAAAACAAATCCATCTGAAATGAAAACCAAGTATGCAAGTACAGAAGCTGAGCCCGGCCTTAACTCTTGTTATAGTAAAATACCCTCCATGCTGAAAACCACTTAAATGAAAAACTACTTGGAAAGTTACCCAGAGAAAGAGAGTCTTTATACATTAAAAATAGGGAAAGTGAAATGGAAAAAGTATAGTCGAGGCCATTAAAGTATGAAAGTGGCTAAAAATGATGAAATTAAGTTAAAGTAGAGAAAAAGGTAGAAAAAGCAAGTAAAGTCGGGGAGAGGACTGGGAAAAGCTAAAAGGAGTACTGAGAATAAAAGGTAACTATCTTGTATTATTTTTTAAATTTCACATCTATGTGAAAATATCTACTTTATTATTTAATAGACATTCCAGTAATAGACATTCCATTAATCCTGATACTTCATTTTCTCTTGTTTTGAAGTTTTTATATGTGTATTTTCATGAAATTTTTTAAAAGTAGCTTTTAGATATTTTCTATTTATTTTTCATAATCTGTAGGGTCTTGATATTAGAGTTCACAGCATATAATTTCAGGTGAATGAATAGTAACATTTTACTGGAAGCATGAAATTTGAGAGTAGACATTTAAAAAAAATCTTTTTGGTATATGAGCTGTAACATATATAGTTATTTCTGTAGACATAAATTTTAAATTTATTTGTATCCAACAAGTTAGTTTTTTTCTTTTTTCTTTCTAATATATATATATGTATATAAAATAATTATATTATCTATTTTTTCATATATGACTACCAATAAAATAGTGATTTTTAAAATAAAAATGTTTTGTGAAAATATAAGTATTACACTGGAAAATAAAACATCAAACTCTTCTGTATTTCTATAATATACCATGGGATAAACAAAATTTTCTAAATTAAATATACTGATCATGAATCTTAAAATGCCCTGTTTCTGTTACTTAGAGATAAGCAGAATTAATATCAATAGAAACATCTGGAAATAATAAAACTTGGCATAGAAGTTTATCATTTTATGAACAAGGCCTTGGGGCTAAGATTTCATAGTTTGCAAACTGTATGGCTGTTTTCTAACACACTTGTTTCAACCTGTGACAGACATCAAATTTACTACAATGTGCTGCAGGAAGCCGTAAATGAGAAATCATGAGACAGAAACGGGAGGAGAGAATGAGGGTGTAGTCAGAGAGAGAAAGAAGGGAATGGAGGGAGAGCAACACAGCTCCACTGTGAGGCCAAGTAGGAAAGACTACTAACGTAAGTGCCAGATGTGGCGTATTCAAAAACCAAAACCCAATGACCTTAAAATTATCATTTTTCCTCTTTTCCGAAAAAGCTCAATATCCTATGGGAAAACTCACCATGTTGACCTCCGAAATGCTGTCTATGCTTTCAACCTGGACATCTATACCTACTGGCACTGGGGAACCTTCAGAAAGAAAAATGAATAATTTACTGAGAAATGCATTATAATCATTTTGGACATTTTCCAAAACTAAGAAACACCATTGTTCAACAATTGAAGGTGATTTATTTTATCCAATATTTTTATTCATCATTTTCCCATTTTCTATTGAATCATTTATCATATCCTCAAATATAATAACTAAGGCACATGCACGAATAAATGCTACTTCAATCACGATTGCTCACTTGCTTGGAAAATCCTAAGGATTTCTTTGTATAATATATTCTAGAACTGGCGTTGTCTGTTTTGTTATTCTGTGTTTCGGCTAGTAGGTTTGTAAAGAGGAACAATGTTTTGGAAACATATGTAAGAGCATGCCAGATTGTGCATTTTGTATAATAATGGAAGTTCAGTAAGTTTTATAGAGTCCTTGGCTCTGGAAATGTCAAACCCACTTCTCTCTTTCCCCCAGTGTCAGCCTTTCTCATTCATGAAGCAGTTGGTGGCCTAGAGATAGACAGATGCTCGAACTACATCAAGGATGTAGACTCAGACATATCTTCTTGTAGATCAGTAGCCACAGAGGGCACAGAGAAGAAGCAAACAGTCTAGGCACTTGTTGGATGAAATACACTCTGATAGAAACTGAAGCAATCTCAGACAGTGGACTTTAAACTCACTGGCAGCTGGGACTCCTGGAACAGGGCTCTTTTTTTGAGTCCAGAAATTGTAGAAAACAACCAAGAGAGTCCAAGCCAGACAGCCATTGTGGCTTTTTCTAGTTCCACTAAGAATGAATTTCAACATTCCCCTCCCACGCGCCCCAGGCGCTCTCTCTCTCTCTCTCTCCTCTCTGTATCTGTAGGAGAATTGCTGTTAATAACTTTATCATTAAATTTTGGGTATGAAATTTGATCTGCATTTATCTATGTTGACACAATTCACATGTTTACACATAATCTCTGCATGTATTTTCTTACCATAATAAAGTCATTCTTATTTAAATCGTATTGCCTCATCGAGTTAAAAGAACTTTCAACTATTAACAAATAAAGATTAATCCTGCACAGCTGAGTCCCAGCTATTTAATCCAGATGTTGGGATTTAGATGAATCCATCCTGAGACGCTTCCATACTTGACTCAAGAATGACTGAGCATGTTCTATGTGACACACATATGCACACAATTCAACAGCCTTCTAGATGCATAATACAGTATAAAACAAGTTAATTCCTTTCCTACTTTTCTGGGACCTCATTAATTCTTGATGCTGTCTTTAGTAACATCAAAATTTCTTTGTTTTTAATTATCATTTGTTACTTAGAAGAATCTCAGCTAGCCAGGCACTTGGCCTGTCATTCAAATATCTTTCTGTCTCACCACTTTTTAATGCCTTACTTGTGTCATAACCATCTTCTTCACATATTGGATCAGTTAGCTTGGATGACACTGATTCCATAAATAGTGTTGTTTACCACAGATTCTGACTCCGCATGAACGTGGGAACAGCTTGACATGATTCCTTCGTAGGTTTCAGTGCTGGTGATTTGAATTTGCCCTTTTTCTTGACTTTATAGTCAAAATAAAAATTTATGAAAACATCTCAGCCATTGCTCTACTTGGCACTTCATGGTGAATAAATCTTCCCATTAATTCTAATACTGTCAGGGGATGAGGTTTTTGATAGGTCTTGAAGGGGTGGCAGAATGTCCAGGATGAAGTGCAAACACAAGTTCATCACTATTATATATTATGCACTAAGATATAGTTCCAAAGGTTGGTTTCTTTCACTATAAAAATCTGCCCAGAGATACTCAAAGAGTACCAACCGCTACAGGTCATAAACAGTACAGTTTATAGGCTTAATTGGATCTTAATAAATTAACATTACTTGCTTAGTTATGCAAAAATGCAGCTAGAAGGGCACTATTCTTAACCAAACACTCAGGCATACTGGTTATCAAGACATTGTTTTAACACATACACATGTGCACAAGCACACACACACACACACACACACACACACACACACACACCCCTACAATGATTTTCCACCACTCATTTTCTGAAGAAACTAGAGAACAGCTTGGATTTAGGATCTTTTAAGGACAATTGGGTATTTGAGTCAATGGGTTCCATATCTGTGGTTCTATCAACTTCAGTTAAGATCCAATCTGTCTGTGAACTGAACATGTACTGCTTTTTCCTCATCATTATTTTCTGGACAAGCCTTATTAACAACAATTTACACAGCGTCTACATTGTACGAGACATTAGAAGTAAGCTAGAAACAATTGATAGATGATGGAAGAATTAAGATAGGGTATATTCAAGTGCTGTGCCTTTTCATACAAAGGACTTAAACATCTGCACATGTTGGTGTCTTTTTAGGAACAGTGGCAGACTGGAAAATAATCCCTTAGGATATGGAAAGATGGATTTCTCAGAAAATTAGAAAACAACCTTTCTCAAGACCTAGTGATACTACTTTTGGGTATAGACCCAAAGGACATGTGCTCAACTATGTTCATAGCAGGATTATTTGTCATAGCCAGAATCTGGAAACAACCTTTTGACCAAAGAATGGATAAGGAAAATGTGGTACATTTACACAATGGAGTACTACACAGGAGAAAAAATAATGACATCTTGAAATTTGTGGGCAAATGGATTGATCTAGAAAACATCATATTGAGTGAGGTAAGACAAATATAATATGTAATCACTCATAAGTGGCTTTTAGACATAAAGCAAAGTAAAATCAGCCTACAATTCACAATCCCAGAGAATCTAGACAACAAAGAGGACCCTAAGAGAGACATACATGGATCAAATCTATATAGGAAGTAGAAAAAGCCAAGATCTCCTAAGTAAATTGGGAGCATGGGGACCATGGGAGAGAGTAAAGGGGAGGGAGGGACGAAGGGAGGGGAGCGGAGAAAAATATATAGCTCAATAAAAACAATTTTAAAAAAGAAAAAAGATATGGAGAGATGAGTGCATATCCTGGTTGTTAGTGGCTATTTCTGAAATCTTGGGAACATTGCTATAATACTAGCTCTCAATGATATATTCACCCTACTGCTGGACATGCAATGGAATCTCGAGGCTTCTTTTACACTGAAGGTAATACATGGCTTGGTCATTTGAACTGAGTTCCCATTTATCTTCTATTTCCTCTCTCTTCCATTTCCATCTATACCGTTATATGGAGATGACCTCCTCAGATTTCACAATGTGTGCCTGTGGGATGCTCTCTGGCCTCATGCCTGTCTCCTTTGAACTCTTTGTCAAGGGCACCCAACTCCTGTGTAGAAGGAGTTCTGACACTTGAGGGCTGAATACGAGGGGCAAGGAATGTAAGGGCAAGACTGAGAGTTACAGAATATTGGTTACTCTTCATACCGCCAAACGTCATTCTTGTGCTATCAGGTAAAGAGAAGTATCAGACAAAGTGACAATTAAGTACAGGTGTTAAAATGCCAACATCTGCAGTCACATAAAACCAAAGTAGGGCTAAAGTTCTGTGTGCTTCTTTAACCTTTATACTTCTGTTTGTTCATCAGTAAAGAGAACAGATACGGAGCCCACCTTGCAGGGCTGTTGCGAGAATACATAAAGGAGCGCATACCACATCCAGCCCTTGAGCCCATTCAAATATTCTGCTACCTAACATCTATTCTCTGTTGGGTCAGCAATAGACTTAACATCTTAAATGATAGTACCGTTATAAGAACTTTGACCAAGTTCATAGATAAAATCAAGTAAAAGTTATCTAAATATTAACCCCTTTGACAATTAAATTCCAAGAATCACTAGGTAATAACACATCTGTAAACTTTTTAATGTATATATTTGGATTTTTTGGGGGGTAGACTAATTAGGGCTAAGTAGAAATTATGTATCCATCTCTGTAGTGTCATGTCATTACAATACACTCGACAATGTATCATTTCATATCCTTACCGACTCCACTAGGTAGGTACACAAGGCTTTCTAGCTCTAGGTGACCTCTGTATGAACTTATGCGGATAAATACAAACTCTTGTTTGAAATCTGAAGCAAGGTAGTGGTAGGAATGGGAACAAGTCCTTCTGGGCTGGAGAGATGGTTCAGTGGTTAAGAGCATTGCCTGCTCTTCCAAAGGTCCTGAGTACAATTCCTGGCAACCACATGGTGGCTCACAACCATCTGTAAAGAGGTCTGGTGCCCTCTTCTGGCCTGCAAACATGCACACAGACAGAATATTGTATACATAATAAATAAATAAATAAATAAATATAAAAATATTGAAAACAAACAAACAAAACAAGTTCTTCTGACTCTCAGGCCTGTTATGTGACATGTGGGGACCGCAAGAAGCTTTGATAATGTTAGCTTTTGTCTCAACTCAGCTGCCAGAATCGAGGTGGTGAACTGACTTTAGCGAAACAAAGAAATCATCATATGGAAGACTGAAACAAAAAGTCCTTAGTTATAGGAGACATAGTGGGCGGGAAAACATAAATAAAGAAAATGAGCTGCAATTTATAACCCGAGTTAAACAAAAAGCTCCCTAAATTTACATCCTCCTGTTTCCACATAATGAGTCAATTAATCTTCCAATGCTTTATAAAAGTGAAAAAAAAAACCACCCTGGTAGCAGCTGGTTTTAATGTTAAACCTAATTAGAAAAACACATTAAGGCAAGGGAAGTGCTGAAGTTACATTTAGCTGAGAAAAGAGAAGTATGTTCATGAGCTGTGGACAAGGAGAAGCGAGGATAGATAAATTAAAGCTTGCCTTTTGTATTCCACAGCCTGATTTCCCAAAAGAAAGCAGCCATTTGAGGACAGAGAAATGAGTCACCATATAAGGTACGGTTCTGGTCAAGCTAAGCAGATGATCGTTAAAGACTATTTCACAGAGCTAGTAGACAGACACTTCTGCCTGGACTCAGGGATTT
Organism: Microtus pennsylvanicus; assembly: GCF_037038515.1. Taxonomy (NCBI): domain Eukaryota; kingdom Metazoa; phylum Chordata; class Mammalia; order Rodentia; family Cricetidae; genus Microtus; species Microtus pennsylvanicus. The sequence goes on along the minus strand of NC_134579.1, from coordinate 502,041 downwards.
TTCCATCTTGAATGACTCAATAAGCCATTTGAACACCATTTAGCCCAGCCTATAATTGTCATAAAAATTCTTAATTGTGAGATGATCTGCCACCTGTCACTAAGTACCAGTCACATGTTTCAATTTCATATTTAATAATCTCATAAAATAGCCCCGGGAAAAACAATTTAAGGAGAGATGGACACTTGGCACTAATATGGACTTTGGTTTATTGATACAAATTTAAGGTCAATTGTGTTAGATGTATATTTCTACTCTTGTTTAAGATATTATGCTTATACAACTCATTTAAAATGCAATGTATAATTAAGAAATACAGATTAATAAGTAGTCATTTATAAAAATAGTCAAACTTGTAGTTATGTTAGTTAGGTTTTCTTTTTTTTGTATTTATTTATTTATTTATTAAAGATTTCTGCCTCCTCCCCGCCACCGCCTCTCATTTCCCTCCCCCTCCCCTGATCAAGTCCCCCTCCTTCATCAGCCCGAAGAGCAATCAGGGTTCCCTGAACTGTGGGAAGTCCAAGGATCACCCACCTCCATCCAGGTCTAGTAAGGTGAGCATCCAAACTGCCTAGGCTCCCCCAAAGCCAGTGCGTGCAGTAGGATCAAAAACCCATTGCCATTGTTCTTGAGTTCTCAGTAGTCCTCATTGTCCACTATGTTCAGCAAGTCCGGTTTTATCCCATGCTTTTTCAGACCCAGGCCAGCTGGTCTTGGTGAGTTCCCAGTAGAACATCCCCATTGTCTCAGTGTGTGGGTGCACCCCTCGCGGTCCTGAGTTCCTTGCTTGTGCTCTCTCTCCTTCTGCTCCTGATTTGGACCTTGAGATTTCAGTCCGGTGCTCCAATGTGGGTCTCTGTCTCTGTCTTCTTTCATTGCTAGGTTTTCTAGATATATTTCAGTTAGATAGATAATTTTCAACACTTCCAAGACTATGGAATATGGCATGTAAAATGTTTTAAGAATTTAGACTTTTCTAAGCTTCTGTAAAGCAAAGGACACAGTCAACAAGACAAATCGGCAGCCTACAGAATAGGAAATGATCTTCAGTAACCACACATCAGACTGGTCTCCAAAATATACAAAGATCTCAAGAAACTGGTCATCAAAAGAACAAATAATCCAATAAAAAAATGGAGTACAGACCTAAACAGAGAACTCTCAACAGAGGAATCTAAAATGGCTAAAAGACACTTAAGGAAATGCTCAACATCCTTAGCCACCAGAGAAATGCAAACCAAAACAACTCTGAGATTCCATCTTACACCTGTAAGAATGGCCAAGATCAAAAACACTGATGACAACTTATGCTGGAGAGGTTGTGGGGAAAAGGGAACACTTCTGCATTGCTGGTGGGAATGCAAGCTGGTACAGCCCCTTTGGATATCAGTGTGGTGATTTCTCAGAAAATTAGGAAACAACCTTCCTCAAGACCCAGCAATACCACTTTTGGGTATATATCCAAAGGATGCTCAATTGTGCCACAAGGACATGTGTTCAACTATGTTCCTAGCAGCGTTGTTTGCCATAGCCAGAGTCTGGAAACAACCTAAATGCCCCTCGACCAAAGAATGGATAAGGAAAATGTGGTACATTTACACAATGGAGTACTACACAGCAGAAAAAAATAATGACTTCTTAAATTTTGCAGGCAAATGGATGGATCTAGAAAACATCATATTGAATGAGGTAACTCAGACCCAAAAAGACAAATATCATATTACTCACTCATAAGTGGTTTTTATACACAAAGCAAAGAAAACTAGCCTACAATTCATAATCCCAGAGAATCTAGACAGCGAGACATGCATGGATCTAATATACATGAGAAATAGAAAAGGACAAGATCTTCTGAGTAAATTGGGAGCATGGGGAACATGGGACAGGGTTGAAACAGAGGAGAGAGGAAGGCAGGGGAGCAGAGAAAAATGTATAGCTCAATAAAATCAATAAAAAATAAAAAAATTTAGACTTTTCTAAACAGTGAAACATGTCTGCTTCTGGCATCACCAATCACTTCAAGAGGATGATGATCATCAAGAGTCTCCTTATGGAGTTTGCTAGTAATTTGGGCAAGAAACTGCTCTTTCTTGGATTGCTTGATGGTATGCTGTATAGACTGGACATGCAGGACCCATAGAAAAATTACTGCTGAAGTTGCTTAAAGAAGGTGAGATGGTCCTTCAGGGTTCCTGCTTCATGAGAGAATCTGCCAGACATTCTGCAAGAGACAGAAGAAAGAACTGCCAATATAGGAGAAACAGTCTTTTAAATTCCTGCTTCATGGAAAAGTCTGCTGGATACTATGGACCTGTAGGCTGAAGATGGATGCCCCAACATTACAGAAGAACTTTGGGTGACTGTCCAGGCAGCAAGATGTCCCTGTCAATTCTAGAACTTTGGAAGCTGCTTACAATGCACTTCCTATTTATTTAGGTAATATTATATTCTTCTGGGGTCTTTGAGGGAGTTAAAGACAGATAATTATAATTTTCCTTAGCTATGATAAAAATAAATTTGATATGAAAGTTTAGACTCATAAAGAAATATCATAACTGTAATTCTTATTTGATACCTGTTTGTATATGTAATTTTACTATGTTAAAGTTAAAACCTTCCTTTTTATTTAGACAGAAAAGGGAAGATGATGTGGAATTCTTCTCTGTATGCTGTGAATATCTTTTATTACCATTGGTTAATAAAGAAGGTGCTTCGGCATATAGCAGGGCAGAATATTGCCTAGCTGAAAGAGATATATAGAGAAAGTAGGAAGAGTCAGACAGATGCTATGTAGCTGTAGAAGGAGACAGACGCCATACCCTTACCAATAAGCCACAGCCTTGTGCCCATGCACAGATTGATAGAAATGGGTTAATAAAAGATATAAGAATTAGTTAATAAGAAGCCTGAGTTAATAGGCCAAGCAGTGTTATAATTAATATAGTTTCCATGTGAGTATTCAAATCTGGGAACAAAAGAGCAGTCTTTGCTTACATTTTAGAAATGCTTAGAATGCTTATCATGTATTTCCTAACAATAAGGCAAAGAGGGACTGTTAGGTTGGTGTTATGCTTTTCTGGAGGTGAGAAGGATGCACAGGGTGTAGGATGAAAGTGTAAACATTTTACCTTGAAAGGAGGGTGCAGGCTTTGCATTCTGCAGACTCCACAGGCACTCACCTGGGCATCCTGTTACCATGCAGAGTTACAATGCAGGCTTTGGGCCTGAGCTTCAGAATTCAGATGGACTCATTGGTGTTTCTGCTAATTCTTGAAACACATTGAACAATAAGGTGTCTGTGGATTGTTTGCTGTGAGGTCCACTAATACGTATAGCCACCTCTCTCTCTTTATTGCTAATGTCCCTATGAAAGACCCTATTAAACAACAACAACAACAACAACAACAACAACAACAACACCTCTTCCTCTATCCCAGAGAACAACTTAATTCAGGAATTATGGCTTGAAGTCATTGCTGGAGCAGGAAGACAACTGAAGTGGGTGAAGGGGATACAAATAGGAAAGGGAGACATCAGTGTGCCCTTCCCTAAAGATTCCACCTGAAAAGCACCTACAGCTGATGCACTTTCAGCGAAGCTATCAAAATTAACACACAAAACCCAGTAGTAGCCCTCTGTATACAGATGACAAACATATTGTGAAAGAAATCAGTAAAAACAGTACCATTCACAATAGCCTCAAAACAAATAGACAAACAAACAAATAAAATAATAACAGATAAATCAGGCAACCAATATTGAAAAGATTCATGAAAAGATTCATGATTCATTCTTTTTCCATGGATGAGGCCAGTTTCTAACAATTCATGTGCGACTCGCGCCTCCTAGTGGCTTCAAGGAATACAACGCCGAGCTTTTCCTGATTTTTTGAAATCACAGAATGGAGAAAACTGCTACAGCTCACCGGTGCCATAGTTGTAAACTACATTATCCAAACTTTGGGAAATTCTTTTCTGGATGAGCACAAGTTTATTTAAAAATTCTAATTAAGAGTTGTGGAATCTTTTGAAAGATTTTCAGAGAAATAGTGATGTAGAGAAAGAAGGGGGAGCTTCAGAAGGACAGTGAAATAAACACCTTTTGCTTTTAAATTAGCATTTTTACTTATTCTTTGATAATTTTACACACACACACACACACACACACACACACACACACACACCGTATTGTGATTATATCCACACCAATGCCATATTCCCTCATTGGATCCTAATGCTAATCCTGACCACTCCCCAAGTCCTCTTTCTTATTTTTCTCTTTGAAAAATCAAATCCAATTAGTGGTGCTAGCATGAGCATGGGCAGACTTTCAGTAGTCACGTCTTCCAGGAAGAATGATGCTGTCTCCTGAGGGAGACATCAATTGTCAATAGCTCCTCAGCCCAACACAAAGCCACAAGAGCCCCTCTCCCACCCATTCTGGAATAATTGACTGGTTTGATCCTGTGCTGCGCTTGTACAGGTATGTTCTCTGATCAGATGATGGGGCTTAGTCCATGGGAGGAAACCTGATAATAGTCACTGGGGATGTCATTAGACGGTTGGAGGGAAGGCATTGTCAAACTGTCTTCTAGTCATGCACTTTTATACCTACAGACCAGCGTGTGTACCACTGCTGCTCCCAGCCTCTGTCACAGAAGCTTCTTTCGGCAGTGGGTAGCAGTCAGTTCAACGCTTCATAACTTCTCAGAGTGCTGAGAATGTGCAACTGTTGAGTGCTCAGCACTAAATAAGAATATCTTTAAACCTGATCAATTTCCAGGCTTCTATGACTGTAAATTGCAATCCAATAACTGTGGTAAATACTCTGGAAATCAAAAGTAACAAACTCACCAAGACTTAAGTCTGATGATGTTATGTTAACCCAGTGGCTCTCAGTTTGTGATTCTCAGAGCCACAGCATCAGCATCATTGACAATGCAGTGTCAGCAGCATCTGCAAGCTATGCAACTCTCAATCTTCCTCACTTAGATCTAGAGGGTCAGGAATCCTGGAGATGGGGTCCAGGGCCCTGACTGATAAGAGCCTTCCCCACTCTTCTCATGATCAGGATAGTCTGCGTCACTAACAAAACAGAGTTTAAACCAGGTCTTTAGAATAGCAACCCAGTGGTTTCTGGAAAATTACCAAAGAAAACCAGTGGTTGGGAGATTGCCTATCAGGTAAAGTGTAAGGGTAATAACCAAAGTTTGGATCTCCAGCACTCATATAAATGCTGATGAGCATGGCAGACTGTCTACAGTTTCAGCACAGGATCCCCCAAGGGAGCTGCCTAGCCAAACTGGCTATACCAAGGAGCTCTGCATTCAACTGAGAGGTGTTGCCTCAATGAATGAGTATTGTTCAAGGAAGAGTCCTCAAATAGCTCTGGATTTCTGAATGCATATGTAATCATGTGAATCCACATTGGCACATGTGATCTCACATCTGTGTGGACACAAATATACACAGAACATACTGACACATTAAAAAAAGAGAAAAATCACACCAAGCCATAACAAACCAAAAACAGCCCTTCAGATAACAGTGGCTTGATAATTTATTTTTTTCCATTAACACTTCAACTTTCCATGGCATCTACAGGCCGGCCTGCTTCTCTTGGCTGTGAGCATATGCAATGATTATCACATTTCTTCCAATTCTCACTGGTTGTTCGTCCAAGCTTTGGGGCTGCTTTATTGTCAGAGGGTCTTGTTTTTTCTTCATCTATCCTTCCCTTGTTTGCATATTCCAGCATTTTGAAAAGTTGTCAGTTTGAGAATTTTAGAGGTGAGATTTTGTTTCCATAAAACATACAAACAAACAAACAAACAAACAAAAACCAACCAAGCAAACTCAAAGAAATTTAGTTTATCTGAAAGATGTCAAGCTCCCTGTACATCTCTGGAAAACATGGTCTCTCAGTGATGAAACTTTGTAGAAGAGCTGCAAGGGAAGAACACTAAGCTCTACAAAGCTCCTTTCTGGGGTCCTGCTCCACCACCTCCACCTGCCACGACATCTTGCTTCAGCCACTTACTACTTGGGATGCTTTCTAACCTCCCTACCTTGGGTTTTTACAATTGGGATATGAAGGTTCATGATAGTGCCATGACTGTGAAGGTAAATGGTACAGAACATAAAAGGCCACAGTGCCAGATATTAAAAAGTTTTAATTGCTAAAAACATTAAAAAGGAGAAAAATAAACTCAGCAGAGCAAGTGGTGGCATTGGATATTGCTATTGTTCTACCATTAAAGCCAGACATTATAGCTTGTAGGAATAACCGGTGAGATTCTACAAATTAGTGTCCTGCCATCCCATTCAGCTTGGAGTAGGAAGAGCAAGTTGCCATGTTGCAAATCTATGTGTCTTCTAAATATTGAGCACATTCTATTGGCAAGGATGTCAAAAATAGAAAAAAAGGAGTTTGAATGTCAGTATAAAATGTATATGTTGCCACTTTTTCCCAGTCAAGGGAAGATAATCATACAGGTATTTGAAAGTATTTACTTATTTATTTACTTACTTACTTTAGCAGATGGCATTGATTAATGCTTCAGTACCAATCATGTCATTGTTTTAAATCCCATCTTAAGAGTGTGGTAGACTTTGGCCTGGGTTTTTGATGTAAACACTCACCTCCAAATCCAGGCCTTGTAGAGAAATCATGGTCCTCAATGTGTAACAACTGCTCACGTTTTAAGGGCCAGACTTTCGTACTGTCCTCTTTCCTCATTCTGGTTTCCCTTATGCTGTTCCTCCGAGAAAAAGATACATATATATCTTAGTTAGGGTTACTTTCACTGTGATGACATGCCATGGCCACAGCAACTTGTGGAGGAAAAGGTCCAGTTGGTGTATGCTTCTGTAAAACTCTAGGATAACTGTAAAGCCATTTCTGAATATTCTGAAGCCATTCTGAACCCTCTCAGCCCTCCATGCCTTAGTGCTACCCCTCCCCTGGGAACCAAGGGCCTAACAGCTATGCATGCACATACTGAAATGTTGGGAACTTTACATCTCTCTGAGTCCTTGTGAGTGTTCTCCAAATAGAGCTCCGTTCCTGAAATTGAGACAAGATAACCCACAGATGTTCACAGATGTTTTAACTCAGTCCCTGGGAAAGGGGCAAAGTAACCCTAAAATGTTCCCTCTTACCTCATCTGATCTGGCAACCACTCTCCAGCCAATAATTGGTAATAGCCCTTTGAATAAGGCAGTCATAATAGTTAAAGAGCAACCCCCCAGAATCCTCCCTTGTTTTTGTGGATTTTACTTTAAAAGTAGCCTGTACCAGCCATTCAGAGTCTTTCTGGCTTCTCGAATGCTGAAAGACCCTGTTATGACAGAATTAATAAAATCCTCATGTTTTTACATCAACCGTGGTGTGAGAGATGGTCTCTTGGGGTGAATCCTTCTGGTAGTTGGACTTCAGGGTCCAACACTTCCACATCCATAGTCCATCATTGAAGAAAGTCAGGACAGAAACTCAAACAGGACAGGAACCTGGAGGCAGGAACTGATGCAGAGGCCGTGGAGGGGAGCTGCTTACTGACTTGCTCCCCATGGCTTGCTCAGCCTGCTTGCTTTCTTTCTTTGTTTCTCTCTTGCTTTATTATTTAAAAAACATTTTATAAGTTCCACATCATGAATTCTGATCCCATTCATCTTTCTTTCCTTTTATATCTGTCCTCTTCCCTTACAACCTCCTCTCCAAGATAAAATAAAATTTAAAAGAAAAGCAAAACCAAACCAAAATCAATCTACCAACCAACCAACCAACCAACCAGCCAACCAAACAAACAAAGTCTTGATGTGGAAACTGTAGCATGACACAGGGAGTCACAAAGTCTGCAAATCTTTACTTGTTATGTGTTCATGGCAATGAGTCATTGATCTGGTTAGAGGCATCTGGCTTACATCTGCTACACCACTGATACTGGGCCCTCCCTGGGACTCTTCTTGAATATTCTGCTGGTTCCTTGTGTCATGAAGATCCTGCATCTTTGGATCTGCAAGTCTAGTCCATTCACATGCTACAGGGTTTCATAGATGAGGTCAATGTTGGGTAGAGTGAGCCCTGCTACTTGAGAGAGGGGACTTTGTAATTCACCTGGGAAAAGCAGTAGATCTGACCCCGGTGGTGTGGGTGTGAGTGAGCTGGCTCCAAGGGGTGAGAGCAGTTGGTCTGCTGGGGGCACTGGGTGAGCTAGTCAGGGAAGTGCTGAAGAGCTTTCCCTGGTAGTGATGATGAAGGAAAGTTGGCAGACTGACCAACCCAGCTACCACCCAGGCCCAGAACTAGAGCTATGAGTTGGCCTAGCCTGCTTTCTTATAAAACGCAGGATATGGAACCACCCACAATGGGCTGGACTCCCCTCATCAATCACTAATTAACAAATGCCCTACAGCTGGACCCTGTAGAGACATTTTTCTCAATTGAGGTTTCCTCCTTTCAGATAGCTTTAGTTTATGTTAAATTGACACAAAACTAGTTAGTACAAAATATTTTTAAGATACATTTATTTATTCATTCTTATTATTCATCTTGCTTAACGTAGAATGCCCTGAAATAAACACATAGAATTTCATCTTGTTAGTTCAGATTAAGCCAAATATCTGCCAACATTTGTATTTTTGCCATATAAGGGTGGAGGGAGCAGGTAGGTAAAACAAGCTTTAGAGTACTTGAAGTAGAAAACCAAAAGGATTTAATACCTAGACAGACACCATTTCTCACAGTACATATGTGAGATGAGAAACAGTAGGTGAGTAAAGGTGATCAAAGGTCAGATTCACAGACACCCAGCTAAGGCAAGCTTTGAGGAAACGGCACCTGGGGGCGAGCATTTCAACAAGAACCCTTGAAGAAACTACCTGGGAATGAGCATTTCAACAAGCACCCAACAGACTGACATTGATTGGACAATCTCTGCCTTAAAGCAGTAAGGAGGTGAAAACATTACAAAACTGTAAACTGATGAAAACAGAGTTTTCAAAGCCAGAACAAACAGAGACTGTGGGACAGACAGAGATTGCAGGTAGAAGGACAGATGGAGATTGCAGCTAGAAGGCCTACTGGAGTTTGTAGGGCTCAAAGGTTGTTGGACCTGGGAAAACCCGACAATGGAACAGGCAACTATTTCTACCTCTTCTTCTCTAGGTCAAAGTGCACATGGCAAGGTCCTTTCTGTGGTGTGCTATGTGGAAACAAAGTCCTGTCTCTCTGGGCATCTGTGAGTGTGAGCAAGGGAATGGGACAAAGGGAATACTTTACTGCTGAACCACCATTTCCTAGGAACATGAATGCAAATTTTAACAAAACAGTTTTTAGAAGCAATTTATTTAATGTTTTTTCTTGCCACACTTTTCATTGATTGATTGATTGATTGATTGTGTGTGTACACATAAGCATATGCTTTCTTGTGGTTCCCATAACACTGTTGTGTAGGACAGAAGACAACTTGTGGAATTCTCTTGTCTTCTTCCATCCTGTAGGTCTTAGAGATGAAACCAAGGTGCTCACTCTGGGGAGTATTCACTGAATAATCTCTCTTGTATTGGAAGCATTTTCTTGGCTCAAGAAAATGACTCTGACTAGGAGAATTTCACATCCTGAAGCAGCTGATGGAAGAGGGTTTGTGAGATGGTCCAGTGTGATCTCTCATTAGGGTGGATCCTGTACGAATCCTCAGGGATTTAGAGATGTATTCTTTTTTCTAATAATATGAATAGATAAGTTTGGGAAAGGAATCTCTTTTGGATAGAAGGCAATGGATTTGAATTTAAATATATTAAATCTTTATATCCTGTGAATAATTGAACATAGAACTATTTCTCCCAAGAATCTAGAATAAACTAGGGAAAACCTTCTAAGGAGCTAGGATAAATTATTTATTAAAAATAATGATAAAGGACTGGGGAGATAATCAGTCATAAGGTAATTCCTGAGTAGGCATGGGAACCTGCTTTTGATCTCTCTAACTACCACCACCAAGTGATTACATGTGTTTGTAATCCCAAAGACATAGACAGGAGGATCCCCAGAGTTTGCTCATCAACCAGTAGCCTAAATGGCGAGCCCAAGTCAATTAGATACCCTGTCTCAAGGCAGAAGGTAGACAACTCCCAAGGAAGTGCATCTAAGTTTGACTTCTGACCTCCACATACATGCATATACACAAGCACTCACATAAACACCACCCCACACATGTATGCACTAATAGCAAGAGGTAGCTTCCAAGTAACGTCCACTACGTTCAAGACATCAGCCCAGATGTTTGGTATGCATCCAGCTCTTCTGGTTTCCTGGGTCTCTGCCCAGAGTTTCGGATTCAGTAGGTTTGGGGCATAAAATTGCATTTGTAATGTTTTTTCAGGATAACTTATTCCTGTAGAAAATAGCACGTAGTTAATAAAAGCTCGCTAGTTGTTTTTGTAAATCAAAAGTGTAGATATAACATGTAATGGGAAATTTGTAAAAATACTCCTCTGGTAATGATATTTTGGATACAACAAATAAATGACATGTGACTAATGTGTCTTTTCAGAATCATTCCTCTGCAGGAGACTGAAATACAGATGCATTTTAATTAAGAACCCTGAGTGTGCTGAGCTCAGGCCTGCTGTGAAATGCTCTCTTGACAGCGGAGGAGTACAGCACCAGTGCTTATCTGACCTGCACTGAGTGTTCCATGTTTATTCCATCTGGATTTCTTTTTACCAGATGTATATGTGGTAATATACATACCAGGAGAATATGTGGGCTGTACCCTCAACACAATTTTACAAATTCTTGCACTGTACCATACATGTTTAAATAAATACTTAAAGGAGTTGGAGAGATAGCTCAGTGGGCAAGAGTGTTTTCTGCCATGCAAAGGGCAGGAGTTTGGGTCCCAGTCCTCATATTGGGCGACTCAGAGCAGCCTGTGAACTCAGCTTCAAGGGGTTCTGACACCTCTAGCTCCATTGGTACCTACATTTACAAACTCCCCTCTAAGAGACAGACACAGAACCCCTCACCACATAAACATACTTAGACACCCCCATACAGACACACACAGACATTGCCACAGACATACACAAACATCCCCCACACAGACACACATAGACACTTTTTCAAGACACACACAGTACCCCCCCCAGACACACACAGACACCCCCATACAGACACACACATACACACACAGTCACCCCCACACAGACACACATAGACACCACCACACAGACACACACAGACACCCCATACACAGACACACATAGACACCACCACACAGACACACAGACACCCCATACACAGACACACACAGACACCCCATACACAGACACACATAGACACCACCACACAGACACACAGACACCCCATACACAGACACACATAGACACTTCCCCACAGACACACACAGACACCCCATACACAGACACACATAGACACCACCACACAGACACACAGACACCCCATACACAGACACACATAGACACTTCCCCACAGACACACACAGACACCCCATACACAGACACACACAGGCAAACCCCAACAGACATACACAGATACACCCCCTTGCAGACACACACAGAACCCCACACACAATTAAAAATTATAAAATAATTCCCCAAACAAATATAAATTGCTTCTATAATTTTTTCATTATACATTTAAAAATACCTAGATATCGATTATTTATAAGGATATTCTTTCTTTAAAAGTACCCAGTAACTTGAATACCTACATTAAGTATTTAAAAATAAATGAATAAATTCTTCTTTAAATTATCAGAAAATTTATATTATTTTCTAAGAACTTGTATTTCCATTTCTTGCTTCATAGATTTTTCTTACCCATCATACAAATATTTTTGGGAAGAAAATGTGTATATACATTGATAATAACTTTTAAATTTAATATTTCCTTTACAAAGAGAAAAAAATAATTTATATAAATGTTGACTCCTACTAAATTTAAGAATAAAACTTTAGAGAAAATAAATTTGTTAATGAAATGGTGACATATTTTCTTCAGTTATTTTATGTGTTAAATGGATTTAGTCATTGTTAGAATGAAACTAGGTTTTGCATAAATTCCCTTTTTATTAGTTTTATAGAAACAAGCACTGAATTTTGTTCAAATGTGTGTGAGTACATTGAATATCAAAAAAACTTTTCACATTGTTTGAAAAATGCACCTGAATTATCTGAATGTGACTTTTAAATCATTTTCGGTGATTTATCACCTAACAGATTAACAAGGTTCTTCCTTTAATTTTGTTAAAAGAAGATGAGAAACAAGCCAGTGTGAAAATGATATGTTACTTGATATAGAATCATTCACTATCTCAACCTCAATATTTATAATTGTCTCTTTGTTCTCAGGGACTCACACAACACGGTTAGGAAAGAGAGATACCTGGATTTTGTCACATGAGGCAGAGCAATCGTTAAAGGGAGGTGATGAAGGAGATGGGGTAAGTGTTCAGGTTAGTCTACTTTAATAAAGCGGTCATAAAGAATGGAATCCAGAAATTGTTTAGAAATTGCACTTGACGGCATGCCTTTCAGATAGCTTGCACGTACCCTTGTAGATACATGATGCCTCATGAATACAGGTGTTTTGCTTTGAAAACCTCTGACTTGGTGTTATATATGTTTATAATTATACACAGTTGTATATTGTTTATAATGTATGGGATAGTCATTATAAACTGTGTTTTATATTATAAGAGAATACCAGCATTGTTATCTTTTATTGCTTTTGACCACAAAGTACTACAGACACCAAAAAATTATTGCTATAATTTTTTTTCTCGGTAATATCCAGAACCTTTCCTTTTGATTGAGGACACTTCTTTTCTGGATCAACAAGGAGCCATGTTTCTGTGGGGCTTCTAAGATCTCAATCTGTGACTAGGCAAGCAGTAGCCCGAGGGAGGGAAATTTAAAATTTGGGTGATTTCAGGTCCTCCAAAATCTTTGAGGCCATATTAGAACTAAGAATTAAAACATTTTAGCATTGCCTGGGGAGGATCAAACATCTTTCTGGCACACTTGAAATTTTATAAGTAAATGTAAACAAAACTCTCTTATGATGTCTATGAAATGTGGAAATTACTCAAAGAAAGTATAAAATTATTTCTATGCTCTAGCCTTTGACATGGCAACATAAAGAAGGTATTCCCTTATAAAGATTAAAAGTTCTTTTTATTTTTATTCATCAGCTAATTGTGTAAATATTATGGCTTCTGGTTTTATATTTTGTAGGATTCTTGAGTATATGAGCAAGTGAGTCTCTGAGTCTTGGCTGTTTATTGTGCCGTTTCTTGGGCTCTTTTCCTTCTGTTTGTTTTATCTTACTCTGACATGTTTATCTTTTCTATTTCAGTATTATTAATTTTAGATGCTTCTTTGTTTGCTAACAAGACAGAAAGGGGGTGTATCTGGATGATAAGGGAGGTGGGGAGGAACTGGGAAAAGTGGAAGGAGAGAAAACTGTAATCAGGGTATATTGTATAAAAAACTATCAAAATATGGTATTTAGGGTAGCCTGAATCCATGTTTCCAGGTCATGGTCACATATTTAGCTACTAAAAAGTGTCTCTCATTCTCTCTCTCTCTCTCTCTCTCTCTCTCTCTCTCTCTCTCTCTCTCTCTCTCTCTTTTAGAAGTGAAGTTGGAACCTCCTACATTCCATCCATTTTCTAGAGTTACTATAAACATCAACTTTTCTCATTCTAGAAGCATGTCCTGTTGTGCAGATGATTTTTGTTTACTATTATTATTTTTTACTATTATACTACATATAATATTATTATATATCAATATATTAATAATATATAATTAGTATACAATGCTCTTATGTAGTAATTATATATTATATTATCAATAGCTTTTGCCTACAAATTGAATAGGTCTGCAGGTGAACATCTCTTTGCATGAGACAGCCAGGGAGTGTGCTCAATCAGAGACGTGGCAGCTACTGTGTGTCACCTGGGTCTGTAACAGGTCATGAACTCAGTGCTGAGGGTTCAGACACCCTCACACAATCAGGAAAACAGACCAATTTTAGAGTTATTCTGTAGTCATTATCTGGAGCTCAGATGGTACAGTAAGTTACAAAATTTTATATGAAACTTGGAGTTCTTATCTTGTTTGAAGAAAGATCAGAAATCTGCTGACTGTGCTACTGTTTTCATGACCTTTCACCTCAGTGTGAGGCTTGGATTGGAATGCTGAAGGAATGCACAAAAACTGAAAAGCTTCTGTAAAGCAAAGGACACGGTCAACAAAACAAAATGGCAGCCTACAGAATGGGAAAAGATCTTCAGTAACCACACATCAGACTGATCTCCAAAATATACAAAGATCTCAAGAAATTGGTCACCAAAAGAACAAATAATCCAATAAAAAAATGGAGTACAGACCTAAACAGAGAACTCTCAACAGAGGAATCTAAAATGGCTGGAAGACACTTAAGGAAATGTTCAACATCCTTAGTCATCAGAGAAATGCAAATCAAAAAAGCTCTGAGATTCCATCTTACACCTATAAGAAAGGCCAAGATCAAAAACACTGATGACAACTTATGCTGGAGAGGTTGTGGGGAAAAGGGAACACTTCTGCATTGCTGGTGGGAATGCAAGCTGGTACAGCCCCTTTGAATATCAGTGTGGTGATTTCTCAGAAAATTAGGAAACAACCTTCCTCAAGACTCAGTAATACCACTTTTGGGTATATATCCAAAAGATGCTCAATTGTGCCACAAGGACATGTGCTCAACTATGTTCATAGCAGCATTGTTTGTCATAGCCAGGACCTGGAAACAACCTAAATGCCCCTTGACTTAAGAATGGATAAGGAAAATGTGGTACACTTACACAATTGAGTACTACACATCAGAAAAAAAAATGACATCTTAAATTTTGCAGGAAAATGGATGGAGCTAGAAAACATTATTTTGAGTGAGGTAACCCAGATACAGAAAGACAGTTATCACATGTACTCACTCATAAGTGGTTTTTAAACACAATGCAAAGAAAACCAGCCTACAAATCACAATCCCAGAGAAATTAGACAATAATGAGGACCCTAAGAGAGACTTACATAGCTCCAATCTACATGGGAAGTAGAAAAAGATAAGATCTCCTGAGTAAATTAGGAGCATGGGGACCTTGAGGGTAAGGCAGAGAAGGGAGCAGAGAAAAATGTAGAGCTCAGTAAAAATCAATAAAAAACCCACCCCCCCAAAAACCAACAAAAACAAACAAACAAAAAAGAATAATCTGAAGATTATTATAGAGATCTCTACTAGTGTCTGTTCTGAACAGTTAATAAGAGCCAGTGTTCAGTTACCAGAAAATTTATAAGCTTGCTATAAAATAAAATAGTATTAAGATTAGCTCATAAGATGTACAATTAAATATATTAGCATCAAGGTATGCCTAAACAAACAAACAAACAAACAATGATAAAGACAGGTCTATTGTAGGATAGTGTAATAATTACTAAGTTCTGCCTTAAAGCTATAATCGGCCTAAACAGCTCAAGGACAGCATGACCACAGTAGAACCATATGTCTTTCCTAGGCAAAGAAATTCATTTTCACTTGCCAAAAGTTTCTGTATCCATAGTTTCTCCCCACTGTCTTTCTTAGAAACCTGGGGAATATTAGAATAAAAGACTTTTAAAAATGTTTAGCCTAAAGAAATGTTATTTTTGATGGAAAGCAATATTTTTGTAATCTGAATGAAAATAAATAGCCTGATTTATATAACAGATCTGACTGAATGAAAGCAGGGCTCAGAATAATTGATACAAACACAAAACAAGGTGCAAAGTGTGCAATTTTCTAACAAAGACTATATCTTCCTTTCACCTCCATTCTGTTAGTGTTCTTGTGTTATAAGGGGCAGATTGTTAATTAGTTGTACCATTACTTGTTGTGGGTAATCAGGTTGGGTATCGAGCAAAGAACCGCACAATATTTATTTACAAGAAAAGTATGGAGAAGCCTAGCCTAAACAGGCTCAACTGTATTTTTGCCAAATGCTTTAACATTTGCATGAGTGAATGCTGATAGTAGTGTAGAAACTGGTTCTTGGACTACTGTGTTCACTCAGGGAAAGTGCCTCTGTTTCATCCTAAGTGGTTGTTTTGAACCAGGGTGGTGGTTTACACGATCCTCAGTGCCCTAGAGGATTGCTCACTGCAGAACACATGCAGCAGATATAAATTTTAATGAATCATATTTTGGCTTGTGGCCTGAAGGGCTCTTCAGTTAGTACACAGAGAAGTGGAAAACAAGCATTTGGAACTCAGAGAACAGAAACCCGAGTGTTTCCCCTGGAGGAAACCTGACCTATAGAAGCCGTAAGTTGTTTTTCTTTTAAAAGGAAATAAAAAGAGGCATTTAACCTCAGGAAAAAGGTCCCTCCTTACCAGAAAGACTTTGTGTTCCCTGTTGACTTAAACAGTGTAGGAAGCAGTAAATCTAGCTTTTTAAATTTATTGCTCTTGTTTACAGTTTCATACATGCACACCTTGCACACTGACCACTTTTACTTCCCACCTCCCCACCATACAAGCAAATTTCTCTCCCATGCACATGTCTAATTTTTTATAACCCATGGAGGTTAACCAGGCTATCTGGAGCTATCAGTTGGAGGCTGGTGGGTTGAACAAAGACACAGAACTAAAGACAGCGATCCCTTCTCTCCTGGAATCTGCTGATGGCCAATAGCTCAGAGGTAAAGGCAAAGCCTTCTGGGTCACCCCCGCCTTTCTTGATTGATTGTTGACAGGGCTTGCCTTGTGTGTGCCCAGTGCACTAACTTCCTCCTATTGTTGTAGGTGAATGATGACACTAGTTTTGTGATGTTTTCCCCCCTATAGCTACTGCGACATGGATGCAGACTAGTATGATGAAATAGCTCTTATTATAATTTATCCTTTCCTTCTGTTAGCATCTATGGGCAGCCAAAAAAATATATCGCCTTAAATGATGATAATTAATATACTCTCCATTTATTACAAAATAAACTACATGAATATTGGAAGCAACCTGAAACAAACTAAACCAAAAATCACAATAGTCTGACATAATATTTCATTCATGCTTAATTTCGTTAGAGAGGATCCAGAAAGAAGCTAAACTTAACTAGACCCTGTGTCATCTCAGGTCTGTGGTCTGAGAACAGACCGGAAGAAAAGTGTAGGAGGTACACTTTACCCAGGACCAAAGTGACAGTAGTAGATTTTCTTCTCAGGCCCATGGCCCCATGAGTTCTGGGAAGTCGGCTGGGTCCAGTACCAGGCATGCTTTCTCTCCTGTTGAGTGGGCCTTTCAGTTCAATAAGACAGCTGTTGGTAGGCACCAACATGTGAGTGACACTTAATGCACCTTTACCTATATCTTGCCATGTTGGTCATTGTCATGGTTCATGGTGGAAAGATCGTAAGAGACAAATAAGAGGAAGTCCGCTGTGAGGTCTCCTAGAAATGACTACATCGACAAGACTGGCACAATGGCAGTATCAGTGGACATGCGAATGTGGAAGGTGGAAGATTTCATGAAGTCCCACACCTAGCAAAGAACTAAAAGTGACTAATGATGGCTGAGAGAAGGAGCCCCTTATTGGTTGTCCAACAAAGACTTGTCAATCCTGAAACCATATAAATGCAGATAATAAAAGTTGGACTCAGAATGGTTATATTCGTATATTTGTGTATAAACATATGTACATACACACATACATATGTATACACACATCATATACTCATATGTACATATACACATGTATATACACACATATACATGCATTCACATATACATACACATATGTACATACACACACATACACGTGTGCTTGTGTAACAATAATAAAAGAAAAAGAGTCTATCAACTTGAGAGTTTGTTGGGGCATTGTAGGGATTGAAGGGAGGAAAAGGAAGGGGAAAATGATATAATTCTATTTCAACTAAGAACGTATTTAAAAAGCACAAAGAAGACCAGGAATTGGGACTGCAGTTTCTGTCTTCTTTAAACCTGAGGATTCTGAAGGTATTGGTTAAATGTTTTGTTCTTTTTCCTGGTCTGGTGGGTGAGTGTTTCATGAATATGCAACGTTGTAAGGACAAGCTGCTGAACATCTGTCACTTCACAGATTAGGTCTTTTGAGAAATCTTAAAAGAAAGGGGGACTTTTGCATGGACTTTCTATGGATAAGAGAGTGAATGATTTGTCCAGTTTGTAAGGCTGGGGGTTTCCGGGTGCTCTTAGTGAAACCAGGGAAGCCCCAGGCAACTTGTGACACCTTGCTTATTGTAATACACAGATTTCTCCTGGTTCTATCCAGGTAACTCATGTTATTGATGGGAAAATAGCACTGACAATGAGCCAATCTTCAGGAAGATATTTTAAATAAATGAATACTTTTTCAACAGATAATAAATGGTATTTATGATTCTTTACACTGTTTCTTCAATGTATAAAAAACTATATTTACCTCCAAAAAATTAATGTTGAAAAAAGTTGTTTCTGTATCATTGTTAATGCATGCCACACTGAAGATATCAGCTCTCTGAAGGATGACCCATATATGAAACATCTAACTATTTTCTCCCCAAGTAAATACAATTAAACCAACAATGCTAAAGATGGAAGAGCCCATGCTTTTGGATGTTAACCAGAGGTGATTTATTCTGATGGGTCAGTACTATTAAAGACACAGATAATGCAAGAAAAATGGGCTTTCCTTAAAGATGCATTTCTAGATCAGCAGAAGGTCTGAGGCAGCTGTTAGGAGAAAGAGGGAAATTCTCGATGACTATTTCTGTATCTTACCATGTTTGTCTCGCTGAAGCTAGGCATTGATGATGGTGCCTCTTGATTGCAGAAGTAGCAGAAGCATCTGGAATCCATGTGATCCAGGTGTCGATGAAGAAGACCAACCAAACAGCCAGCACCATGTCTTCCGGAAGAAAGAAATGCAGATGTATGACACCAACACAGCTACTATTTCCTGTCCACGTGTTTTTCAAAAAATAATTATCACATCATGAAAACGAACGGAGAAAAAAAGCAGATATTGTCTTCAATGCCACCCATTGTTTCCGTAGATTAAGTAGATTAGCATCACACACAGTTATGTGTCTGTCTACCTCATCAGCAATGTAAGGAAAATAAGGCAATACCTTTCGTTTGCCCTCTTTCCGGGAGAGCTGCTTAGCACGATGCTTGATTCCCCACTCAGTACTCTCTTAGCTGCTGTCCTAGGCAGACAAAGAAGCTAGGTTAGGCCCTAATCCTCTTAATCCAATGCAATATGATTTGAATATATGTAATGACTCTGTAAAATAATATGCTTAATGAGAGAAAGATGATTAATTTAATCTTAATTACACATTGTAAACAAGGCCTTTTCTTTTATCCTGATGTTTCATTTAATCTGGAATGAAATTCTTTCCTCTCTTTAAATATACAGCCCTTCCTGCACAGCAGAAAACAGTATTACTGTACTTTCAAGTAAGCTATCACATTTTAAAATGGTTTATTCCCTTCATAACAAAAGTAGTTCACTTTAAGGGTAAATATAGTAACAAGCCTCTAAATGAAGTAGTACTGTCTTGGATAATGCACCAAACATTAACCTCTCACTGTTAAATTAGAGTCCTGTGCTTAACAGCAGGCTGCCTACATACAGAAAGTGGACATTCTGGTTTGTAGGTACTATTCCATGCAAGTCTTAGGTGGGTTTTCTGTGCTGTAATAAAACATTGTGACAAAAAGAAACTCGGGGAAGAAAGGATTCATTTCATCTTACATCTCAGGTCTGCGTCCGTCATTAAGGCAAGCTAGGCCAGGAACTCAAGCAAGAACCTGGAGGTAGAAACTGGAGCAGAGACAATGGAGGGATGCTGTTGACTAGCTTGCTCCTCATGGTTTGCCTGCTCAGTTTGTTTTATTATGTTTGCCAATACCACTTGCCCAGGGCAGAACCATCCACAATGGGTCAGATACTCCTTCATCAATTATTAATCAAGAAAATGCCTCAGAGGCTTTCCTACAGGTCAATCTTACGGAGGTATTATTGTATCAAGATGACAGAAGACTAACCAATGCACTGGATGTAAAATGCCATGGGATGGATATTCAGTGAAATTAACTTTCTATAACTAGAATATTATCAGATAGGTAGCACAGTGATGTACACATTGCTTCAGATAGACTCGTGAACGTAACATCTTGTACATATTGTTAGGAACCTAGTGCGTTAATATATTTTAACTCAGACTGTGTATTCTTTTAGCCCATGGATCAAAGCCTCTTGTGTTTTAGGTATGTCATTATTGCTCTTCTTCTTTTCCTTTACCTTCTTCTTTTTCTCCCCCTCTTCACCTTTATTTATTCTCCTCCCTTGCAGTATCTGATAATTTTATTCTTCATTTTCTTTCTTTTTTTAAGATTTGTTTATTATGTATAAAGTGTTCTGACTGCATGTATGCCTTCATGTCAGAAGAGGTCACCAGATCTCATAAATGGTTGTGAGTCACCGTGTGGTTGCTGGGAATTGAACTCAGGACCTCTGGAAGAGCAGTCAGTGCTCTTAACCTCTGAGCCACCTCGCCAGCTCTATTCTCTATTTTCTATCTATTCTGTATGAATAGTGAACAAATAGAAAGTTCAGTATTTCTTTAATTTTCTTGATCCCTTAAAAAATACCGTAATCTCCCTCTTCTTCCCAATCCTCTATGGCTATTAAATATGGCTATTTTGAAGCATTTTGTTCACACAGACACACACAGGGTAAATATATGAAAATAGAGTATAGGTAGGGTGTGCTAACAAATGAACTACAGGGCCCCAAATCTTTCTTAAAACAAACAAATTGACAGATAGACAAAAACCCTCAAACAAAAGGGTTTGGGACTATCCAGTTTGGGGAATTATTGCTTACAGGTAGAACCATGCTTTATCAAAATGCTATTGCTATGATTCTAAAGATGTTTATGATGACTATTAAACTTTTAAGTTCATAGTAAGATGTGTGACCTGTTACGACTCAGCAATGGAGAAGGAGCTCTTAGAGTACATGCTCCTGAGTAAACTGGGAGCACGGGGACCCTGGGAGAGGGCTGAAGGGGAGGGGAGAGGCAGGGAGGGAAGCAGAGAAAAATGTAGAGCTCAACAACAATCAATAAAAAAAAAGAGAAAAAAAAAGAGGGAAAAAAGTACATTTCACCCAAAGGAATGATTTTTTTTCCATTTGTTTGTTTTTGAGACAGGGTTTCTCTATATGACAGTACTAACTGTCCTGGAGCTCACTTTGTAGACCAGGCTGGCCTCAAAGGAATGACTCTTTAAATTAGAAGCATCTACACTAGAGAGTTCAGGGGACCTTCTCAGGACACCTGCTTTTCAGAAATGCCTGTCAGTTCAGATATCTCTTCATCACTTACATCACACTCAGATGCCTGGGGCGTCCCCTTCATCATAAGGACAAAGCAATGGTGAGAACTCATCTGAACTCTTTGTTGAACCTTTTGTTTTCACATCCAATACTTAATTATAACACTTCATAATTTTCTGTGATTAATTTTTAAGTCTGAAGTGATCTCCATAAAGATAAGAACAAACCAGTGACTTAACGTGGAAACAGCTGGTTCGTAAGCGGCCTTAGAGTTTTCATTCAATTACAGGGAAGCATCTGTCTCTTGATGCTGAGAGGGCTTGTGGATCTTATCCCTTTAGTGTTTTCCTTTGCAAACCCAGTAAGCATCTTAAGGGAAAAAAAAGCAGAAAATCACAACTGTCAAAATGAGAAACTGGTGATTACCAGAAAACAAAGTAAGGCACTGCCCCTGGAGAAGCTGGCAGTAGCTTCAGCTGGCCCTCGAGCTGTTCCTTGTATAAGTTGCCCTCATTCACTCTTCCTCCATTCGGGCGATATTTGCCTGTTTCTCTGGCAAGGAACCAAGAGTGAACTCAGATAGAATGGCTGGGCCCTCAAATTCTTCTTGGGTATGTAACTGTCATTAGCCCACAATAGAAAAGAATAGTAAAGCCAAGCTCTGTTTAAAGTTGGATCAAATGTAATCATCAACAGCAACA
The DNA here is from genome assembly GCF_037038515.1 of Microtus pennsylvanicus. Taxonomy (NCBI): domain Eukaryota; kingdom Metazoa; phylum Chordata; class Mammalia; order Rodentia; family Cricetidae; genus Microtus; species Microtus pennsylvanicus. The sequence goes on along the minus strand of NC_134579.1, from coordinate 479,934 downwards.
ATGACAATAATTCCAATGTCTCAGAAATTTTTGAATATCACATAGACAAAAATCTTGATCTGGAATTTGTAGTCATAGAATGTTGATCAAGAAGGATTTTTGAAGGTCATTTGGTTCACATCAGCTCCTTACTTCTTTTTTTTTCTCTTTTTTTTAAATGCAGTCACCCCATGACATTACTGAAGAACTTATTCCAGAAGCCTAAGGAGGCTGAAATACAAGGATTCTCAAGTCTTACATGTGAGATGTATGTTCCTGCATGTAATATGTTCACACCCCCAAATATGCATGGATTCTAATTGTTCTTAATAATAAAAATCTGAAGTCAACTATCAAGGGGTGAAAGCTGAAGGATCAGAGAAGCAGAGCGGTCAGCTGCAAAGTTCAGTGCAAAAGGGTTACCTTATCCTCAGACTGCATCCTCAGGCTGACTGCTACAGACTGCTGCTCAGACTGCATTGCCTCCTGCCTCCTCCCACCTTATATTTCTCTCTCAACCTAGCCATATCGCTCCTGTCTCCACCACCCTAGTTCTGCTCTGTTTCTCTTTTAAAATGGATCAATTTCGTGTAGTGCAGGGTGGCCTTGAACTCATAGAGATCTGTCTGCCTCTGTCTCTTGTGTCTTGGGATTAAAGGTATGTGCCACCACTGTCTGGCCTCTAGTGGCTTAACTCTGCCCTCTGATCTTGAGGCAAGCTTTATTTGTTAGATTACAAACAAGATATCACTACACCCCCAAACACATAAGGACTATTTAAAACATTTATTAGATTTATTAATTTTTATCACATGTTCACATGTGATCTCTCTCTCTGTATAGATTCAGAGATCAGAAGACAACTTTTAAGAGTTAGTTTTTTCTCTCTGCCACGTGCGTCCTGGGAATCAAACTTAGCTCATCAAACTTGTCACCTACTGTGTCGTCTCACTGATTCCTCCTGTATTCATTAAACCCTCCCCAGATTACAAATAGTTCTAGTATAATGTAGATTCTGCGTAAATAATTCTCTCACTGTATGGAATGGAAGAGAATGGAAACCGGCTGTGTATCACACAGGACAATGTTGGTTGATAAATTTAGATCTGTAGCTGTTTGAAACTCTGTATACTGACCTGGGATTAGGGAGAGGCCACTGTACAGAGAAACTAGGACAACAGTGAGCAGTCAGTTCATCTGTCTGTGCTTTCAGTTTATGTGACATATCAGAAATAAAATTGTCTGTGACATGGCATTTTCCCTTTCCTGTAAAAATTTTCTCTCAATTAAGAGTTCTGTCTCTTAGTATATTGCTGTTCTCATGGAATATGGTTCTTTTACTCCCCTCTCACACCCTTGCTAGAATCAGCTGTGGCAAGAGCGGGAAATATAATCCTGTTTGTGGTACCAGATGAAGCCACTAGAGTGAGACGTGCTGGTTAAGGTGTAATTGCTCAATATTGCCACGAGATGGAAGCAAAGCACACACATTCCTACCTGCACCCCGGCTTTTTCTTAAGCCGTCCTTTTTTTTTTTTTTAAAGAAAAACCACAAACTGAACGAAAATTAATTTGTGCTTGTCAATACAGGAGAGAAGGAAAGAGAAGGTTAGTGACAAATAGTCAAATGGTTTAAACAATAACCAAAAAAGAGAAAATTATTGAAAAATAGTCAAATGGTTTAATCAACAATAGAAAATTAAACCCTGTTATTAAGATAGACACATTTTTCTCTTTTTGAATGGTGGTTAATGTGTATTTCTTATATTGAATAGCGAGCATAGTTTTAAGGTTCTACTTTATTCTATAGAAAGAAAATTATTTTTATTTGTAAATACCAAGAACTAGAGATGAATGCAGTGGAAACACGAGCTTTCTATCAAAAAGACTTGTTGACATGACTACTGTTTGACATGAGAATCACAGGGCCTGGAAGGTGGGGCTCTGGGGCTGGATGAAGAAGGTTCTGGATGATTCTCTTTTTGGAGGGTGGGCATTATTTGGCTTAAACTTCCACACTGTAATCTATCATTGAAGGGCAGGAACTCAAACAGGATAGGAACCTGGAGACTTTATACCAATAATAATAGCAACACCCTCAAGTCGGTATAGGTCACTTTGGAATATCACGATGAGGCAATAAAACATAGTAATCTTGAATGAAATCTTTTCTTGTCAAATGTTCTGAAAATGAAATATAGTTCCACTTACTGGTTGTGTGAATATTAACATAAACTTAATGTTTTTCTATATGTTAGGTACTTCATATTTCCTTGAATTCATGGTTCAGACATGTCACCACATCAACTCTGCTTTTCCAAGAATATAAAAAGTCTTTCCATTTTCTTGTGTCTTAATTTCTTCAGTGTTTTAAAGCTTTCAATGTAGATATCATTCACATCTTCTGCTGGGAATATTCTAGGAGTGAGTTTTTTGTCTTCCATTCAACTTCTGTGCTTTTCAATTGGAGAGTTAAGACTGTTTACCAGTTGGGGTTATTATTGAAAGATTTGTGAAATGAAATGAAAAAAAAAGAAATTTATGCCCTAGCAATGCGGAAGCCCGTATATGGCGGTTCTGTTGTCCATATTTGGTTTTATGGTCTAAATTGATGAGGATAATTGAAGTTGACCTGATCTCTTCCTCAAGAGGGCATGAGATTTCATTACAGAAGATTGTGAGCCACTGTGTGGTTGCTGGGAATTGAACTCAGGACCTTTGGAAGAGCCAGCAGTGCTCTTAACTGCTGAGCCACCTCTCCAGCCCTGACTGCTTTCTAGTTGGGGTTGTTATTGAAAGATGTTCCACTTTGTATTTTGATTTTTGTAATAAACTCTGACTGTGTAGTCCTAGCTGTCCTGGAACTCACTATGAAGACCACACTGGCCTTGAACTCAGAGAGATCAGCATGCCTCTGGCTTCTAAGTTCTGGGATTAAGGGTGTGTGCCACCATGCCAGGCATAAATTTGTATTATTAACTTCTCTTTTGATTGTGCTGAGGTTCACTGGTTTATTGACTTAATGTTCAATTCTTTTCTATTTTTTGTTTGTTTACTCTTCTATTGAGAATTTATTAGTTGCTCAACTCCTGCCATTGGGAACCCATCTCTTTCCCTTTTTATGCCATTTTCCTTAGGTATCTTCTGTTATGCTGCCTTAGTGGTCATGAACGTATTCGGTTTACACTTATCATGAAGTCTTTATTTTACTTTTGCTTTTAAAGGACAGTGTTGCTAAGATAATAATCTTGGCTGTTAGTTGTTTATTTCAGGGTTTGAACAACATTAGTCAGGATTTTTCTGGCCTTTAGGATTTCTGCTTAGAGGACTGCCAGTCTACCTTTATACTCATAGATTAAATTGTATAACTAACATTATATGTTGTAGAGGGCAAACTGTCTTTTGCACACAGACAAGCACTGGAGAAGCCAAGAAAGTTAAACATACAGCTCACTTCTTCAGTGGAATAAGGTACTTACCTGGCCTACTTAGACTGCTAGGAATGATGTAGTTTTGTAATCTGGCAATTCTTTGCTGTCTGATGCAACAGGTTTTCCCCAAGTCTTCTAGAATTTACTTTGGTTAGATCCTTTCCATGTAAATCTTGAGCATTGCTTTTAGGAAATGGAAAACACTCTTGTGAGTAATGTCACTTGTGTTTTACAACATCCTAAGTGACTTCCGTGTTATCCTAGAGCCAGGTCAATACTAACTCACACAGGCAGTGTATTTACCTCAGCCATTCTCCCTAGACCTTTATCCTGAGCATTATTTCTAAGCCAACAGGAAACCATCTTACAGATGCAACCATATGTACTTTGCAAAAAGCTTCAGTGTAAAAGTGTCTAAATTGTTGTGCACTTGGGACTGAGTTAATTGTCATCTGAATACAAATTTTTTTTTGAAAATTGTGCTATGCTTAAATATGGCTAATGTAAAATGATCTGGTACAGAATCTAGAAGTCCTGGTCCAACATGGGCTACAATAAAATCAGGCTAAGCCAAGTTTTATTCTTGATTGATTTTCTTTCCCTTGTCTCCTGTAAAGTCTGTGGGGTAATCACCACAACACTCTTCTTTTGCAGTACTCTGCCCTGTGGGAAGTCCAAGGCCCTCCACACTACATTTAGGCTGAGCAAGGTATGCATCCAAAGAAAATAGGATTTCAAAAAGCCAGGACATACAGTACAGACAAATCCCAGTGCCATTGTCATTGGTTCTCCCCCTCCCCTCCCAGTCTGCCCCAACTGTAAGCCACATTCAGAGAGACCAGTTTGATCCCATGCTCATTGAGTCCCAGTCCAGCTGCCTTTGGTGAGCTACCATTAGATCAGGCACACTGTCTCAGTGGGTGGACCAACCCCTCGTGGCCCTGACTTTCTTGCTCATATTCTCCTTCCTTTTTCTCTTCAACTGGACTTTGGGTGCTCAGTACAGTGCTGCCATGTGGGTCTGTTTCAGTCTCCATCTGTCGCTGGACGAAGGTTCTATGGTGATATTCAAGATAGTCATCAGTCTGACTACAGGACAAGGCCAGTTCAGGCACCCTCTTCTCTACTGCCCAGGGTCCTAGCTGGGATCATCCCCATAAACTCCTGGGAATCCCTCCAGAGCCAAGCCTCTTGCCAACCCCAAAATGGCTCCCTCAATTAAGATATCTCCTTCCCTACTCCCATATCCATCCTTCCTCCATCTCAACCACCCCACTCCCCCAAGCTCTCCCAACCCTACCCTTCTCTCCTCTCCCTCCCCCTCTCCCTTTCCCTATACCCTTTGCCACCATGCTCCCAATTTTTGCCAGGCGATTTGGTCTGCTTCCAATTTCCAGGTGGATCTATACTGGGTTCACCTTATTACTTAGGTTTTCGAAGATAATGTACTATAGGCTCAATGTCCTTTGTTTACGGCTAGAATCCACTAATGAATGAGTACATACCATATTCATATTTTTGGGTCTCGGTTATCTCACTCGGGATAGTGTTTTCTAATTCTGTCCATTTGCATAAAAAATTCAAGATGTCATTTTTTTTAACCGCTCAGTATTACTGTAATCTGTAGATGTGCCACACTTTCTTTCGCCTTTCTTCCATTGAGGGGCATCTAGGTTGTTTTCAATAATGCTGTTGTGAATAATGCTGCTATGAACATACCTGAGCAAATGTCCTTGTTGCATGGTTTGAACATCCTTGGATATATGTTCTAATGTGTATATGTGCCATACTTTCTTTACCCATTATTCTGTTGAGGGGCATTGAGGTTGTTTCCAGGTTCTGGCTATTACAAATAATGCTGCTATGAACATAGTTGAACAAATACGTTTGTAGTATGATTGGGCATCTTTTGGGTATATTTCCAAGAGCGGTATTGTTGGATCCTGAGGTAGGTTGACTCCCAATTTTCTGAGAAACTGCTATACTGATTTCCAAAGTGGTTGCACAAGTTTGTATTTCTACCAACAATGGATGAGTGTTCACCTTACTTCACATCCTTTCTAGCATAAATTATCATTGGTGTTTTTGATTTTAGCCCTTCCGACAGGTATAAGATGATATCTCAACGTTGTTTTGATTTGCATTTCCTCGATAAGGAAGAAGTTAAGGAAGTTGAACATGTCCTTAAGTATCTTTTGTCCATTTGAAATTCTTCTGTTGAGAATTCTCTGTTTAGTTCAGTACCCCATTTTTAAATTGGGTTATTTAGAATTTTAATGTCTAGTTTCTTGAGTTCTTTATATATTTTGGAGATCAGTCCTTTGTCTGATGTGGGGTTGGTGAAGATCTTCTCCCATTCAGTAGGTTTTTTTTTGTCTTATTGACTGTGTCCTTTGCTTTACAGAAGCTTCTCAGTTTTAGGAGGTTCCATTTATTAATTGTTGCTCCTATTGTCTGTGATACTGGGATTATATGTAGGAAGTGGTCTCCTGTGCCCATGCATTACAGTCTACTTCCCACTTACTCTTCTATCAGGTTCAGTGTGGTCAGATTGATATTGAGGTCTTTAATCCATTTGGACTTGAGTTTTGTGCATGGTGATAGATATGGATCTATCTTCATTTTCCTACATGTTGACATCCAGTTATGCCAGCACCATTTGTTGAAGATACTTTGTTTCTTCCATTGTATAATTTTAGCTTCTTTGTCAAAAATCAGGTGTTCATAGGTGTGTGGATTAATATCTGGGTCTTCAATTCGATTCAATTGGTCAACATCTCTGTTTTTATGCCAATACCAAGCTGTTTTCATTACTGTGGCTCTGTAATAGAGTTTGATGTCAGGAATGGTAACACCTTTGGAAGTTCCTTTATTGTATAGGATTGTTTTGGCTATCCTGGTTTTTTTTTCATATTAAGTTAATTATTGTTCTCTCAAGGTCTATGAAGAATTTTGTTGTGATTTTGATGAGAATTGCATTGACTCTATAGATTGCCATTTTTTACTATGTTGATCATACCTATCCAAGAACATGGGAGATCTTTTCATTTTCTGGTGTCATCTTCAATTTCTTTCTTCAAAGGCTTAAAGTTCTTGTCAAATAGGTCTTTTACTTTCTTGGTTAGAGTTACCCCAAGATACTTTATGCTATTTGTGGCTATCATGAGAGGTGATATTTCTCTGATTTCCCTCGTGGCTTCTTTATCCTTTGTGTATAGGAGGGTTACTGATTTGTTTGAGTTGATCTTGTAATGTGCCACATCACTGAAGGTATTTATCAGCTGTAGGAGTTCTCTGGTAGAGTTTTTGGAGTCACTATGTAGCTGCTGGAAAAGAAAGATGCCTGTGCACTGGTACTAGTAAACCACAAGCCTTATGCTAAAATATAAAATAATGGAAATGGGTTAATTTAAGATTCAAGAGCTAGCTAGAAATACACTTAAGCTATTGACCAAACAGTACAATATATTTTATGTGTGATTATTTTGGGTCTGGGCAGCTAAGAATGAATGAGTAGTCTCTGTCTACAGAGATTACTGCCTTTTTCCATTATATCACTTTGGCTTCTTCAATTTGCTTCCATTGGTCCATATGTCCGTTTTTATGTCAGCACTATGTTCTTTTTATTATTATAGCTCTGTAGTAGAGTTTCAAGTCAGGGGTAGTGATGACTCTGGAAGTTCCTTTATTCTACAGGGTTGTAATAGATATTTCATATGTTTTGTTTTTTTCATATAAAGTTTAAGATTGTTCTCTCAAGGTCTGAGAAGAATTGTGTTGGTATTTTGATGGTGATTTCATTGAATCTATATGTGTAATCTTCATCTAAGCTTCATTAAACCCATTTTGAAATTATTTTTATATATGGTGTAAGATATTGAGTTGTAAATTTGATTCTTTTTTTATTTATTAAAGATTTCTGTCTCTTCCCCGCCACCGCCTCCCATTTCTCTCCCTCTCCCCCAATCAAGTCCCCCTCCCTCGTAAGCTCAAAGATCAATCAGGGTCCCTGCCCTGTGGAAAGTCCAAGGACCACCCACCTCCATCCAGGTCTAGTAAGGTGAGCATCCAAACTGCCTAGGCTCCCAAAGCCAGTGCGTGTAGTAGGATCAAAAACCCATTGCCATTGTTCTTGAGTTGTCAGTAGTCCTCATTGTCCACTATGTTCAGAGAGTCCGGTTTTATCCCATGCTTTTTCAGACCCAGGCCAGCTGGCCTTGGTGAGTTCCCAATAGAACATCCCCATTTTCTCAGTGTGTGGGTGCACCCCTCGCTGTCCTGAGTTCCTTGCTCGTGCTCTCTCTCCTTCTGCTCCTCATTTGGACCTTGAGATTTCTGTCTGGTGCTCCAATGTGGGTCTCTGTCTCTGTCTCCTTTCATTGCCAGATGAAGGTTAATATTCAGGAGGATGCCTATATTTTTTCTTTGGGTTCACCTTCTTATTTAGCTTCTCTAGGATCATGAATTATAGGCTCAATGTCCTTTATTTATGGCTAGCAACCAAATATGAGTGAGTACATCCCATGTTCCTCTTTTTGGGTCTGGCTTACCTCACTCAGGATAGTGTTTTCTATTTCCATCCATTTGCATGCAAAATTCAAGAAGTCCTTGTTTTTTACTGCTGAGTAGTACTCTAATATGTATATATTCCACACTTTCTTCATCCATTCTTCCATTGAGGGGCATCTAGGTTGTTTCCAGGTTCTTGCTATTACAAACAATGCTGCTATGAACATAGTAGAGCATATACTTTTGTTGTATGATAAGGCCTCTCTTGGGTATATTTCCAACAGATTGACATCCAGTTTTGCTAGCACAAGAGTGATATTGCTGGGTCCAGGGGTACGTTGATCCCAAATTTCCTGAGAAACCGCCACACTGCTTTCCAAAGTGGTTGCACAAGTTTGCACTCTCACCAGCAATGGATGAGTGTACCCCTTTCTCCACAACCTCTCCAGAAAAGGCTATCATAGGTGTTTTTTATTTTAGCCATTCTGACAAGGTGTAAGATGATATCTTAAAGCTGTCTTGGTTTGCATTTCCCTGATCGCTAAGGAAGTTGAGCATGACCTTAAGTGTCTTTTGGCCATTTGAACTTCTTCTGTTGAGAATTCTCTGTTCAGCTCAGTGCTCCATTTTATAATTGGTTTGACTAGCCTTTTACAGTCTAGTTTCTTGATTTCTTTATATATTTTGGAGATCAGACCTTTGTCAGTTGCGGGGTTGGTGAAGATCTTCTCCCAGTCAGTGGGTTGCCTTTTTGTCTTAGTGACAGTGTCCTTTGCTTTACAGAAGCTTCCCAGTCTCAGGAGGTCCCATTTATTCAATGAGGCCCTTAATGTCTGTGCTGCTGGGGTTATACGTAGGAAGTGGTCTCCTGTGCCCATGTGTTTTAGAGTACTTCCCACTTTCTCTTCTATCGAACTGATTTTGAGGTCTTTAATCCACTTGGACTTGAGTTTTGTGAATGGTGATAGATATGGATCTATTTTCATTCATCTACAGATTGACATCCAGTTTTGCCAGCACCATTTATTGAAGATGCTTTCTTTTTTCCATTGTATACTTTTAGCTCCTTTATCGAAAATCAGGTTTTCATAGGTTTGTGGGTTAAAGTCAGGGTCTTCTATTCGATTCCATTGGTCGACTTCTCTGTTTTTATGCCAATACCATGCTGTTTTCAATACTGTAGCTCTGTAATAGAGTTTGAAGTCAGGGATGGTAATGCCTCCAGATGATCCTTTATTGTATAAGATTGTTTTGGCTATCCTGAGTTTTTTGTTTTTCCATATAAAGTTGATTATTGTCTTCTCCAGATCTGTGAAGAATTTTGATGGGATTTTGTTGGGGATTGAATTGAATCTATAGATTGCTTTAGGTAGAATTGCCATTTTTACTATGTTGATCCTCCCAATGCAAGAGCAAGACAGATCCTTCCATTTTCTGGTGTCCTCTTCAATTTCTTTCTTCAAAGACATAAAGTTCTTGTCAAATAGATCTTTCACTCCCTTGGTCAGAGTTACCCCAAGATATTTTATCCTATTTGTGGCTATCGTGAAAGGTGATGCTTCTCTGATTTTCCTCTCTGCTTCCTTATCCCTAGTGTATAGGAAGGCAACTGATTTTTTGGAGTTGATCTTGTGTCCTGCCACATTACTAAAGGTTTTTTTTTTTATCAGCGATAGGAGTTCTTTGATAGAGTTTTTGGGGTTGCTTATGTATACTATCATATCATCTGCAAATAAGAAAAGCTTAACTTCTTCCTTTCCAATACAAATCCCTTTGACCCCCTTATGTTGTCTTATTGCTATTGCTAGAACTTCAAGCACTATATTGAAGAGGTATGGAGAGAGGGGACATCCTTGTCGTATTCCTGATTTTAGTGGGATGGCTTTGAGTTTTTCTCTGTTTAATTTAATGTTATCTGTTGGCTTGTTGTAAATAGCTTTTATTTTATTTAGGTATGACCCTTGTATCCCTAATCTCTCCAAGACCTTTATCATAAAGGGGTGTTGAATTTTGTCGAATGCTTTTTCAGCATCTAATAAAATGGTCATATGGTTTTTTTCTTTCAGTTTATTTATATGGTGGATTACATTGATAGATTTTCATATGTTGAACCAGCCCTGCATCTCTGGAATGAAGCCTACTTGCTCATAATGTATAATTTTTTGGATGTGTTCTTGGATTCGGTTTGCCAGTATTTTATTGAGAATTTTTGCTTCGATATTCATGAGTGAGATAGGCCTGTAATTCTCTTTCTTGGTTGGGTCTTTGTGTGGTTTTGGTATCAGGGTAACTGTAGCTTCATAAAAGGAATTTGTTTCTATATTGTGAAATACATTAAGGAGTATAGGTATTAGCTCTTCTTCGAAGTTCTGGTAGAATTCTGCATTGAAACCATCTGGTCCTGGGCTTTTTTTTGGAAGGGAGATTTTTGATAACAATTTCTAGTGTTTGCGACTAACAGGTCTATTTCGAGCATTCGTCTGGTCTTGGTTTTGCTTTGGTATATGGTACTTATCTAAAAAAATGTCCATTTCTTTTGCATTTTCCAGTTTTGTGGCATACAGGCTTTTGTAATAAGATCTAATGATTCTCTGAATTTTCACTGAGTCTGTGGTTATGTCCTCCCTTTCATTTCTGATATTATTTATTTGCATGTTCTCTGTCTGTTGTTTCATTAGTTTGGATAGGCATTAGTCGATCTTGTTGATTTTCTCCAAGAACCAACTTTTTGTTTCATTGATTCTTTGGACTGTTTTCTGTGTTTCTATTTTGTTGATTTCAGCCCTCAGTTTGATTATTTCCAGTCTTCTATTCCCCCTGGGAGCATCTGCTTCTTTTTTTTCTAGAGCTTTCAGGTGTGCTGTTAAGTCCCCAATGTATGCTTTCTCCATTTTCTTTAAGTGGGCACTTAGTGCTATGAACTTTCCTCTTAGCACTGCTTTCAACGTGTCCCATAGGTTTGAGTATGTTGTCTCTTTATTTTCATTAAATTCAAGGAAGACTTTAATTTCTTTCTTAATTTCCTCCTTGACCCAGGTGTGGTTCAGTAGTTGACTGTTCAGTTTCCATGAGTTTGTCAGCTTTGTTGGGGTGGCATTGTTGTTGTCTTCTAACTTTAGTCCGTGGTGATCTGATAAGACACAGGTGGACACTGATATTTTTTTTGTATCTGTGGAGGTTTCCTTTGTTTCTGAGTATGTGGTCAATTTTCGAGAAGGTTCCATGAGCTGCAGAGAAGAAGGTATATTCTTTCCTATTTGGGTGCAGTGTTCTATAGATGTCTTTAAGTCCATTTGCTTCATTACCTCCAATAATTCTCTTAATTCTCTATTAGGTTTCTGTCTGATTGACCTGTCCATTGGAGAAAGAGGTGTGTTGAAGTCTCCTACTACTAGTGTGTGTGGTTTGATTTCTGCCTTGAGTTCTAGTAATATTTCTTTTACATAAGTGGGTGCTTTTATATTAGGGGCATAGATATTCAGGATTGAGACTTCATCCTGATGAATTGTTCCTGTTATAAGTATAAAATGTCCATCTTGATCTCTTCTGATTGACTTTAGTTTGAAGTCAGTTTTGTTAGAAATTGGTATGGCCACACCTGCTTTTTTCTTAGGACCGTTTGCTTGAAAGACCTTTTACCAACCCTTTACTCTGAGTTGATGCTGGTCTTTGTGGTTGAGATGTGTTTCTTGCAAACAGCAGAATGTTGGATCCTGTTTTCGTATCCAATCTCTTAGCCTGTGCCTTTTTATAGGTGAATTGAGACCATTAATATTAAGTGATATTAATGACCAGTGGTTGTCTATTCCAGTTATTGTTTTTGGTAGTAGAGTTTGTGTGTCTCCCTTCTTTGAGTTGTGCTGGTGAAGGGTCACTGGATGCCTGAGTTATTGTAGGCATTGTTGGCAATGTTGGATTTCTTGTGTAGCAATTTTCCTTCTATTAATTTCTGCAGGGCTGGATTTGTGGCTACGTATTGTTTAAATTTGTTCTTATCTTGCAATGTCTTGTTTTCTCCATTGATAGTGAACAATAGCTTGGCTGGGTATAGTAGTTTGTATTTGCATCCATGGTCTCTTAGTGTCTGCAGTACCTCTATCCAGGACCTTCTCGCTTTCATGGTTTCCATAGAGAAGTCAGGTGTAAGTCTGATCGGTTTACATTTATACGTTACTTGGCCTTTTTCCTTTGCAGCTCTTAATATTCTTTTTTTAACCTGTATATTTTGTGTTTTGATTATTATGTGGTGAGGGGATGTTTTTCTTTGATCCAGTCTGTTTGGTGTTCTGTATGCTTCTTGAATATTCAAAGGAATATCTTTCTTTATGTTGGGAACGTTTTCTTCCATAATTTTGTTAAAAATATTTTCTGGGCCTTTGAGCTGTGACTCTTCTTCTCCTTCTACTCCTATTATTCTTAGATTTGGTCTTTTTATTGTGTCCCATATTTCCTGAATGTTTTGTGATGAGTATTTGTTGACTTTGCTGTTTTCTTTGATTAGTGCGTTTATTTTCTCTATGATGTCCTCAGAATCTGAGATTCTTTCTTCTATCTCTTGTATTCTATTGATCATGCTTGTTTCTGTAGACTCTGCTCATTGACCTAGATTTTCCATATCCAGCCGGTCCTCAGTTTGTGTTTTCTTTCTTGCTTCCATTTCAGTTTTCAATTCTTGAACTGTTTCCATTACCTGTTTGATCGTTTTTTCTTGGTTTCCCAGGGTATCATGTACGTATTTACTCATTTCTTTAAACTTTTTGTTATACTTCTCATCCATTTCTATAAGGTCGTTTTTTACATGTTGTTTAAGGGACTCTATTGCTTTCATAAAGTCAATTTTTTCCACTTCTTCTGTGTTAGGGTGTTTGAGTCCTTCTGGTGTAAGATCATTGGGTTCTGGTGTTTTCATGTTGTTTTTCACATTGTTGGTTGAATTCTTGCCTTGGTGCCTGCCCATCTCCTCCTATCGATGTTATCTAATATGTCTTTAAAACCGGATCAGGTTTCCCTGCTGGCCAGGGGCTCCGCTTACAAAATGCCCTCGCTCCTTTTCCTAGCTCCTGCTGCTGTCCAAGATCCCTCTCACCACTCAGAGGGGTCTTCAGGAACAGGGCCAGGCTTCCTGTTTGCCAGGGACCTCGACAATAAAAGGCCTACCTCTTTGATTTAATTGTAGTGGGCGATCTGCTCTCGCTGTCGTGCTTGTCCCTGCTGCTTGTGTCTCTGGGCTGAGCCAGTCTCCGCCACTTGCATGTCCGCTGCGTGTCTGCGCAGGTCTCTCTGCTGCGCGTCTGCTATATTTGATTGTTTTGTCTGTAGAAGAATATCTTTCTCAATACCTCTTACCGGAGAGACTTTCATTTCACTTTGCCATCTTTTGGTGCCATTGTTAAAAAACATTGAGCACAAATACTTCAGTTTCCATTCTTATCTATTAGTGTGTAAGGTGTAGCCTGACTTCCTTTGGACTGTCAGCTTCTGAATAATGACACAAAGATTTTTATTTTGTATAAAAGCTTGACCTTAGATTGAGCTTGTTCCCAACTAACTCTTTGATTTTTTTTTTGTTGTTGTTTTGTATGAGACATGGTTTCTCTGTGTAAAAGTCCTGGGTGTCCTGGAACTTACTTTGCAGACCAGGCTGACTTCAAACTCACAGAGATCTGCCTTCCTCTGTCTCCCAGATGCTGAGATTAAAGGCATGTACCACCACTTCCTGGCTCAACCAGATCTTAACACTTGAGCTGTTTATATATATCTGCTTTCTTCTACATGGCTTGTCACCTCTCCTTGGTCTTGTACATCTGACTTCCTATGCACCTCACTGGCAAAATCTCCTGCTTCACAGATTCTTCCCTTTAAGTAGTCTCTCTCCCCAGAAATCCTACATATCCTCTCCTTCCTAGTTATCAGCCATTCAGCTCTTTATTAAACCAGTCAGAAGATGTCTTAGCAGAGACATACCTTCACAATATACAAAAAGATTATCCCACAACATATAGGGATAATTACATGTTAGTGTGTAAGATGTTTTCTAAACTTTTTTTTATGCTATTAACATGCTTTGGTATATACTTCAAGATTAGGGAATATGATTATTTCAACACTTTTTTTCTTTTCTTCATGACTGATTTACTGTGTGAGGTATTTTGTGGTTCTTCACAAATTTTTGATTGATTTTGTTATTTATAAAAAGAAAGAGAGAGGGGCTGGGGAAATGGCTCAGAGGTTAAAGCAATGACTGCTCTTCCAGAGGAACAAGATTCAATTCCTAGCTCCCACATGACAGCTATCAACTGTCTGCAACTCCAAGATCTGACACCCTCACACACAGACATACATGCAGTCAAAGTACCAATTTAGGTAAAATAAAAAAATACACTACTGAAAATTGAAATGGAATGAGGTGGTATATATGAAGGTTTGGAAGGAAGGAAGGGAGGGAGAAAGTAAGACAATAATTTATTTTATTTAAATGTTTATTTAAGGTATTTTAATATCTTAAAAGTGTAATATGCATTAATTTTGTGTAAAAGATATCCATTATATTTTTATATACTTCATAGTGATTCAGATTAATATACACATGGCTAAGTGACTTGGTGTCTATGGCCGTCTCAATAACCTTTCAGAAAATTACATGTAACAAAAAGCATACCCATCAAAATTATTAAGAGGAAACCTCCTGTTTCTCTCATGCTTTAAAAGAAGAAGAAAAACATCACCCTATCTGTTGATTAAGGAGACTCTGGGTTCTAGGAATGTGAACTCTCTCTAATTTCATTCTCACATGTCTCGATTACATTTTCCCTATTTCTTCTCTCTGCAGTGTGAGCAGCCTGAGGGGAAGTGATGGAAGTGAACAGGATTCAGAGCTGCAATTACCCTTGTACTTGGTGTTCTTCTTTATTAATATTAATTCTGTCAGATCTCAAAATGACAAGGTAACTAGGAAGGATAAGGCTTATAGTAGATGCAGGCTGAAACATTTATTTTAAAATGTTAATGTGTTATTCATTTTTCACCCTTGAATATGTCTCATTTTTCAATTTAAATCACTACATAGCTTACAGACAGCATGAGCTAGATGTAAAAACTTTTAAGTATAGAGTTAAATTTTTATTATCATAAATTGCCAACAGGAAATCATATGCCTCAGTTTTATTCTTCTGACCCTTATCTCTTGCAAAAAAAGATGAGCGAATTTCTCTCTACAAAAATCAAATGATAAAAATGAGTTAAGTCACTATTTTATACCCTTTACTCTCTGTCAAGTACAAGAAGGACTTGATATTCATTCTTTCATTTTGCCCCTGTTACTCCTTGTTAAGTTCCTATTATTAATTTTAAAAGTGAGGATATCAAGACTTAGAGAATTTACTTGATTAGTGTTTTCGAGGCAAAGACCTTAAACTGGTGTGCTTTAAAGTCTATGGTATTAACTTTGTAACTCTGCCTCTCCTATGGCTGAATGCAGAAACCTAGTATTTATTGTGTCTTTAACATTTTAAAGTGATATGAAGCATAATTTTAATTGTCATTGCTAACTTTAAGATATGTTGCATGTTTCTCCTATGTTATTTTTGAAATTTATGCAAGTTTTTATAAGATTACCTTTCAGATTAATATAGTTTTCTAGTCAAAATATTTCCTAATTATTCTATCTTAAGTAGGATTAAAATTATATATTATTTTAATCGATTAAAACCCCCTAACTGGTTGACTATTCATAATCAAGTAGTTACCAATATCAAGATAGTGGTCT
Source organism: Microtus pennsylvanicus (assembly GCF_037038515.1). NCBI lineage: Eukaryota > Metazoa > Chordata > Mammalia > Rodentia > Cricetidae > Microtus > Microtus pennsylvanicus. Next base: position 464,250 of record NC_134579.1, on the reverse strand, counting down.
AAAGTTAGACATATTGAGCAAAGTACAGAAATAAACAAATACTAAAACCTTGAAAACTGATAGTCTTCAATTCATAGTGTTCAAAATTGCATATTTATATTCAGAAAATTAAAGTTAACTGATATTCTAATTATATGCAAACATCAATTCAAAATAAGCTATTTGCTTAAATAAAGGTATATCAAAACTCTATTACTCCCAAGGAACAAAAAAACCTCTTACATTTGCCTGGACAATCTTTGTTGAATATTAAGCCCAAAATTATAAGAATGAAAAGTTAAATTAGACTATAAAAGTTTTGCATAAAATAACCAAATATAACTGATGAGATTATAACCTATATAATGGGACAAAACATATGCAAGTCATATATTTGATAAGCATAAGATATGAAAAAATAAAGAACAGAAGCAAGAATGTCATGAAAAGTGATTAAAATGAGAAAGTGTAGATATTTTGTGATGAGGAAGTAAAAATATCCAGCAAATCAGACACATATACATACACACACAAACATACAAATTACTTTTGGCTAGTCTAAATTTTATAATGTTGTATTTCCAAATATATATTATAAATCTGCTCATTGTAGATTTAGGAACAAAATTCTGAGCAATATTAACTTAGTTTGACAATAATTTTTCAATTCTAGAAGTTTAAAAATAATAAATTCTTAATAAAAATAATGTGGCCAGGAAAACAGTTCATAATTTTGGGAATTTGGGCATTGTTTTTTTCCAGACTGCTTTCTGCTGCTTGTTGGGTGAAGTATTTTTAGGGTTTACAGAGACATTTTGGGGAAGGATCTTGTTCCATCAAAACACATTAGAAGGAATCCACAGGTTCTCGTCTTCTGTGGAAACAAAAGCAGAACCTTTTATTCCCCAAAGTAACATATTCTTAGACTCGACTTTTGGAATCAATATACCATATATATATATATATATATATATATATATATATATATATATATATATATATATAGGTTTAACTTAGCAGTCAAGAGAATAAAATGTCTCTCTGCAGTAAAGGAATTCAAAGACAGCACACTAATATTCATAATCTATGTGTATCTCCATCTTTAGGAAGCTTATTTTTAACTCTATTACTTTTTAATATTTATTTTATTATGTTGCCTCCTTTAATCTAGGACTGTCTGTAATCTTTTATATTACTTTTACTGTCTCTTTAAAGACTTTTATTTTTTGAAACTATCTTTTATGTAATTGTCCATACTCTTTTTCCTCTCTCTCAAGCCTGTTTATATTTTTAAACACTTTAGGACTCATCTAAAGGTTCATTTTTGTCTAAATCTGTCTTTAATGTGTATCTCTAATTCTTTTGTGATCACTGCTTTAAACTGTTAAGTAAACGTGGGTAGGACCAGAGTGCTTTGGTTGTTGGTTCCACCCTTCGTGGTCCATTTGCCATCAGCTGTGGGAGCCAAGTTTACCACCCCAACTCTGGGAAGCAATTGGCCCATGCTGACACCAAGTAACTTGTAGCACATTGCTCACAAAAACCCATTCAAGCTGGACCTCCCAAACGAGCCAGAGCTATTCTTGCCACCAGCACAAATTAGGAAGCCGTTTCTTTTCTTTACTTTTTTTTCTTTTTTCTTTTTCTTTTTTGGTTTTTCAAGACAGGATTTCTCAAGGAAGCTACTTCTTAAAGAAATCAAGCAGGTTTTGCTGCTAAGGCTGAGACAGGAAGCCTTCTCTTAAAGGAGCCACACCTTTGCTTGCTGTCAGCAAAGACTCTATCTGAAAACTTGTGGCTACCAAGAAGCTCCAATTGACTTGTATTTTTGTGGGTCTAGAAGTCCACTTATTTTTTTAAGCTTTATTATTAGGTCTTATGTGAATCCATGCTCTGGATGGCGGGCCTCATTCTGTAGACAGAGACAGCATTTTGCTTTCTGGCCACCCAGACCTGAATAAACACACAGAAACTACATTAATTACACACAATTTGGCCCATGTCTTCGGCATATTTCTAGCTAGTTCTTACATCTTAAATTACCACTTTTCTATTAATATTAACCCATGTAACAACACAAGGCTGTGGCATACCAGTAAGGTTTTGGCATCTGTCTCCTTTGGAAGCTATATAGATTCTCTGTGACTCCACATACTCTTTTAATATCTCTTTTCAGATTTCCTGCTTGGCTTTACTCTGTTAAACCATTGGCTGAAAGAGCTTTATTCATCATCCAATAAAAGGAATTCATATATAGAAGGGAATCCCACATCAAACTGAAAAGAAAAAAGGAAATATTTTTCCAATGTAGACAGCATGGTTGTTGCTTAGAAGTAAAGTTAGATAACATTTTTAAAAATATCATTTAAACAATGTGGATGTATTAAATATTTCATTTGACTTAAAATTGACCTTTGGCTTTAGTTTTTGAAAAAAAGTAGAGCATATAAGGACAGTTACAATAGCATTATTAGTTTTGATCTGCTGATTAGTGAACAATGCCCAGCAGATTGGATTTATCCTACTGGGAGTTTTTGTCAGCATTTAGGGAGTTTCAGTGTTCATCTCACAAACAGGATTGAAGATTGGAAGAGATAAATATTCCTCCAAACTGGGCTTTTTAAGAAAAATTGACACAGAAAGAACAATTTTTGATATCTTTGTTCCTTCACTTAAAATATTTTTCATGAAGATTTTTTCTTACATCCATAGGTAAGAGAAAATATTTTATTTTTACTTTCTTTTAAAAAAGTTAAATGGTGCCTGTATCAAATATAAATTTTTTCCCAACCTATTTAACATTATATGTGGAAATATCTTTTTAGGGGAATTTATCTAATAAATAGAAAACAAAGCAGTTCCAGCCGAACTATGGACTCACAGGTACCTGTTCGTGGACCAAATATTTGTTCCCTACCAAGAGGTTTTGTGAAGTCCTTGTAGGTAACCTCTATGCTATGCTTCTTCTTAATAATATGGGGGAGTTGAGATTTTTTGACTACTGAGCGCTATTGCATCATAGAAAACATCATACACTGTGGTGAAACTTGAACCAACAACTTTATAAACATGTATACAAATAATAGTAAGTCAAAGGTGGAAATGAGACTCATTGGTTCTGAAAATTTGAGTTCTGTATGCTTAATTAAGACAATGGAATAAATTGAAATTTATTTTAAAAATATTGTGGAATCCAAGTTAAGCCACTCAGAGATGTGTAACATCGAGGCAGTTATCTGCCTGTTTCCTCACCTGGTTCTTGGTTCACATGGTATTCCTGGAAGCATTAAGAAAGGAAGGGTCCATCACCCTGGTACATCAGTTACATTAGTAAATTTTTGGCATTTAACAATTATAAGATTATAATCTTACAATTTTTGAAGTTCAGATGCTTGATTCTTTAATGTCTTCACAAGCCTAATAAGACTATAAACAATTTCTTTTCTCTTTTCCCAGTAAGGAGCAAGAAGGCAACACTTCCCAGGACAGTGTCTGTTTCTGAGTGAAACAAAGGCCCTAATAACATTCTATGTAATGATCAAGTCCTCCATGTTTTTAATTCTTTAAAATTATTCTTAATTGATGTGATTGTTCTTTAATTCTGCATTCCAATAATTCTCCATAATTCTTTTGGTTTTTAACAATGGATCTTGGAAAAATTGCCTTCAGAAGACCACAGATATGAACATGAGTACTTTAGTTACATTCATAAGAAAATGATGAGATTAAAAAAATGAAAAAGGTATTGGTACAAATCTATTTGTCTAGTCTGGTAACAACCCATGTCTGTCTATTGTTTAGGCACTCATGCCTATTGTTTACAGTTGACCTGTTCTTGTTTAGTTTACCAATGCAGTGTTGTGTATACACAAACACATTATGTGCAGGATTCTGTGTATTTTGTCATTACAGAAATGTGATGCGATGGTGGTGTCTTCATTTCCCTTCTGCTTGACTTCTACTAGACATAGCTTAATTGTCTGGCTTATTGAACACATGAATACATATTGATCTTGTTTTTCTTCTCTCTCCATATATTAATAATAATAATAATAATAATAATAATAATTTGTTTTTGAATTTTGATCTTAATGATTTTCTTTTTAAAAAATAAATTTAACTTATTGTTTTTGTGTCTTCTTGGATGTTTTCTCTACTGGATGTATGTGTGCCCTCTGCCCTTAGAGGTCTGGGGAGATTTTTAGCTCCTAAGGAACTGGACTTACATATGGTTGTAAGTCATCGTGAAGGTGCTCAGAACTGAGCTAAGATCCTTTGGAACAGCAGATAGTGATCTTAACCACTCAGGCTGTTCCCCATGCCCTCTATTTCTTTCAATCTCACTGTTTTTCTTTGTAAGCATCTCAAACTTCAGCACTTAAAATGAATACAACTGCTGAAATATTAGCTTTTCTTTCTACTGTTTCTTTTGTAATATTTTCTATTCTGCCTTCACTTTGAAAAATCTCACTCAGGAAACTGAAAAGAACTTACTACTTTTTTTTTTACCATAATTTTGTTGAGAGAAAATAAAAAGGATGAGTTTGTGTCTCCTAAAGACATTTTATTATAAGTCTCGCTTGATTGCATGCGCCTTTAATCCCAGCATTCTGGAGACAGGCAAGTTGATCTGAGTTTGAGGCTAGCCTAGTCTGCATATTAGCACCAGGACAGCCTGGGCTACACAGATAAGCCCTGCCTCAATAAACAGAAACAAACAAACAAACAAAAATGACATTTTAATATAAAATATATCATGTATTTTTTCATTCTAAATTCTGTATACAATCTCTTTCTCTCTCACATACATATATGCAATTTATAATTTATTTGGGTATGCTTGAGAAGAGATAAATTACTGTTTATTGATCTATTATTTATTTTTCAGATAATTGGATATGGAAAATTTATATGTTAAAACTGTTCAGAAAGTATTTTCTGTTTCCGGCATGATTAAAAAGCAGAAACATGAGACCTTCCTATCTATTGACTGTGGAGTACCTGAAGCACGAGTGTGGTCTCAATTGATCCTATTGTTACTTAGTCTTAGTTACATTTAAAAAACTCTCCTCTCTCCTTTCAGTGAAAAGTCTGAGTGGGTGTGATGGAAGGAAACAGGACCCTGCTGACTGAATTTGTTCTCAGAGGAATAACAGATCGTCCAGAGCTGCAAGTCCCCCTGTTCCTGGTGTTCTTCTTCATCTATGTCATCACCATGGTGGGCAACCTTGGCTTAATCTTTCTCATCTGTAAAGATCCCCATCTTCATACTCCCATGTACCTTTTCCTTGGAAATTTAGCCCTTGCTGATGCCTGTTCTTCATCCTCTGTGACTCCTAAGATGCTTATGAAATTTATAAATAAGAATGACATGATATCCCTGGGTGAGTGTTTCTCCCAATTTTATTTTTTTTGTTCAAGTGCGACCGCGGAATGTTACCTCCTGGTAGCGATGGCCTATGACCGCTATGTAGCCATATGCAACCCTCTGCACTATGCAGTTATTATGTCCAATAGACTCTGTGTTAAGTTCATATGTGTGTCATATCTAATTGGACTTCTACATGCCTTACTTCATGTAGGAATGTTATTTAGGTTAACTTTTTGTAGTTCCAATATAATAGATCATTTCTACTGCGAAATCTTACCCCTCTATTCAATTTCATGCACTGACCCATCAATTAATGCATTGGTCATTTTCATTTTTGTTATCTTTATACAGGCAAGTACTTTTATGAGCATTATAGTTTCTTATATTCGTGTGCTTTTTGCTATCCTGAAAACAAAGTCTGAGAAAGGCAGAAGCAAAGCCTTCTCCACCTGCAGTGCCCATCTGGTGTCTGTTTCCTTGTTCTATGGCACCCTCTTTGTCATATACGTGCTCTCTGGATCTGACACACACAGTTTTCAGGGTAAAATGTATTCATTATTCTACACCATCATCATTCCTCTGTTGAACCCCTTTATTTACAGCCTTAGAAACAAAGAAGTTTTGGGTGCCTTGAGAAAGCTCACAAAATGATGACTTTTTCTGAAAACTTCAAGGTGTTTCCTTGCTCCAGATTCTTTCTTTTAAAGTTTATTATAATATTTGGCCCTGTACTTTGCACATAATAATTTTTTCACATATTGTTAGGTAATCAATAAAATGTAGACTAAAATCCCTGCATTACTGTTATTATTATTATTGTTATTATAAAATCAGTGGTCTTTAAAGAAAGATAAAGTGTAAATTGTTTTTGAACTCACAAAGAACATGAATTATTCTCAAATTATTATCATAAGAACAATAAATTTTTTCCTAATACATGTGTTTGTATATTATTGAAACAAATCTTTATGTGTATGGATTTGACTTCTATTTTTCACTTATTGATTATTTTTTGTTTTATACGGGAATGTGTTGCATATGATTGCATCACCCACTGTCCCCTCTCATCCTCCCTCCATACACCTGCTGATTGTCTTCTTATTGCCAAGTAGTGCCCCTCCCTACTCTTATGTCTTAGTTTATGAAGGCATTCCCCACAGCTGTCTGTTCATGATGCCATGGCCATGATGAATACAGTGGTAGTATTTCACAGAACTCCTCTTCTGCCTCTGGCTTTTACTTTCCTTCTGCCCTCCCTTCCATCTTGTTCTGTAGGCCTTACAGCAGGTGTTGTAGTTCTCTGATTCAGGACTGAGGACTCCAGAATTGCTTATTTTCAGCATTTTGACCAGGTTTTTTTTTTAAACTGTGGTTTTTTTGAAATTTCATTTATGAATACAATATTTGTACCATTTCCACTCCTCTGTCTTTTGCCTCCATTTTTCCTGTCACCTACATCTTCTCACAGTCAAAAGCTCTGTTTTGAATCTCTGCATTAATCATTAGTCTTATTCCTCCAGAATAAGAAGCTTCTCTAATCAAGGTTGAAAGCTGTACTACTCTAAGGCCAATAATAGGCCTATTTAGAATGCAATTGACCACATGTTCATTTAGCAAAATAAAAAGTAGTAACTCTTAACCCAGAGTACTTGTGACTCTCCCTAGCCAGGCATTTTGTTCATGTTCGTAGTACCAGGTATACATTTCCTTCCTTGGAATCTGTATAAGATCCAATCAGAAAGTCATTGATTAGCCCCTAATTAGCTATCATGATATCTGTGGGCACAAGTTGCCTGGCAGGCATCAGGGCTGTTAATGAGTGTTCTCCCTGTGTAGGCTCAGTATCACCTTCTGCTACTCTGAGGGCTAGAGCTACTCAACAAGCAAAGAGCTTCTAGCTTGGTTCCAGTCTGTTGGCTCGCTCTTCTGGATCAAGTGTGTAGTGCTTTCCTTAATAGAGTATTACCATGTAGTTTGGTAGACACCTAAGAAAAAATGCAACAACTTCTATTGCTTTGGGATTATCTGGAATCTCCATGGTTAACTCACGGAGAGTTATCCTAAACCTGACAATAAAGTTTCCTTAAACATCCATGGATTCTGGTATCAGAACTGATCAACACATCAGAGTGCCACAATTTAAAAAGAAACAAATTTCTTTTATTTTAATTACCTATGTTGTTAATATTGTTAGCTATCTGTCAAAGTAGTAGTTTTCCTTATTTACTCAACTAAAATTTATTATTTCAAATCATTTTAATTGCTTCTCTCTGATTTCCTGCAATGTGATTACATAATCTGTATACAATAGGAATATTTTATTTTTATAATAACTGAGTATTAATTACATACATCACACTGTATTTGATGGAGTCTTAATAAGAACAATATTGACAGCAACCCTGAATATCTACTCTAAATACTCAACATCAGACATCTGAATGTTTTGCATTTTTCTTCACTTTACAGTAAAACCTACTTGCCTTACATTGCTATTTTCTTTTTTTCAATTTCTTTTATTTATTTATTTATTTTTTAAATTTATTTATTTATTAAAGATTTCTGTCTCTTCCCCGCCACCGCCTCCCATTTCCCTCCCCCCCCAATTAAGTCCCCCCCCAGCCTGAAAAGCAATCAGGGTTCCCTGTCCTGTGGGAAGTCCAAGGACCACCCACCTCCATCCAGGTCTAGTAAGTTGAGCATCCAAACTGCCTAGGCTCCCACAAAGCCAGTGCGTGCAGTAGGATCAAAAACCCATTGCCATTGTTCTTGAGTTGTCAGCAGTCCTCATTGTCCGCTATGTTCAGAGAGTCCGGTTTTATCCCAGGCTTTTCCAGACCCAGGCCAGCTGGTCTTGGTGAGTTCCCAGTAGAACATCCCCATTGTCTCAGTGTGTGGGTGCACCCCTCGCGGTCCTGAGTTCCTTGCTCGTGCTCTCTCTCCTTCTGCTCCTCATTTGGACCTTGAGATTTCAGTCCTGTGCTCCAATGTGGGTCTCTGTCTCTGTCTCCTTTCATCGCTTGCTGAAGGTTAATATTCAGGAGGATGCCTATATTTTTTCTTTGGGTTTTCCTTATTTAGCTTCTCTAGGATCACTAATTATAGGCTCAATGTCCTTCGTTTATGGCTAGAAAGCAAATATGAGTGAGTACATCCCATGTTCCTCTTTTTGGGTCTGGTTTACCTCACTCAGGATAGTGTTTTCTATTTCCATCCATTTGCATGCAAAATTCGAGAAGTCATTGTTTTTTATTGCTGAGTAGTACTCCAATATGTATAAATTCCATACTTTTTTCATCCATTCTTCCATTGAAGGGCATCTAGGATGTTTCCAGGTTCTGGCTATCACAAACAATGCTGCTATGAACATCGTAGAGCATATACTTTTGTTGTATGATAGGGCCTCTCTTGGGTATATTCCCAAGAGTGGTATTGCTGGGTCCAGGGGTAAGTTGTTCCCGAATTTCCTGAGAAACCGCCACACTGCTTTCCAGAGTGGTTGCACAAGTTTGCATTCCCACCAGCAATGGATGAGGGTACCCCTTTCTCCACAACCTCTCCAACAAAGGCTATCATTGGTGTTTTTTATTTTAGCCATTCTGACAGGTGTAAGATGGTATCTTAAAGTTGTCTTGATTTGCATTTCCCTGATCGCTAAGGAAGTTGAGCATGACCTTAAGTGTCTTTTGGCCATTTGAAGTTCTTCTGTTGAGAGTTCTCTGTTCAGCTCAATGCCCCATTTTATAATTGGGTTGATTAGCCTTTTACGGTCTAGTTTCTTGAGTCTTTATATATTTTGGAGATCAGACCTTTGTCAGTTGCGGGGTTGGTGAAGATCTTCTCCCAGTTAGTGGGTTGCCTTTGTGTCTTAGCGACAGTGTCCTTTGCTTTACAGAAGCTTCTCAGTCTCAGGAGGTCCCATTTATTCAATGAGGTCCTTATACATTGCTATTTTCTATAACTCTTTTTAACTTTAGAACACACACACACACACACACACACACACACACACACACACACACACGATATATTTCATTCATCCCATCATCCATTTCCCCCCCATTCCTTTCTCTCTGGATACCATATTCTAACCTAGTTACCTCATAGCAGCAGGTTTCTATGTAGCTTTTTCATGCACCCATAGTTTTGGTTTACTCTCCTACAACCTTCACTTTCCCGCATCCCCACTTCCCCATCCCCATTTGTACCTTCCCACTACTGGTATTTCCTATTTTCATACTGTTTGTGTTTTACTGTCCTCACCAAGATCACACCCAATATCCCCACATCCTGTGGCTCCCCTCTTGTTTTCTGTCTTGTAAAGATACTGTCTCAACCTTAATCACACAAATAAAACAAATTCTCAAAAATAAGGTCATCAGTGAGGAGTAACACGCAGAGTTTGTGTACCTGAGTTACAGCACTTTCTATAATATTTTTAGTTCTACCCATTTTCTTATAATTTCCATATTTCATTTTCTTACAGATGAACTAAACGGAATTGAATTATGTATATATATACATATATATATATGTATATATATATATCTCACATGTTAGTTTTAGATGCATAACTTTTTGACTGTCTTGATTGATATTATTTCCCAGCTAGTGTACAGAGAGCAGCAATGATCATGGGTTTTCTGGTATCTGTATCAGAAAGTATAGAGTTACATTCACAGAGATAGTAGAGCTGGGTCTCATGATTTTTCTTTCAGCTATTTGAGAAACCTGTGTATGGCTGCCCTGGTTGGTGAACAAGTTAGAGTCTCTCAATGTGATCATGATGATTCCTTTTCCTCTATGTTGCATCAGCATTTCTTTTCTTTTTTATGTTATAATTCCACAAATTTAAGGCATAATGTTCTTTGTTCAAAATCCCTTTCATCATCCTCTCCTTTCTTTTCATTTCTTCTTAAGTTCATGCCCTACCTTTCTGGCATTTTGTGAGGGATAGAGTACTGAATTTAATTAGGAGAATAAATCAGAGGTTATTTAAATGACGACAGTAAATGAGTGGCTATGCTACTGGACAATATGACTGTATTCCACTTGCAACATTTAAATGCCTGTACTTCCTCTTAGAGTGAGGTCATGTGATCCATTTCTCCATTTATGACAGAGTTAATGATGTATGCAGTGCCATGTAGGTTTTGTGTGAGTAGTCACTATTTGTTTATTCATGCATGCAGTAGCCGTGTCATGCTCAGAAGATGACAATTTACATCACTCCTTCTAGTCTTTGGCTCTTATATTCTTTTTTTTCCTATAATTTTAAAATTTTATTTCAAAAACTATCTTTTCTCATTTTACATGCCACATCCATTTCCCATTCCCTCCTTTCCTCATCTCCCTCTCATTTACCCCCTCTTATACCCCCATCTTATCCCATATCCACTCCTTAGGGAGGGTAAGGCTTCCCATTAGGAGTCAACAAAGTCTAGCAAATTGCTTTGAGGCAGGACCAAATCCTGGCTCTTATATTCTTTTGGCTCCTCTTTAATGCTTCCTGACCTGAGGAGGGATGATTTAGGTATTGCATTTAAGGCTGAGAGAACTTAACAGTCACGTTTTCTCTGAGCATTGACTATTAAAACTTAAGTGTTGCTAACAGCAAACTGAAGTTTTTCTGACCAAGGTTGAAAGTAGCACTTAGGTATATGAATATAACGGACAACTTTCACCACACCTGTTTCCAAACTACAATTATTAGTAGGTTCTACCAGATTATCAGTGACCTCCCCAGTCATATGCTCTTGTCATATTTAAAGTGCCAGATATGAGTTCCTTTATGGAGTAGGTCTAAAATCAAATGAGAAAGGAGCTGTTTACCCTACATAACCATGCCACTATTGCACCAGAGGGCAGATTTTGCCTAGAAAGTAGGTATTATAGTTTAAATGGTTCACAGCCTGTTAAGATTATTAATGGATTTCTTTCCTGGTAACCTTCGTAGCATATTCCTGCATGAAGAAAGCTAGCCAGCAGGGAGTAAACTTTCCTGTAAGTTCAAGAATGATTTATCCATTTTCTGTGATCAAAGTATGTGCTGTCTTCAGCAATAAGAGCTTACTTTCTAACTCACAACAACAATGAAAATCAGAGTTTGTTCAGCTTATGAACACAGAAACATTTGTTTAATAACTCATGTCTACTGAAAGTAACATTGTATCTCCTGAAGGATATCAACATTCAAACTCCTTTCATAAGTTATATTTTTAACATTAGCCTATCAACTAGCATATAAGGTTTTTTACTCATTCTTGTGTTAAATATTATTGTATGTGTTTGTCAGTTTGCCTGTACATATGCATATGTACATGCCTTACATACATGAGGAGTACTTTGACATCAGAAGAGAGTTTTACAATCCCTAGAACTGGAGTTACAAGTGCTTGTGAGCCACTTTGTGAGTGCTGGGAACCAAACCTCTCCAATGTTCCCTACTTTTCTTTTTCAAGTTCTTAATTTTGATTTGCATTTCATCTTTTTTCTAATGGTATATAATAATAATCATAATAAAATATGGAAACATACAAATGTGTAGAAGGTAGGAGTCGCATGCATGAAAATATTACCTGGACCAGGAGATCAAAGTGATTTGTTTCTTTTGTGATTTTTTTACACATTTTTATTTTTTAAATGTTTTCAGATATCATATTTGAGTGAACCACAGTAAATTTCTTGGTTTCATATGTAAGAAATGATTAGACATATATATCATATGGTCAAATAAAAATTATTCTCAATGGCAGCAAGTGTGAAATAACCCACTAAACTTTTGCTAGATCCTCAAATCTCACAACGTTGGTTGAAAGTAGCAAATACTATGAGAAAAATTTATAATTGTCATAAAGAAAATTAATACACATATTCGCATATAATATATTTAATAATATAAATATTTTCTATGATGTATATCATGTTTTTTTTGTTCAGATTTAAGTTTTGAGAGAAAGCCAGTTATATCATCTGAGGAATCTCTTTGGAGTACACATTTCATTTTACTTTAATTGGCCTCTAATTTGGAAGTCTGAATGTGGTGATATTTTGTTTGTATAAATAAAGCTTGACTGAAGATAAGGTAATCATAGAGGTCTGGAAGTCTGCACAGACAGACAGGAAGTGATATGGCTGGGCATAGAGAGGAAGTGATAAGGTGGAAAGAGACAGGAATCAGTCTTTTTTTGACTGGGAAGTTAAATAGGTAAGGTGGCTGTTGTTTCACTCCATGTCCCTGATCTCTCAGCATTTTTCCTTATATCTGACTCCAGGCTTTTATTATTAAGACCTATTGGTGTTCAACTTAAAGGTGTGAATTCATGAAAAAGCTACTTACTTGTGGCTTTGCAGCCACCAGCCCAGGCTGGAGCTGCATATACGATTCCTGCCAGAGCTGCACGTAGGGTTCCCACAAGAACCACCACTCTGCCTGGCTAGGTTTTCTTTTATTTTGTCCTTAAGCTTCTAAGTTAGTTTAAGAATCCTTCATCTGGTGATGGATGGAGATAGAGACAGAGACCCACACTGGAGCACTGGACTGAGCTCCCAAGGTCCCAATGAGGAGCAGAAGGAGGGAGAACATGAGCAAAGAAGTCGGGACCACGAGGGGTGCACCCACCCACTGAGACAGTGGAGCTGATCTTTTGGGAGCTCACCAAGGCCAGCTGGACTGTGACTGAAAAAGCATGGGATTAACTGGACTCTCTGAACATGGCGAACAATGAGGGCTGATGAGACACCAAGGACAATGGCACGGGGTTTTGATCCTACTTAATGTGCTGGCTTTGTGGGAGCCTAGCCAGTTTGGATGTTCACCTTCCTAGATATGGACAGAGGGGGGAGGACCTAGGACTTACCACAGGGCAAAGAACCCTGACTGCTCTTTGGACTGGAGAGGGAGGGGGAGATGAGTGGGAGGAGGAGAAGAAGGGTGGGAGGAGGGGGAGAAGGGTGGGAGGAGGGGGAGGAAAATGGGAGGCTGGGAGGAGGTGGAAACTTGTTTTTTTTTCCTTTCTTTTCTCAATGAAAAAATAAATAAATTAAAAAAAGAATTTTTAATGTTGTTGCAGCATCTCTGCAATTAACTCCACAGGCCCCAAAGTATATAGGCACCTGGACTCCAAATGCCATAGGACTTATTGGTTCTAGACTGACTGTCTCTGCCTTCGGGCAGATGTGCTTTTTCTGCATAATCCTGTGTGCATTTTTTCAGATAGTGCTCTCTCTCTCCCTCTCCACTATGGCTTGTGGGTTTTCCCTATACCCCTTCTCCTTGGGCTGCCATTCTCAACTCAAAGCTACAGTATTTTCTCTAAGTTTATCAATTATTAATGGGTTAGACATTATTGATGTATTTATTGCCTGTATATACTATATATAGTTCTTGTGCTTATTGTATATAGTTTTTCTAATGCTAGTTATAATCCTTTTTAAATTTTTAGACAAAAAAGAAGAACTATGGTAACACCGTTTTTTTTTAAAAAAAGAAAGCAAATTATATTTTTATTATACATACCAATCCAAGTTCTCACTCCCTTCCCACCTCCCATTCCCTTTTCCTTTCTTCCTACTCACCCCCATCCACTCCTCAGAGAGGGTAAGGTACATTGCTTTGGGGAAGTGTCAAGGCTCTTCTTACTATATCTTGGCCGAGCAAGGTATCCATCCAAAGAGAAAGGGTTCCCAAAAAGACTACAAGCAGTAGGGATAAATCCTGTTGCCACTGCCAGTGGCCCCACAGTCAGCCTCAGCCATACAACTGTCACTTCACATTCAGAGCAACTATCTTGGTTCTATGCTGGTTCTTTCCCTGTCTGGCTGGAGTTGGTGAGCTTCCATTAACTCAGGTAAACTGTTTCAGTGGGTGTCACCACCATGGTTTTGACCTCTTTGATCATATATTCTCACTCTTCCCACTCTTCAACTGAACCATTTGAGCTCAGCCCAGTGCTCTGCTGCAGGTCTCTGCCTCTATTTCCATCAGTTGCTGGATAAAGTTTCTATAGTGACACTGAAGATATTCATCAATCTGACTATAGGGCAAGGCCAGTTTGGGCACCTTCTCCACTATTGCTTAAGGTCTTAGCTGGAGTCATCCCTTTGGAGTCTTGGGAACCTCTATAGAGCCAGGTTTCTTGCTGGCCCCATAATAAATCCCTCAATCAAGATATTACTTTCCTTGCTCCATCTCTGTCCTTCCTCCACATTGACTATCCCATTCCCTCAAGTTCTCACCCCTTCCCTTTTCCTCTCTTCTTCCCCTTCCACCTTCCCTTCCCCCTCAGCCCTATGTTCCCAATTTTGTCAGGTGATCTTTTTTATTTTGACTTTTCAGGTGGATCTATGTATGTTAATTTTTAAGGTTCTCCTTGTTACTTAGCTTCTCTAGGATCTTGAACAATAGGTTCAATATTTGTGTATAGCTAGTATCCACTTATGAGTGAGAACATACCATATTCATCTTTTTGGGTCTAGGTTACCTCACTCAGGATGGTGTTTTATAGTTCCATCCATTTCCATGCAAATTTCAAGGTGTCATTGTTATTTATTTATTTATTTACTGTTGAGCAATGTTATAATATGTATATGTACTACATTTTCTTTATCCATTCTTTGGTTGAAGGGCATCTAGGTTGTTTCCTTGGGTATTACAAATAATTTTGCCATGAAAATACTTGAACAAATGCCTTTGTAGTATGATTGAGCATCTTTTGGGCATATGCGCAAGAGTGGTGTTGCTAGATCCTGAGGTAGGTTGATTCCAAATTTTCTGAGAAGCCACTATATTGATTTCCAAAGAGGTTGTGCAAGTTTGCATCCCCACTAGCAATGAATGAGTGTCCCCCTTACTCTACATCCTCTCCAGTATAAGCTATCATTGGTGTTTTTGGATTCAGTCATTCTGACTGGTGTAAGATGGTATCTCAGATTTGTTTTGATTTGCATTTTATTTATTGTTGTTCTCAGAGACTGTGCTACTGGGTTTATATTTAGGAAGTGGTCTCCTATGTCCATGCATTGAAGTCTACTTCCTACTTTCTCTTCTATCAGGTTCAGTGTGGTTAGATTTATATTTAGGTATTTAATCCATTTGGACTTGAGTTTTGTTTATGGAGACAGATATGGATCTCTTTTCATTCTTCTACATGTTGACATCCAGTTATGCCAGCACCGTTTGTTGAAGATGCTTTCTTTTTTCCATTGTATAATTTTAGCTTCTTTGTCAAAAATCAGGTGTTTGAAGCTGTGTGGATTAATATCTGGGTCTTCAATAGAATTCCATTGGCCAAAGTCTTTGTTTTTATGGCAATACCAAGCTCTTTTCATTACTGTAGCTCTGTAATAGAACTTGATGACAGGGGTAGTGATGCCTTCAGAAGTTCCTTTATTGTACAGATGGTTTTGGCTTTCCTGTTTCTTTTTCCCATATGAAGTTGATTGTTTTACTTTTGAGGTCTGTGAAGAATTGTGTTGAGATTTTGATGGAGATTCCACTGAATCTATAGATTGCTTTGGGTAGGACTGACATTTTTATTATATTGATCCTACTGGTGATGCCTTTCTGTACAAGTAAAGCTTGTCTGAAGATAAGAGGGCAGAACTATGCACTAACTAACCAGAGAGATCTGGAGGTATGCTCAGATAGATGGGAAATGACATGGCTGGGCAGAGAAAGAGGAAATGATAAGGTGGGAGGAGATAGGAACTCAGTCTTCTTTCATCTGGGAAGTTGAGTAGATAAGGTGACTGTGGTTTGGCTCCTTTGCCTCTCTGATCTCTCAGCATTTCCCCCTCTGACTCCAGGTTTTTAGCAATACCCATTGGAACTCTTGCTACATAACTTGGAAATGTGAAAGAACAAAAGCTTATGTAAGACCAGTTACACTCATCTGTTAGTTTTTACTTGCTGATTATCGAGCAATGCCTAACAAATTGGCTTCATCTTTTAGGGTGTTCTTGATAGTATTGAGAGAGTTTTTTTTTTATTGATACAGAGTTGAAGATTGTAAGAAATAAAATGGTATTCTCTTTAAATTGTTATTCTTATAGAAAATTGATGTGAGATGGACAGTTATCACTGATACCCTTG
Organism: Microtus pennsylvanicus; assembly: GCF_037038515.1. Taxonomy (NCBI): domain Eukaryota; kingdom Metazoa; phylum Chordata; class Mammalia; order Rodentia; family Cricetidae; genus Microtus; species Microtus pennsylvanicus. The sequence continues at coordinate 447,808 of NC_134579.1, read as the reverse complement.
TTCCTGCAGTGTAAGTATCTTCATGAAGATATCACTCCTGTGGCATCTGTGCCTATACACATTTCCATAGGTATTGGATGAAAAGGTAGCATTTTTATTTTACTGACAATTTAAACATTTGATCATTTCTATTCCAACAATTTCTCATAGTTTATATTAGAATATATTGAAATATGTTAATTTATATGAGAATATCTTTTCAGAGGATTATTTAACAAATGGAACATAAAACATTCCTGAAAATCTAAGTGAAATATTTTGTGTACTTTCTCTAAATTTCTATGTGCTCACAGCTTTGTGTTTATGGTCTAAAGATTTGAGATCTGTCATGTAGGTTTGTAGGCGTCCATGTGGTGAACGTCTATGCAATGATAGATAATTTATGGATATTATTCTGATATTATTAGGAGACACACAATCTTAAAGCCAACTCCCTGATCTTTGTGTGCTTACAAATCATATGCCTCTTCTCCTGCAATGTTTCTTGAGCCCTCATTATGGGAACATTTTCACAAAACCTTTATAACCGAAAAAATAAGGCTATGAAATTTTAAAATTAATTTTCATTTATTAATTAATTTTTTCATCCTGATCACAGTTTCCACTCCCTCTGTTCACTCCTCACAGTCCATTCCCTCAACTTCTCCTATTCTGCCAATCCCCCATTGACTCCTGTTGTGAGAATATGGTGTTGTACCCTGTATAGATTTGTTACTTGTATTTTAATAAGATACTGATTGGTCAGTAGCCAGGCAGGAAGTATAGGCAGAGTGACCAGAACAGGAGAATTGTGGGAAGAGGAAAGGCACAGTCTGGTAGTCTGCAGATATAACCTAGACATAGAGGAAGCAAGATGAGAATGCCTTGCTGATAAAAGGTACCAAGCCACATGGCTGACACAAACAAGAATTATGAGCTAATGTAGGATGTAAGAGTTAATAAGAAGTCTGAGGTACTAGGCCAACCAGTTTATGGTTAATGTAGACCTCTGTGTGTTTTTTGGGACTGAACAGCTGTGGGACCAGGTTAGATGGACACCTCTGTCAACACACTCCTCCTACTTTCTCTTCTGAAAAGTGCAGACCTCACATTGTATCATTCAGCCAAGCTATATCAATTTACAATAACTAGGTACAGCACCCCCTCTCCCACTGAGGATGGACAAGGCAACCCAGTATGAGGTAAGAGTGAGAAGCAGGTGTCAGAGTCAGAGACAGCCCCTGTTCTCACTGTTAGGAGTCCCATATGAGGAGCAAGTTGCACAACTGTTACATATATGCAGAGGGTATAGATCAGTCCCATTCACATTCCCTGGTAGGTGAGCCCCTATGTGCTCAAATCAGTTGATTCTTTGGTTTTCTTGTGGCCCTCTAGTGCTCACAATTAAGCCCATGAATTTTTAAGTTAAGACATTAGAAAATATGTCATTTATTTTTAAAGAAAGTATATATACATTCATAGCACTTTGTTTTTAACATATATATGAATACTATATACACAGTATATATAAATGGAAAGACATGGATAGGTAGAAGGAAGGAGATGACAGAATGAAAATGCTGTCAGTATTCACCAGTAATCAGTTTGATTGATGCAATTTGTTATTTTTATATCTTATGTATTTTCATTGCTTTAAACATTTTATGATATTTGATTATAGTAAGCGATGCTAAATTTGTTGCTTTTATATTTGAGAAATCTATTCATATAGGAAATATCATATTTCAATAAATTTTTTCTCAGTGGGAGAAAGGTGCAAACCAATCTATTCCACCATTGACTGAATCTGAATTAGTAACTGCTGGCTTTAATAGGAACATGCTATGAGAACACTTGACAATTGTCATAATGGTAAGTAATATTTATACTAGTATATTATATATGTATTAATAAAATATTTTCTAATCATTATAATATTGCTATTGATTAAAGATTAATATTGATGGTAAATCAATTCCACATAAAATATCTGAAGAATGTCAATGGAGTAAATACATTTATGTATAACTAAACTTTAATATTAGGGTTTTAGAAAGCAAGCAATCTTATGTAAGACTAATTACAATAGGTTAATTAGTAAGAATTAGCTGAATAATAAACAATGCCCAGCAGATTAGCACTATCCTATAGGGAGTTTTTGGTAGCATTGAGGGAGTTTTAGTATTGGACTTAAAAATAGGATTGAAAATGATAAGAAATAAATATCCTCTACAATTTTCTTTTGTTGTTTGAGAAAGCCAGTTATCACTGACACCCTTGTTCCTAAAGAAAGCTTCATGGAATCCATGCCTACAGCTGTTTTAATAAGAATTTGGTGAGAAAAAATATTTTATTGTCATATTTTTATTCAACCATTATTAGTCAAAGCTTGTCATAATGTGCCAATATATTTACAGAAATTATAATGTGGAAATATATTTTAGGGGAATTATCTCACAAATACAAAACATAGCATTCCTGCAAAGCTCAATGAACTATTTTGTTTACTTTTTAAAATCCCTGCGGACTCACAGCTATGGTTTTATACACAGAAGATCTGAACTCAATCATATGAGTTTCTTAGAGTCCATAGGTCAACTTCTGCTGGGATTCTTATGGAGTAAAATTACCCTTTCTGACTTTAGCTTTGAAAATTTCCATAGTCAAGATGAATTCTGGTTCCAGGAGGCATAGAACTCTGTGGCTTCTTACAGCATCTATGCCTGCTTCTTCACCTGGCCATTGGATTCCTTGGGGATGCTGAGAATATAAAGAAAGGAAGAGTCCCCCACAATATCAGCATCTGTTTCATTTTAAATGCTTGTAAAATGAAAAAAAAAAAAACAAAGATCATCTTAATTGTTTTTGAGGAATGACTGTGAATTGTGTGATAATTTTGACAAATATTAGCTGATTCTGCCATTGTGTTTCAGCATCCAATAATACTCTAAGCAAACTCAATCTTTTCTATTCTCAGTTAAGATGAAGGTGAACTATTTCTACATAGTAATTTTTCTATGTAACTGGAAGAGAGAAGCAAAAAGTGCCATGCGCAATTTTCTGTACATTATTTCAGTTCAATGTCATATTTTCATTGCCTCAAGATTATTTTTTGCATATTACCTTAAAAAGATCTCATTTTCCACTTCTTTAAACAAATAAAGCAAATGATTTGAGAAAAGTAGTTTTTTCAAGTATTTTCTTCAAGAATTGCTTCGGTTTTTTTTTTTTTTTATGGTTTTTCGAGACAGAGTTTCTCTGTAGCTTTGGTGCCTGTCCTGGAACTAGCTCTTGTAGACCAGGCTGGCCTCGAACTCCCAGAGATCCACCTGCCTCTGCCTCCAAGAATTGCTTCAAAATAATTCTTCACAGACTTGAGAATAGAGCTGTTAGCTAATTCTATTTGACTACTAAGATTCAAAAAAATAAAGTTCATATTGCTAAGAAACCCTTTAGGCTGGAATTGTCTTAATACTGCATTCTATTCATTGGATACTTAGACCCTAAAATCAGATATTTCAAGTGATCACTCCAATTTTAGATCAGTAATGCAAATACATAAACCACCTTATGCCCAAAAGTGTGCATATTATCATTACAGAAACATAGCAACGCAGTTCCAATTTGAATGCTCTCTCTGCTGTATTCTAGGATCTGGCACCACTGTCCTGATTGATTAAACTCATGGGTGTATGTGCCTTGGTGAAGTTTCATTCCTTGCATGTTATTTCTCTGATCATTGTAAATCAGGTAGTTTTATGTTTTACCTATTTGATTTGTTATATAAATGTAATGTTTATCATTTATGCCAGGGCAGATATTGGAGACACTGGTCATTCACTCTATGGTAATGTGTTCTGTGATTTTAAACAGAGCCTTTAATTACACAATCTCCTTCAAGGAAATTTAATACTTAGGAAATATTTAATACTTAGGAAACATTGCAACATTGTTAGAATCTTTTCAAAACTATGGACAATTCAAATATTAAAGACATTCTTAATTGATGGGGTATTTTCCACAAAGACATATTTAAATTTCATTTATTAAAACAATCATCAACATGTAAACAAGTTTTGTACACATGTGTGTATATGGGTTTTAACTTAAAACGAAAGTGCTTTTAACATCATGGATTAACATGTGTAGCAGGTTCATTTCTTACACTATAAAAATTATAATATTTTAATTCTATTGTCTTTACCTATAAAGAAATGAATTAATGATTCTTTACATGTATTTTGTTGAAAAAATACATGAAAAATTATCCTCAAAATTTGTGGTTGTTCTTACAAATGTATAGACAGGTAGAAAATATGAAAAGGATAGACATTGAAGAAATATTGCAAATTACTATCTTATTATCTGACATGTTCATATATTAGAATAATAGATATAATAATAGGTAATATCAAACACCAAAGCATAGTCCATTCTCTCAGATAAGAATACTTGAAAGTTATACATGGAAAGATAGTGGGATGATGCCATTTGAGAAGGTGAAAAGAACCATTAGAAGAGGGAGAGAAAATTGAGTATCAGCATTTCCAAAATCCATTTAAAACAACAATGAAAATGTTATTATATTAGGTAGTATTTCATGCCATGAGACTTTTCATTGTGAGCTTGTTTTGAATTATTAGGATAAAGTATATTTTGAACTTTTATTATTCTAATTTTTGTGTAAAAGTTATATAACATATGTACTAAAATAAAACACAATCAAAATGTAAAGTAAATTACAAATATTTATAATTATTAAGGGTAAGATGTATAATGTCAGGTAAATCAATGTCTATGGGCTTCTCAGGTATTTTTCAGATAATTGCATGTTTAAAATGCAGTGTCAAGATTGTTCAGAAATTATTCTGATTTCAGCAAGGTTTCAAAAGCAGAAACAGTACACTTCATTCTTGTTTATTAAGGAGATTTTGGCATGTACAATGTGAACTATAATACGATCCTCGTCTCAATGAGTCTTGGCCTTATATTTTTGTCTCATCTCTTTTCAGTGAGCAGCCTGAGGGGGTGTGATGGAAGGAAACAGGACCCTGCTGACTGAGTTTGTCCTCAGAGGAATAACAGATCGTCCAGAGCTGCAAGTCCCCCTGTTCCTGGTGTTCTTCTTCATCTATGTCATCACCTTGGTGGGCAACCTTGGCTTAATCTTTCTCATCTGTAAAGATCCCCATCTTCATACTCCCATGTACCTTTTCCTTGGAAATTTAGCCTTTACTGATGCCTGTACTTCATCCTCTGTGACTCCTAAGATGCTTATGAAATTTATAAATAAGAATGACATGATATCCCTGGGTGAGTGTTTCTCCCAATTTTATTTCTTTTGTTCAAGTGCGACCGCGGAATGTTACCTCCTGGTAGCAATGGCCTATGACCGCTATGTAGCCATATGCAACCCTCTGCACTATGTAGTTATAATGTCCAATAGACTCTGTGTTCAGTTCATATGTGTGTCATATCTAATTGGACTTCTACATGCCTTACTTCATGTAGCATTGTTGTTTAGGTTAACGTTTTGCAGTTCCAATATAATAGATCATTTCTTCTGTGATCTCATACCACTCTATTCAATTTCATGCACTGACCCATCAATTAATGCATTGGTCGCTTTCATTTTTGCTGTTTTTATACAAGTGAGTACTTTTATAAGCATTATTGTTTCTTATATCCGTGTGCTTTTTGCCATCCTGAAAACAAAGTCTGAGAAAGGCAGAAGCAAAGCCTTCTCCACTTGCAGTGCCCATCTGGTGTCTGTCTCTTTGTTCTATGGCACCCTCTTTGTCATATACGTGCTCTCTGGATCTGACACACACAGTTTTCAGGGTAAAATGTATTCATTGTTCTATACCATCATCATTCCTCTGTTGAACCCCTTTATTTACAGCCTTAGAAACAAAGAAGTTTTGGGTGCCTTGAGAAAGCTCTCAAAATGATGTTTAATTCCTGTAAACTTCAAGGTGTATTTTATCTCCAGATTCTCTCTTTTTAACTTCATCATAATATCTTGTGCTTGGCACATAATATGTATTGGTTTTTGTTACATATTGTTATGTAAAGCAATAAAATGTAGACTAAAATGCCTGTATTATTATTAATATTTCTACTATTATTATAAAAATAGTGGATTCCCTAAGGAAAATAGAGCATAAAGGAGAACATAAATTGTCCACAAATTAATGTTAATAAATTCTTTTCCTAATAATTGTGTCTGTATATTATTGGAGCATCATGTAAGGATTCTATTTTTTATTTATTGATTATTTCTTGTTTTATATATTAATGTGTTGCACATGATCATAGCACCCACTGTCCCCTTTTACCTTCCTCCAGTCATACCTGCTGATTCTCTCATTCCCAAGTAGTGCCCCTCCCTACTCTCCTGTCTTAGTTTACACAGAAATTCTCCAGTTGTTCATAATTGAAATGACCATGTTGAATACGGAACTTCCCCTCTTACTCTGGCTTTTACATTTCTTCTACCCATTTTATTTTTCCATCATGTTCCTTAGGCCTTGGAGTAGGTGTTATTGTTGTTCCATTTAGGACAGGGGACTCTAGAGTTGCTTATTATCAGCACTTAGGCATTTAAAAAATTATGTCTTTGGAAATTTCATATATGAATAAAGTGTTTATATCATTTCCACTCCTCTGTCATCCCCCTTCAACTTTTTCTGTCACCTATATCCTCTCTCCCTCAAAACCTCCATTTAGAGTCTCGGCATTAATCTCTGTCCTCCACAATAAGAAGCTTCCCTGATCAAGGCTGAAATCTGCACTATTGTATGGCTAATAATGCACCTGTTTAGAAAATAGTTTGGCCACATGTCCATTTAGCACAATAATAAGTAGTAATAAGTACCCACAGGACTTGTGACCTCCCTAGCCAGGTGCTTTTTATCATGTTTACTGCACTGGGTATACATTTCCTTCCTTGAAATGGGTATAAAATTCAATCAGTACATCATTGATTAGCCCTGAGGAGTCGCCTGGCACTGAATCAGTGGCCTTACTTCATGTAGGATTGTTATTTAGATTAACTTTTTGTAGTTCCAATAAAATAGACCATTTCTTCTGTGAGATCTTGCTACTCTATACAATTTCCTGCACTGACCCATTTGTTAATGCATTGCTCCTATTCATTTTTGCTGTTTTTACACAAGTGAGTACTTTTATGAGCATTATTGTTTCTTATATCCGTGTGCTTTTTGCCATCCTGAAAACAAAGTCTGAGAAGGGCAGAAGCAAAGCCTTCTCCACCTGCAGTGCCCATCTGGTGTCTGTTTCCTTGTTCTATGGCACCCTCTTTGTCATATACGTGCTCTCTGGATCTGACACAGACAGTTATCAGGGTAAATTGTATTCATTATTCTATACCATCTTCATTCCTCTGCTGAACCCCTTTATTTATAGCTTAAGAAACAAAGAAGTTCTGGGTGCCTTAAGAAAACTCACAAAATGATGACCTCTTCTGAAAATTTCAAGGTGTTTCTTCTCACCAGATTCTCTCTTTTTAACTTCATCATAATATCTGACCCTGTACTTTGTACATAATATAGATATTTTTACATATTTTTAAGTAAAGCAATAAAATGTAGGCTAATATGCATGTATTAGTATTATTATAAAAATAGTGAAGTTCTTAAGGAAAGATAGAGCATAAATTGTTTTTGAATTCCCACTCAAAGGAGAACATGAGTTATCTGTAAATTATTGTCTTCATAAGAATAAATAATTCTTTTGCTGATACATGCAATATCATATTATTAAAGCATGACTCAATGTATATGGATTCAACTTTTATTTTTTATTTACTGAATATTATTTATTTCATATATGAATGATCATAAGTATCTCCCAGTGTCCCCTCTCATCCTCCCCCCACACCTGCTGATTCTCTTCTTCCTGTCAAGTATTGCCCCTCCCTACTCTCATGTCTTTGTTTATGCATGCATACTTCAAAGACTCTGTTTATAATTGCAATGATCATGCTGAATACAGAGATTAGTTTTTCACAGAATCTTTTCTTTAAAATCTTTTTTTGGCTTGTACATTTTTTTCTGCTCATTCTTCCATCATGTTGCTTGCAGCAGGTGTTATAGTTGTCCCATTCAGGATTGACGACTCTAGGTAGAGATGCTTATTTTTAGCACTTTGGACAATTTTTTTAAAAAAGCTACATTTTTTGAAAATTTCATATATGAGTACAGTATTTATAGCAATTCTATTTCTCTGTCTTCGCCATCCAATTTTTTTCTGTCACCTACATCCTCTCACATTCAAAATCTCTGTTTTGAGTCTCTGCATTAATCATTGTCCTCCGCAGTAAGAAGCTTCTCTGATCAAGGCTCAATGTCTATGACTAATAATACACTTGTTTAGAAAGTAGTTTGACCACATGTCCATTTAGCACAATAATAAGCAGCAATTCCTACCCATAGAACTTGTGACCTTCATAGTCAGGTGCTTTTGGTCATTTTTACTGTACCAGGTATACATTTATTCCTTGGAGTCCATATAAGATCCAATCAGAAAGATGTTGATTAGCCCCCACCGGTCGTGCTGGCACTGAAACAGTGAGCACAAGCTTCCTGACAGGTATAAGGGCCATTGAGGAGTGTTCTTCCCGTGTAGCCTCAACAGCACCTTCTGGTACTCTGAAGGCTAGGGCTGCTCAGCAGGGAGAGAGCTTCTAGCTTGGTTCCAGTCTTTTGGCTCGCTATCTTGGGTCAAATGTGCAGTTCTTTCTGTAATAGATTATTACCATGTAGTTCTGGTAGGGCCCCAGGAGAAAATGCAACAACTTCTATTGCTTTGGGATTATCTGTGAGTTAGCTGTGGTGAGCTAACTCACAGAGAGTTATCCTGAACCTGACAATAATACTTTCCTTAAAACACCCATAGATTCTGGCATCAGAATTGACCAGCACAAATCAGAGTACCTCGATTTAAACTTCTTTGATAATAACCACCTATATTGTTAACACTTTAGCTAGCTCTCAAATTAGTTTTCCCTGTTGACTCCTCTAAAGCCTGATAGGTCAAATCTTGATTGTTTCTGTTTTATTTCCTGAAATGTCATTAAATAATCTGTATATAATAGGGAGTTTTTATTTTTATAATAACTATATAGTACTCACATTACACTATTTAGATGAAGTCTTAATAAAAACAATCCCAGCAGTAATCCTGATATTCCACTCTAAATACTAAGCATCAGATACCAGAATGTTTTTCACTTTTTTCATTTGGTAGTTGTTGACCTTGTTTCTGTTAAATACTATTGGCCTTATATTTAAAGTTTCTATGTCTTTTTAACTTAAGTTTTTTTGACACATCTATCATCTATCTATCTATCTATCTATCTATCTATCTATCTATCTATCTATCTATCATTCACCCCAAACCCACTTCTTCCCCCCTTCCTCTCTCATTGGATACTGCCTTCTTATCAAGTACCATAAAGCACCAGGTTTCTATGTAGCTCTTTCATGCTCCTATAATTTGGTTTACTTTCCCACAACCTTCACTTTCCTCCACCCCACTTTCCCATCCCCATTTGTACCTTCCCATTCTTGGTATCTCCTATTTTCATACTATTTGTGTTTTACTGTCCCCAAAAAGACTTCACCCCAAACCCCCACATCCTATGGCTTCTTTCTTGTTTTCTAGCCTGTGGAGATAATCTTAATGATACTCTTTCTTTTGCATTCTTTTTTTATTGATTTTTATTGAGCTCTACATTTTTTTTCTACTCCCCTTCCTGCCTCTCCCCTTCCCTTCAACCCTCTCCTAAGGTCCCCATGCTTCCAATTTACACAGGAGATCATGTCTTTTTCTACTTTCCATGTAGATTAGATCACTGTATGTCCCTCTCATTGTTGTCTAGGGTCTCTGGAATTGTGATTTGTGGGCTGGTTTTCTTTGCTTTGTCTCTAAAAACCACTTATGATTAGAATTATAGGCCAATCTCACTGATGAACATAGATGCAAAAATCTTCAACAAAATACTGGCAAACTGAATCCAAGAACACATTAGAAAAATTATCCATTATGATCAAGTAGGCTTCATCCCAGAGATGCAGGGCTGGTTTAACATACGAAAATCTATCAATGTAATCCATCATATAAATAAATGGAAAGAAAAAAAAACATATGATCATTTCATTAGATGCTGAAAAAGCATTTGACAAAATTCAACATCCCTTTATGATAAAAGTATTGGAGAGATTAGGGATACAAGGGTCATACCTAAATATAATAAAAGCTATATACAGCAAGCCGACAGCTATCATCCAATTAAACGGAGAGAAACTCAAAGCCATCCCACTAAACTCAGGAACACAACAAGGCTGTCCACTCTCGCCATACCTCTTCAATACAGTGCTTGAAGTTCTAGCAATAGGAATAAGACAACATAATGGGATCAAGGGGATTCGAATTGGAAAGGAAGAAGTTAAACTTTCGCTATTTGCAGATGATATGATAGTGTATATAAGCGACCCCCAAAACTCCCCCAAAGAACTTTTACAGCTGATAAACACCTTTAGTAATTTGGCAGGATACAAGATCAACTCCAAAAAATCAGTCGCCCTCTTATACACAAAGGATATGGAAGCAGAGAGGAAAATCAGAGAAGCTTCACCTTTCACGATAGCCACAAACAGCATAAAATATCTTGGGGTAACTCTAACCAAGGAAGTGAAAGATCTATTTGACAAGAACTTTAAGGCATTGAAGAAAGAAATTGAGGAGGATACCAGAAAATGGAAGGACCTCCCTTGCTCTTGGATTGGGTGGATCAACATAGTAAAAATGGAAATTCTACCAAAGTCAATTTATATATTCAATGCAATCCCCATCAAGGTCTCATCAAAATTCTTCACAGATCTTGAGAGGACAATAATCAACTTCATATGGAAAAACAAAAAACCCAGGATAGCCAAAACAATCCTATAGAATGAAGGATCTTCTGGAGGCATTACCATCCCTGACTTCAAACTCTATTACAGAGCTACAGTGATGAAAACAGTGTGGTACTGGCATAAAAACAGAGAAGTCGACCAATGGAATCGTGTAGAAGACCCGAATGTTAAACCACAAACCTATGATCACCTCATTTTCGGTAAAGGAGCTAAAAGTATACAGTGGAAGAAAGAAAGCATCTTCAATAAATGGTGCTGGCACAACTGGATGTCAACCTGTAGAAGAATGAAAATAGACCCATATCTATCACCATGCACAAAACTCAAGTCCAAATGGGTAAAAGACCTCAATATCAGTCCTAACACACTGAACCTGATAGAAGAGAAAGTGGGAAGTACCCTACAACAGATGGGCACAGGAGATCGCTTCCTATGTATAACCCCAGCAGCACACACATTAAGGGAAACATTGAATAAATGGGACCTACTGAAACTGAGAAGCTTCTGTAAAGCAAAGGACACTGTCACTAAGACAAAAAGGCAACCCACTGACTGGGAGAAGATCTTCACCAACCCCGCAACAGACAAAGGTCTGATCTCCAAAATATATAGAGAACTCAGGAAACTAGACTTTAAAATGCTAATTAACCCAATTAAAAAATGTGGCACTGAACTGAACAGAGAATTCTCAACAGAAGATGTTCAAATGGCCAAAAGACACTTAAGGTCATGCTCAACCTCCTTAGTGATCAGGGAAATGCAAATCAAAACAACTATGAGATATCATCTTACACCTGTCAGTATGGCTAAAATCAAACACTCCAATGATAGCTTTTTCTGGAGAAGTTGTGGAGGAAGGGGTACCCTCATCAATTGCTGGTGGGAATGCAATCTTGTGCAACCACTTTGGAAATCAGTGTTTCTGTTTCTCAGGAAATTCGGGATCAACCTACCCCTGGACCCAGCAATACCACTCCTGGGAATATACCCAAGAGATGCCCTATCATATGACAAGAGCATTTGTTCAACTATGTTCATAGCAGTATTATTTGTAATAGCCAGAACCTGGAAACAACCTAGATGCTTTTCAATGGAAGAATGGATGAAGAAAGTGTGGAATATATACACATTAGAGTACTACGCTGCGGTAAAAAATAATGGCTTCTCGAATTTTGCATGCAAATGGATGTAAATAGAAAACACTATACTGAGTGAGGTAACCCAGACCCAAAGAGATGAACATGGGATGTACTCACTCATAATTGGTTTCTCGCCATAAATAAGGGTCACGGAGTCTACAATTGGTGAACCTGAAGAAGCTAAGTAAGAAGGTGAACCCAAGGAAAAACATATAGTTATCCTCTTGGCTATGGGAAGCAGACAAAATTGCCGGGGAGAAAATTGGGATCTTGGGGGTGGGGTGGGATGGGGGTTAGGGGAGATGGGGAGAGAAAAGGGAGAAGGGGAGGATGGGGGGAACTTGGGGAAAAAGGATGATTGGGATAAAGGAAGGTTGGATAGGGGAGCACGGAAGCACAATTCTTAGTTAAGGGAGCCACCTTAGGGTTGGCAAGAGACTTGAACCTAGAGTGGCTCCCAGGAGCCCAAGGCGATGTCCCCAGTTAGTTCCTTGGGCAGCTGAGGATAGGGAACCTGAAATGACCCTAGCCTATAGCAATACTGACGAATATCTTGCATATCACCATAGAACCTTCATCTGGTGATGAATGGAGATAGAGACCCACACTGGAGCACTGGACTGAGCTCCCAAGGTCCCAATGAGGAGCGCAGGGAGGGAGAACATGAGCAAGGAAGTCGGGACCACGAGGGGGGCACCCACCCACTGATACAGTGAGGCTGATCTATTGGGAACTCACCAAGGCCAGCTGGACTGTGACTGAAAAAGTATGGGATAAAACCGGACTCTCTGAACATGGCGAACAATGAGGGCTGATGAGAAGCCAAGGACAATGGCACGGGGTTTTGATCCTACTTAATGTTCTGGCTTTGTGGGAGCTGAGCCAGTTTGAATGTTCACCTTCCTAGATATGGACAGAGGGGGGAGGACCTTGGACTTTCCTCAGGGCAGGGAAACCTGACTGCTCTTTGACTGGAGAGGGAGAGGGAGAGGAGTGGGGGGAAGGGAAGAAGGGTGGGAGGAGGAGGAGGGAAATTTGAGGCTGGGAAAAGGCCGAAACTTGTTTTTTTTTTCCTTTTCTCAATTAAAAAAAAACTACTTATGAGTGAGGACACGTGATAATTTTCTTTCTGGGTCTGGGTTATCTCACTCAAAAAGATGTGTTCTAACTCCATCCATTTGCCTGCAAAATTCAAGATGTCATTATCCGAGAAAGGCAAATGAAAACAACTCTGAGATTCCATCTTACTCCTTTAAAAATGGCCAAGATAAAAAACACTGATGACAACTTATGCTGGAGAGGATGTGGGAATACTCCTGCATTGCTGGTTGGAATACAAGCTGGTATAGCTCCTTTGGATATCAGTGCGATGATTTCTCAGAAAATTAGGAAACAACATTCCTCAAGACTCAGTAATACCACTTTTGGGTATATATATCCAAACGATGCTCAATGATGCCACAAGGACATGTGCTCAACTATGTTCATAGTAGCATTGTTTGTCATATCCAGAAGCTGGAAACAACATAAATGCCTCTTGAATGAAGAATGGATAAGGAAAATGTGGTACATTTATACAAAGGAGTACTATACAACAGAAAAAAGTAATGACATGTATGGAGATACTTTTTCAAGCTTAATTACACGAATAAAAATTTCAAAACTAATTCATTAATGAGGAATGTTATATAAAGTTTGTCTGTGTGTCTGAGTTACATTACTTACTGTAATATTTTAGCTCTACTAATTTTTCTGTAATTTTCATAATTCATGTTGCTTACAGCCAAATTGATTTGACTTATGTATATATATCATATGTTAATTTTCCATATTTTTCTGACTGTCTTGGTTGATTGTCTTTCCCAGCTATTGTGTGTAGAGCAGCAATGATCATACATGTACTGGTATCTGTATCAGAGTGTGTAGAGCTACTTGACTTGTACAGAGATGGTATAGCTGGGTCTCATGATATTTCTTTTTTAGCTATTTGAGAAACCTGTATACTGGCTTTCCTAGTTGTTGCACAAGTTTACAGTTCCTCCAAATGATCAGAATGCCGCCTTTTAATGTCACATCAGCATTTATTTTTGAAGTATTTTTTTCATTTATAATTCCACAAATTAAATAATAATGCCCTTTGTTCAAAATGTTTCTCATTATCCTTCCCAATTCTCTTCATCTCTCACCAAATACCCTCTTCTTTCCGAGCTGATGCACTACTTTCATGACCTGTTTGTGATGGATTAGGTGTTGCATTATTTAGGGATACCTAGATAAGAATAAGTCAGAGGTTATTTGAATGACAACAATGTATGAATGACTGCAATACCGGAGATTGTAATTATATTCCCCCTGTGACATTCAAATGGCTGTAATTCCTCTGTGAGTGAGGTCACATGATACATTTTCCCATTTATGGTGGATATATTAATGGACCACGTGCCATGTAGCTTTTGCGTGGATATCCATATTTTGTATTAGTGCTCGCATCTGCCATGTCATATCCAGAAGAGGACAATTTGTATCACTCCTTCCATTCTTCAGCTCTTATATTCTTTTGGTCTCTCTTTCTGCAATTCTCCAAAAGCCTGGAAGGGATGATTTAGTATTTCAGTCAAGGATGAGAACTTAACAGTCGTTTGTTCTCACTGCATTGACTCTGTATACGTATCTGCATTAAGTGTTGCTAACTGCAAGCTGAAGCTTTTCTGATCAAAGATGATAGGAGCACTTAGATATCGGGGTATAAACAGGACAATTTTCAGGGAAGTTTAACATCATATCTGTTTCCCAAATACAATCATTTTTTTTCCTCCAGAGGGCCTATGACCTCCCCATCATATACTCTTATCAAATGTAAAGTGCCAGTTATGAGTTCCTTTATGGTGTAGGTCTAAAATCCAACGAGAAAGAAGTTATCCTCACATAGCCCTGCCACTGTTGCATCTATGGGCTGATTTTGCCTAGAAGGTAGGTATCAGTTTAAATTGTTCACAGCTGGTTAAGGTAGTTATTGGCTTTCTCTCTGAGAATCTTCTATAAAACATTTCAGCATGAAGAAAGTTTGCCAGCAGGGAAGAAGTTTTCCTGTTAGGTCAGGAATTATTTATCTGTTTAATGTGATCAAAGAGTTTGCTGTGTTCAGCAAGAAGAATTTACTGTCTAACTGACATGGGCAATGAAGAACAGAGTCTGTGTAGGACTCTGACAAATAAGGAATAAAGAAGTAGCCCATGGCCAACACAAAAACATTTATGTAATAAATTATGTCTTTGGAGAGCAACACTCTCTTCCATGAATGCTATCTACATTCAAACTCCTTTTATAAATTAACAAATAGCGTATAAAGTAGTATATTTACTTCACTCCTTTTTACTTATTCTTAGATTAAAATATTATTTTATGTTATGTGAGCTGGCCAGGATGTATGTATATGTAAGTGCATTGCATACATGTAGGAACCATTGGACATTAAAAAAGGATTTTATATCCCCTAGAACTGGAGTTACAAGTGCTTTTGAACCACTTTGTGAGAGACGAGAACCAAACCTCTACAGTACTTCCTCTTTCCATTTTGAGTTTTATATTTTTTTGTGTTGTATTTCATCGTGTTTTAAACAGTATTTTGTCATCATTTTATTATTATTATTATTATTAGTAATAATAATATGATGTGAAATTTCCCTCTGTATGCTCTGTATATATTATGATTAATAAAGAAACTGCTTTGGACCTATCACAGGCAAGAATAGAGAAAGCCAGTAATTCCAAGGAGAAATAGAGGAGAGTCAACTATTTTTCAACACACAGATTAATAGGAATGTGTTAATTTCAGATGTAAGAGCTAGCTCAAAACATGCATAAGCTATTGGCCAAACAGTATAACAAATAATATAGTTTCAGAGCAATTATTTTGAGTCTGGGTAGTTGGGAAACAAACGAGCAATCTCTGCCTATATTAATAAAAAATGGAAACACATGAATACGTAGAAGGTGAGAGTTGCATGCATGAAAATATTACCTATATTCACCAGTGATCAGGAGAATTGAAGCAATATTTTGTTATTTAACACATTTTTATTTTCTTTAATATTTTTCAAATATCCTATTTGAGTGAGCCATACTAAATTTATTGGTTTCTTATTTAAGACATGATTACATATGTATATTATATGGTCAAATAAGAATTATTCTCCATAGCAGCAGGTGTGAAATAATCCACTAAACTATTGTTAGATGTTGAATTCTCAGAACATTGGTTTAAAGTAGCAAATAATGTGGGAAAATTTGATAATTGCCATAAAGAAAATTAATATACATATTCACATGTAATGTATATATGTGGTCATATAAACATTTTTATGATGTATATTATGTTTGTTTTTCAGATTCAAGTTTTCATAGAAAACCCGGTACCTCATCCGAGGATTCTCCATGGGGTAAGCCTTTTATTTTCTTTAATTGGCATCTTAATAATTAAACCAATAAAAGCTTAAATAACATCGGTTACAATCATCTGTTAATTTTAATTTGCTGATTAGTGAACAATGCCCAACAAATTGGCTTTATCCTTTGGGAAGTTCTTGATAGCATTGAGAGAGTTTGAGATTGCAATAGAATTTGAGATTGCAAGAAATAAATGCCATTCCCTCCAAACTGCTATTTATAGAGAAAACTGATGTGAGAAGGACCTTTGCCACTGAAACCCTTGTTCCTGCAGGTTAACTGTCTTCATGTAGATATGTCTTGTGTTATCTATGCCCATGCACATTTCCATAGTATTGTGTAAAAATATATTTTATTTCACTGTAATTTTAAACATATGGTCATTTTGATACTAACCGTTTCTTATAATTTATACGAGATATAATGACATATATGTCAATTTATATGAAAATATCTATTAGGGTTCTTATTTGACAAATGGGACATAAAGCCTTCTTCAAAATCTAAGTGAAATATTTTGTATACATTCGCTAAATTTCTATGCACTCACAACTGTCTGTTAATGGTCTGAAGATTTGAGATCGGTCATGTAAATTTGTAAGCGTTCATGTGGTTAACCTCTATGCTATGATTCTCATTAGTAACAATAAAGAAGCATATTGGGAGAATACACCATAGAAACTCAACACAATTTATAAGCCCTCAAATCAAGGCTCCTGAACTGATGGAAATAAGGCTGGAATATTCTGAAACTTGTGATACAAATCCTTTATTCAGATAGTGTTGTAAAATTGACCTGTTGAATATTTTATTACATAAAGCATACTTTCTGAGTCTTTAGAAGTAGTCTTCCGGAATCAGGAATACTTTCTACAACTACGAGTTATAAAAGTACGTGACTTCTCCTTTTTTCCCCTCTTTTTGTTTTTGAGACAGGATTTCTCTGTGTAGCTTTGTAAACTGTACTAGAACTTACTCTGTAGACTAGGCTGGCTTTGAACTCACAGAGATCCACCTGCTTCTGCACCCCGAGTGCTGGGATTAAAGGCATACACCAACCATCGCCTGTCATATGTGACTTGGTAGGATATTTGCACCTGCTTTCTCAGCTGGTTCTAGGTTTATGTATTTTCCATAATATGAATAAGGAAGTTTGCCATATCCGCTGCATTGGCTTTATCAGTTTTTTTTTCAAATTTTATATAAATTTTCATATTGTATATTTCGATTAGGTTTTTCCCTTTTCTTAACTCATCCTAAATTCTCTCCCTCTCCCTACCTCCCAAGTTTATTGCTTTTCTTCCTGTCTCTTTAAAAAATAGGCACAGAGGAAAGTCTACAAGGCCTCACCCCTACACAAAGAATTATAGGCTGCCAAGGAAAGCTGGAAATAGGAGAGATGTTCCTCCCAATGGAAGAGAACAGCAAGCAGTTTTCCAGTCCCAAATGGTCAGAGCTGAAAAGTACATACAAGTAACACCCAGATTGAACAGTGCTGAAGGAAATCCTTCAGCCAGTAGCCTTTAAGAAGCCAGCCAACTTGAGCATGGCATCTTATATATTATAAATGTCAACATAAAGCAGGTGCTTGATCTCTTTCTCTCCTGTCTTTTGGATTTGGTTCCTGTTCCCGTTCATGCAGAGAACTGTGATCTGTGAGTCTACCCCTAAATAAGTAACCCTTCATTATACGCAATTCTAAGTTAGTGTGGGATTATTTAGTAACTTGCATCTTCAGAATAGGTTATATTTAGGGAAGTATGTGTATATTTGTCTACACATATGCTTGGAGTAAAAATTTTTGAAAATAGAGACCTTGAATTTGAAAAATTGTAGAGAGAGCTATTTGAGCAGGTTTGGAGTGAGCAAAGGGAAGGGAGAAATCTTGAGATTAAATTATAATATCAAAATATTAATAAAGTTATAAAAAAGATACATACAGAGGGAATGATTCCTAAAATCTTGGGTAAAGTTTAGAGTAAAGAATGAAGTGTGACAACAGCTACTAGACGCCAGAAGGGTAAAGAAAGGGTTTTCTCATGAATTCTAAAGGGAACACATTTGACTCACAGTGTTGAGTGTCAACCAGTGATGCTGATGTTAGACTCCTGACATTCTGAGAGGTCAAATAATACATTTAGGTTTTTTAAATTACATTTTGATGTACCAGCCACAGGGATCCAAAACTAATACTTTTATTTTTCAGTGAAAGTATTCATACAATCAATTTCAATGATGTAAGTAGTTCCAGGCTTTCGGAAGAATCCTGGAGAGGATTATGCCATGAGCTGAGTTCTGAGGGTTCCACACTTAGAGGATCTAATGAATAAAAATGATATTTTCTGACATAATGGATCAAGACAAACAGAATTCAACCCCACAGGCTATTTTAGAGTCGTAGACTACATAGTGTTTTTGAATGACTGAGGCCTTTTAAGAACATCAGAGATATAAACATTATTTTGTCTCTCTTTCCATATAAAAATATCTCTACAGAAATACAAACCCAAAAATCACTACAAACAAATAAAAGCATAGTAAGACTCTGTCAGTACTCTCTGACAGACATGTATACTGATAATTTTTACACAATTATTACATAGACATCAGTTTCTCAGTTAATGTGTTTAGATGAATAATAAAACTTGAACATTTTTTCTTTTTTTTTAGTCCCTATAAAGATAAAGGAGAACACACCTCTTAAAAAGTTTTGTTATTTAAGTGGAACAAAAATATCACACACCTTTCTATGAAATATTTCAGGGCTTCGTATTTAAATAATCTGAAATTATATTTTGTGTACATACGTTCCTCCATAAACTCTATATTAAATTTGACGTTATTTTAATTTTTATTATTTTTTTATTTTTTCATTTTTTCAAGAAAGCGTTTCGCTGCATCTTTGGAACCTGTCTTGGAATTGGCTGGCCATGACCATGCTGGCCATGAACTGACAGATATACGTCTGCCTTTGCTTCTCAAGGGCTGTCATTAAAGGTCTGTGCCACGACTGCTTGGCTTATTTTTGTTTTTAAAAGTAAAACAAAAATGTTTTGAGAAAATTAGTTGTTTGGAATCACATATTTGGGTATGAGGTTATTAGTTAATTGTATAAAGAATTGGTGACTATGATAAATCTAAAAGTTTAAGTTTGTAGACCAGCCACATGACAGATCAATATCTGTCAAAATAATCTGGCTAGTCCTATTAGTAAATTAATAGCCCTTAGTCACTTAAGCTGTCCCTTTTTATTTCCCAACTCCTATTTTAAATCAGAAGTAAGGGATGTCAAGGTATAGATCATTCTATGTCTAGAATATGCATATTTTATCATGGCAGAAATATATTATGGTGTTGATTAGAATTTCTTCCTTTGTGGTTTTCTACATTATCTATCCTAACTTCCTTTATTTGTTACATATGTAGCTACCAATTGAGCCTGAAAATTTTTCTCTCTTCTCAGTTATATCTATAGTCATTAATATTCAATTTGTTTCATTTTCCCTCATTTGTTTTCTATGCAAAAATTATAACTTGACTTTTAAGTTGATTTCAGATATTGAAAAACCTAACCACTGTATCTATACTTTATTATTATTGAGTTCCATCTCATCTGATCTTTGGTAATCTCACTCATATAAATTCATTGATATAATGCATGTGTCTTATTTAATCTGTTATTGTTTTTATGAATATGTATCAGATAACACAATAGCAAGTGAAAGAAAGCAACATAAGATTTTTATCATTATCCTGTTAATTGACAATGTCTTTAGATGACAGAATTACGCACATAACAAAGATAACTTTCAGTCTTACATAAAATATTTGAAAGTTTTATATGAAATTAAAGTAGAAATGGCATATTTTAGGAGGAAAATGAGATTAGAAGGAGGAGCAAGAAAAATGGAAGAGTCTTTTGAGAAATGAGTATGTTCAGTGAGCATTTTACACTTCAGTGAAAATGCCGTTAGGTAAAACACTACATTGTATAGCCTCATTAAAATACAACAAAACATTTTATATGGAATTGAAAAAGAGACTTTTCACATTCAATTAGTATTTAAAGATGTTTTAGTATAAAATGTACTATACATTTTCCCTGTAAATTATGTATACAACATATCTGTCACATTTATTTGAGACTAATAAGCATAAAGTCAAATCAAAAATTGGTTTCCAAGGCCTACTCTTTTAATTTTCAGACAACTGCGTGTTAAAACTTTGTATATCAAAGTAGAAAATACTTTGTGTTTTCAGTATGCCATTAAATGCAGAAACATTACACTTTCATATTTCATGATTACGGAACAAATGCAGCACATGAGACTGGAATGTGATGCCATTCTCAGCAGTTTTATTCAAATTTTATGTCCCTTCCTTTTTTGCAGTGAGATTCCTGAGTGGATGTGATGGAAGGAAACTGGACCCACCTGACTGTGTTTGTCCTCAGAGGAATAACAGATCGTCCAGAGCTGCAAGTCCCCCTGTTCTTGGTGTTCTTCTTCATCTATGTCATCACCATGGTGGGCAACCTTGGCTTAATCTTTCTCATCTGGAAGGACCCACATCTTCACACTCCTATGTACCTTTTCCTTAGAAATTTAGCCTTTACTGATGCTTTTATTTCATCCTCTGTGACTCCAAAGATGCTTATGAAATTTTTAAATAGGAATGACATGATATCCCTAGGTGAGTGTTTTGCCCAATTTTATTTTTTCTGTTACAGTGTAACTAGTGAAATTTTTCTCCTGGTAGCGATGGCCTATGACCGCTATGTAGCCATATGCAACCCTTTGCTCTATCTCGTGGTGATGTCCAAAAGACTCTGCACTGTGCTAATAAGTATGTCATATGTAATTGGTTTTGTAAACGCTGCACTTAATGTAGGCTTATTATTTAGATTGACTTTCTGTAAGTCCAATGTAATTGATCATTTCTACTGTGAAATCTTGCCACTCTATACAATCTCTTGCACTGATCCATCACTTAATGCATTGGTGACTTTCATTATTGCTAATTCCGTACAAATCAGCACCTCTGTGACCATTGTAATCTCTTATGGCCGTGTCTTATTTGCTGTCCTGAACATGAAGTCTAAGAGTGGCAGAAAGAAAGCCTTCTTCACCTGCAGTGCGCACCTGCTCTCTGTCTCTTTGTTCTATGGCACTCTCCTCTTCATGTATGTCAGTCCTGGGTCTGGACCAGGTAAAACCCAGGATAAAATGTATTCACTGTTCTACACAGTTGTGATTCCTCTGCTAAACCCCTTTATTTACAGCTTAAGGAACAAGGAAGTTTTGGGTGCTCTGAAAAAAGTCATAAAATTATAATCATTTTCAGAAAATTTCATAGTTCTACTACTTTCCCTTGTTTTTTGCAATGCATCATAATATTTTATTTTGTATTATGCACATAATTGAATTTTTATGTACTGTTAATTAAAAAATAAAATTTAGACTGTGAATGGCTGTCTTAGTAATATGATTATCTAACAGTTAATAGGAAATTTAAAGCTAATCCCTGTTACTTGTTGTTTTGAAATTCATACTCACTGAGAAAAGTTACTTCATTAATTTCTTCATTAGACTGACAAACCTTAGTTTTTAAGATCTATATTAATAATCTTTGAATTTATTTTTATCGAAAAGCAAACTTTGGTGGTGAAATGATTTGTTTAAAACCTATTTTCCCTTTTATATAATTCTAGAAGAAATTACATTTAAATTATAAATAATCTATTATTATACTATCATGCATAGGAAAATAGTAATAATTTAACACGTGACAAGGAATAACTATCAAACACTTGAAGGTGGTAATTTATTTAGATTTAAGAGTAATTTAAAAGAGATAAATATTTATGTCATATTCATTGAAAGTTCTCAAAGCTAAAGTATTGAAAATGAAAATGAGCATTTTTAATGTAATATAAACAAAAAATTTTAAATTGTATAAAACATCTATCTCTTTGCTACCTGTACCTGTCTTTTGTTTTCACTTATTTCTTTGACTTTGAATCAGACACCTGGGTTCATCTTCTAGGTAGGATCTCCAATGCATCTCATTAGAAGTAAGGTGAACAGATGCTTTGTACTTCATGTCTTGAGCCACATGAAGTCAATAGCATCATTTAGATATATTCTTGTTATGACTGTTTATAATTTCTCTGGATTTCAAAACAATATGAAAAAGAGGGAAACATGTTGACCAGTATCAGCTGCAAACATCATAATGTAGAATACATGAAAACATGACTATTCTATTTACAGACTTTTTTTTAATTTATTTTTTTATTGAGAAAAGGAAGAAAAAAAAACAAGTTTCCACCTCCTCCCAGCCTCCCATTTTCCTCCCCCTCCTCCCACCCTTCTCCCCCTCCTCCCACTCCTCTCCCCCTCCTTAAAGGAATAGGAACAACTCTGTTACAGTGACTGTGAAAACGCCCCAGAAACTCTCATGTTGGGCACTTAGTTTTGATCTGGTGTCACTTTTTGGGAATACTATGGAAGTTTCAGTGGTGCAGCCCTGCTGGAGGAGGTGGATCAGCACAAGCAGGATTGAGTCTCTATGTCCCCACCCACTTCTTTTTGTTTCTCCTGAGTGTGTATACAATGTGCCCACTGTGTAACCTCAGTCACATGGACTGTATTTTCCAGGAATCACAAACCTAATTAATGCTTTTCATTTTACATAATGCAGCTCAGACAGAAGATTGGCAGCAGGCAATGTTGTTACTGTGATTGTGCTGACCTTGTGGTTCTTAGGTCTTTGGAAGTCCTTAACAGAGAAACATGTGATAGTTTGAAACTTTGAGCAAGAGACACCTTCAATTGCTACAAGCAGAAGTTAATAGACCATTCTAATGGGATTTTGGAATGTCAGGATTTAGAGAAAATATACGGCACCCTTAACCCTGTTTAATGATGTTACAGAGGAGAGTAAGGATGACCTAATGGTCTCTCAAGGTATACTGTGGCAAAAAAATCTCATGGTGCCTCTAAACACCATGAATGAGACTGAATTGGAAAGTACTGGACAAATATGTTTCATACTGGAAATTTTAAGTGAGGACAGCATTGTGGTTGTGTTTTGGTTATTTATTACTGTTTTCACACAGTGTTGGAGAGAGAGAGAGAGAGAGAGAGAGAGAGAGAGAGAGAGAGAGAGAGAGGAGTAAAAAAGATATAAATATTTGACTATGGTAAGAAATGTGTGTAAGATTGAAGTTTTCAACATAGACTGTGTAGAACCTGTAAATGATATGGGAATTAGTTCCTTTAAACTGAAACCTGGTCCTCTACACTAGTATAATAAGAAAGAATCTTTGAGGAGAGTAAAAGTCCATCCATCAAAGATGATTATTTGGGAAAATATAAATATATTTGAAACCAGAGACCCTAAGCTCACAATGAAGAAGTACTGTAGTAATCCTATAAAGTAACTGTATAGCAGAGTGTTTCCTCAAAGCTAAGAAGCTAAAGCAGCTGTGATGCCAGGGTTAAGGTCTACATCTAAAACTGCCAGGAGAACTTGCCAGCATTGGCCATGGTACTACTTTTGAAAGAATTAAAGTTGCAAGATTGAGGGAGAGTCGTGGCAAGCATCTCTGCTCAGACAATATGGCAAGCATTTCTGTCCAGACAATGTGTGGAAGGTTCAGAATCCATGTGAGGAAGTTTTGAGCACACTCAGTGTGAAGTTATGAAGGCAAAGCAATGGAGACCTGAGAGAGTTGGAAGTACAGAACCACGGGAGTTCTGCTGAGGACAGCTGCACACATGAAGATGAGTTGGCCCCGCACAGTGGTTGTATGTGCCACAGGCAGCAGAGTTTCAGAGATGAGGCCCCCAAGCCCTTTTCAGCTGAAATGATTACTTTTCAGTTTTGTGGGCTGGACATGGAGCTGCAGGATTTGGTGTTTGTGCTACTGGATATTGGCTTTGCTTTGGTCCACATTTCCTTGCTATGCACTTAATCTCTTTTGGAATGGGAAAGATTACTCTCTATCACTGTGTGAATAAAGTATATATTGTTATTTTATTTTACTTGGGTTACAGTTAAGTACTTACCTTGCATATGTCATTAGTGGAGAATCTGACTTGAGATGTTAGACTTTTTGGTAGTACTGTGACTTATTAAGACAATGGGGCCACTAAAGTTATACTGAATCCCCTTCACATCATGAATCGGCCATGAGTGGAACATACGGACCAGCAGTGAAATGCTTTGGTTTGATGGGAAATGTTCAGTTTGGGGTCAGGGATTTGACTCCTTCCCAGCTGGTTGTGCTATTGGAATGATCTTGGAACTTTTAGGATGTGCAGACTTTGCTGGAAGAAATTGGTCACTGATAATATGCCAATTTCTTAAGTCTTTAGACCATTTGAGATTCTTCTGTTGAGAATTCTCTGTTTAGATCTGTACCCCATTTTTAAACTAGATTATTTAGTATTTTGACGTATTGCTTCTTGTGTTGTTTATATATTTTGGAGATCAACCCTCTGTCAGAAGTTGGGGTTATTGAAGATATTTTTCCATTTAGTAGGTTGCCATTTTGTCTTGTTGGCCATGTCCTTTACCTTACAGAAGCTTTTTAGTTTCAAGAGGTCTTATTTATTAATTGTTGCTCTCAGTGTTTGTGCTATTGCTGTGATATTCAGGAAGGGGTCTCCTGTGCCAATGTGTTCAAGGCTACTTCAGACTTTCTATTCTTTTTTTCCATTGTATAACTTTAGCGTCTTGGTCAAGAAATAAGTGTTCATAGGTATGCAGATTTATGTCAGTTTCTTCAGTTAGATTCCATTGGTCTACCTATCTGTTTTTATGTCAATATCAAGCTGCTTTCATTACTATAGGTCTATAGTAGATCTTGATGTCAACGATGTTGATGCCTCAAGAAGTTCCTTTATTGTACAGAAGTGCTTTGCCATTTTATTATGTTGATCCTACCTACCCATGAGCATGGGAAATCTTTTCATTTTCTGATATCTTCTTCAATTTAATTCTTCAAAGACTTAAATTTCTTGTCATGCAGATCTTTAACTTGTTTGGTTAGAGTTACTCCAAGATATTTCATGTGTTTGTGGCTACTGTGAAGGGTAATGTAGGAGAGCTACTGATTTTTTTAGTTAATCTTGCATCCTGCTACATCACTAAAGGTGATTATCAACTGTAGGAGTTTCCTGGTAGAAGTTTTCCAGTCACTTATGAAAATAGCAATCTTACCAAAAGCAATCTACAGATTCAATGCATTCCCCATCAAAATCCTAGCACAATTCTTTACAGACTTTGAAAGAACAATACTCAACTTCATATGGAAAAACAAAAAACCAAGAATACCCAAACAGGACCTGCCTGGTCCCACCTTTTATCAGTGAGGCAGGAAGTATAGGCAGGACCACAAAAATAGAATACTGGGAAGAGGAAAGCCTCAGTCTCCAGTTGTCACCCAGACACAGAGGTCACAAGTTGAGAATACCTCACTGATAAAAGGTACCAAGCCACATGGCTAACACAAACAAGAATTATGGGTTAATGTAAGATGTAGGGCTTAATTCATAAGAAGTCTGAGCTAATATACCAGCCAATTTATAGTTAATATAAGCCTTTGTGTGTTTCTTTGTGACTGAAAGGTGGTGGGACCAGAAAAAACAGAAACCTCTGTCAAAATTGGTACCAATGTGGCCAACTAAATCCAGTTAAAACCTGAGAGAGTTTGGGAGGGAATTCTAGACACATAGACACATAGACACATAGACACAGAGACACATACACAGATACACACACATGAAAACAGAGTTTAGCACAGATTCTTGGAAGTTGTCCTTTTTTTTCTTTCAGATAGGCTCTGTTTGCTGATGGCAAGCAGAGACATGGCCTCTTTAAGAGGTTTCCTCACTCAGCTTTAGTGGAAAGAACTACGTGATTGCTTTAAGTGAAGTCTTCCTGGTTCTTGGTAGTTACAGGAACAGTTCTGGCTCTTTTGGGGGGGCTGATGCTGGCCACCCACTTTAGGTCTGGATGCTTATGTGCCCATTCAGGGTCGGAAGGAAAGTAACTGAGACCATGCTCAGCACTCCCTGCCTGGGCAAGTGGGGGATTTGGGCATGTATAGGGAGTAGAGCATGGTGAATCCTACAGCCATAAACAGAAATATTTCCAGGCTGTGCAGTGCACTACATAGCAGAATTAGCTTTTACTCAGATAAAAAGGGTTTATATGCTACACATGCAGAGTCGAGGTGGTGAGGATGGCTCCCACCCAGCAGCCCCAGAGCAGGTGGTAAACTATCTCTTCCATAGGGAAAGCCTGAGAGAGGTGGAGTCAGCATCCAGGGCCACTGAAACCAAGCTGCTGAAAAAAGCACTCCTGGTCAGAAATTTGTTACGGATATGCAATAAAGACAAATTCAGATGTAAAGGACCTCTAAATGAGTCACAGCGTTGGGTAAATGTATTTAGGCTTGGAAGATGTAAGAAATAGTTTGAAAACAAAGTAAATGGCTTTAAAAAATAAAACAAAGCCTTTAAAGAGACAGAGTACAATCATTTATAGATTAAAGGAGTAAAAAGAAAAATAAGCTACATAAAGATGGAATATACACAGAGAGTCTGGATTATGTGCATTATTGTGTTTTCTTTGAATTTTTTGACTGTAAATTATCTCAGTACAGAGAGAAATCTCATTGTAAGAGCTGCTAAGCTAAACCAATATATATATTTTAAAGGTATCTTGACTCCAAAATTTGGGTCTAAGGATATGTTACTTTGGAAGCAGTTCCTCTTTTGATTCCACAGATGATGAGAACCTGTGGATTCCTTCCAGACTAATGTTGTTTAATAGACCAAGACCCTTTGAAATATCTGATAGAGGCAGATGGTCCATATGAATCAACATTTCAGAGAACCTCTCTTGGAATTTTCTCTGAGTTCTATACCCAGAACAGCCTCAAGACTGCTGTTTGAGATGATCAAGCCACAGAGAATATTTTAGTCAGGACTTGACCATAATCCTAATTTTTCTTTTGGTCCCCAAAAGATTACTAGTACTCCTAAACAGCAGGAAATATCCAGGAAAACTACACCCACATTTCCAATAAATGAATTATGAATATTTTTCTTTGTTTAGAGTGTTGGTTATAAGTTGTTTTGTGTTGGCAGGGCTTTTCTGTCCTGCCTAATACCTGTCCTGCCCAGTTCCTGCTGTCATTAAGTCCCAAGGAACCCACATAGAGGTCTTCATTAATTATAAACTGATTGGCCCACTATCTCAGGCTCTTCTTATTAACTGATTCTTATAACTTATATTAGCCCATATTTCTTGTCTATGTTAGTCATGTGGCTTGGTACATTTTTCTGTGAGGCAGTCACATCTTGCTTCCTCTGAGTCTGGGTCACAACAGCAGACTTTGCTTTTCTCTTCCCAGCATTCTCAATGCCCCACCTTTACTTCCTGCCAGGCTACTGCCCAATCAGCATTTTATTAAAAATAATACAAGTGACAGGATAAAAGACCATTGTCCCACAACAGTTATGTATAATGGTCAGGCCAAAAGCTAAACAAAGGAGATTAGATTTAGAGTTCTTATTTTGAAAAAAAAGGGAAGTATTGTGGGACAATGGTCTTGTACCCTATAAAGATTTATCAGTTGCATTGGTTTGATAAAATGCTAATTGGCCAGTAGCAAGGCAGAAAACATAGTTGGGGTGGCCAGAATAGGAGAATTCTTGGAAGAGGAAAGGCTCAGTCTGTAGTCATCACCTAAATGCAGAGAACACAAGATGAGAATGCTTCACTGATAAAAGGCACCAAGCCACATGGCTAACACAGAAAAGAATTATGCGTAATGTAAGATGTAGGAGTTAATTAATATGAAGCCTGAGCTAATAGGCCAGACAGTTTATAATTAATGTAGGCCTCTGTGTGTTTCTTTGGAACTGAATGGCTATGGGACCAGGTAGGACAGAAAGCTCTGTCAACAACTCATCAATGGCCCTGAAACTTGTCAGACAACTTGTGACTACTGTTTCAATGGTTTTCTGATCGGATCTTATACGGACTCCAAGGAAGGAAATGTGGTACTGTAAACATGACCAAGAACACCTGTCGAGTGTGGTTATGTGTCCTCTTGGGTAGGAATTACAACTTATTATTGTGTTAAATTGAGATGTGGCCAAACTACTTTCTAAACAGGTGTATTATTAGCCATAGTGCAGCTTTCAGCTGTGATCAGAGAAGCTTCTTATTGCGAAGGACAATGATTAATGTAGAAACTCAAAACAGAGCTTTTGAGTGTGAGAGGATGTAGGTAACAGAAAAATTGGAGGTGGGAGAGAGAGAAATGAAAATGCCGCAAATACTGTATTTATGTATAAAATTTTCAAAAAGCATAGTATTTTTAAAGAATAATTGACAAAAATGCTGAAAATAAGCAACTCTAGAGTTCTCTGTCCTTAATGGGACAACTATAACACCTGTTCCAAGGCTTAAGGAATATGATGGAAGAGTGGGCAGAGGAAATGTAAAAACCAGAGAAAGAAGAGAAGTTTTGTACATTCTACCTACATTAGCACATTCTAATACTCTGAGGGCTAGGACTACATAGCCGGGAGAGAGATTTTAGCTTGCATCCAGTCTGCTGTCTCACTGATTGAGATCAAGAGTGTATTGTTCTTTGTGCAAGCATTCTCCACAAATGAATGTTCATTATTGCCATGAGCATGTTGAATACAGAAGAAAAAAGACATGGGAGGAGGGAAGGCCTTTACTTGGTAGTAAGAAAAGAATGAGCAGATGAGTGCAGTACATTCATGTAAAATAAAAAATAATAAATAAAACTAGTAGTCAAATCCTTATATATGGAGCTTTTCTTTCAACAATATGCAAACACATATATTAGAAAAAGAATTTATTAATCTTATGAAAAAATAATTTGCAGATAATCCATGATCTTTGAGTGTGAATTCAAAAACAATTTATGGTGTATCTTTTCTTAGAGACTTTACTATTTTATAATAATAATAAACACAGACATTTTAGTCACATTTTATTGTGTTACTTAATAATATGTAAAAAATTCCCATTCTGTAAAAATACAGGGTCAAATATTATGATGAACTTAAAAAGAGAGGATCTGGTGATAGGAAACACCTTGAAGTTTTCAGAAAATTGTCATCATTTTGCAAGTTTTCTCAAAGCACCTAAAACTTCTTTGTTTCTTAGGCTATAAATAAAGGGGTTCAGAAGAGGAATGATGATGGTGTAGAATAATGAATACAATTTACCCTGATAATTTTCTGTGTCAGATCCAGAAAGCACGTATATGACAAAGAGGGTGCCATAGAACAAGGAAACAGACACCAGATGGGCACTGCAGGTGGAGAAGGCTTTGCTTCTGCCCTTCTCGGACTTTGTTTTCAGGATGGCACAAAGCACACGGATATAAGAAACAATAATGCTCATAAAAGTACTCACTTGTATAAAAACAGCAAAAATAAAAAGGAGCAATGCATTAATGAATGGGTCAGTGCAAGAAATTGTATAGAGTGGTATGAGATCACAGAAGAAATGATCTATTATATTGGAACTGCAAAACGTTAACCTAAATAACATTCCTACATAAAGTAAGGCATGTAGAAGTCCAATTAGATATGACACACTTATGAACTGAACACAGAGTCTTTTGGACATTATAACTGCATAGTGCAGAGGGTTGCATATGGCTGCATAACGGTCATAGGCCATCGCTACCAGGAGATAACATTCAGCAGTTGCACTTGAACAAAAAAAATAAAATTGGGAGAAACACTCACCCAGGGATATCATGTCGTTCTTATTTAATAATTTCATAAGCATCTTAGGAGTCACAGAGGATGAAGTACAGGCATCAGAAAAGGCTAAATTTCCAAGGAAAAGGTACATGGGAGTATGAAGATGGTGATCCTTCCAGATGAGAAAGATTAAACCAAGGTTGCCCACCATGGTGATGATGTAGATAGAGAAAAACACCAGAAACAGGGGGACTTGCAGTTCTGGACGATCTGTTATTCCTCTGAGGACAAACTCAGTCAGCAGGGTCCTGTTTCCTTCCATCACACCCACTCAGACTGTTCACTGCAAGGAGGGAGGAGATTTTTTTTAAATGTTACTAAGTCTCAGTAAGAATAGGGTTGTATTAAAACCACTTTTGTGTGCATCAGGTGCTCTGCAGTGAATAGACAGGAAGGTGTCATATTTCTGCTTTTTAAATATGCCAGAAACCAAATATATTTTATGAACAGTTTTAATGTATAAACTTTCACATCCAATTATCTGAAAGGTAAATAATGAGATAATAGACACTAATTTACCTCGTTTCATGCATACTTGAATCACTTATAAATTGTGTGTGTGTGTGTGTGTGTGTGTGAGAGAGAGAGAGAGAGAGAGAGAGAGAGAGAGAGAGAGAGAGAGAGAGAGAAGAGTTTATACAAAATTTAGAATAATAAATACATAATGTTTATACTAATATGTCATTTTTGATTTTCTGTTTATTTTTGTTTATTGTTTATTAGGTTTTATCTGTGTGGCTCAGGCTGTCCTGGTCCTAGTATTTAGACTAGAGTGACATCAAACTCAGATCTACCTCTACCAGTCTCTGTCTCGGATTAAAGGCATGTCTCATTCCAGGTAAATAAAATACTGTCTTGAAGAGACACTAACTCAAATTAAAAAGTTTTTTGCATTTTTCCACAAAATTTTATATGTTCTCATTAATAAAAGTTGTTATACAAAGTAATAGTTTACATATGTCACATTTATTTAATTGTATTATGTACTTTGAAAATACAACAAGGAGTATCTCATATTCTTCCCTCTTTTGTAATCTTTCTTTTTCCAAATGATATTGTTCCTTCTTTCATTTTACGTATATTCATAAATCTTTCAAAAGTTTTATGTGGTAAAGGTACTTAACAGATCTTTGGTATTATTCGTGTGCACGATTCTTTTATCTTAACCTATTAATATTCAAATGATAACAATTTGAATTTTCATTTATGCATTTTTCTTATTTTTGCTCCTTTCACCACCATAGCTTTCTAGTGAAAGTAATATTATTTCCTCTCAAGAGAATTATGTTAAAAAACAGTATGTTCCTTCCACTTTCTGAGTGAGATTTCCAACATTAAGGCAAAATTACACATTAAAAAAGAAACAACAGTAGAAAGGCTAAACTTTTCAACAGCTGGATGTAATTCAAGTGTTGAAATTTGTGAAGGATACAAAGAAAAACAGCGAGATGGAAAGAAATAGAGGGGACACGAAAATGACTTAGTGGATAAGAGCACTAGCCACTATTCCAAAGGATCTTAGTTCAGTTCCCAGCAAAGACATCCAGTAGGTAAAATACCACAAACCATAAAACAATAAACAAAATATATGTTTTAAGAAGAAAATCCTGCCTTCTTTAAGTTGCTTCTTACCTGACTTTTGAACACACAGTCTAGAAAAGTCACTAAGTTTGTGGGCTGTGCAGCACACACGATGGAGAGCCCATGCTCATATTACCGCAAGAATATGCTTTCATAGGATGCAATCTGTGAGTCTTCACAGATGATTGTTGTGAACACCCACACCTCTGATATTTCCTCTTGTCAGTTAGGATGTCCACTCTAACAGGTCATCACAAGTAACCTAAAAAAAAAAAAGAAAATCATATTACTGAAATTCTGCAACAAATTGATTGATAATGACTATATACATAATGAACAAAGAAGAAAAAAGATCAAAATAAATCCATGAGTGCAATAAGCCAGAAAGTGAAGATTGATCCAGTAGAAACCGAGAAGGAGTGAAGACAGTACCACTACATTGCATTTCTGGGATGCCAAAATATGCAGAATTCTGCACATAATGTGTTTGTGTACATTAACATTTCTCTGGTAAACTAAAACAGGAAGAGTTCAATTGTAAACAGCAGGCATGAATGTCTAAACAACAGACAGTCATGGGCTATTAAAAGACTACACAAATAGTTTTGTGCCAATACATATTTTTTTATTTTTTTACTTTAGCATTTCATTATGAAATTAACTAAAGATGTCATGCTAATGTCTGTGGTCTCCTACAAGTAATTTTAGAATTCTCATTAATTACATCATTATTACAAACTGAAAGAAAAATGGAAAACTATTGAAGTATAAATTGAATAAACAGCATGTTGACTAAGAAAAAATTTAAGGATGTAAAAATATGCAGAAAGTTATCAAGGGGCGTTGTTTCTCTTGAATAGAGGCAATATTCTTGGAAGGATTTCCTTCTCCCTCCTTACTCGAAATAGAGAAAAGAAATTGTTTTGTAGTTTTATTAGGCTTGTAAATACATTAATGGAAGCTGGTATGTTTGAAATAAATTCAAACATCTGATCTCCAAAAACTTTTACACTATGATTGTCATTTGTCAAAAATTTACTAATGTAACTGATATTCCCAGTGTGGTGGACTCTTCCTTTCTTCATGTTTCTAGGAAAGAAATGTGAACCTAGAACCAGACAGATACTGCCTAGATGTCACACACTTCTGAGTGATTTAACTTGGAGGCTAGAACATTTTAAAATAAAATTCATTTAAACGCTAACTGAAATTTTGACAGATTGGTTTTATTACATTGTCTTTATTAAGGACACAAAACAAAATTTTCAGAACCCAAGAGTCTCAATTACACCTTTGACTTACTATTAGTTATATAAAAATTTATGAATTTTGTTTTAAGGGTTCATCACAGTGCACTAAGTTTTCTGTGATGCAAAAGCCCTCAGGAGGAAAAAAAAACACTTCCCAATGTTATTAATAAGAATCCTAGTGTAAGTTTACCTGAAAGGACTTCCCAAAACCTCATGGTGGAGGTCAAATTTCTGGTCCACAAACAAGTACCTGTGTGTCCTAGGGGTTTAGCTCTTTCAATAGGAATGGCTTTGCATTATTTTTATTAGATAAATTCCATAGAAAATTATTTCCACAAATGTTGTCTAATATATTTGAGAAAGAGTTTGTATTTGACGTGTGCATCATTATACTTTTTTTAAAAAAGAAAGCAGAAAAAAAATCTCTTACCCTTGTATATAATATCAAAATTTTCATGACGAATACTTGAAGTGAAGGAACAAGGGTATCTAGAACTGTTCTTTCTGTTTCAAATTTCCTTAAGAAACACAGTTTGGAGGGAGTGATATTTATTCCTTCCCATCTTCAATCCTGTTTGTGAGATGAACAGCGAAACTCCCCAAATGCTGGCAAAAACTCCCAGTAGGGTTAATCCCATCTGCTGGGCATTATTAACTAATCAACAGATCAAAACTAATAAGAGTATTGCAGTTGTCCTCATATGGTCCATTTCTTTCAAAATCTAAAGATATAGGTTAATTATAAGTTAAATAAAATGCTTACTCCATCAATATTCTTTCAGTGATATAATAGATTTGCTCTCTAAATTTACTTCTAAGTAACAGCCATGCTGTCCTGCATTGGAAAGTATTTATTTTTAAAATATTCTTCCATTTATTTTACATAGCAACTGCAGTTTTCCATCCCTCTTCTATTCCCATTCCTACCATCACCTCCTGCATTCCCATAATCCATGTCTCCTCTGTTCAGAAAGGGGCAGGCTTCACATGGGATTTAATAAAGCACAACATATCACGTTGAGGCAGGATCAAGCTCAGGTTCTTTACGTAGGCACTTAGTGGCATGAACTTTCCTCTTATCACTGCTGTCATACTGTCACATAAGTTTGGATATGTTGTGTATTCATTTTCCTTGAATTCTAGAAAGTCTTTAATTTCTTTATTTCTTCCTTTACTCAGGGGTGATTGAATTGAGTACTGTTTAATTTCCATGAGTTTGTGGGCTTTCGGCAATTAATGTTGTTGATGAATTTTAACTTTAAGTCATGGTGATTCAATGAGATACAGGTGGTTATTCCTTTTTTTGTACTTGTGAGGTTTTCTTTGTTACTGAGTATGTAGTCAATTTTGGATAAGGTTTCATGAAGTGCTGAGAAGAATATATATATATATGTTCAAACTCTCTCTCTCTCTCTGGTGTGTGTGTGTGTGTGTGTGTGTGTGTGTGTGTTTGGGTAGAATATTCTATCATTGTTTTTTAAGTCCATGTGAGTCATGACATCTGTTAATTCTCTTATTTCTCTGTTAAGATTCTGTCTTGTCAGTACTGCCAGTGGTGAGAGTGGGATGTGAAAATTTCTACTATTAGTGAATAGGGTTTGATATCTGATTTAAACTTTAATATTTGTTTTGCAAATGTGGGTGACCTTGGAGAATTAAGACTTCATTTTGGGCTTTGTTTACGAGCCACCCAACCAGCACAGAGACCTGATCTCTCAGCGCCAGGAGAGTCAACATTGGGGTGAGTTTCTGACCTCGCAGCACCTGCCCGGGACAGAGAACTCAGAAGTTCCTCAACCCCCTATCTTTCTTGGGCTCTCTGCAGGGCCTCTACTCCATGCATACTGCCTCTTTCTTCCTATCCCACCCAGCTTGCACCGAGAACCCTCCCCACTTCCGCCCCCTGCCCTCTTTGGGCAAAAAACATCACCCAGATCAGCCTTTCTGGGCCCTGGGTCCGAATCCTCAGGTAAACCAAGTGGGCGGGAGTTCCTTTGTTTCAATAGCCTGACTGCACCAAGCAAGTCAGGTGCTTTGTTTACGAGCTACCCAACCAGCATGGAGACCTGATCTGGGTGCCAGGAGAGCCAGCATTGGGGAGAGTCATCATTGGGCACCGAGATCTGATCTCGGCACCAGGAGAGCCATCACTGGGGAGCGCCATCACTGGGAAGGTACATCAGTAGGCAAGGAGACCTGATCTGGTAAAAGAAGATCCATAGGGGAGCATTTGGAGGAAGAGATGGGCAGACGCCAATGCAAGAATTCACCCAACAATCTGAAAAGCAACATGAAGCCACCAGAAACCAGCGACCTCACAATGGGAGGACATGAACACCTTAATCAAGAAGAAGTAGAAAAGATTGACTTCATGAAAGAGATTGACGCCCTTAAACAGCATGTAAAGAACGCCCTTATAGAAATGGATGAGAAATATAACAGAAAGTTTGAAGAATTGAATAAATCAGTGAATGATACCCTAGAAAACCAAGGAAAAACAATTAAACAGATAATGGAAACAGTTCAAGACTTGAACACTGAAATGGAGGCAAAGAAGAAAACACAAACAGAGGGCTGGCTGGACATAGAAAATTTAAGTAAACAACCAGAGTCTACAGAAACAAGCATAACCAACAGAGTACAAGAGTTAGAAGAAAGAATCTCAGATTCTGAAGATACCATAGAGAAAATAAACACATTGATCAAAGAAACCAGCAAGTCCAACAAACTCTCATCATAAAACATTCAGGAAATATGGGACACAATAAAAAGACCAAACCTAAGAATAATAGGAATAGAAGGAGAAGAAATGCAGCTCAATGGTCCAGAAAATATATTTAATAAAATTATAGAAGAAAACTTTCCCAACCTAAAGAAAGATATACCTATGAAGGTCCAAGAAGTATACAGAACACCGAATAGGCTGTATCAAAAATAAAACATCCCCTCACCATATAATAATCAAAACACAAAGCATACAGAATAAAGAAAGAATATTAAGAGCTGCAAAAAAAAGGCCAAGTCACTTATAAAGATAAACCTATCACACTTACACCTGACTTCTCCATGGAAACCATGAAAGCCAGAAGGTCCTGGATAGATGTACTGCAGAAACTGAGAGACCATGGATGCAAGCACAGACTACTATTCCTAGCCAAGCTTTCGTTCACTATAAATGGAGAAAACAAAATTTTCCAGGATAAAAACAAATTTAAACAATATGCAGCCACAAATCCAGCCTTACAGAAAGTAATAGAAGGAAAATCACAAACCAAGGAGTCTAACAACGACCACAATAACTCAGACATCTAGAGACCCTTCACCAGCGCAACTCAAAGAAGGGAAACACACAAACTCTACGACTAAAAAAGTGACCGGAGTTAACAACCAGTAGTCATTAATATCACTTACTGTCAATGGACTCAACTCACCTATAAAAAGGCACAGGCTAAGAGATTGGATAAGAAAACAGGATCCAACATTCTGCTGTTTACAAGAAACACACCTCAACCACAAAGACAGGCACCTACTCAGAGTAAAGGGATGGCAAAAGGCTTATCAAGCAAATGGACCAAAGAAACAAGCAGGTGTGGCCATACTAATCTCTAACAAAGTTGACTTCAACTTAATTCAATCAGAAGAGATGGAGAGGGGCATTTTATACTCATAACAGGAACAATTCATCAGGATGAAGTCTCAATCCTGAACATCTATGCCCCTAATATAAAAGCACCCACATATATAAAAGAAACATTGCTAAATCTCAAGGCAGCCATCAAACCGCACACACTAGTAGTAGGAGACTTCAACACTCTTCTCTCACCAATGGACAGGACAATCAGACAGAAACCTAACAGAGAAATAAGAGAATTAATGGAGGTAATGAAGCAAATGGACTTAACAGACATCTATAGAACATTCCACCCAAATAGGAAAGAATATACCTTCTTCTCTGCAGTTCATGGAACCTTCTCTAAAATCGACCACATAGTCGGTAAAAAGGAAACATCCACAGTTAGAAAAAAATTATTAGTAACCACCTGTGTCTTATCAGATCACCATGGATTAAAGTTAGAATTCAACAACAATGCTACCCCCATAAAACCTACAAATTCATGGAAACTGAACAGGCAACTACTGAACCATACCTGGTTTAAGGAAGAAATAAAGAAAGAAATTAAAGTCTTCCTGGAATTCAATGAAAATAAAGAGACAACATACTCAAATTTATGGGACCCTATGAATGCAGTCCTAAGAGAAAAGTTCATAGCACTAAGTGCCCACTTAAAGAAAACAGAGAAAGCTCACATTGGAGACTTAACAGCCCACCTGAAAGCTAAAAAAAAAAAAAAAAAAAAAAAACCAAAACAAAACAAAAAAAGCAGACTCACTTAAGAGGAGTAGAAGACTGGAAATAATCAAACTGAGGGCTGAAATCAACAAAATAGAAACACAGAAAACAATACAAAGAATCAATGAAACAAAAAACTGGTTCCTGGAGAAAATCAACACGATTGACAAAACCCTATCCAAACTAATCAGACAGCAGAGAGAGAATTTGCAAATTAATAAGATCAGAAATGAAAAGGGGGACATAACCACAGACACAGAAGAAATTCCGAGAATCATAAGATCTTACTACAAAAGCCTGTATGCCACAAAACTGGAAAATGTAAAGGAAATGGACACTTTTTTAGATAAACACCATATACCAAAGTTAAACAAGGTCCAGGTGAACAATCTATATAGACCCGTTAGTCGTGAAGAATTAGAAGCGGTTATCAAAAACATCCCTACCAAAAAACGCCCTGGACCAGATGATTTCAATGCAGAATTCTACCAGAACTTTCAAGAAGAGCTAATACCTATACTCCTTAATGTATTTCACAATATAGAAACAGAAGAGTCATTGCCAAATTCCTTTTATGAAGATACAGTTACTCTGATACCAAAACCGCACAAAGACTCAACCAAGAAAGAAAATTACAGGCCAATCTCACTCATGAACATCGACGCAAAAATCCTCAACAAAATACTGGCAAACTGAATCCAAGACATATTAGAATAATTATCCATTATGATCAAGTAGGCTTCATCCCAGAGAGGCAGGGCTGGTTCAATACATGAAAATCTATCAATGTAATCCATCATATAAATAAACTGGAAGAAAATAAACAATATGATCATTTCATTAAATGCTGAAAAAGCATTTGACAAAATTTAACATCCCTTTATGATAAAAGTCTTGGAGAGATTAGGGATACAAGGGTCATACCTAAATATAATAAAAGCTATATACAGCAAGCCCACAGCTATCATCCAATTAAACGGAGAGAAACTCAAAGCCATCCCACTAAACTCAGGAACACTACAAGGATGTCCACTCTCTCCATACCTCTTCAATATAGTGCTTGAAGTTCTAGCAATAGCAATTAAGACAACATAAGGGGATCAAAGGGATTCAAATTGCAAAGGAAGAAGTGAAACTTTCGTTATTTGCAGATGATATGATAGTGTACATAAGCGACCCCCAAAACTCCACCAAAGAACTTTTACAGCTGATAAGCACCTTTAGTAATGTGGCAGGATACAAGATCAATTCCAAAAAAATCAGTCGCCTTCTTATACACAAAGGATATGGAAGCAGAGAGGGAAATCAGAGAAGCTTCACCTTTCACGATAGCCACAAACAGCATAAAATATCTTGGGGTAACTCTGACCAAGGAAGTGAAAGATCTATTTGACAAGAACTTTAAGGCATTGAAGAAAGAAATTGAGGAGGATACCAGAAAATGGAAGGATCTTCCTTGCTCTTGGATTGGGAGGATCAACATAGTAAAAATGGCAATTCTACCAAAGGCAATTTATATATTCAATGCAATCCCCATCAAGGTCCCATCAAAATTCTTCACAGATCTGGAGAGGACAATAATCGACTTTATATGGAAAAACAAAAAACCCAGGATAGCCAAAACAATCCTATAGAATAAAGGATCTTCTGGAGGCATTACCATCCCTGACTTCAAACTCTATTACAGAGCTACAGTAAGGAAAACAGTGTGGTACTGGCATAAAAACAGAGAAGTCGACCAATGGAATCGTATAGAAGTCCCGAATTTTAACCCACAAACCTATGATCACCTCATTTTTGATAAAGTAGCTAAAAGTATACAGTGGAAGAAAGAAAGCATCTTCAACAAATGGTGCTGGCACAACTGGATGTCAACCTGTAGAAGAATGAAAATAGACCCATATCTATCACCATACACAAAACTCAAGTCCAAATGGATTAAAGACCTCAATATCAGTCCTAACACATTGAACCTGATAGAAAAGAAATGGTAAGTACCCTACAACAGATGGGCACAGGAGATCGCTTCCTATGTATAACCCCAGCAGCACAGACATTAAGGGCAACATTGAATAAATGGGACCTACTAAAACTGAGAAGCTTCTGTAAAGCACAGGACACTGTCACTAAGACAAAAAGGCAACCTACTGACTGGGAGATGATCTTCACCAACCCCGCAACAGACAAAGGTCTGATCTCCAAAATATATAGAGAACTCAGGAAACTAGACTTTAAAATGCTAATTAGCCCAATTAAAAAATGGGGCACTGAACTGAACAGAGAATTCTCAACAGATGACGTTCAAATGGCCAAAAGACACTTAAGGTCATGCTCAACCTCCTTAGAGATCAGGGAAATGCAAATCAAAACAACTTGGAGATATCATGTTACACTTGTCAGAATGGCTAAAGTCAAAAACACCAAGTATAGCCTTTGCTGGAGAGGCTGTGGAGGAAGGGATACCCTCATCTATTGCTGGTGGGAATGCAATCTTGTGCAACCACTTTGGAAATCAGTGTTTCTGTTTCTCAGGAATTCGGGATCAACCTACCCCTGGACCCAGCAATACCACTCCTGGGAATATACCCAAGAGATGCCCTATCATATGACAAGAGCATTTGTTCAACTATGTTCATAGCAGTATTATTTGTAATAGCCAGAACCTGGAAACAACCTAGATGCCCTTCAATGGAAGAATGGATGAAGAAAGTGTGGAATATATACACATTAGAGTACTCTGCTGCGGTAAAAAACAATGACTTCTCGAATTTTGCATGCAAATGGATGGAAATAGAAAACACTATACTGAGTGAGGTAACCCAGACCCAAAGAGATGAACATGGGATGTACTCACTCATAATTGGTTTCTAGCCATAAATAAGGGTCACGGAGTCTACAATTGGTGAACCTAAAGAAGCTAAGTAAGAAGGTGAACCCAAGGAAAAACATATAGTTATCCTCTTGGCTTCGGAAGCAGACAAAATTGCCGGGGAGAAAATTGGGATCTTGGGGGTGGGGTGGGATAGGGATAAGGGGAGATGGGGAGAGAAAAGGGAGAAGGGGAGGATGGGGACAACTTGGGGAAAAAGGATGATTGGGATAAAGGAAGGTTGGATAGGGGAGCACGGAAGCACAATTCTTAGTTAAGGGAGCCACCTTAGGGTTGGCAAGAGACTTGAACCTAGAGTGGCTCCCAGGAGCCCAAGGCGATGTCCCCAGTTAGTTCCTTGGGCAGCTGAGGATAGGGAACCTGAAATGACCCTATCCTATAGCAATACTGACGAATATCTTGCATTCCACCATAGAACCTTCATCTGGTGATGGATGGAGATAGAGACAGAGACCCACACTGGAGCACTGGACTGAGCTCCCAAGGTCCCAATGAGGAGCGGAAGGAGGGAGAAGATGAGCAAGGAAGTCGGGACCACGAGGGCCGCACCCATCCACTAAGACAGTGGGGCTGATCTATTGGGAGCTCACCAAGGCCAGCTGGACTGTGACTGAAAAAGAATGGGATAAAACCCGACTCTCTGAACATGGCTAACAATGAGGGCTGATGAGAAGCCAAGGACAATGGGACCGGGTTTTGATCCTACTTAATGTTCTGGTTTTGTGGGACCCTAGCCAGTTTGGATGTTCACTTTCCTAGATATGGATGGAGGGGGGAGGACCTTGGACTTTCCACAGGGCAGGGAACCCTGACTGCTCTTTGGACTCGAGAGGGATGGGGAGAGGAATAGGGGGAGCGGGAGAAGGGTGGGAGGAGAGGGAGAAGGGTGGGAGGAGGGGGAGGAGGCGGAGGGAAATGATAGGATGGTAGGAGGCAGAAACTTGTTTTTTCCTCCTCTTAATAAAAAAAAAAAAAAAAGAACTGAGATGAAGGGGGGAGGTTATGTCACACACTCTCCGGCTTCCAGATATGCTGTTCAGGAGTATTCCCCACCCTTCCATGGTGGATGAAGAGGCAACAGTGTTGTTTCCCACTGTATTCGTGAATGCGTGCATCTACCATTTCATCCCTTAATAAAGTTTTCTTCTCAAAAGACAAAAAGACTTCATTTTGATGAATTTTTCATGTGACAATAATGAAATATCTTTCTTCATCTCTTTTGATGAATTTTAGTTTGGAGTCAATTTTGTTAACCTACTTGTTTCTTAGGTCCATTTGATTGGAAAATCTTTCCCCAACCCTTTACTCTGACATAATGTCTTTCTTTGAAGTTGAGGTGTCTTTCTTGAATGCAGCAGAAGGATAGATTGTGTTTTCATATCCACTCAGTTAGGTTGTGTCTTTTTATAGGCGAATTAAGACAATTGATATTAAGAGATATTATTTACTGGTGATGGTTTGTACCCGTTAATTTTGGTTTTAATGTTGATGGTCCTATCATGTGTGTGTGTGTGTTTTCCTTCTTTGAGTAGTTCTGGCGTGAAATTATCTATTGTCTGTGTAGCTAGTTTCCTTTGGTTGGAAACTAGCTTTCCTTCTAGTGCTTTCATTAGGGCTAGATCTGTGAATAGGTATTGTTTAAATTTGGTTTTGTCATGGAATATCTTGCTTTCTCTATTCAAGGTAGTTGAAAGCTTTGTTGGGTATCTCAGTCTTTATTGGCATCTGTGGTCTCTTAGTGTCTGCATAATGTCCTTCTGGACCTTCTGGCTTTCAGAGTTTCCATTGAGAATTCTGGTGTAATTTTGATAGGTCTGCTTTATATGTTACTTGACCTTTTCTCTTTGCAGCTTTAATGTTCTTTCTTTATTCTGTATGCTTAATGTTTTGATTATTATGTAGCAAGGGAATGTTTTTTGTCCAGTATTTGGTAATCTTTAATCTTCTTCTTCTTCTTTTTTTTTTTTTTTTTTGGTTTTTTGAGACAGGGTTTCTCTGTGGTTTTGGCGCCTGTGCTGGAACTAGCTCTTGTAGACCAGGCTGGTCTTGAACTCACAGAGATCTGCCTGCCTCTGCCTCCCGAGTGCTGGGATTAAAGGCGTGCTCCACTTCTGCCTGGCCTCTTCTTTGTTTTTAACAGGCAATGTTCTTCTTTAGGTTGGGAACATTATTGTCTATGATTTTGTTGAAAATATTTCCTGTGCCTTTGATCTGTAGTTTGCTTCTTCTCTCCCTATTATTCTTGGGCTTGCTCTTTTCATGGTATCCCAGATTTCCTGTCCAATCTTTTCAAGGATTTGTTGTGTTTAACAATTTCATTGACTGCTGAATCTATTTTCTCTATTATATCTTCCATACTTGAGATTCTCTTTTCCATCACTTGTATTGTGTTGTTTGTGCTTGCATCTGTAGGTCCTAATTGCCTACCCAGATTTTCCATCAGAATTCTCTACATTTGCCTTTCTTTCAGTGTTCATGACTTGTACTGTATTATTCACCTGTTTGATTATTTTTCTTGGCTTTCTTTGTGGGATTTCTTCCATTTTTTTTTGTTTGTGTTTTTCTCTACCTTTTTTTATTGTCTTTTGCACAATTTTATTTTATTTTTTTTATTTAATTAAAAATTTCCACCTCCTCCCCTCCTCCCATTTCCCTCCAGCTCCCCCTATCCCCCTTCCCCTCAATCTCCAGTCCAAAGAGCAGTCAAGATTCCCTGCCCTGTGGCAAATTCAAGGTCGTCCCCCCTCCATCCAGGACTAGGAAGGTGATCATCCAAACAGATTAGGCTCCCACAAAGTCATTACATGCAGTAGGATCAAAACCCAGGGCCATGTCCTTGGCTTCTCAGTCAGCCCTCCTTCTCAGCCACGTTCAGTAAGTCCGGTTTGATCACATGCTCCATCATCCAGCTGACTTTAATGAGCTCCCATTAGATCAGCCCCACCGTCTCAGTGGGTGGGCACACTCCTCACGGTCCTAACTTCCTTGCTCATGTTCTCCCTCCTTCTGCTCCTCATTTGGACCTTAGGAGCTCAGTCTAGTGTTCCAATGTGGGTCTCTGTTTCTAGCTTCATCCACCGCCAGATAAAGTTTGTATAGTGATATGCAAGATGTTCATCAATATGGCTAT
Source organism: Microtus pennsylvanicus (assembly GCF_037038515.1). Taxonomy (NCBI): domain Eukaryota; kingdom Metazoa; phylum Chordata; class Mammalia; order Rodentia; family Cricetidae; genus Microtus; species Microtus pennsylvanicus. The sequence goes on along the minus strand of NC_134579.1, from coordinate 404,270 downwards.
AGGATCGGGCCATTTCAGGCTCTCTCTCCTCAGCTGCCCAAGGATCTAGCTGGGGACATCTCCGTGGACACCTTGGAACACCTCTAGAGTCAAGTCTCTCACCGACCGTAAAATGGCTCCCTTTATTAAGATATATACTTCCCTACTCCCATATCTGCCCTGCCTCCATCCCAACCGTCCCATTCCCCCAAGCTCTCCCCATCCTTCCCTTCTCACATTTTTCTCCACATTTCCTCTTACCCCCACCCCATCCCCACCCCCAAGTTTCCAATTTTTGCCTGGCAATCTTGTCTCCTTCCAATATCAGGAGGATAACTATATGTTTTTCCTTGGGTTCACCTTATTTAGCTTCTATAGGATCTTATATTATAGGCTCAATGTCCTTTATTTATAGCTAGAATCCACTTATGAGTGAGTACATACCATATTCATCATTTTGGGTCTGGGTTACCTCACTCAGGATAGTGTTTTCTATTTCTATCCATTTGCATGCAAAATTCAAGATGTCATTGTTTTTTACTGCTGAGTAGTACTCTAATGCGTACATATTCAACACTTTCTTTATTCATTCTTTGGTTGAGGGGCACATAGGTTGTTTCCAGGTTCTGACTATTAAAAATAGTGCTGCTATGAACATAGTTGAACAACTGCTTTTGTAGTATGATAGAGCATCTCTTGAGTATGTTCCCAAGAGTGGTATTACTGGATCCTGGGGTAGGTTGATCCCGAATTTCCTGAGAAACCGCCACATTGATTTCCAAATTAGTTGCACAAGTTTGTATTCCCACCAGCAATGGATGAGTGTTCCTCTTACTCCACATCCTCTCCAGAAAAAGAATATCATTGATGTTTTTGATTGTAGCCATTCTGACAGGTGTAAGATGGTATCTCAAAGTTGTTTTGATTTGTATTTCCCTGATCGCTAAGGAGGTTGAGCATGATCTTAAGTGTCTTTTGGCCATTTGAACTTCTTCTGTTGAGAATTCTTTGTTCAGATCAGTGCCACATTTTTAATTGGGTTAATTAGCATTTTAAAGTGTAGTTTCTTGAGTTCTTTATATATTTTGGAAATCAGACCTTTGTCTGTTGTGGGGTTGGTGAAGATCTTCTCCCAGTCAGTTGGTTGTCTTTTTGTGTTAATGACAGTGTCCTTTGCTTTACAAAAGCTTCTCAGTTTTAGTAGGTCCCATTTATTCAATGTTGCCCTTAATGTATGTGCTACTGGGGTTATATGTAGGAAGTGGTCTCCTGTGCTCATGTGTTGTAGAGTACTTCCCACTTTCTCTTTTATCAATTCGGTGTGTTTAGATTGATATTGAGGTCTTTACCATTTGGACTTGAGTTTTGTGCATGGTGGTAGATATGGATCTATTTTCATTCTTCTACAGGTTGACATCCAGTTATGTCAGTACCATTTGTTGAAGATGCTTTCTTTCTTCCACTGTATACTTTTAGCTCCTTTGTTGAAGATAAGGTGTTCATAGGTTTGGATAAAAATCTGGGTCTTCTATTCGATTCCATTGGTCAACTTCTCTGTTTTTGTGCCAATACCAAGCTGTTTTCATTACGGTAGCTCTGTAATAGTGTCTGAAGTCAGGGATGATAATGCCACCAGTAGTACCTTCATTGTACAGGATTGTTTTGGCTATCCTGGGTTTTTTGTTTTTCCATATAAAGTCGATTATTGTTCTCTCAAGGTCTGTGCAGAATTTTGTTGGGATTTTGATGGGGATTGCATTGAATCTATAGATTGCTTTTGGTAGAATTGTCATTTTTACTATGTTGATCCTCCCAATCCAAGAGCAAGGAAGATCCTTCCATTTTCTGGTATCCTCCTCAATTTCTTTCTTCAATGCCTTAAAGTTCTTGTCAAATAGATCTTTCACTTCCTTGGTTAGAGTTACCCCAAGATATTTTATGCTGTTTGTGGCTATCGTGAAAGGTGAAGCTTCTCTGATTTCCCTCTCTGCTTCCATATCCTTTGTGTATAAGAAGGCGACTGATTTTTTTTGGAATTGATCTTGTATCCTGCCACATTACTAAAGGTGCTTATCAGCTGTAAAAGTTCTTTGGTGGAGTTTTGGGGGTCGCTTATGTACACTATCATATCATCTGCAAATAACGAAAGTTTCACTTCTTCCTTTGCAATTTGAATCCCTTTGATCCCCTTATGTTGTCTTAATTGCTATTGCTAGAACTTCAAGCACTATATTGAAGAGGTATGGAGAGAGTGGACATCCTTGTAGTGTTCCTGAGTTTAGTGGGATGGCTTTGAGTTTCTCTCCATTTAATTTAATGTTAGCTGTTGGCTTGCTGTATATTGCTTTTATTATATTTAGGAATGAACCTTGTATCCCTAATCTCTCCAAGACCTTTATCATAAAGGGTTGTTGAATTTTGTCAAATGCTTTTTCTGCATCTAATGAAATGATCATATGGTTTTTTTCTTTCAGTTTATTTATATGATGGATTACATTGATAGATTTTCGAATGTTGAACCAGCCCTGCCTCTCTGGGATGAAGCCTAATTGATCATAATGTATAATGTTTTGGATGTGTTCTTGGATTTGGTTTGCCAGTATTTTATTGAGAACTTTTGCAGCGATGTTCATGAGTGAGATTGTCCCGTAATTCTCTTTCTTGGTTAAGTCTTTGTGTGGGTTTGGTATCAGGGTGACTGTAGCTTCATAAAAGGAGTTTGGCAATGACTCTTCAGTTTTTATTTTGTGAAACATCTTAAGGAGTTTTAGCTCTTCTTGGAAGTTCTGGTAGAATTCTGCATTGATACCATCTGGTGCAGGGCTTTTTTTTTGTAGGGAGGTTTTCAATGACAGCTTCCAATTCCTCATGAATAACAGGTTTAATTAAGTTGTTCACCTGGTCTTGATTTAATTTTGGTATATGGTACTTATCTAAAAAATGCCATTTTTTTTTTACATTTTCCAATTTTGTGGCATATAGGCATTTGTAGTAAGATCTAATGATTCTCTGAATTTCCTCTGTGTCTGTGGTTATGTCCCCCTTTTCATTTCTAATTTTGTTAATTTGCAGGATCTCTCTCTCTGCCATTCGATTAGTTTGGATGGGGGTTTGTCAATCTTGTTGATTTTCTCCAAGAACCAGCTTTTTGTTCCATTCATTCTCTGCATTGTTTTCTGTGTTTCGATTTCAGCCCTCAGTTTGATTATTTCAAGTCTTCTTCCCCTCATGAGTGAGTCTGATTCTTTTTTTTCTAGAGCTTTCAGGTGTTTTGTTAAATCTCTAATGTGTGATTTCTCCATTTTCTTTATGTAGGCACTTAGTGCTATGAACTTTCTTCTTAGTACCGCTCTCATAGTGCCCCATAGGTTTGGGCATGTTGTGTCTCTATTTTCATTGAATTTAAGGAAGACTTTAACTTCTTTATTTTTTCCTTGACCCAGGGATTGTTCAGTAGGTGACTGTTCATTTCCCATGAGTTTGTAGGCTTTCTGGGGGTAGAATTGTTATTTAATTCTAAATTTATTCCATGGTGATCCAATAGTACACAGGTGATTACTACAATTTCTTTGTATCTATTGATGTTTGCTTTTTACCTGCAGTCCCTTCCGAGGACCTTCTCCTGGGTGTGCAGACACTCACCTCTCTCGGTGGAAAGCCTCAGTGCAGCAGCAGGAACATTTCCTGGGTCAAAAACTTCCCAGACTATAGGGCAAGCTTGGGGGAGGTAGGATCATGTGGTACAAAGAAGCCCCTGCATCAGGAGCTGGAGAGGCCCTGTGCTGCGTTCTTGGACCTTCCGCCCCGGGATGGCACACATTCACCTGTCTGGATAAATCTCCTCAGTACAGAAACAGGGACCTGATATTTCTCTTTTAGCTATTTGAGAAACCTGTTTACTGAATTTCCTAGTTGTTGCACAAGTTTACATTTCCTCCAAGTGATCAGAATGGCACCTTTTAATGTCACATCAGCATTTATTTTTTAAAGTATATCTTTCATTTATAATTCCACAAATAAAATAATAATCTCCTTTGTTCAAAACATGTCTCATTATCCTTCCCAATTCTCTTCATCTCTCACCAAATACCCTCTTCTTTCCAAACGATGAACTACTTTCATGACTTTTTTGTGATGGATAAGGTGTTGTCTTAATTAGGGATACCTAGATAAGAATAAGTCAGAGGTTATTTGAATGACAACAATGTATGAGTGACTGCAATACTGGAGTACTGGAGAATGTAATTATATTCCCCCTGTGACCTTTAAATGGCTGCAATTCCTCTGTGAGTGAGGTCACATGATACATTTTCCCATTTATGGTGGATATATTAATGGACCATGTGCCATGTAGCTTTTGTGTGGATTCATGCTCGCATCTGCCATGTCATATCCAGAAGAGGACAATTTGTATCACTCCTTCCATTCTTCAGCTCTTATATTCTTTTGGTCTCTCTTTCTGCAATTCTCCACAAGCCTGGAAGGGATGATTTAGTATTTCAGTCAAGAATGAGAACTTAACAGTCGTTTGTTCTCACTGCATTGACTCTGTATACATAACTGTATTAAGTGTTGCTAACTGCAAGCTGAAGCTTTTCTGATCAAAGATGATAGGAGCACTTAGATATACAAGTATAAACAGGACAATTTTCAGGGAAGTTTAACATCAGATCTGTTTCCCAAATATAATCATTTTTATTTTCCCCCAGAGGGCCTATGACCTCCCCATCATATACTCTTATCAAATGTAAAGTGCCAGCTATGAGTTCCTTTATGGTGTAGGTCTAAAATCCAATGAGAAAGAAGAAATCCTCACATAGCCATGCCACTGTTGCATCTATAAGAGGATTTTACCTAGAAGGTAGGTATCAGTTTAAATTGTTCATAGCTTTCTGCCTGAGTATCTTCTATAAGACATACCAGCATGAAGAAAGTTTGCCATCAGGGAAGAAGTTTTCCTGTTAGGCCAGGAATGATTTATCTGTTTTCTGTGATCAAAGAGTTTGCTGTGTTCAGCAATAAGAATTTACTATCTAACTGACATGGGCAATAAAGAACACAGTCTATGAATGTCTCTGAAAAATAATGAATAAAGAAGTAGCCCTTGGCCAAAACAAAAACATCTGTATAATAAATTATGTCTTTGGAGAGCAACACTCTCTTCCATGAATGCTATCTACATTCAAACTCCTTTTATAAATTACATTAACAAATAGCCTATAAAGTAGTATATTTTCTTCAGTGTTTTTTACTTATTCTTAGATTAAAATATTATTTTACGTTATGTGAGCTGGCAAGGATGTATGTATATGTAACTGCATTGTATACATGTAGGAACCATTGGATATCAAAAAAGGATTTTATATCCCCCAGAACGGGAGTTACAAGTGTTTTGAGCCACTTTGTGAGAGCCGAGAACCAAACCTCTCCAGTACTTCCTCTTTTTCCATTTTGAGTTTTATATTTTTTGTGTTGTATTTCATCTTGTTTTTAAGAGTATATTATCATCATTTTATTATTATTAGTAATAATAATATGATGTTGAATTTCCCTCAACATGCTGTCAATATATTTTATTAATATTAATAAAGAAGATGTTTTGGACCTATCACAGGGAAGAATAGAGTAAGCCAGTAATTCCAAGCAGAAATAGAGGAGAACCAAACATGTGGCAATACACAGATAAATAGAAATGAGTTAAGATGTAACAGCAAGCTCAAAATATGCATAAACTATTGGCCAAACAGTATTACAAATAATATAGTTTCAGAGCAATTATTTTGAGTCTGGGTAGCTGGGAAACAAACGAGCAATCTCTGCCTAAAATAATAAAAAATAGAAACACATGAATACGTAGAAGGTAAGAGTTGCATGCATGAAAATATTACCTATATTCACCAGTGATCAGGAGAATTGAAGCAATATTTTGTCATTTTACAAATTTTTATTTTCTTTAATATTTTTCAAATGTCCTATTTGAGTGAGCCATACTAAATTTATTGGATTCTTATCTAAGACATGATTACATATGTATATCATATGGTCAAATAAAAATTATTCTCAATCGCAGCAGGTATGAAATAATCCACTAAACTATTGTTAGATGTTGAATTCTCAGAACATTGGTTTAAAGTAGCAAATACTGTGGGAAAAGTTGATAATTGTCATAAAGAAAATTAATATACATATTCACATGTAATGTATATATGTGGTCATATAAACATTTCTATGATGTATGTTTGTTGTTCAGATTCAAGTTTTTATAGAAAACCAGTTACCTTATCTGAGGACTCTCCATGGATTAAACCTTTTATTTTTCTTTAATTGGCATCTTAGTAATTAAACCAATAAAAGCTTAAATAACATTGGTTACAATCATCTGTTAATTTTAATTTGCTGATTAGTGAACAATGCCCAATAAATTGGCTTTATCCTTTGGGAAGTTCTTGATAGCATTGAGAGAGTTTTTATACTGAAACAGAATTTGAGATTGCAAGAAATAAATGCCATTCCCTCCAAACTGCTATTTATAGAGAAAACTGATGTGAGAAGGACCTTTGCCACTGAAACCCTTGTTCCTGCAGGTTAAGTGTCTTCATGTAGATGTGTCTTGTGCTATCTATGCCCATGCACATTTCCATAGTATTGTGTAAAAATATATTTTATTTTACTGTAATTTTAAACATATGGTCATTTTGATACTAACCGTTTCTTATAATTTATACGAGATATAATGACATATATGTCAATTTATATGAAAATATCTATTAGAGTTCTTATTTGACAAATGGGACATAAAGCCTTCTTCAAAATCTAAGTGAAATATTTTGTATACATTCGCTAAATTTCTATGCACTCACAACTGTCTGTTAACGGTCTGAAGATTTGAGATCAGTCATGTAAATTTGTAAGCGTTCATGTGGTTAACCTCTATGCTATGATTCTCATTAGTAACAATAAAGAAGCATATTGGGAGAATACACCATAGAAACTCAACACAATTTATAAGCCCTCAAATCAAGGCTCCTGAACTGATGGAAATAAGGCTGGAAGATTCTGAAACTTGTGATACAAATCCTTTATTCAGATAGTGTTGTAAAATTGACCTGTTGAATATTTTATTACATAAAGCATACTTTCTGAGTCTTTAGAAGTAGTCTTCCGGAATCAGGAACACTTTCCACAACTGAGGGTTATAGAAGTATGTATCTTCTCCTTTTTTTCCCTTTTTGTTTTTGAGACAGGATTTCTCTGTGCATCTATGGAAACTGTACTAGAACTCACTCTGTAGCCTAGGCTCGCCTTGAACTCAGAGATCCACCTGCTTCTGCATCCCGAGTGCTGGGATTAAAGGCATACACCAACCATCGCCTGTCATATGTGACTTGGTAGGATGTTTGCACCTGCTTCCTCTGCTGGTTCTAGGTTTATGTATTTTCTATAATATGAATCAGGAAGTTTGCCATATCTGCTGCATTGGCTTTATCAGTTTTTTTCCCAATATTATATAAATTTTTATATTGTATATTTTGTTTATTTTTTTACCTTTCCTTAACTCGTCCTAAATCCTCTCCATCTCCCTATCTCCCAATTTTATTGTCTTTTTTCCTATCTCTTTAAAAATAGGCACAGAGGAAAGTCTACAAGGCCTCACCCCTACACAAAGAATTATAGGCTGCCAAGGAAAGCTGGAAATAGGAGAGATGTTTCTCCCCATTGAAGAGAACAACAAGCAGTTTTCCAGTCCCAAATGGTCAGAGCTGAAAAGTACATACAAGTAACACCCAGATTGAACAGTGCTGAAGGAACTCTTTCAGCCCGTAGCCTTTAAGAAGCCAGCCAACTTGGGCATGATGTCTTATATTATGAATGCCAATATAAAGCAGTTGCTTGCTCTCTTTCTCTCCTGTCTTTTGGATTTGGTTCCTGTTCCCGTTCATGCAAAGGACTGTGATCTGTGAGTCTACCCCTAGATAAGTAACCCTTTACTACACGCAATTCTGAGCTAGTGTAGGATTATTTTGTACCTTTTATCTTCAAAAAGGTTATATTTCGGGTAGTATATGTATATTTGTATACACATATGCTTCGACTAAAAATTTTTGAAAATAGAGACCCTGAATTTGAAAAATTGTAAAAAGAGGGCTATATGAGCAGGTTTGAAAAGAGCAACAAGAAGGGAGAAATCTTGAGATTAAATTATAATGTCAAAATAATAATAATAGTTGTAAAAAACATACAGAGGAGAAGATTGCAAGAATTCTGGAGTAAAGTTTAGAGTAAAGAATAAAGAATGACAACAACCACTAGATGCCAGAGGAGTAAAGAGAGTGGTTTCTCATGGATGTCTAGAGGGAATGCATCTGACACACAGTGCTGAGTGTCAGCCAGTGATGCTGATGTTAGACTCCTGACATCCAGAGAGGTCAAATAATACATTTAGGTTGTTTTAAATTACATTTTGATGTACCAGCCACAGGGATCCAAAACTAATAATTTTATTTTTAAGTGAAAGTATTCATACAATCAATTTTAATGATGTAAGTAGTCCCAGGCTTTTAGAAAACCCCAGAGAGGACTATGCCATGAGCTGAGTTCTGAGGGCTTCACGTTTAGAGGATCTAATGAATAAAAATGATATTTTCTGATATAATAGATTAAGATAAACAGAATTCAATTCCACAGGCTATTTCAGAATAATAGACTACATAGTGTTTTTGAAGACTGAGATCTTTTAAGAACATCAAAGATATAAACATTATTTTATCTCTCTTTCCATAGAAAAATATCTCTACAGAAATACAAACCCAAAAATCAATACAAACAAATAAAAGCACAGTAAGACAGGTCAGTACTGTATGACAGAAATGTATACTGATAATTTTTACACAATTATTACACAGACAACAGTTTTTCTGTTAATGTGTTTAGATGATTAATAAAACTTCAAACAATTTTTCTTTTTTTCTTATTCCCAATAAAGATGAAGGAGAACACATCTCATGAAAAGTTTTGTTATTGAATCCATCTGGCCCTGGGCTTTTTTTGGTAGGGAGGTTTTTGATAACCTCTTCTAATTCTTCGCGACTAACAGGTCTATTTAGATTGTTCACCTGGTCCTGATTTAACTTTGGTAAATGATATTTATCTAAAAAAGTATCCATTTCCTTTACATTTTCCAGTTTTGTGGCATATAGGCTTTTGTAGTAAGATCTAATGATTCTCTGGATTTCCTCTGTGTCTGTGCTACCAGAACTTCCAAGAAGAGCTAATACCTATACTCCTTAATGTATTTCACAATATAGAAACAGAAGAGGCACTGCCAAATTCCTTTTATGAAGCTACAGTTACTCTGATACCAAAACCGCACAAAGACTCAACCAAGAAAGAGAATTATAGACCAATCTCACTCATGAACATCGATGCAAAAATCCTCAACAAAATACTGGCAAACCGAATCCAAGAACACATTAGAAAAATTATCCATTATGATCAAGTAGGCTTCATCCCAGAGATGCAGGGCTGGTTCAACATACGAAAATCTATCAATGTAATCCATCATATAAATAAACTGAAATAAAAAAAAAGTTTTGTTATTTAAGTAGAACTAAAACACCACACATCTTTCTATGAAATATTTCAGGGCTTTGTATTTAAATAATCTGAAATTATATTTTGTGTACATAATTTCCTCCATGAACTTTATATTAAATTTGACATTATTTTAATTTTTATTATTTTATTTATTTTTTTTTCATTTTTTCAGGATAGGGTTTCACTGCATCTTTGAAACCCATCTGGAATTAGCTCTTGTAGACCAGGCTGTCCATGAACTGACAGATATATGTCTGCCTTTGCTTCCCAAGTGCTGCAATTAAAGGTGTGCACCACCAATGCTTGGTTTATTTCTGTTTTTAAAAGCAAAGAAAATGTTTTGAGAAAATTAGTTGATTGGAATCACATATTTGGGCATGAGGTTATTAGTTAATTGTATAAAGAATTGGTAACTATGATAAATCTAAAAGTTTAAGTTTGTAGACAAGCCACATGACAGATCAATATCTGTCAAAATAATCTGGCTATCCTATTAATAAATTAATAGCCCTTAGTCACTTAAACTGTCCCTTTCTATTTCCCAACTCCTATTTTAAATCAGAAGTAAGGGATGTCAAGGTATAGATCATTCTATGTCTAGAATATGCATATTTTATCATGGCAGAAATGTAGTATGGTGTTGATTAAAATTTTCCTCTTTTGTGTTTTTCTACATCATCTATCCTAACTTCTTTAATTGTTAAATTTATAGGTACCAATTGAGCCTGAAATTTTCTGTCCCTTCTCAATTATATTTATAATCATTAATGATCAATTTGTTTTATTTTCCCTCGTTTGCTTTCTATACAAAAATTATAACTTGGCTTTTAAGTTGAATTCAGATATTGAAAATCCTAACCATTGTATCTATACTTTATTTTATGATTTTTTGAGTTCCATCCCATCTGATCTTTGGTAATCTCTATCATATATTTCATTGAAAAAAAGCACATGTGTCTTGTTTGGTCTGTGATTGTTTTTATAAATATGTATCAGATAACACAATAGAAAGTGAAAGAAAGTGACATTTTTATCATTGTCTTGTTAATTGACAATGTCTTTAGATGACAGAATAATAAACATAATAAAAAAGATAACTTTCAGTTTTACATAAAATATTTGAAAGTTATATATTAATTTAAAGGAGAAATGGCATATTTTAGGAGGAAAATGAGATTAGAAGAAGGGGGAAGAAAAATGGAAGAGCCTTTTGAGAAATGAGTGTGTTCAGTGGGCATTTTATACTTCCATGAAAATGTTATTAGGTAAAACAGTATATTGTATGTCTCATGAAAATGCAAAACATTTCATAAGGAATTGAAGAAGAGACTTTTCACATTCAATTAGTCTTTAAAGATGTTTCAGTATAAAATGTACAATACATTTGCCCAAATTATGTATACAACCTATCTGTCACATGTATGTGCACCATTTACAGTAATTGAGACTAACAAGCATAAAGTCACATCAAAAATTGGTTTCCAAGGCCTACTCATTTACTATTCAGATACCTGCATGTTAAAATATTGTGTATCAAAAGTTAGAAAATACTTTGTGTTTTCAGTATGCCATTAAATGCAGAAACATTATACTCTCATATTTTGTGATTATGAAACAAATGCAGCACAGGTCCATGAGACTAGAATGTGATGCCATTCTCAGCAGTTTTATTCAAATTTTATGTCCCTTCCTTCTTTGCAGTGAGATTCCTGAGTGGGTGTGATAAAAGAAAACAGGACCCAGTTTACTGAGTTTTTTTCTCAAAGGAATTTGCGAGTTGCAAGTTCCCCTGTTCCTGGTGTTCTTCATCTATGTCATCACCATGGTGGGCAACCTTGGCTTAATCTTTCTCATCTGGAAGGACCCACATCTTCACACTCCCATGTACCTTTTCCTTAGAAATTTAGCTTTTACAGATGCTTTTATTTCATCCTCTGTGACTCCAAAGATGCTTATGAAATTTTTAAATAGGAATGACATAATATCCCTAGGTGAGTGCTTTGCCCAATATTATTTTTTTTGTTACAGTGTAACTAGTGAAATTTTTCTCCTGGTAGCGATGGCCTATGACCGCTATGTAGCCATATGCAACCCTTTGCTCTATCTTGTGGTGATGTCCAAAAGACTCTGAACTGTGCTAATAAGTATGTCATATGTAATTGGTTCTGTAAATGTTGCACTTAATGTAGGCTTATTATTTAGATTGACTTTCTGTAAGTCCAATGTAATTGACCATTTCTACTGTGAAATCTTGCCACTCTATACAATCTCTTGCACTTATCCATCAGTTAATACATTGATCATCTTTATTTGTGCTTCTTCCATACAAATCAGCACCTCTGTGACCATTGTAGTCTCTTATGCCCATGTCCTTTTTGCTGTCCTGAACATGAAGTCTAAGAGTGGCAGAAAGAAAGCTTTCCTCACCTGCAGTGTGCACCTGCTCTCTGTCTCTTTGTTCTATGGCACTCTCCTCTTCATGTATGTGAGCCATGGGTCTGGACCAGGTAAAACCCAGGATAAAATGTATTCACTGTTTTACACAGTTTTGATTCCTTTTCTAAACCCTTTTATTTACAGCTTAAGAAACAAGGAAGTTTTGGGTGCTCTGAAAAAAGTCATAAAATTATAATCATTTTCAGAATATTTCATAGCTCATTCTACTACCTTCTCTTGTCTTTTGCAACACATCATAAAATTTGATTTTGTGTTATGTGCATAATGGAAATTTTATGTTCTGTTAATTAAATAATAAAAATTTGGACTGTGAATGGCTGTCTTAGTAATATGATTATATAACTGTTCACAAGAATTTTATAGCTAATTTCTGTTATTCATTGTTTTGAAATTCGTACTCACTGTGAAAAGTTACTTCATTAATTTCTTCATTAGATTAACAAACTTTAGGGTTTAAGATATATATTAATAATCTTTGAGTTTATTTTTATTGAAAACCAAACTTAGGTTATTAAATTATTTGTTTAAAACCTATTATCCTTTTTAATAATTCTAGAAGAAATTACATTTAAATTATAAGTAGTCTGTTATTATATTATCATACATAGGTAAATAATAATTATTTAACATGTGACAAGGAATACCTTTCAAACACTTAAAGGTGGTAATTTCTTGAGATTTAAGAGTAATTGGAAAGAGATAAATATTTATGTCATACTCATTGAAAGTTCTCAAAGCTAAAGTATTGAAAATGAAAATGAGAATTTTTTAATGTAGCATAAACAGAAAATTTTAAATTATACAAACATCTATCTTTTTGATATCTTTCTGTCTTTTATTTTCACTTATTTCTTTGACTCTGAATCATACACCTGGGTGCATCTTCTAGCTAAAATCTCCAATACATCTCATTAGGAGTAAGGTGAACAGATGCTCTGTACTTCACATCTTGAGCCACATGAAGTCAACGGCATCATTCAGATATATTCTTGTTATGACTGTTTATAATTTCTCTGGGTTTCGAAACAATATGAAAAAGAGGGAAACTCGTTGACCAGTATCAGCTGCAAACATCATAATGTAGAATACATGAAAACATGACTATACTGTTTACAGACTTTTAAAGGGAAAGGAACAACTCTGTTACAGGGGATGTGAAAAGGCCCCAGAAACTCTATGTAGTGCACTTAGCTCCAATCTGGTGTCACTATGTGGGAAGACTATGGAACTTTTGGAGGTTCAGCCCTGCTGGAGGAGGTGGATCAGCACAAGAAGGACTGAGTCTCTATAACCCCATCCACATTTTTTTGTTGTTGTTCTTCAGTGTGTATACAGTGTGCCCACTGTTAACCTCAGTCAAACGGACTGTATTCTCCAGGAACCACAAACCTACTTCATGCTTTACATTTTACATAATGCAGCTCAGACAGAAGATTGGCAGCAGGCAGTGTTGTTACTGTGATTGCCCTGACCTGTGGTTCTTAGGTTATTGGAAGTCCTTAACTGAGGAACATGGGATGGTTTGAAACTTCGAGCAAGAGAAACCTTCAATTGATACAAGCAGAAGTTAATAGACCATTTTAATTGGATTTTGGAATGTAAGGAGTTAGAGACAATATACGGCACCCTTAACCGTGTTTAATGATGTTACAGAGGAGAGTAAGGATGACCTAGAAGTCTCTCAAGGTATACTGTGGTTGTTGTAATATGGGGCAGCGGTGGGGCTGCGTCCCCAAACACCCCAGCCGCCTGCCCTGCCCGGCTAGCTTGTGCCCCGAAATAATTACACAGACACTGTATTCATTTAAACACTGCTCTGGCCCATTTCTACCTAGCGTCTTCTAGGCTAACTCTTGCACCTGGACTGGCCCATTTCTAATCATCTGTGTAGCGCCCCTAGGTGCGCTTACCGGGAAGATTCTAGCCTAAGTCCATCCTGGGTCGGAGCTTCATCACGTGCATCTGCCTGGGAGCTGGGCATGGCGTCTCTCCTGCATCTGCTCTGGAGAGGAGAGCTGCGGAGTCTGACCTCACTTCCTCTTCCTCCCGGCATTCTGTTCTGTCTACTCCTCCCACCTATCTTCTAACCAATGAAATGGGCCGAGGCAGTTCCTTTATTGCTTAGCCAATGAAATCAACAGATTGATATATGACACTCCCACATCACTTCCCCTTTTTCTGTTTAAACAAAAAAAAAGGAAGGCTTTAACCTTAACATAGCAAAATTACATATAACAAAACAGTTATCAAGTAAAAGTTACATCAGAAACATTTATACATATAACAAAATTGACCGTAAATCTCTATCAATAAAGCAAAATCTATACTAATGCAAATTATTCATGTCTATATCATATCCCCCTTTAAATGTAAAAGAACATTTATAAACTATATTTGGGAACATGGGCGCAGTTTTTTCTCTCCAAACTGCTTCCTGCTGAATGGGGGCGTCGTTAATTAGGTCTTTCATGGTATAACCTGTGTGCTAGTTTCATCTTAGTTGGCAGTTGAGCAAAGCAATTTTCTGAAGATGTTCACAGCAACCCTTCAGGAGGACGTGGTCCATCATACCAAATCGGAATAGAAGAAATGAACAGGGTCTCATCCTCTGTGAAAACAAAAGAAGACTCTCTCCAAAGCATCATATCCTTAGACCCAAATTCTGAAATCGTAATACCCTTATATCCATTCTGGTTTAGCTTGGCAGCCCATGTAATGAAATGTCTCTCTGTACTTAGCTCCTTCACAGTCAAAAATTTTAAAGAAAACACAATAATACAAAGAATCCAGACTCTCTGTGAATTTTTCATTTTTACGCGGCTTATTTTTCTTTATTTCTTTTAATCTCTTAACTATCTGTACTTTGTCTCTTTAAAGACTTTACCTTTTTTTTAAACCATTAACTTTATTTTTTACATTCTTTATCTTCTCTCTCCCAAGCCTACGTACATTCATCCAACAGTGTGACTCGTTTAGTGGTCTGAATCTGTCCTATTGTGAATCTGCAATTTTTTACTATCCAGGAGCACTTTTGATTTGCGCCTTTAAATCACTAGGCACTTAAGAAAGCTGTGACATTCCTACATTAACTTTTTGTTTTTCAAGCGTACATCTGTAGACCAGGCTGTCTTTGAACTCTCGGAGATCCGCCTGTCTCTGCCTCCCAGGCATTGGGATTAAAGGTGTTTGCAACTACACCTTGAACTCACAGAGATCTGTTCGTCTCTGCCTTCTAGGCACTGGGATTAAAGGCGTGTGCTACCACACCTTGAAGTCACAGAGGTTTACTTTAAGAATTTTAACTTTTAGTCTGCATATATTTTAACACTGTAAATCATTTAAAATTTTTCTTTGTCTTTTACACTCTCTTTACTGTATCTTTCTCTGTTTCTGACCACAAGAGCCTTTAATTTACCAAGCAATATCAGTAGGACTAAAGGCGTGGCTTTGCCAGCTAGATCCAGTCCATTCCTTAGCTTTTCAGCCTCTTGGCTGAGGTACTGGCTGTAGCCATGTTTATAGCATTTCAAGGTCCCTGCCAGCCAGCAAGCTACAACAGACAACACTCAAGTCCTCTCTCAGTAGCCGGCCCTCCTGCCTCAAACAGTCAGAGTTTGCCCTGGCAGGATGGCCCAGAAAGCTGGCATTTTTAAACGGCACAGCTTTTTTCCTGCTACTGCTGAAAACCGAAAAGCATGTGTTCAGCTTTTCATCAACACCGTTTAAATGTTTCGTGGCAGGACCTCTTAATGAGCTGCAGGCTTTGCAGCTGAAGCTGAGTCAGGAAGCCTCTCTTAGATGAGGCGCTTGCTTGCCTCTAGCAAGCAAAGTAGACCAGAGAAATTGTCACAATCAAGAAAACATGCTTTACTCTTTCCCAAGCTTTCTCAGGCTTTCAGTGGGTTCAGTTAGCCCCACGTTGGGTGCCATTTGTTGTAATATGGGGCGGCGGTGGGGCTGCGTCCCCAAACACCCCAGCCGCCTGCCCTGCCCGGCTAGCTTGTGCCCCGAAATAATTACACAGACACTGTATTCATTTAAACACTGCTCTGGCCCATTTCTACCTAGCGTCTTCTAGGCTAACTCTTGCACCTGGACTGGCCCATTTCTAATCATCTGTGTAGCGCCCCTAGGTGCGCTTACCGGGAAGATTCTAGCCTAAGTCCATCCTGGGTTGGAGCTTCATCACGTGCGTCTGCCTGGGAGCTGGACATGGCGTCTCTCCTGCGTCTGCTCCGGAGAGGAGAGCTGCGGAGTCTGACCTCACTTCCTCTTCCTCCCGGCATTCTGTTCTGTCTACTCCTCCCACCTATCTTCTAACCAATGAAATGGGCCGAGGCAGTTCCTTTATTGCTTAGCCAATGAAATCAACAGATTGATATATGACACTCCCACATCATGTGGTAAAGAATCTCATGGTGCCTCTAAACACTAAATGGGACTTAATTGAAAATCACTGGCCCAATATGTTTCATACTGGAAATGTTAAGTAAGGACAGGGTTGTTAAAAGAGGACAGCATTGTAAAGGGAGGATAGTGCTGTTAAGTGAGGACAGTGAGAAATGTTAATTGAGGACAGTGTTTTGGTTATTTATCACTGTTCTCATTCAGACTTGGAGAGACAGGGAGAGAGAGGAGTAAAAAAGATACAAATATGTGACTATGGTAAGAAATGTGTGTGAGTAAAATTCAAGTTTTCTACATAGACTGTGTAGTACCTGTAAGTGATAAAGGAATTAGTTCCTTTAAACTAAAACCTGGTCCTCTACGCTGGAACAATAAGAAAGATGCTTTGAGAAGAGCAAAAGTCCATCCATCAAAGATGATTACTTGGGAATATATATATATATTTGAAACCAGAGACCCTAAGCTCACAATGAAGAAGTACTGTAGTAATCCTATAAGGCAACTCTATAGCAGAGTGTTTCCTCAAAACTAAGAAGCTAAAGCAGTTGTGATGTCAGAGTCAAAGTCTACATCTAAAGCTGCCAGCAGAACTTGCCAGAATTGGCCATGGTACTACTTTTGAAGGAATTAAAGTTGCAAAATTGAGGGAGAGTCATGGCAAGCATCTCTGCTCAGACAATATGGCAAGCATTTCTGTCCAGACAATGTGTGGAAGGTTCAGAATCCATGTAAGGAAGTTCTGAGCACATTTTTTGTGAAGTAATGAAGGCAAAGCAATTGAGACTTGAGAGATTTGGAACTACAGAACCATGGGACTTCTGAGAACAGCTGCACACATGAAGATGAGTTGGCCCAGCACAGTGGTTGTATATGCCACAGGCAGCAGAGTTTCAGAGATGAGGCCCCCAAGCCCTTTTCAGGTGAGATGATTCCTTTTCAGTTTTATGGGCTGGACATGGAGCTGCAAGTTTGGTGTTTTGTGCTACTGGATATTGGCTTTGCTTTGGCCAATATTTCCTTGCTATGTGCTTATTCTTTTTTGGAATGGGAATGATTACTCTGTATGATGTAAGTATATATTTTTATTTTATTTTACTTGGGTTACAATTAAGAACTTACGTTGCATATGTCATTAGTGGAGAATCTGTCTTGAGATTTTGGACTTTTTGCTAGTATTGTGACTTATTAAGACAATGGGGTTACTAAAGTTACACTGAATCCTCTTTACTTCATGAATCGGCCATGAGTGGACTATAGAGACCAGGAGTGGAATGCTTTAGTTTGATGGGAATTGTTCAGTATGGGGTCATGGATTTGAAAATTCTTCCTAGCTGGCGCTGCTATTGGAACGATTATGGAATTTTAGAATATTCAGACTTTGCTGGAAGAAATTGGTCACTGATAATATGCCTTTGAAGTTCTCTAACCTGGCCCGACTCTCTGTTATTGCTGTTTCCTGACTGTGGGTGCAGTTTGCCAGCTGCTTCAAACTCTGGTTTGACCTTCCTGCCATGAAGTAATGTATCACCATGATATTATGACTCCCAAACTATCCTTTTTCTCAGAAGTTGATAGTGTATTCTGTTACAGTAAGTAGAATGAAACTAAGGTAATATTGATGAAAAAGAGAGTTATTAAAAAGAAAAGACTCAAATGGATCTTGTAAATGAAAATTTGTGAAAACCATAGAAGATGACATAGTGGTGGTCAGGCTTGAAAGTTGTATTGTAGTTAGGAAGAAAATGTCTGTGGCTTAATATTGCAGTCTGATCGACTCAGTTGTGAAATGTCATCATTATCATTAAAAATGGAAGTGATCTCTTAAAAACGGACCATCCATGTTGTATATTTTTCCTTCCTTTACTCCATCTAAATGTCTTTCTGTTCTCTATGTCAACATAAGATGGAATGAAGTATGTTTAAAAGTTGCAAGCTGGTCATAGTGGCATGAACCTTTAATCCCAGGGCATTAGAGACAGAGGCAGGCAGATCTCTATGAGTTGGAAGCCAGCCCGGTCTATACAATGAGTTTTAGGAGAGACAAGGTTTTTACACAGACAGTCTCTATCTGGAACCACCTGTTCCCCCAAACACAAAAGTTGCCCTTTGTACAGAGTTAAATTAAACTTCCAGGAAAAAGCAAACATCTTAATTCAGTTTTGTTCTCCCCAAACTTTACTCTCTTGCAAAAGAGATAGGCATGTTCATTTATGAGCAAGTAAAACAACTACCAATACAATTCATGTCACCATTACATGTGTCTTTATCTTCTGCCACCAATGACAAGAGTTTCTCTTTTTTTATTAAAAATTTTATTAGATTTTTTTAAAAAAAATACCAATCCAAATTCTCACTCTTTTCCCTCTTCCCATTCCCCTTTTCATCCCCCACCCCATCTCCACCTAATCCTCAGAGAGGGTAAGGCACATTGCTTTGTGGAAGGTCCAAAGCCCTCCCTACTATATCTAGGCCGCACAAGGTATACATCCAATCCAAAGAGAACAGGATCCCAAAAAGCCAGTACATGAAGTACAGATAAATTTCCATGTGACAGCCAGTAAGTAGCCCCTCAGTCTGTCTCAGCCATGCAACTGTCAACCACATTCAGAGGGACTAGTTTGGTACTATGTTTGTTCCATCTCAGTCCCGCTGGAGTTGGTGAGCTCCCTTTAGCTCAGGCAAACTGCGTCAGTGGATGAACCCATTATGGTCTTGACCTCTTTGCTCATATTCTCATTCCTTCCACTCTGCAACTGGACCTTGGGATCTTAGTACAGTGCTCTGATGTGGGTCTCTGCCTCTGTTTTCATCCATTGTTGAACAAAGGTTCTAAAGTGATATTTAAGGTAATCATCAATCTGACTACAGGGCAAGTCAAGATCGGACCCCTCTCTTCTATTCCTTAGGGTCTTAGGCAGGATCATTTTTGTGGATTCCTGGGAATTTCTCTAGATCCAGGTTTGTTGCAAAAGTGCAAGACAACATTTATAATAATATAAACATATTTGGATGCTATGCTTTTCAATTTTAGAACTTTAAGATTAGAGAAAGTCATAAAACATTTTTTGAGACTTCAATTTAATTACAATATTTTTCTATTTCCTTTCCTTTCTCTAAATACTCCTGTATAGCTCTCTGTACTCTCATTTAAATTCATGATCTCTTTTTCAAAATTACTATTGCATTCATATATACATACATACATACATACATACATATGTACATACATTCATACATACACAACATATTAAAATTGTTATAGCATATGGACCTGTTCATTCCATATAATACTTACTGTATGTACATTTTCAGGGCTCATCATTTGACACTAGACAATCAATTGGTGTACTCTTCCCTGGGGAAGATCATACTCCTCTCTCCTAAATAGACTATAGTTCTTCTTGTAGGGTTGAGTTCTCATGGGCTTCTCTGCATCTTGTTTAGCAAGTTCATTAGTGTAATTCTTACTTATGTCACATTTGCCTGACAATGTTTGTTAGACTTTACAGATATTGCTTCTGGTATTACTAGGAGGCACAACCTCATAGCCAAGTCCCTGATCTTGTATTTTTACAAAGTACATGTCCATTCTCCTGCAGTATTTCCTGAGTGTGGAAGTTTTGACAAAACTTTTAAAACCCCCTAAAATAAGTCCATAAATGTTTTTAAATTAATTAATTGATTAATTAATTCCAGTCTGATCAGTTTCTTGTTCCTCCATCCTCTTCTCCCAGTCCCTCCCCTCAACCTCTCCTATTCTTCCTTTTCCTAATTCACTCCTTCTCCTTTTCCTTCAGAAAAATGCGGGCCTCTCATGATATCATCTAACCATTCTACCTACATTAGAGGTTCTAATACTCTGAGGGCTAGGGCTACTCAGCAGGGAGAGAGATTTTAGCTGGCTTCCGGTCTGTTGTCTCATTGCTTGAGATCAAGAGTGAAATTGTTCATTGTGTAAGCATTCTCCACAATTGAATGTTCATGATTACCATGACCAAGTAGAATACAGAAGAACAAAGACACGAGAGTAAAAAAGGGCTTTACTTGGTAGTAAGAAAAAAATCAACAGATGAGTGTGGTGATCACATCCAGTACAGTCTTGTATAAAGTAAAAACATAATAAATAAAAACTACTTAAATTCTTATACATGGATATTTTCATACAATGATGTACAAACACATGTATTAGAAAAAGAAGAATTCATTAAACTTATGAAAAAATACTTTGCAGATAATCCATGATCTTTGAGTGTGAATGCAAAAACAATTTATGGTTTATCTTTTCTTAGAGACTTTACTATTTTATAATAATAATAAACACAGACATTTTAGTCACATTTTATTGTGTTACTTAATAATATGTAAAAAATTCCTATTCTGTAAAAATACAGGGTCAAATATTATGATGAACTTAAAAAGAGAGGATCTGGTGATAGGAAACACCTTGAAGTTTTCAGAAAATTGTCATCATTTTGCAAGTTTTCTCAAAGCACCTAAAACTTCTTTGTTTCTTAGGCTATAAATAAAGGGGTTCAGAAGAGGAATGATGATGGTGTAGAATAATGAATACAATTTACCCTGATAATTTTCTGTGTCAGATCCAGAGAGCACGTATATGACAAAGAGGGTGCCATAGAACAAGGAAACAGACACCAGATGGGCACTGCAGGTGGAGAAGGCTTTGCTTCTGCCCTTCTCGGACTTTGTTTTCAGGATGGCACAAAGCACACGGATATAAGAAACTATAATGCTCATAAAAGTACTCACTTGTATAAAAACAGCAAAAATAAAAAGGAGCAATGCATTAATGAATGGGTCAGTGCAAGAAATTGTATAGAGTGGTATGAGATCACAGAAGAAATGATCTATTATATTGGAACTGCAAAACGTTAACCTAAACAACATTCCTACATAAAGTAAGGCAAATAGGAGTCCAATTAGATATGACACACTTATGAACTTAACACAGAGTCTTTTGGACATTATAACTACATAGTGCAGAGGGTTGCATATGGCTACATAGCGGTCATAGGCCATCGCTACCAGGAGATAACAATCAGCAATTGCACTTGAACAAAAAAAATAAAATTGGGAGAAACACTCACCCAGGGATATCATGTCATTCTTATTTAAAAATTTCATAAGCATCTTAGGAGTCACAGAGGATGAAGTACAGGCATCAGAAAAGGCTAAATTTCCAAGGAAAATGTACATGGGAGTGTGAAGATGGGGATCCTTCCAGATGAGAAAGATTAAGCCAAGGTTGCCCACCAAGGTGATGACATAGATGAAGAAGAACACCAGGAACAGGGGGACTTGCAGCTCTGGACGATCTGTTATTCCTCTGAGGACAAACTCAGTCAGCAGGGTCCTGTTTCCTTCCATCACACCCGCTCAGACTGCTCACTGCAAGGAGGGAGGAGATTTTTTTAAATGTTACTAAATATCATTAAGAATAGGGTTGTATTAAAACCACTTTTGTGTGCATATGGTGCTCTGCAGTGAATAGACAGGAAGGTGTCATATTTCTGCCTTTTAAATATGTCTGAAACCAAAAATATTTTATGAACAGTTTTAATGTATAAACTTTCCACATCCAATTATCCTAAAGGTAAATAATGAGATAATAGGCACTAATTTACTTGTTTTCATGCATACCTGAATCAGTAATAAATAGTGTGTGTGTGAGGGGGGGAGAGAGACAAGGAAAGGGGAGAGATTTTATACAGAATTTAGAATAAAAATACATAATTCTTTTTGTACTAATATGTCATTTTTTATTTTTGTTTATTGGGACAGGATTTATCTGTGTGGCTCAGGCTGGTCCTAGTATTCAGACTAGAGTGACATCAAACTCAGATCTACCAGTCTCTGTCTCGAATTAAAGGCATGTCTCATCATTCCAGGTATATTAAAAACTGTCTTGAAGGGACACTACTCAAATTAAAAAGTCTTTTGCTTTTTTACATAAAATTTTATATGTTCTTATTAATAAATAATTATCATACAAAGTAATAGTCTACATGTCATATTTATTTTATTGTATTACAAACTTTGAAACTACAACGAAGAGTATCTCACACTCTTCTCTCTTTTGTAATCTTTCTTTTTCCAGATGATATTCTTTCTACTTACATATATATATATATATTTTATATATACTCACATATCTTCAAAAGTTTTATGTGGTAAAGCTACTTAACATATCTTTGTATTATTCTTGTGCATAATTCTTTAATCTTAACATATTAATAGTCAAGTGATAAGATAACAATTAAAACCCTATTCATGCATTTCCTTATTTATGCTCCTTTCAAAATCATAGATTTATAGTAGACCTTTTTATTTCCTCTCAAAAGAATTATGTTAAAAAACATTTCATTTCACTTTCTGAGTGAGATTTTCAACATTAAGGCAAAATTACACATTAAAAAAGAAACAACAGTAGAAAGGCTAAACTTTTCAACAGCTGGATGTAATTCAAGTGTTGAAATTTGTGAAGGATACAAAGAAAAACAGCGAGATGGAAAGAAATAGAGGGGACACGAAAATGACTTAGTGGATAAGAGCACTAGCCACTATTCCAAAGGATCTTAGTTCAGTTCCCAGCAAAGACATCCAGTAGGTAAAATACCACAAACCATAAAACAATAAACAAAATATATGTTTTAAGAAGAAAATCCTGCCTTCTTTAAGTTGCTTCTTATCCGGCTTTTGAACACACAGTCTAGAAAAGTCACTAAGTTTGTGGGCTGTGCTGCACACACGATGGAGAGCCCATGCTCATATTACCGCAAGAATATGCTTTCACGGGATGCAATGTGTGAGTCTTCACAGATGATTGTTGTGAACACCCACACCTCTGATATTTCCTCTTGTCAGTTAGGATGTCCACTCTAACAGGTCATCACAAGTAGCCTAAAAAAAAAGAAAATCATATTACTGAAATTCTGCAACAAATTGATTGATAATGACTATATACATAATGAACAAAGAAGAAAAAAGATCAAAATAAATCCATGAGTGCAATAAGCCAGAAAGTGAAGATTGATCCAGTAGAAACCGAGAAGGAGTGAAGACAGTACCACTACATTGCATTTCTGGGATGCCAAAATATGCAGAATTCTGCACATAATATGTTTGTGTACATTAACATTTCTCTGGTAAACTAAAACAGGAAGAGTTCAATTGTAAACAGCAGGCATGAATGTCTAAACAACAGACAGTCATGGGCTATTAAAAGACTACACAAATAGTTTTGTGCCAATACATATTTTTTTATTTTTTTACTTTAGCATTTCATTATGAAATTAACTAAAGATGTCATGCTAATGTCTGTGGTCTCCTACAAGTAATTTTAGAATTCTCATTAATTACATCATTATTACAAACTGAAAGAAAAATGGAAAACTATTGAAGTATAAATTGAATAAACAGCATGTTGACCAAGAAAAATCTTAAGGATATAAAAATATGCAGAACTTAATTATTACATAGAAAGTTATCAAGGGGCGTTGTTTCTCTTGAATAGAGGCAATATTCTTGGAAGGATTTCCTTCTCCCTCCTTACTCGAAATAGAGAAAAGAAATTGTTTTGTAGTTTTATTAGGCTTGTAAATACATTAATGGAAGCTGGTATGTTTGAAATAAATTCAAACATCTGATCTCCAAAAACTTTAACACTATGATTGTCATTTGTCAAAAATTTACTAATGTAACTGATATTCCCAGTGTGGTGGACTCTTCCTTTCTTCATGTTTCTAGGAAAGAAATGTGAACCTAGAACCAGACAGATACTGCCTAGATGTCACACACTTCTGAGTGATTTAACTTGGATACTAGGACATTTTAAAATAAAATTCATTTAAACGCTAACTGAATTTTGACAGATTGGTTTTATTACATTGTCTTAATTAAGGACACAGAACATAAATTTTCAGAACCCATGAGTCTCAATTACACCTTCAACTTACTATTACTTATATACAAATTTATGAAGTTTGATTTAAAGGTTCACCACAGTGTACTAAGTTTTCTGTGATGCAAAAGCCCTCAGTAGTAAAAAAAAAATAAACTTCCCAATGTTATTAATAAGAATCCTAGTGTAAGTTTACCTGAAAGGACTTCTCAAAACCTCATGGTGGAGGTCAAATCTCTGGTCCACAAACAAGTACCTGTGTGTCGTAGGGATTTAGCTCTTTCAATAGGAATGGCTTTGCATTATTTTTATTAGATAAATCCCATAGAAAGTTATTTCCACAAATGTTGTCTAATATATTTGAGAAAGCCTTTGTATTTGACATGGGCATCATTAAATTTTTTTTAAAAGAAAGTAGAAAAAATAATCTCTTACCCTTGAATATAATATCAAAATTTTCATGAAGAATTCTTGAAGTGAAGGAACAAGGGTATCAAGAACTGTTCTTTCTGTGTCAAATTTCCTTAAGAAACACAGTTTGGAGGGAGCGATATTTATTCCTTCCCATCTTCAATCCTGCTTGTGAGATGAACAGCGAAACTCCCCAAATGCTGGCAAAAAACTCCCAGTAGGGTTAATCCCATCTGCTGGGCATTATTAACTAATCAACAGATCAAAACTAATAAGAGTATTGCAGTTGTCCTCATATGGTCCATTTCTTTCAAAATCTAAAGATATAGGTTAATTATAAGTTAAATAAAATGCTTACTCCATCAATATTCTTTCAGTGGTATAATAGATTTGCTCTCTAAATTTACTTCTAAGCAACAGCCATGCTGTCCTACATTGGATAGTATTTATTTTTAAAATATTTTTTCATTTATTTTACATAGCAACCGCAGTTTTCCATCTCTCTTTTATATCCTACCATCACCTTCTGTATTCCCACAATCCTCTGTTTTGAAAGAGTCAGGCCTCACATGGGACTCAAGAAAGCATAATATAAGCCAGGCGGCGTGGTGCATGCCTTTAATCCCAGCACTCGGGAGGCAGAGGCAGGCGGATCTCTGTGAGTTCGAGGCCAGCCTGGTCTATAAGAGGTAGTTCCAGGACAGGAACCAAAAAGCTACGGAGAAACCCTGTCTCGAAAAATCCAAAAGAAAAAAAAGCATAATATATCAAGTCGAGGCAGGATCAAGCTCAGGTTCTTTATGTAGGCACTTAGTGGCATGAACTTTTCTCTTATCACTGCTGTCATACTGTCACATAAGTTTGGATATGTTGTGTATTAATTTTCCTTGAATTCTAGAAAGTCTTTAATTTCTTTATTTCTTCCTTTACTCAGGGTTGATTCAATTGAGTACTGTTTAATTTCCATGAGTTTGTGGGCTTTTGGCAATTAATGTTGTTGTTAAATTCTAACTTTAAGTTATAGTGATTCAATAAGATACAGGAGGTTATTCCATATATATGTATATATGGTTTGTGTGTGTGTTTGGGTAGAATGTTCTATAGTTGTTTTTTAAGTTCATTTGAGTCATGATACTTGTTAATTCCCTTATTTCTTTGATAAGATTCTGTCTTGTCATTCTGTCCAGTGGTGAGAGTGGGGTGTGAAAATTTCTACTATTAATGAATAGGGTTTGATGTGTGATTTCAACTTTAATATTTGTTTTGCAAATGTGTGTGGCCTTGGAGAATTATGACTTCATTTTGATGAATTTATCATGTAAAAATGATGAAATATCTTTCTTCATCTCTTCTGATGAATTTTAGTTTGGAGTCAATTTTGTTAGATATTAGGATAGTTATACCTACTGGTTTTTAGGTCCATTTGATTGGAAAATCTTTCCCCAACCCTTTACTCTGACATAATGTCCTTCTTTGAAGTTGAGGAGTCTTTCTTGAATTCAGCAGAAGGATAGATTGTGTTTTCAAATCCACTCAGTTAGCTTGCGTCTTTTTATAGGTGAATTAAGACAATTGATATTAAGAGATATTAATTACTGGTGATGGTTAGTACCTGTTAATTTTGGTTTTAATGTTGATAGTGGTATTGTGTGTGTGTGTTTGTTTTCCTTTTTTGGATAGTGCTGGTGTGAAATTATCTACTGTCTGTATAGCTAGTTTTCTTGGGTTGGAAACTAGCTTTCCTTCTAGTGCTTTCGGTAGGGCTAGATCTGTGAATAGGTACTGTTTAAATTTGGTTTTGTCATGGAATATCTTGCTTTCTCTATCCAAGGTAGTTGAAAGCTTTGTTGGGTATCCCAGTCTTTATTGGCATCTGTGGTCTCTTAGTGTCTGCAGAATGTCCTTCTGTATCTCCTGGCTTTCACAGTATCCATTGAGAAGTCCAGTGTAATTTTGATAGGTCTGCTTTATATGTTACTTGATCTTTTCTCTTTGCAGCTTTGATGTGCTTTCTTTATTCTGTATGCTTATTATGTAGCAAGGGAATGTTTCTTGTCCAGTCTATTTGGTAATCTTTAATCTTCTTTGTTTTTAATAGTCATTGTCATTCTTTAGGTTGGGAAAGCTATTGTCTATGATTTTGTTGAATATATTTCCTGTGCCTTTGATCTGTAGTTCTCTTCATCTCTCCCTATTATTCTTAGGTTTGCTCTCTTCATGCTATCCAAGATTTCCTGGATTTTTTGTGTCAAGGATTTGTTGTGTTTAACAATTTCATTGACTGCTGAATCTATTTTCTCTATTATATCTTCCACACCTGAGATTCTCTTTTCCATTATTTGTATTGTGTTGTTTGTGCTTGTGTCTGTAGGTCCTAATTGTTTACCAAGATTTTTCATCATAATTCCCTATATGCCTTTCTTTCCGTTTTCATGACTTGAACTGTTTTATTCACCGGTTTGATTGTTTCTCTTGGCTATCTTTAAGGAATTTCTTCCTTTTTTTTGTCTTTTTCTTTACTTAAACAAGTAAATTTTTCAGTTTGTCTTTAAGGGCCTCTATCTCTTCTTAATGTTAATTTTAAGGTTGTTTTCTTCTGATTTATCTGTATTAGGATGTTTCTGGTTTGCTGATTTAGAAATGCTAGTTTTTGTGAAGAATTTTGATGGGACCTTGATGGGGATTACATTGAATATATAAATTGCCTTTGGTAGAATTGCCATTTTTACTATGTTGATCCTCCCATTCCAAGAGCAAGGGAGATCCTTCCATCTTCTGGTATCCTCTTCAATATCTTTCTTCAATGCCTTAAAGTTCTTGTCAAATAGATCTTTCACTTCCTTGGTTAGAGTTACCCCAAGATAATTTATGCTGTTTGTGGCTATCATGAAAGGTGAAGCTTCTCTGATTTCCCTCTCTGCTTCCATATCCTTTGTGTATAGGAGGGCGACTGATTTTTTTGGAGTTGATCTTGTATCCTGCCACATTACTAAAGGTGTTTATCAGATGTAGGAGTTCTTTGGTGGAGTTTTTGGGGTCGCTTATGTACACTATCATATCATCTGCAAATAATGAAAGTTTAACTTCTTCCTTTCCACTAGGAATCCATTTGATCCCCTTATGTTGTCTTATTGCTATTGCTAAAACTTCAAGCACTATATTGAAGAGGTATGGAGAGAGTGGACAGCCCTGTCGTGTTTCTGATTTTAGTGGAATGGCTTTGAGTTTCTCTCTGTTTAATTTGATGTTAGCTGTCGGCTTGCTGTAAATAGCTTTTATTATATTTAGGTATGACCCTTGTATCCCTAATCTCTCCAAGACTTTTATCATAAAGGGATGTTGAATTTTGTCGAATGATTTTTCAGCATCTAATGAAATGATCATATGGTTTTTTTCTTTCAGTATATCTTGAGAGGACAATAATCAACTTTATATGGAAAAACAAAAAACCCAGGATAGCCAAAACAATCCTATAGAATAAAGGAACTTCTGGAGGCATTACCATCCCTGACTTCAAACTCTATTACAGAGCTACAGTAATGAAAACAGTGTGGTATTGGCATAAAAACAGAGAAGTCGACCAATGGAATCGTATAGAAGACCCGGATTTTAACCCACAAACCTATGAACACCTCATTTTTGATAAAGGAGCCAAAAGCATACAATGGAAGAAGAAAGCACCTTCAACAAATGGTGCTGGCACAACTGGATGTCAACCTGTAGAAGAATGAAAATAGACCCTTATGTATGACCATGCACACAACTCAAGTGTAGTAATATGAGCAGCAGGGCTGCGTCCCCAGAACCCCGGCCGCCTGGTAGCTTAAGCCCGAAATAACAACACACAAACTGTATTCATTTAAACACTGCTTGGCCCATTTCTATCTAGCCTCTTCTAGGATAATTCTCACATATTAATTTAGCCCATTTCTAATAATCTGCGTAGCCCATGAAGTGGCTTACCAGGGAGATTCTAGCCTACGTCCATCCTGGGTTGGAGCTTCATCAAGTGTGTCTGCCCAGGAGTGGGGAGCATGGCGTCTCTGAGCTTACTTCCACCCAGCATTCTGTTCTGTTTACTCCTCCCACCTACGTTTTAACCTATCAGGGCCATGCAGTTTCTTTATTGCTTAACAAATGAAATCAACAGATTGATATATGAAACTCCCACATCACTCAAGTCCAAATGGATTAAAGACCTCAAAATCAATCTGAACACACTGAACCTGATAGAAGAGAAAGTGGGAAGTACCCTACAACAGATGGGCACAGGAGATCGCTTCCTATGTATAACCCCAGCAGCACAGACATTAAGGGCAACATTGAATAAATGGGACCTACTGAAACTGAGAAGCTTCTGTAAAGCAAAGGACACTGTCACTAAGACAAAAAGGCAACCTACTGACTGGGAGAAGATCGTCACCAACCCCACAACAGACAAAGGTCTGATCTCCAAAATATATAGAGAACTCAGGAAACTAGACTTTAAAATGCTAATTAACCCAATTAAAAATGGGGCACTGAACTGAACAGAGAATTCTCAACAGAAGAAGTTCAAATGGCCAAAAGACACTTAAGGTCATGCTCAACCTCTTTAGCAATCAGGGAAATGCAAATAAAAACAACTTTGAGATATCATCTTACACCTGTCAGAATGGCTCAAATCAAAAACTCCAATGATAGCCTTTGCTGGAGAGGCTGTGGAGGAAGGGGTACCCTCATCCATTGCTGGTGGGAATGCAATCTTGTGCAACCACTTTGGAAATCAGTGTTTCTGTTTCTCAGGAAATTCGGGATCAACCTACCCCTGGATTTAGCAATACCACTCTTGGGAATATATGATAGATACCCTATCATATGACAAAAGCATTTGTTCAACTATGTTCATAGCAGCATTATTTGTTATAGCCAGAACCTGGAAACAACCTAGATGTTTTTCAATGGAAGAATGGATGAAGAAAGTCTGGAATATATACACATTAGAGTACTACTCTGCGGTAAAAAACAATGACTTCTCGAATTTTGCATGCAAATGGATGGAAATAGAAAACACTATCCTGAGTGAGGTATCCCAGACCCAAAAAGAGGAACATGGGATGTACTCACTCATAATTGGTTTCTATCCACAAATAATGGTCATTGAGTCTATAATCTGGGATCCTAAAGAAGCTAAATAAGAAGGTGAACCCAAAGAAAAACATATAGTTGTTATCCTGGGTATGGGAAGTAGACAAGATTGCCGGGCAAAAAATTGGAAACTTGGGGGTGGGGTGGGACGGGGCTAAGGGAAGATGGGGGAGAGAAAAGTAAGAAGGGGAGAATGGGGGGAACTTGGGGAAAAGGGATGATTGGGAGAAAGGAAGGTTGGTTAGAGGAGCAGGGAATCACATAACTTAATTAAGGGAGCCATCTTAGGGTTGGCAAGAGACTTGAACCCAGAGGGCCTCCCAGGTGCCCAGGGTGATGTCCCCAGTTAGCTCCTTGGGCAGCTGAGGATAGGGAACCTGAAATGACCCTATCCTATAGCAATACTGATGAATATCTTGCATATCATCATAGAACCTTCATCTGGTAATGGATGGAGATAGAGACAGAGAGCCACACTGGAGCACTAGACTGAGCCCCCAAGGTCCCAATGAGGAGCAGAAGGAGGGAGAACATGAGCAAGGAAGTCAGGACCACGAGGGCCGCACCCACCTACTGAGACAGTGATGCTGATCTATTGGGAACTCACCAAGGCCAGCTGGACTGTGACTGAAAAAGCATGGGAAAAAACCGGCCTCTTTGAACATGGCGGACAATGAGGGCTGATGAGAAGCCAAAGACAATGGCACTGGGTTTTGATCCTACTTAATGTTCTGGCTTTGTGGGAGCCTAGCCAGTATGGATGTTCACTTTCCTAGACCTGGATGGAGGGGGGAGGACCTTGGACTTTCCACAGGGCAGGGAACCCTGACTGCTCTTTGGACTGGAGAGGGAGGGGGAGAGGAGTGGGGGGAGGAGGAGAAGAGTGGGAGGAGGAGGAGGGAAATGGGAGGCTGGGAGGAGACGGGTATTTCTCTTTTTTTCTTTCAATAAAAAAAAACTGAAAAAAAAACCTTGTCATTAGATGAAAGTCATGTACCCTTTCATAGCGGGAATTTTTTTTTCTTTCAATAAAAAAACGCTAGTTTCTGATGGGGTCATATTGCTTTTTATGTCATTGAATGTGCTCTTACCTTGCTGTCTGCCCAACTCTCCCTCCAGTCTCTTTAAATCTCTTTAAAGACTTTACCCCTTTTTTTTTGAGCATTAACTTTATTTTATGACTCTCTATACATTTTTTTTTTCTTCTCCCTTCCAAGCCTATGTAGTTTCATTCAACACTATGACCCATTTATAGGTTCTTTTTTCACCTGGAGTTTTCTTTATTGCATATCTGCAATTATTTTCTGACCAGGAGCGCTTTTTGAAATGCTAAGTTTTTCTTAAATCTTAAGCTGTGCAATTATTATGATATATATGGTACTTCCTGCTCACTCAGCACAGTCACTCAGCACAGTTCAGCATGGCAGAGTTACTCCATAAACATGGGAGATCTTTTCATTTTGAGATATCTTCATCAGTTTCTTTCTCCAGAGACTTTCATTTCTTGTCATACATATCTTTCACTTGTTTGGTTAGAGTTACCTCAAAATATTTTATACAATTTGTGATTATTGTAAAGGCTATTGTTTCTCTGATTTTATTCTCAGCCCATTTATCTTTTGTATATAAGAGGGATATTGATTTTTTTTAGAGTTAATCTTGTAACTACAACATCACTGAAGGTGTTTGTCAGCTGTAGGAGTTCCCTGGTAGAATATTTTTTGGTCACTGTGAATATTATATAATGTGAAAATAGCAAATGTTTGACTTCTTTCTTTCCAATCTTCCTTTGCTGATTTATTGCTGATTTATAGCTATATTTTCGAGTAATATATTGAATAAATATAGAGAGTGAGTATTTTATCTGATATTAGTGGAATCACCTTGATTTTTCTCCATTTACATTGGCTCTTGACTTGCTGTATATTGCTTTTATTGTTTATATACACTCCTTGTACCCCTGAATTCTCCAAGACCTTTATCATTAAGGGCTATTGAATTAAGATAAAGTCTGATTCAGTATCTAATGAGATGATCATGTGTTTTTCTTCTTTCAGTTTGTTTATATAGTGGATTACATTGACAGAATTTTCTGTGTTGCATCTTTGGGATGAAGTCTTCTTCATCATTGTGGATGATTTATTTTTTGATGTGTTCTTAGGTTCAGTTTGTCAATATTTCTTGGCATCAACTTTGGTAGGAGAAGGTACTTGGTAAGAGATGGAAGATAATAGGGGAGGATGATAAAAGTAATTTGAACAAAGTACATTTTGTATTACATCTCTGGAATTATAAGAGAAAAAAATCAACTTTATTAAGGAAATGAATGCTGGTATGACATAGAGAAGCAGGAACCATCATGATCACTCGGAGAGACTGTAAACTTATGCAACAACCAGGGAAGCCAGTACACAGGCTTCTCAAATAGCTAAAAAGACATATCATGAGACCCAGCTTAGCTGAATTGAATTATTAAAGTTAAGCAAAATAAATTATTGAAATACCAAGGAAAATCAGTAGAACTAAAAATATTATATTATGGGACATAATTAAGGGAAATTGACAAATGCTACATCTTACTCCTCACTGATAAACTTATTTTTGAGATTTTTTTATTTTTGTTAATGAGGTTGAGAGAGTACCTTTACAGTCAAGAAAATAAGAGAGGAGCCACAGGACATGGGGATTTGAATGAAGTCTTGTGGGGACAGTAAAACACAAACAATAAACCATCTGCTTTAAGGTAAGTAGGAAGGAAGAATGTATCCAGAGAGAGAGAAATGGAAAAAAAGAGGGTAACAGGATGAAATATATATATATACATATATATATATATATATATGTATATATATATATATGTGTGTGTGTGTGTGTGTGTGTAATTATCATAACTATAGCTTAAAAGAAATATAGAAAATTGCATTGTGAGACAAATGGCAAGGTCAACCACTGTCAAATGAAAAAAAATGTGTATAACAGTCTGATGTCTGATGTTGGTACTTACAATAGAATATTCAAGGTTACTGCTAGTATTGTTTTATTTTTTACTGGGTTTCAATACATTATCATGTGTGTAATATGCAGTGGTTATAAAAATAAATATATTCCTATTGTTTACAATGATGTAATCACATTTCAGGAAATTTTATATAATCAATCAAGATTTGAAATAGGTTTTAGTTGAGTAAAAAGGGAAACTACTACTTTGATAGCTAGTTTACAATATTAAACGATATAGATAGCTTTGATAAAAGAAATTCAAACTGAGGTCTTTGACATGTTGGCGAATACTGATACCAGAATCTCTAGTAATTTTAAGGAAAATACCATTATCAAGTGTGGGACAATTCCCTGCGTGTTAATTGTGAAGGCCACAGAGCATCCCAAGGCAAAGTTTTTGCATTTGTCTTTTGGATGCCTAACAGAAACACATGGTAAAACTCTATTACTGAAAGCAGTTCACTCTTGACCCATAACAGTGAGGCAACATACTGGAGTCAAGTTAGAATCTCTCTCCCCGCTGAGTAGACCTAGCCCTCAGACTACCAGTAGGTGCTATTGAGGCTATAGGGGGAGATCACTCACTGATAGCCCTGGCATCTGTCGGGCACTCCTTCCCACTGATTCAGTGAGAGCACAATTCTTAAGGGCTAATCAATGGCAAACTGATTGAATTTTATACCTACTCCATGGAAAGACATGTATACCTGGTACTGTAAACATGACGAAAAGCACCTGACCATGGCAGCCACAACTCTTGTGGTTTAGGATTCACTACTTATTATCACGCTAAATGGACATGTGGTTAGACTACTTTCCAAACAGATGTATTATTAGCCATAGTTTTCACCCTTGATTATAGAAGCTTCTTATTGTGAAGGACAATGATTAACACAGAGACTCATAACAGAGCTTCAGAATGTGAGAAAATGTGACAGGAATAATTGGAGGGGGAAAACAAAAGTGTGGAAATGCCATAAATACTGTATTTATATATAAAAATTTCAAAAACCACATTTTTTTAAAAAAATGGTTAATGTGCTGAAAATAAGTAACTCTAGAGTCCCCAGTCCTGAAGGGGACAACTATTGCATTTGCTCCAAGGCCTAAGGGACATGATAGAAGTGTGAGCAGAAGAAATGTAAACGCCAGAGGAAGAAGAGGGGCTCTGTAACATTCTCTGGTACTCAAGGGCTAGGGCTACTCATCAGAGAGAGAGGTTCTAGCTTGACTCCAGCCCTTTTTCCATGTTTTGGATTAAGAGTGCAGTGTTCTTTGTGCAGCGTCCTCCACAGCTGTATGTCCACAATTGCAATGACTGTGTTAAATACAGCAGGTGTGAAAAAACATGAGATTAGGGAAGGGCTCCCTTTGACAGTAAGAAGAAAATCAGCAGGTGTATGGGAAGAGGATGAGAGGGGATGGTGGATGTTAGTTATGATCATTTGCAATGTATTTATGTATAAAAGAAAAATCAATAAATGAAAAATAGAAGTTGAATGCATACACATGGAATTTTTGTTTCGATAATATACAAACACATGTATTAGAAAAAGAAGAATGTATTAATCTTATGAAGAAAATAATTTGCAGATAACTCATGTTCTCGTTTGAGTTTGAATTCAAAAACAGTTTATTCTCTATTATCTTTTAAAGACTTCACTATTTTAACAGCAACAACAACAACAATAATAATAAGAGGCATTTTATCTATGCTTTATTGCTCTACCTAACATTATGTAAAACATTCACATTATCCCTGCAATATACAGTGCCAAATATTATGATGAAATTAAAAAGAGAGAATCTAGTGATAGAAAACACTTTAAGATTTTCAGAAAATAGTGATTATTTTCTGAGTTTTCTCAATGCACCTAAAACTTCTTTGTTTCTTAGGCTGTAAATAAACGGGTTCAGTAGAGGAATGATAACAGTGTAGAATAATGAATACAGTTTACCTTGATAATTTTCTGTGTCTGATACAGATATCACATATATGACAAAGATGGTGCCATAGAACAAAGAGACAGACACGAGGTGGGCACTGCAGGTGGAGAAGGCTTTGCTTCTGCCCTTCTTAGACTTTGTTTTCAGGATGGCAAAAAGCACATGGATATAAGAAACTATAATGCTCATAAAAGTACTCACTTCTACAAAAACAGCAAAAACGAAAAGGACCAAGGCATTAATAAATGGGTCAGTGCAAGAAATTGTATAGAGTGGTATGACATCACAAAAGAAATGATCTATTATATTGGAACTGCAAAAAGTTAACCTAAATAATAATGCTACATGAATTGAGCCAAGTAGAAGTCCAATTAGATATGACACACTTATGAACTGAACACAGAGTCTTTTGGACATTACAACTGCATAGTGCAGAGGGTTGCATATGGCTACATAGCGGTCATAGGCCATCACTACCAGTAGGAAACATTCCGCAGTCGCACTCGAACAAAAAAAATAAAATTGGGAAAAACACTCACCCAGTGATATCATGTCATTCTTATTTAAAAATTTCATAAGCATTTTTGGAGTCACAGCAGTTGAAGAACAGGCATCAGCAAAGGCTAAACTTCCAAGGAAAAGGTACATGGGAGTGTGAAGATGGGGATCCTTCAAGACAAGAAAAATTAAGCCAAGATTGCCCACCATGGTGATGACATAGATGGAAACGAACACCAGGAATAGAGGGACTTGTAGCTCTGGACGATCTGTTATTCCTTGAAGAAAAAATTCAGCTAACTGGGTCCAATTTCCTTCCATCACACCCGCTCAGACTGCTCACTGCAAGGAGGGGGGAGAGTTTTTTCAATGTAAGTAAGACCCAGTAGAATAAGATTGTATTGAGACTACTTTTGTGTGCTTCAGGCATTCCACAGTCAATAGATAGGAATGTGTCTTGTTTCTGCTTTTTAATCATGCCAGAAACAAAATATTTTCTGAACAATTTTAATATACAAACTTTCAGACCCACTTATCTGAAAGATAAATAATGAGTCCGATCACACTAATTTACCTTCTCATGCATATCTTAATCAGTTATAAAGTGTGTGACTTTGTGTGTGTGTGAGAGAGAGGTGGTATAAAGACATTAGAATGAAAAATATATAATCCTTTTTATACTAAAATGTCATATGTGATTGCTTGTTTGTTTTTGTCTTTTTGAGAAAGGGTTTATCTATGTAGCCCAGGCTGTCCTGGTACTAATATTTAGGCAAGGTTAGCCTCAAACTCAGGTCTACTTGCCTCTGTCTCCAGAGTGTTGGGATTAAAGGCACATGTCACCATTTCAGGCTTATAATAAAATGTCTTAAAGAGACATTATCTCAATTTAAAAAGTCTTTTACAGTTTCCTACAAAATACTATATTTTATTATTAATAAATAATTATTATACAAAGTTATAGTTTATATAATGTCATTATTTTGTATTATGTGCTTTGAAAATACAACTAAGAAATATCACATTTTCTCCCTTTCCTAATCTTTCTTCTTCCTGATGATATCCTTTCTACTTTCATTTTATGTATACACATATATCTTTAAAATATTATATGGTAAAAGTATGTAAATATGTTTTTGGTATTACTTATGTGCATAATCTTTTTATATTTACATACTAAATGTCAAGTAATAAGATAGCAATTTGAAATCTTATTTCTGATTTTTTGGCTCCTTATACCATCATTGCTTTCTAGTAGACCTTTTTATTTCCTTGCAACAAAATTATGGTAAAAAACACTGCATTCCTTTCAATTTCATGAGTGAGATTTTGAAAGTGAAGGCAGATTATATAACATTACAAAAGAAAAAACAGTGAAAAGAAACGCTAAATTTTTCAATAGCTATATATAATTTAAGTGCTGAAAGAAATGCAATGGGATAGAAAGAAATGGAGGGGCTGGGAAATTGGCTTAGTAGTTATGAGCAGTAGCCACTATTCCAAAAGATCCTGGTTCAGTTCCCAGCAGCATCATAGTAGCTTACAGCCATATGTAAGTCTGGATCTAGAGGATCTGACATTCTCCTCAGGCATTGAGTTCAAGGGGCACATCATGGGATCCACAGATATCCAGTAGGCAAACACTCAAAGGCACAAAACAGTAAATTCAAGTTATTTTTAAGAAGAAAATCATTCCTTCCATAAGTTGCATCTCACCATGCATTTGAATACAGAGACTAGAAAAGTCACTAGGGATGTGGGTTGTGCTGCACACACGATGGAGAACCCATGCTCAGACTACTGCAGGAAGATGTCCACAGGCAGTGCACTATGTGACCCTGCACAGATGATCATTGTGAATTCCTAAACCTCTGATGTCTGCTCTTGGGAGATGGGGTGTCCACCTTCACGGTTCGCTACAATGTAGCCAAGAAAAAAAGAAAAAAAATAGAAAATAATATGACGAATTTCAGAAACAAATTGATTAATAGTGACTATATTCATAACAGACAAGAAGAAAAAAACGAAGGTCAACATGTATCCATGAGTGCAATAAGCCGTGGGGTGAAGATTGATCCAATATAAACCAAGGAGGAGGGAAATTAAGACACCACCATCACATGGCACTTCTGTAATGATAAAATATGCAGAATCCTGCACATAATGTGTTTGTGTATACATTGGTAAACTAAAATAGGAACAGGTCAACTGTCAACAGCAGGCATGAATCTCTAAACAATAGACTGTCATGGATTGCTAAAAGACCAGACAAATAGGTGTGTTCCAATACATATTTTTTTAATTTTTTACTTTACCATTTCATTATGTATTTAACTATAAACCCCAAGCTCATATGGGTGGTCTCCTGAAAATATTTTATTCCAAGAATCATCACTACAAACCAAAAGAAAATAGAAAACTGTTGGAATATAGAGTTAAATAAAAAGCATGGTGACTATGATTAACTTTAAAAAGTAAAAATATGAGGAACTTGATTATTACATAAAAAGTTATCTAGGGACTTTGTTTCACTTAAATAGAAGACAGTATTCTGGGAAGTGTTATCTTCTCCATTCTTACTGCGAATAGATAAAAGAAATTGTTTGTAGTTTTTAAGTTTGTAAAGACATTAATAGAAGCTGGTATGTTTGAAATAAATTAAAACATCTGATCTCCAAAAATTGTAAGGTTATAATTGTTACCTGCTAAAAATTTACTAATGTAACCGATGTTGCTGTGTGGTGGAACTGTCTTTCTTCATGCTTCCAGGAGTGCTATGTGAACCAAGAACCAGGTGAGGAATCAGGCAGACACTGTCTAGTTTTTACAATCCTCTGAGTGATTTAACTTGATTTCTAGGATATTTTTAAAATAAAATTCATTATAAAGTTAACTGAAATTTTGATATATTTGTGTTTTTTTACATTTTCTTTTTCTTTTTCTCTTTTTATGACAGGGTTTCTATCTAGTTTTGGATCCTGTCATGTATCTTCACTCTGTAGACCAGGCTGGCCTCAAACTCAGAGAGATCTATCTGTATTTGTCTCACAAGTGCTGGATTGAAGGCATGTGCCATCACTTTCTGGCTATCTTAATTAAGGAAACACAATGCTAATTTTCAAAACATATGAGTCTCCACTCCACCTTTGACTTATTGTAATTCATTTAAAAGTTTACGAAATTTGGTTTGTGGTTTTACCATAGCATACTAGGTTTCTATGATGCAATACCCCTCGGTAGTTTACGAAGCTAAACCCCTTAGTGTTATTAATAAGAAGCACAGTGTAAAGTTTACCTACAAAGATTTCACAAAAACCACACAATGGAGAGCAAATCATTGGTCCACAAACAAGTACCTGTGAGGCCATAGGTATTTAGCTCTTTCAGTTGGAACTGCTTTGTGTTCTATTTGTTAGATAAATCCCCTTAAATGATATTTCCATATATATTGTTAAATATACTGGGGAAGTCTTCATATTTGATATGGACTTCATTTCACTTTTTAGAAATGAAAATAAGAAAAATTATCTCTCACCCATGGATGTAAGAAAAAAATCCTCATGTAGAATAGTTTAAGTGAGGGAAGAAGGGTATCAAGAATTGCTCTTTCTGCATCAATTTTCCTTAACGAAAACAGTTGTGAGGGAATCATATTTCTTTCTTTCTGCCTTCAATCCTGTTTTTGAGATGAACACTGAAATTCCCTAAATGCTGGTTAAAACCCCCTGTAGGATAAATGCAATCTTCTGGGCATTGTTCACTAATTAGCAGATCAAAACTAGTAACAGTATTATAGATATCCTTACATATGCTCTATTTCTTTCAAAAACTAAAGATATAGGTTAATTAATTATAAGTCAAATGAAAAGTTTGGCCCATTCATATTTTCTAAATAATGTAGCATAATAGCAATCTAAATTTACTTTTAAGCAATAAAGATGTTGCATTCAAAAATAAATATTTTTCCTTTTATTTTACATACCAACCACAGTTTACCCTCCCTACTCTCTTCCTCTTCCTACCCTCACCTCCTTACTCC
This sequence comes from Microtus pennsylvanicus, assembly GCF_037038515.1. NCBI lineage: Eukaryota > Metazoa > Chordata > Mammalia > Rodentia > Cricetidae > Microtus > Microtus pennsylvanicus. The sequence goes on along the minus strand of NC_134579.1, from coordinate 364,893 downwards.
ATCCATTCCTCCTCTGTTCAGAAATGGCAGGTTTCAATGGAAATCAACAAAGCATGACATATGAAGTTGAGGCAATATCAAGTTCTACAGCCTTCACAAACTGGGCAATGGATTTCAATATGGGGAATAGATTTCTAAAAGTTGGCTCATGTGCCAGGGACAGGTCTTACTCCCATTGCTAGCCCTCCCAAAGACAATTACACAACTGTAATTCATATGCAGAGGGTCTAGGTTGATCCCATGAAGTGACCCTAGCTGTCGATCCAGACTCCATGAACTTTCTTTACCTTAGTTCAGTTGTCTTTGTGGGTTTCCCCATTATGTTCTTGAATCCCTTTCCTCATAAATCTCTTTTTCCTCCTTTCGACTTGAATTGTGAAGCTCAGTCCAGTACTTAACTATGGGTATCTGCATTTGCTTCCATCAATTACAGCCTGAAGGGCCTCTGATGACAATTATGGCAGGTAGACCCCAATCTGATTACAAGAGAAGTCCAGTTCAAGATCCCTATCCACTAATGCTAGGAGTTTTAGCTGGGGTCATCAATGTGGATTCCTGGGAGATCCCTGGCACTGGGTTAACCCTAAAATGCCTCCTTCTCGAAGCATACTTCTTTTAGTACTCTCCCCTCTGTCCTTCCCAGAACATGACCAATGGATATCTCCTTTCCATTCCCCCATTCCTTTCTCTCCACAACCATCCTCCCACTCCTGGTTTACCCAGGAAATCTCTTTTATTTTCCCTTCAATAGGATACATGTGAATCTCTTAAGAGTCCTTCTTATTACCCAGGAGATCTCTTCTATTTCTTCTTCTCAAGAATACATGTTAATTTCTTAGGGTCCTTCTTGTTACCTAACTTCTCTGTGGATGTGGATTGTAGCCTGGTCATTCTTTGCATTATATCTATATTCACTTATGAGTGAGTAAATACCATGTTTGTCTTTCTGGGTCTGGTTTATCTCACACAAGGTGACTTTATCTAGTTCCATCCATTTTCTTGCAAATTACATGATGTCATTGTTTTTGTTGCTAGTAACACTCCATTGTGTAAATGTAACACTATGGTGCCACACACCTTTAATCCCAGCACTTGAGAGGCAGAGGAAGGTGGTTCTCTGTGAATTCCAGGAGAACCTGGTCTGCAAACTAAATTCCAGGACAGACAAAGATATACAGAGAAACCCTGTCTCAAAAAAAGTAGACTTAAACTAAAGCCACAAAAAGATGGAAAATACACAGAGAATCTGGATACTATATGTTATTTTGTTGTCTTTGAATTGTTTGATGGCTGAGGAAGTAGCAACAGCTGCTAAAAGACATTTGATTATAAATATTGCTAGATTAATCCAACCAATATATTTTAGAAATTGCCTTGACATTAAAATTTAAGTCAAAAGATATGTTACTTTGCAGAAGAGGTTTTTACTTTTTTTCCACAGGAAATGAGAGGCTGTGGATTCATTCTGGGTTAAAAATTTCAGGTTTGATTAAGGAAGACCCTCCTGAAGAAATCTCCAATAGGAACAGATGGCCCAGATGATCCAACATTTCAAAGGACATCTGTTGGAGTTTCCTCTGACTTCTACATGGAGAATAACCTCAAGATTACTGGCTGTGAAGATCAAGCCTTACAGAATATTTCATTCAGGACTTGACCATAACTCTAAATCTTCTTTAGGGTCCCTATAAGATTATCAGCACCCCAATCAGCAGGAAGTAGCCTAGAAAACTATGCCCACATCTCCCAAAATGGATTATCAATGTTTGTCTTTGTTTAGTGTACTGAGTACAAGTTGTTATGGATAATGGTCAGGAAAAAAGCTAAACAAAGGAGATTAGATTCAGAGTTTTTGTTTTTAAAAACAAAGTGGGAAGTTCTGTGCAACAATGGTATTGTAGACTATAAAGATTTATCTATCACTTTTACTGGTTTAATAAAATGCTGATTGGCTAGTAGTCAAGCAGAAAGTATAGGTGGGGTGACCAGAACAGGAGAATTCTGGGAAGAGGAAAGGCTCAGTCTGCAGTCGTCACTCAGAAACAGAGGAAGCAAGATGAGAATACCTTACTGATAAAAGGTACCAAGTCTCTGAGTTATGGGTTAATGTAAAATGTAAGAGTTAGTTAATAAGAAGCCTGAGATAACAGGTCAAATAGTTTATAATTAATGTGGACATTTGTGTGTTTCTTTGGAACTGAATGGCTGTGGGACCAGGCAGGACAGAAATCTCAATCAACATGACACATTTTGTTTATTTATTCCACAGTTGAGGGGAATCTAGGTTGTTTCCAGTTTCTGGATACTGTGAATAATGCTGCTATGAGCAGAATTGAGCAAGTGTCCTTGAGGTATGATTAAGCATTCTTTGGGTATATATCTAATATTGGTATAGTTCGGTCTTGAGGTAGATTGATTGCCAGTTTTCTGAGAAACCATCATACTGATTTCCAAAGTGGTCGTAGAAGTTTAAATTTATACCAACAGTTGAGGAGTGTTCTCCTTACTCCGTATCTTCTCCAACATAGGCTGCCATTGGTGTTTTTGATCTTAGCCATTCTTACATGTGTAAGATGGTATCTCAGATTCATTTTCTTTGCATTTCCCTGATATTTAAGGATGGTGAGTAATTCTTTAAGTTTCTAGGCCATCTGAGGTTCTTCTGTTGAGAATTCGCTGTTTAAACCTGTACCCAATTTTTTAATTTTTACTATATTTCAGCTTTTTTCTTGTTTTTATTGAGCTATAAATTTTGTCTGCTCTGCTCCCTTCATCTCTTCTCCCCTTCTTTTCATTTCAATGACCCTCACAATCTCAATTTCCTCAAAAGATATCATCTTTTTTGGCTTCCTATGTAGTTCCAGTATGTTTCTCTTCAGACTCTCTTTGTTGTCTAGATTCTCTGGTTGCGAATTATAGGCTGGTTTTCCAATGTTTTATGTATAAAAGCTACTTAGGAATGCATACATATTATATTTTAATGGGAGCCTTAAAGGGTTTTGCCTTTAAGACTCCTTTACAGGGTTCAATTAGGGATCCACAAACAACTAATCATTCCACACCAGGGAATGATTTCTTGGAGAAGAACATGGGAAACTGTCTGGGCCCTCTTATTAGTGGTGGGGAAGGCTTCAATCCACCCAGACATTGTTTCCACCAAAACCAGGAGATATTTAACTCTTCTTACCATGTATATATGAATAAAATCCAACTGCTAGTCAGTTCCTGGAAGGGAGCCCCTGGCCTGGTGGGTGGGAAAAGGGAAATTATGGTATTTGGTTTTGGGATCTGACTTTTGACAGATTTTACAAGAGGCAGTGATATTTTTCAGAATTCTAAGTCCTCAGGGGTGGGTTGGAGGTGAGCCTTAACAAAATGAAATAGAGCCTTGCTATTAGGATGAAAGAGCAGATGTAGTTAGGACAGAATTTGCTGGGTGTCAGTGGGTGTCTGCGATAAGGTGGACTGTATTGTATGAATCCCCTAAGATGATTGAGGTAGGTTTGGGCTCTGAAATGCTGCTGTTCTAGCCTCTTGATCAGCTCAGTTATTTCCCTTGGAAATATGGAGCTGTCAATCTGATGAGACTGACAGCGAACAATTCCAATAGCCTTGGGGAAACAGGTGGCTTTTAACAGGTCCACAATGTAACCTGAGTTAGTTATGGATTCTCCTTTTGTCATAAGAAGTCCACACTCCTTTCAGATAGCTGTGTGGAACAGGAGGATATGAAAAGCATATTTGGAGTCTTATAAACATTTAAAGATTTTCCCTTTGCTAACTGAAAGGCACAAGAAGAGTTTATTGCTGAGATGATCAAGAGAGAAACTTTAAAGTATAAGCTATTACTGCACAGAGTTAACCAAGAGAGTGAACTAGGAAAGAAGACCAAGAGAACAGGCTAAGAGAGACCCCACTGGCCCCCTGAGACACAGACATTGACAGTACAGAGTAGACCAAGAACAATTTCCAAATACCCAGGCAGCCACTGCAAAGATTGGACCAAGACACAAAGGCACTGCTAGCATCAGTTGAAGGAAGAGATGGGTACACAACCAATGCAATAACACATTCAACAACCTAAAAAGCAACATGGTAGCGCCAGAACCCAGTGGTCACACAACAGGAAGACTTGATCATCCTAACCTAGAAGAAGTAGAGAAAAACAATTTTATATTTTATGAATATGATGGAGACATTTAAAGAAGAAATAAAACACTTCCTTAAAGAAATGGAAGAAAACATAAACAAAAATCTAAGAAATTAATGAATATCTCAAAGAAAGCCAAGAAAATCAAGAAAAAGCAATCAAATAGGTGAAGTCTTCAAAGTCTTGAAGACTGAAAGAGAGGAAATAAAGAAAACACAAACTGAGGAAATTTTGAATATGGAAAATCTAAGTAAATGAACAAGAACTACAGATGCAAGTGTAACTAACAGAATAGAAGAGATAGGAGAAAGAATCTCAGGTGTTAGAGATACTATAGAGGAGACAGATTCATTGGTCAAAGAAAACATTATATCCAAGAAATTCTTAACACAAAGCATCTGGGAAATCTGGGACACCATGAAAAGACCAAACCTAAGAATAACAGGAATAGAAGAAGGAGAAGAACCTCAGCTCAAAGGCACAGAAAATATATTCAACAAAATCATAGAAGAAAACTTCCCAACCTAAAGAAGGATATGCCTATGAAAGTACAAGAAGCTTACAGAACATCAAATATTTAATAAAAAAAACCCCAAAAACAAAATAAAAAACCCCTGCCACCATCATATAATAATCATAATACAAAACATACAAAATAAAGAAAGAATATTAATAACTGCAAAGGAAAGAGGTCAAGTAACATATGAAGGCAGACCTATCAGAATTACACACAACTTCTCAATGGAAATCATGAAAGCCAGAAGGTTCTATGAAGATGTGCTGCAGACATTAAGAGACCGCAGATACAAGCCCAGACTACTACACTCATACTCATCAAAGCTTTCAATAACAATAGATGGAGAAAACAAGATATTCCATGATAAAACCAGATTCAAACAATTCCTATCCACAAACTCAGCCATACAAAGAGTACTAGAATGAAAAATCTTGCCCAAGGAAGCTAACTGCACCCACCAAAACACAGGAAACAGATAACTCCCACCAGCAAAAATTAAAGAAGGGAATCACACAACCAGTAACACAGAAAAAAATACAGAAATTTGTTGTTGGAGGGGTTTCTGTCCTGCCTGGTTCCTGTCCTCCCACCAGGTCCCACAGCCATTTAGCCCCAAAGAAATCACACAGAGGACTATATTAATGATCAACTGATTGTCCCATTAGCCCTGGTTTCTTATTAACGCTTATAACTTATATTAACCCATTATTCTTTATTTTATATTTTATTTTTTATTGAGAAAAGGAAAAAAAAGTTTCCCCCTCCTCCCAGCCTCCCATTTCCCTCCCCCTCCTCCCACCCTTCACCCCCTCCCCTCACTCCTCTCCCTCTCACTCTCCAGACCAAAGAGCAGTCAGGGTTCCCTGCCCTGTGGAAAGTCCAAGGTCCTCCTCCCTCCGTCCATGTCTAGAAAGGTGAACATTCAAACTGGCTAGGCTCCCACACAGCCAGAACATGAAGTAGGATCAAAACCCCGTGCCATTGTCCTTGGCTTCTCATCAGCCCTCATTGTTCGCCATGTTCAGAGAGTCCGGTTTTATCCCATGCTTTTTCAGTCATAGTCCAGCTGGGCTTGGTGAGCTCCCAATAGATCAGCCCCGCTGTCTCAGTGGGTGGGTGCATCCCTCGTGGTCCTGACTTCCTTGCTCATCTTCTCCCTCCTTCTGCTTCTCACTGGGACCTTGGGAGCTCAGTCCACTGCTCCAGTGTGGGTCTCTGTCTCTATCTCCATCCACCACCAGATGAAGGTTCTATAGTGATATGCAAGATATTCGTCAGTATTGCTATAGGATAGGGTCGTTTCAGGTTCCCTATACTCAGCTGCCCAAGGAACTAACTGGGGACATAGCCTTGGGCTCCTGGGAGCCACTCTAAGTTCAAGTCTCTTGCCAACCCTAAGGTGGCTCCCTTACCTAAGAATTGTGCTTCCGTGCTCCCCTATCCAGCCTTCCTTTATCCCAATCATCCTGTTTCCCCAAGTTCCCCCCATCCTCCCCTTCTCACTTTTCTCTTCCCATCTCCCCTTACCCCTATTCCACCCCACCCCAAGATCCCACTTTTCTCCCTGGCAATTTTGTCTACTTCCCATAGGCAAGAGGATAACTATATGTTGTTCCTTGGGTTCACCTTCTTACTTAGCTTCTTTAGGTTCACCAATTGTAGACTCCGTGACCCTTATTTATGGCTAGAAACCAATTATGAGTGAGTACATCCCATGTTCATCTCTTTGGGTCTGGGTTACCTCACTCAGTATAGTGTTTTCAATTTCCATCCATTTGCATACAAAATTCGAGAAGTCATTGTTTTTTTACCGCAGAGTAGTACTCTAATGTGTATATATTCCATACTTTCTTCATCCATTCTTCCATTGAAGGACATCTAGGTTGTTTCCAGGTTCTGGATATTACAAATAATACTGCTATGAACATAGTTGAACAAATGCTTTTGTCATATGATCCGGCATCTCTTGGGTATATTCCCAAGAGTGGTATTGCTGAATCAAGGGGTAGGTTGATCCCGAATATCCTGAGAAACCGAAACACTGATTTCCAAAGTGGTTGCACAAGAATGCATTCCCACCAGCAATGGATGAGGGTACCCCTTCCTCCACAGCCTCGCCAGCAAAGGCTATCATTGGTGTTTTTGATTTTAGCTATTCTGACAGGTGTAACATGATATCTCCAAGTTGTTTTGATTTGCATTTCCCTGATCACTAAGGAGGTTGAGCATGACCTTAAGTGTCTTTTGCCCATTTGAACTTCTTCTGTTGAGAATTCTCTGTTCAGTTCAGTGCCACATTTTTTAATTGGGTTAATTAACATTTTAAAGTCTAGTTTCCTGATTTCTCTATACATTTTGGAGATCAGACCTTTGTCTGTTGCGGGGTTGGTGAAGATCTTCTCCCAGTCAGTGGGTTGCCTTTTTGTCTTAGTGACAAGTGTCCTTTGCTTTACAGAAGCTTCTCAGTTTCAGTAGGTCCCATTTATTCAATGTTTCCCTTAATGTCTGTGCTGCTGGGGTTATACATAGGAAGCGATCTCCTGTGCCCATGTGTTGTAGGGTACTTCCCACTTTCTCTTCTATCAGGTTCAGTGTGTTAGGACTGATATTGAGGTCTTTAACCCATTTGGACTTGAGTTTTGTGCACGGTGATAGATATGGGTCTATTTTCATTCTTCTACAGGTTGACATCCAGTTGTGCCAGCACCATTTATTGAAGATGCTTTCTTTCTTCCACTGTATACTTTTAGCTCCTTTACCGAAAATGAGGTGATCATAGGTTTATGGGTTAACATTCGGGTCTTCTATACGATTCCATTGGTCGACTTCTCTGTTTTTATGCCAGTACCACATTGTTTTCATCACTGTAGCTCTGTAATAGAGTTTGAAGTCAGGGATGGTAATGCCTCCAGAAGATCCTTTATTCTATAGGATTGTTTTGGCTATCCTGGTTGTTTTGTTTTTCCATATAAAGTTGATTATTGTCCTCTCAAGGTCTGTGAAGAATTTTGATGGGACCTTGATGGGGATTGCATTGAATCTATAAATTGCCTTTGGTAGAATTTTCATTTTTACTATGTTAATCCTCCCGATCCAAGAGCAGGGGAGGTCCTTCCATTTTCTGGTATCCTCCTCAATTTCTTTCTTCAATGCCTTAAAGTTCTTGTCAAATAGATCTTTCGCTCCCTTGGTTAGAGTTACCCCAAGATATTTTATGCTGTTTGTGGCTATCGTGAAAGGTGAAGCTTCTCTGAAATCCCTCTCTGCTTCCATATCCTTTGTGTATAAGAGGGAGACTGATTTTTTGGAGCAGACAGATTGTATGTATATATATATATATATAAATATTTAATGTAGAAATAGACTTATAGAACCACCGTTCCCGTGGAGACCAGGAAAGCAGAAGCAGTGGCTGGGAGCATGCTCGCCAAATTTATAGGCAAACATTAGCCTGAGGCGAACACGCCACCTTATGGGTGGGACTTATCCCTACATCTCCCCTTTTTGTCTAAATAAGACAGAAGTAAACCAAATACAAGTATATACAATAATAACAAATAATAAATATAAAAAACAATATTGAGAACAAAAGTTTTGCTAAACATTTTATCTCAAGGAGTCTAAATAATGTAGAGAGTAACTACAATTATTTAGTCTTCAACTCCGTCAAAGATCCGAGAAGGGAATAAATATTACTTAAGAAACAAGATATATCCAAAATGTGCATCAATTGACACAGACAATTGACTACCTGGGCAATCACCCAAAGTCTCGTTTGCAATGTTGAGTCAACCAACTTTGGATAAGGCCTAACATAACTGACATACCATTATTGAAGGCAAGGAACTTTTTAAAACTATCTTACCCTGTCTTGGCAGGATATGACAGTCCTGTTTTATCCATTGATGCATGCTCTGTATCTCTGTCAGTGGTTGAGGTATGGGCATTTCTTTGCCCATAGGCCAGTTCTGCCAAATAGAAAGGCTCCAGGTGGAGTGTCTTTGGTGCTCAACATTCTCTCGGGAATAGAGCGGTGTTGCCAGGAGCAATTGTGTCTCACTATCACGAAACTGTGAGTTAGATTAAAGGCCATTTTCTACAGCTCTTTGAAGAGGTTGAAGATTATCTATCTATACTGAGTATAATCTCTATATATCTAGAAAACCTGATTAGTCTAATTATAAATGACAAACTTAGATGACTATTTATCTATATAATTCTCAATATATATCTAACTTAAAGACTAAGACAATAAACAATTGCGTAACAAATGAGGATAATGACCTCCAAATATAAACACTGTACAAATATACATTGCAATATGGTAAATATATATCAATACTCAAACATTATATAAGTATCTTAATCAGAGGTAGAAATGTACGCTGCAATATGGTAAATATATACAATATATATTTATCAATATAATATATGTCAATACATAAAAATGTTTTAAACAGAGATAGAAACATGCATGCATACGATAGTCAATATAATTTAACTTTGTATCAATATAGAAGAATCGATACCAATATATTTGTCTAAAAGCAGTAACTCACAATTGTAAATCTATTATCCCATCATTCCCTCTTTTTTTTTCCAAAATGATCCCTGAGCTTATCAAATTCCTCCCCCAACCTCCCAACCCCTAAATGATGTCCCTAAACCCAGGGGCAAACTTTACTGGGAGAAGGGACGTCGTCCTCTAGAATTACTTCCAGCTGTCATGGGGGCGACGTTCTTTCTGGGGGATCCTGTGAGAGTAAAATGATGGATAAATTTCAAGATCAATGTCTTTTAAAATTGCAAATAGTCTCTGAGTATTTTGTGGAGGTCTGGCCAGAATGTTGTACAAGATGTGCACCATTTCAGCTAACCAAGTAGGGATCGTCTTGTGCAGCTGGTATCCAAAACAGGTCTTGTAGTAGCGCTATCAGTATCATGACGTCATATCAACCAGGTAGAGTTGTTGTTGTGGGGCCCTATCTTCTTCCTGGAAACTTCAAATGTCACTTCAGGAAAAACTCATTGTTCATTGTGAAAAACTTAAACATTAATCATATAGACATATATAGACATACATAAATATATTCAATGAAAGGCATGATAGATATATTCAATGAAAAGTATGATAGATATGAAGAAAAGCAAAGATGTTTTCTAAACTCATATTTCTGTCCCATATCATGGCTCTTGACATGAGACAGAAACTCCAGAAACTCTGGGTTTTTCTCTTACTAACAGGCTTGGAATTGGAGAGGGACTGAGCCAGAGTCCAACTTCAAAACCAGCTCTACATATTTATAAAGAAATGTTTAATAAGACATATATATATATATATATACATATAAATTAATACTTACAAAATGTGTCCATCCATCAGTAATTAAATATTCAGGGTCCCTTAATTTCTTTGAAGATGAGTATTTTCCTGTGGAGATAAGAAAAGAACCCTGCCTCCAACGTATCTGTATTTCTTACCATCAGTATGCTCGCCATCCTTATGAAATAATTGTCATTTATCTTTTCCAAGTGGCTTCTCTTCTTCAAACCGAACCTTTATTAATTTTGACGGTATCCACAATTTTTCCTCACCTGTGGAGATAAGAGCAAAACCCCTTCCCCAACGTAGCACATCTCCTGGCTTCCTTTGTGAGGTCAGCACATCCTTGAAATAAACTGGTTGATCTAGTTCAATAGACTTTTCCATTATCCAATGTCTTTCTGCAGCCGTTGTTCCCTTCTCATTATCGTTGAGAAAATTCAAGGTTAACAAAGCATTATGTAACCTATTTCTGGGGATGTTTTCCACCCCTTTCTGTTTGTTCAACATATCCTTTATAGTTCAATTTGATCTTTCTATGACTGCTTGACCTGTAGGATTGTATGGTATACCTGTAACATGCTTGATATTGTAATAATCAAAAAACTGTTTCATTTTCCTAGAGACATAAGCAGGACCATTATCCGTCTTTATTTGTGTAGGTATACCTATGATAGCCATGACTTCTAATAAATGAGTGATTACTGAATCAGCTTTTTCTGAACTTAAAGGAGTTGCCCACTGAAAGCCTGAATAAGTGTCAATGGTGTGATGAACATATTTTAATTTGCCAAATTTTGCAAAGTGGAACACATCCATCTGCCAGATTTCATTCCTTTGGGTGCCCTTTGGATTAGCCCCTGCAGGCAGTGGCATTTGGTTATAGAAAGAGCAAGTAGGGCATTTCTTTACAATCTACTTAGCTTGTTGCCATGTAATTTCTTCAAGCCTTTGCTATTAACATGATGATTTTTATGAAATTCAGAGGCTTGTAGCATACTACCAATCAATAATTGATCAATTTCTGCATTACCTTGTGCTAGAGGACCTGGCAGACCCGTATGGGATTGGATGTGTGTTATGTACATAGGGCAAAGCCTGTTCCTGATCAAATCTTGAACCTGGAGAAACAATGAGGTTAGTTCAGTATCATCAGGTATAAATTCAGCAGTTTCAATATATAAAATAACTCTTTCTGCGTATTGTGAATCAGTAACTATATTAATAGGTTCTTTAAAATCCCTTAGCACCATAAGAATGGCATATAATTCCGCCTTTTGGACAGAACTATATGGACTTTGTTCCACCTTACCCAAGTCTTCTGATTTGTAACTTGCCTTCCCTGATTTATTGGCATCAGTATAGAATGTACAGGCTCCAGTTATTGGAGCATCACGGACGATTCGAGGAAGAATCCAAGAAGTTCTCTTTATGAAGTTAAGCCTCTTGCTTTTTGGATAGTTGTTATTAATGTCTCCCAAAAATTAGCACAAGCTCTTTGTCATGGTTCATTATCTTCCCATAATTTCTTTAGTTCATCAGCAGTGAAAGGCACTATAATTTCTGCTGGGTCTATGCCTACTAGTTGACGAAGTCTCAGCTTGCCTTTTATAATTAACTCAGAGACTTTTTCCACATAAGTTTTCAGTTTCTTACTTGGTTTATGTGGTAAAAAGATCCATTCCAAAATAATATCATCTCTCTGCATTAAAATTCCTGTAGGAGAAATTTTTGATGGTAGTAAGATGAGAATACTATCGAGCTCTGGATTCACCCTGTCCACATGTGCTTGTTGTAATTTTTCCTCAATCATTGTCAGTTCCTTTTCTGCTCAGCTCTTAATTCTCTGGGACTGGTTAAATCTTTATCACCATCCAAGGTTTTGTTCAAATGAATTATTAGATCAGGTGTTATTTCAATAGCTGGTCATAGACTGGAAATGTCTCCTAATGTAGTAATATGGGCGGCGGGGCTGCGTCCCCAACACCCCAGCCACCTGCTCGGCTAGCTTTTGCCCCGAAATAATTACACAGACACTGTATTCATTTAGTCACTGCTTGGCCCTTTAGCTCTGTCCTTTACTGGCTAATTCTGATATACCGATCAACCCATCTCTAATAATCTGTGAGCACCGGTCTTACCGGGAAGATTCTAGGTCGGAGCTTCATCGCGTGTGTCTGCCTGGGAGTGGGGCATGGCGTCTCTCTGCAGAGGCGTCTGCTCCCGAGAGGAGAGCTGTCGAGTCTGCGCTCACTTCCTCTTCCTCCCAGCGTTTTGTTCTGTCTACTCCTCCCACCTATCTTCTAACCAATGAAATGGGCCAAGGACCTTCCTCCATCATCCTAACAGTCTTTAAAACTCATTAAGAGTCCGTAGGCGATCTCTCCTAATTTGTGCTTTTTGTGTTTTAATATTTTGCAAACCTATCTTATAACCTAAATGATTAACAGAATCTCCCTTCTGAATCTTTTCAGGAGTGATTTGCAATCCCCATTTAGTTAAAAGTATCTTTATTTCTTCAAACACTCTGTTCAAGGTATCCATGTTTGAATCGGATAACAAAATGTCGTCCATGTAATGGTATACTATAGATTTGGGAAATTTCTTGCGTATTATTTGCAATGGTTGGTTCACAAAATATTGGCACAGGGAGAGGCTATTTAACATACCCTGGTTGAGGACGGTCCAGTGGTACCTCCTCGAAGGTTGAGAATTGTTATAAGTAGGCACTGTGAAGGCAAAGTTTTCTCTATCTTCTTTTTGCAAAGGTATAGTGAAAAAACAATCCTTTAAATCAATAACTATGAGAGGTCATCCTTTTGATAATAAAGAGGGCAAAGAAATTCCAGATTGCAGAGGGCCCATGGGTTGAATAACCTTGTTGATGGTCCTGAGATCTGTCACCATTCTCCATTTCCCTGATTTTTTCTTAACCACAAATACAGGAGAATTCCAAGGGCTGGTAGATTCTTCTATATGTCCAGCATCTAATTGTTCTTGTACCAGCTGTTCTAAAGCCTGTAACTTTTCCTCAGCTCAAGGCCATTGCTTTGTCCGTATTGGTTTCTCAGTCAACCCTTTTAGAGGCAAGGCTGTTGGTATCTCTGAAGGGACATCAATTACTTGTTCTTGTACAGCCCGAATAACTGGTTTTCTCCATTTGTAATATCTTTTAATATTATTCTCAGAAATATAGGCTCTAGAAGTAGCAGGAATGTTAATTTTGGTATTCCATTGTTGTAATAGGTCACGATCCCATAAATTCATTGCAATATTGGCTACATATGGCCTTAATTTTCCTATTTGTCCCTCTGGCCCTATACATTCAACCCATCTCGTGCTCTGCCTTACTCGAGATAGGGTTCCAATTCCCAGGAGCTGAACATTTACATTCTGAAGAGGCCAATATGGATGCCAAGATTCTGGGGTAATGATACTTACATCAGCACCTGTGTCCAGCAGGCCAGTAATAAAAATGCCATTTACACACACTCTCAGTTCAAGTCTTTGATCATTTATAGAAGTTTGCCAAAACACATGTAACTTATCTTTCTGATCATTATTGCTTGTAAAAGTAGGCATGGGGCTTCCTAATTGTCCTGATGAGGCACGTTCTCTGCAGAAACTGGAAATGACTGAACCATGTTTGCCATGGGGGCCTGTGAGGCCTCCCTCTCACATTTTCCGACTGTATCAGGTTGCCTTGTCTATCTCTTGTAGACCTGCATTTATTTGTCAAAGGTCTGCCTTTTCCACATCTTCTACATAAACCTGAAGGCTGAGTCCTCCTATTTCTGTTATTTCTAGAAGATGCATTATTATTATTATTATTTCTGAAAGGTGCATTATTATTATTTCTGAAAACCTGTTGTCTACAATTCCTTTTCATATGACAAATTTTGCCACAATTAAAACATTTGGTATTATGGTGTCTCCTTTTACCATTGGAAATTGCTTCTTCTACCCATGCTTCAGTGCCATAATCAAATGTTTCAACATTGAGTGTATGCAAGACCCATTCTTCCAAGGGCGCTGATCTGAGCTTTAAAGGCCCCAAATCATTTTTCATTCCACATTTGCATTTTCATAAGCCAAAGACTCAATCATTATACGTCTTGCTTCTGGGTCAGATATCCCTATTTGTACAGCCTTAGTTAGTCTTTGTAAAAAGTCACTAAAGGGTTCTCTCTGACCCTGTTTAACTCTGACAAATGATTCCATTCTCTGTCCTGGGTCTTGTACCCTGTCCCAAGCCATTAAGGCTGCTGTAGTACACATGGAGAGTATGTTTTCATCCAAATTAGCTTGTTCCTGAGGGTCGGAAAAGAGCCCTTCACCTAGAATTTTATCTAGGGAAATGTCAATTCCCTTTGATTTTTTCTGCTGTTCTAAGAGTCTAGCCTCTTTCCTGAATAAGCATTTCCATTTCAATTGCGGTCCACTCTCAAGTACCGCAGAGCTCAGCTGGAGCCAGTCCAAGGGGGTTGCTCTGCTTGTGGTGGCCCAAGAATTTAGCATCTCTTTAACAAAAGAGGCTTGCATCCCAAAAGTCATGATGGCCTGTTTTGTTTCCTTGAGATTATTCATACGGACAGGCTCCCATGTATCCTCCTTGATGACCCTAGGGTTTTTGGAACCAATCACCTTCTCTGTTGTTATTACTGGAAAGGCAGGTAGAGCTGTAGGTAGAGCTTTGTGGAAATTGTCCCAGAGAGATTTACCCACAGATGTAGTTAAAATTTGCCTTTCTACCCTTTGCTCTTCTTCATCAGAATTTAGAAATTCCTCAATCTTTTCAATTCTATTTACCATTGCCGTCTGCAATGTCTGAATCTCCTGTCCAGAATTATGTTCCAAAGCCTTCATTGAGGATTCTAAAGTATAAACTTTGTCTGTTAGAGATAACATCTCATCTTTGGACATAATTTTTATGGCATAAACCGTGCCTTCTTGTATTGACAATCTTTCCGTCAATCTGACAAAATCTGATTGTCACATTCAGCAGTTTTGATTCTCTCAGTTAATGTTTCATTTCCTACAGAAAGGGACTGAAGCTTATGATCCAAATCAGCTGTTCCCTCTTCCATAGTAATGAATTTCTCCTTAATATCAGACACTAATGTTTCAGTTCCTACTTAAAGGGACTGAAGCTTACGATCCAAATCAGCTGTTCCTTCTTCCACAGTAACGAATTTCTCCTTAACATCAGCCTGGAGAACTTCAAACTGATTCTTGAGAAGATTGTTGTCATTCTCAATTGTTCTTAAGCATTCAATCTCTGCCTTAAGAATCCTGGATTCATCTCGTAAAGACTTTATCATATTTCTATTATCAAACCATTTAGTGACAATGAAAACTATGAATCTCAGAAGGATCCATAGACGTGGGGTGATAAACACCTCTTGTAAAATCTCCCACATGGTACAATTAAAAAAAAAACTGTTACATTCTTGAATACTAACGTGTTCAGGCATTTTATTTATAAAAGCAAAATTTTTTTACCTGCAATGATCGGTTCCTGCCAGTCGTGGTCTCTGTGTTTTTGGAGCCTGTCCTGGAACTAGCTCTTGTAGACCAGGCCGGCCTCGAACTCACAGAGATCTGCCTGCCTCTGCCTCCCAAGTGCTGGGATTGAAGGTATGCGCCACCACCGCCTGGCCAAGTCACTTTGTATCAGACCAAATCTGCTGCTGTGGCAGCTTTTGTTGCAAAATCGCAGGTACTTGAGTTTCTGCTAATTCAGGCAGTGGGATTCCGCTCCAAATTTAGCCAAGGCAGGCAGGGAGGGGTTAATTGCTCTGGCTAGCAGGCGGGGCAGAATGGGCCTGTGTGGCTGAGTGTGCCGAGTGTGGCCCAGTGTGTCTCGGACTCGGCACTGGGGCCCGAGTCACGAACTAAAAAACAGCACCCAGGAGGGTGCTGTGTTAGCTAGCGGGCTACCCGCTTGAGTCGGGGGCAAAATAGCCCGATGTTGGATGCCAAAATGTAGTGGCATAAATGAATGCAGACAGATTGTAAAATATATATATAGCTTTAATGTAGAAATAGACTTACAGAACCACTGTTCCTGCGGAGATCAGGAAAGCAGAAGCAGCGGCTGGGAGCATGCTCTCCAAATTTATAGGCAAACATTAGCCCGAGGTGAACATGCCCCTAAGGGGTGGGACTTATCCCTACAATCAGCTGTAAAAGGTCTTTGGTGGAGTTTGGGGGTCGCTTATGTAGACTATCATATCGTCTGCAAATAACGAAAGCTTAACTTCTTCCTTTGCAATTCGAATCCCCGTGATCCCCTTATGTTGTCTATTGCTAGAACTTCAAGCACTATATTGAAGAGGTATGGCAAGAGTGGACAGCCTTGTCGTGTTCCTGAGTTTATTGGGATGGCTTTGAGTTTCTCTCCGTTTAATTTGATGTTAGCTGTTGGCTTGCTGTAAATAGCATTTATTATATTTAGGTATCACCCTTGTATCCCTAATCTCTCCAATACTTTTATCATAAAGGGATGTTGAATTTTGTCGAATGCTTTTTCAGCATCTAATGAAATGATCATATGGTTTTTTTCTTTCAGTTTATTTATATGATGGATTACATTAATAGATTTTCATATATTGAACCAGCCCTGCATCTCTGGGATGAAGCCTACTTGATCATAATGGATAATTTTTCTAATATGTTCTTGGATTCCGTTTGCCAGTATTTTGTTGAGGATTTTTGCGTCAATGTTCTATAGATGACTCTTAAGTCCATTTGCTTCATTACCTCCATTAATTCTCTTATTTCTCTGTTAGGTTTCTGTCTGATTGACCTGTCCATTGGTGAGAGAGGAGTGTTGAAGTCTCCTACTAGTAGTGTGTGCAGTTTGATGGCAGCTGTGAGTTTTAGTAATGTTTCTTTTACATACATGGGTGCTTTTATATTAGGGGCATAGATATTCAGGATTGAGACTTCATCCTGATGAATTGTTCCTGTTATGAGTATAAAATGTCCCTCTCCATCTCTTATGATTGATTTAAGTTTGAAGTCAACTTTGTTAGAAATTAGTATGGCCACTCCTGCTTGTTTCTTAAGTCCATTTGCTTGATAAACCTTTTCCCATCCCTTTACTCTGAGCAGGTGCCTGTCTTTGTGGTTAAGGTGTGTTTCTTGTAAACAGCAGAGTGTTGGATCCTGTTTTCGTATCCAATCTCTTCGCCTGTGCCTTTTTATAGGTGAGTTGAGCCCATTGACATTAAATGATATTAATGACCAGTGGTTGTTAACTCCGGTCACTTTTTTAGTAGTAGAGTTTGTGTGTTTCCTTTCTTTGAGTTGTGCTGGTGAAGGGTCTCTAGATGCCTGAGTTATTGTGGTTATTGTTGGACTCCTTGGTTTGTGATTTTCCTTCTATTACTTTCTGTAAGGCTGGATTTGTGGCTACGTATTGTTTAAATTTGTTTTTATCCTGGAAAATTTTGTTTTCTCCATTTATAGAGAACAAAAGCTTGGCTGGGTATAGTAGTCTGGGCTTGCATCCATGGTCTCTTAGTTTCTGCAGAACATCTATCCAGGACCTTCTGGCTTTCATTGATTCCATAGAGAAATCAGGTGTAAGTCTGATAGGTTTACCTTTATAAGTAACTTGGTCTTTTTCCTTTGCAGCTCTTAATATTCTGTCTTTATTCTGTATGTTTTGTGTTTTGATTATTATATGGCGAGGAGATGTTTTTTTTTTTTTTTTCGGTCCAGTCTATTTGGTGTTCTGTTTGCTTCTTGAACCTTCAAAAGAATACCCTTCTTTAGGTTGGTAAGGTTTTCTTCTATAATTTTATTAAATATGTTTTCTGGACCATTGAGCTGTACTTCTTCTCCTTCTTCTATCCCAATTATTTTTAGGTTTGGTCTATTTATTGTGTCCCAGATTTCCTGGATGTTTTGTGATGAGAATTTGTAGGCTTTGCTGTTTTCTTTGATCAGTGTGTTTATTTTCTCTATGGTATCTTCAGTGTCTGAAATTCTTTCTTCTATCTCTTGTAATTTGTTGGTAGTACTTGTCTCTGTATTTCCTGTTCGTTTACCCAGATTTTCCATTTCCATCCTTCTCTCAGTTTGTGTTTTCTTCATTACTTCCATTTCGTTCTTCATGTTTTGAACCGCTTCCCTTACCTGTTTGATTGCTTTTTCTTTTTTCTCTTTGTTTTCTTGGGTATCTTTGAGTGATTTATTCATTTCCTCTACCTTTTTGTTTGTGATCTCTAATTGTTTATGGCAGTTTTTCACCTTCTGTTTAAGGTCTTCTATTATTTTCATATAATTCACTTTTGAGTCGATTTCTTCTAATTCTTCTAGAGTAGGGTGTACAATTCTTCTTATTTCGGGATCCCTGGATTCTGGTGATGTCATGTTGCCTTTCAGGTTGTTGGAGGAATTCTTGCCTTGGTGCCTCCCATCTCTTCCTTCAAATGGAGCCAGAAGAGGCCTGGTGTCTTGGTCCAGTCTTTGCTGTGACTAACTCTCTGGGTGTAACTCTTCAGTGTAGAAGCAGGAACCGTCCGGTCCATATGGAACTCCTCAGCACCGAAACATAGATGCCTGGTAGTTCAATGACCTGTGGACAAAAGGGAGATCTTGGGGGGCAGGGCGGGGACGAGTAGAACACAGGACACCCTGCCACAAAAGCTGAAGGTGCACATGCTCCCTTTCAGGGGGGGGGGAACCTTGAGGCCTGCCTGGTAGGCAGGCACTCACCTCTCTGGGTGGGTAGCCTTAGTGTAGGAGCAGAAAACTGTTCCTGAGCAGAGGACCTGGCAGAAAACCCAGGCTGGGGGGGGTGGGGGTCGTGTGTAAGAAAGGCAGCCCTGCAGAAGGAGCTGGGGGAGGGGAGTTTGTGCTCTCTTCCGGGACAATCTGCCCCTGGATAGCACATACTCACCCATCCAGATGAAACTCCTCAGTACCTAAACAGGGCCGCCTGGAAGCCCGATGATCCTGGGACCAAAGGAAAAACTGGGCAGGCGGTGAAAGATCCAGGATAGCACAGGCACCCCTGGAGCACAAGCTGAAGGTGCCTAGGCTCCCTTTCAGGGGTCCATGAGGCCTGTCCGGTAGGCAGGCACTCACTGCTCTGGGTGAGTAGCCTTAGTGTAGGAGCAGAGAACTGTTCCTGAGCAAAGGACCTAGCAGAAACGCAGGCTTGTGTGTGGGGGGGGTCATGTGTAAGAAAGATAGCCCTGCAGAAGGAGAAGGGGGGTTTGTGCTCTCTTCTGGGACAATCTGCCCCTGGATAGCACACACTCACCCGTCCAGATGGAACTCCTCAGTACTTAAACAGGGCCGCTTGGTCCCCATTATTCTTATCTATGTTAGCCACATGGCTTGGTCTCTGTACCTTTTTTAGTGGGGCAATCACATCTTCCTTCTTCTGTGGTTGAGACAGGACTAAAGAGGAATGGGCTTCATCCTTCCCAGAATTCTCCTGTTCTCACTGACCCACTTCTACTTCCTGTCTGGTTGTTCTTCCTGCCTGGCTACTGGCCAATCAGAGTTTATTTAAAACCTAGTTGACAGAATATAGACAATTGTCCTGCACCAGAAATTAACAATCACTGGTCAATAATATCTCTTAACAATAAACTCAATTCACTTATTAAAAAAACTCAGGCTATGTTGGAGGGAGACTGCTTGTTCTTCCCAGCTGCCTGGTTAGCTTATACCTGAAATAATCACACAGAAAACATATCATTTAAGTTACTGCTTGGCCCATTAGCTCTAGTTTCTTATTGGATAACTCTTCTATCTTAATTTATCCCATTTCTAGTAATCTGTATAACACCATAAGGTTGTGACTTACCGGCAAAGTTTCAGCATGTCTGACTCTGTCAGTGGCTTCATTGCATCTCTCTGACTTTGCCTTCTTTCTTCCAGAATTCAGTTCCATCTTCCTTGCTTACCTAAGTTCTGCTAAAAACACTGCTAGAGGTCCAAATCAGTTTCTTTATTAATTAACCAATAAAAGCAACACACAGACAGAAGGACCTCCACACCAAGGCTAAGAAAATGGATATGAAACAGGATCCATCCTTTTGCTATATACAAGAAAGACACCTCAACCTCACAGACAAACATTACCTCTGAGTAATGTTTGAGAAAAGATTTTCCCATCAAATGGACCTAAGAAACAAGTGGGTGTAGCTATCCTAATGTCCAACAAAATATATTTCTAAATAAAATCAATCAGAAGAAATGGAGAAGTACACTTTATACTCAAAACAAAAACAATCCATCAAGATGCAGTCTCAATCCTGAACATCTATGCCCCTAATACAAGTTGTAGTAATAAGGAGCGGCGGGGGGGGGGGGGGGCTACGTCCCCAAAACCCCAGCCGCCTGCCCAGCTAGCTTAAGCTCCGAAATAATTACACAGACACTGTATTTTTTTAATCACTGCTTGGCCCTTAGCTCTAGCCCTTACTGGCTAATTTTGATATCCCAATCAACCCATCTCTAATAATCTGTGAGCACCGGTCTTACCGGGAAGATTCTAGCCTAAGTCCATCCTGGGTCGCAGCTGGGGCATGGCATCTCTCTGAAGCGTCTGCTCCGGAGAGGAGAGCTGCGGAGTCTGACCTCACTTCCTCTTCCTCCAAGCGTTCTGTTCTGTTTACTCCTCCCACCTATCTCCTAACCAATGAGGGAGGACCAAGCAGTTTCTTTTTATTTAACCAATGACCTTCCTCCATCACAAGTGTGCCCACATATGTAAAAGAAATATTACTAAAGGTTAAATAACACATCATACCCTACACACTAAAAGTAGGAGACTTCTACACTCCACTCTTGCCAATAGACAGGTCAATTAGACAGAGACTTAACAGAGAATTAAGAAAACAGAGGTCATGGTTCAAATGAACATGACAGACATCAATAGAACATTCCACAAAAATACAAAAAAATACCTTCTTCTCAGCACCTTATAGGACATTCTCTAAAACTGACCACATACTCAGTAACAAAGCAAACCTCTAGAGATACAAAAAATTGGACCAACCCCCTGTATCTTATTGGATCACCATGAGTTAAAGTTAGAATTTAATGAGAACCCTACTCTCAGAATGCTTACAAGCTCATGGAAAATGAACAGTGAACGATTGAGCCACCCCTGGGTCAAAGAAGAAATAAAAACAAGAAATTAAATACTTTCTAAAATTCAATGAAAATGGAGGCACAAAATACCCAAACCTATGGGACACTATGTAAGCAGTGCTAAGAAGGAAGTTCATAACACTAAGTTTTTACATAAAGAAAGTGGATAAAACTCACACTAGTGACCTGACAGCCCACCTGAAAGATCTAGAACAAAAAGAAGCAAATGAACCCAGAAAGAGTAGAAGACAGGACTGATCAAACTGAGGGCTGAAATCAATGAAATAGAACCAAAAAATAACAATACAAAGAATCTATGAGAAAAAACAGCTGATTCTTTAAGAAAATAAACAAGATTGGCAAATCTTTATCCAAACTAATCAAAAGGAAGAGAGAAAACATACAAATTAACAAAATCAGAAATGAAAAGGGGGACACAGCAACAGACACTAAGGAAATCCAGAAAATCATTAGGCCATACTACAAAAACCTGCACTCCAGAAAATTGGAAAACATAATGAAATGGGCAATTTTCTAGATAGATACCATATACCAAAGTTAAATTAAGACCAGGTGAACAATTTAAAGAAACCTATAAACTACAATAAAATAGAAGCTGTCCTCAAGAGCCTCCCAACCTAACAAAGCCCAGGGCTGGTTGGTTTTAGTGGAGAATTTTATCAGAACTTCCAAGAAGAGTGAATACCTATTCTCCTCAAAGTGTTCCACATAATAGAAATAAAAGGAACATGGTCAAACTCTTTTTTATGAGGCTACAGATACCCTAATACCGAAACCACACAAAGACTGAACCAAGAAAGAGAATTACAGACCAATCTCACTCATGATCATAGATGCAAAATTACACAATAAATTCCTGGCAAACTGAATCCAAGAACACATAAAGAAAAATCATCCACTATGATCAAGTTGTCTTCATCCCAGAGATGCAGGGCTGGCTCAGCATATGAAATATAATTATAATCCATCATGTAAATAAACTGAAAGAAAAAACATATGATCATATCATAAGATGCTAAAAAAAGCATTCAAGAAAATCGAACATTCCTTCATTATAAAGGTCTTGGAGAGATCAGGGACACAAGGAACATATCTAAACATAATAGAAGCAATATAGCACAAACCAACAGCCAACATTAAATTAAATACAGAGAAACTCAAAGCGATTCCACTAAAATCAGGAAGAAGACAAGGCTGTCCTCTCTTTCAATATCTATTCTACATAGTTCTCAAAGTTCTGGCTATAGCAATAAGACAAGAAAAGGAGAAGAAGGTGATTCAATATGGAAAGAAAGAAGTCAAATTTCTTATTTGCAGATGATATAATAATATACATAAGTGGCCCCCAAAACTCTATTAGGGAACTCCTACAGCTGATAAATACCTTCAGTAATGTGGCAGGATGCAAGATCAACTAAAAATTTCAGGAGATCTCCTATATACAAATAATAAAGAAGCTGAGAAAGAAATCAGAGCAATATTTTACAATAGTCTAAGTAACATAAAATATCTTGTGGTAACACTAACCAAAGTAGTGAAAGACCCATTTGACAATAACTTTAAGTCTTAGAAGGAACAAATTGAAGAAGACATCAGAGAATGGAATAATATCGATCCCATGCACTTAGATAGGTAGAATCAACATAATAAAAATGAAAATCCTACCAAAAGCAATCCATAGATTCAACACAATTCCTATTATAATCCCAGCATAATTCTTCACAGAACTTGAAAGAACAATGCTCAAATTCATATGGAAAAACGAAAAACCCAGAATAACCAAAACAATTCTGTACAATAAAGGAACTTCTGGAGGTATCACCATCCCTGATATCAAGCAGTATTACAGAGTTACAGTAATAAAAACAGCTTGGTATTGACATAAAAACAGAGAGGTTGACAAATGGAATTAAATAAAAGACCTAGATATTAATCCATATACCTATGAACACCTGATTTTTGACAAAGAAACTAAAGTTATATAAGGTAACAAAGAAAGCATCTTCAACAAATCATGCTGGCATAAATGTATGTCAAGATATAGAAGAATGCACATAGAGCCATATCTATGCCCATGCACAAAATTTAAATCCAAATGGATTAAAGACCTCAATATAAATCTGACCATACTCAACCTGATAGGAGAGAAAGTAGGAAGTAGCCTTTAATGCATGGGCACAGGAGACCACTTCCTAAATATAACACCAGTTCACAGACACTGAGAGCAACAATAAATAAATGGGACCCCCTTAAACTGAGAAGCTTCTGTAAAGAAAAGGATACAATCAATAAGACATAAAGGCAGCTTGCTGAATAGGAATATATCTTAACCAACCCCATATCAGACAAAAAACTGATCTCTAAAATATATAAAGAACTAAAAAATTAGACTTAAAATTTCTAAATAACTCAATTATAAGATGGAGTACAGAACTAAATAAAGAATTCTCTACAGAAGAATCTCAATTGGCCAAAAGGCACTTAAGAAAATGTTCAATATTCTTAGATATCAGAGAAATGGAAATAAAAAAAAAACCTTTGAGATTCCATCTTACACCTGTCAGAATGGCTAAGATCCAAATACTGGAGAGGATGTAGAGTAAGGGGAACACTCATCCATTGCTGGTAGAAATGAAAACTCATACAATCACTTTTATTGTACAATCTTGTACAATTAGTATGGCAGTTTCTCATAAAATTCAGAATCGACTTATCTCAGGATCCAGCAATACCAGACTTGGCCATATACCCAAAAGATGATCAATTATACTACAAAGACATTTATTCAACTATGTTCGTAGCAGTATTATTTAGCAATAGCCAGAACCTAGAAACAATGTAGATGCCCCTGAACTGAAGGATTGATAAAGAAAATGTGGCACATTTACACATTAGCATACTACTCAGTGGTAAAAATCAATGACAACTTGAATTGTGTATGCAAATAGATGGAACTAAAAAGCACTATGCTGAGTAAGGTAACCCAGATCCCAAAAGATGAATATGGTATATACTTACTCATAAGTGGGTGCTAGCTATAAACAAAAGATATTGAGCCTATAGTTCATGATCCTATAGAAGCTAATTAAGGTGAACCCTAAGAAAAACATACAGAGATTCACCTGGAAGGTCAAAATAGACAAGATAACTTGACAAAATTGGGAATACATGCATGGGGTCAAAAGGGAGGGTTGTAGGGGGAAAGTGGAGTAGAAGGGGGATGGGGAGGAGAAGTTGAGGGAATGGGATAGCGATATGGAGGAACGATAGAGATAAGAGCAAGAAAAGAGATATCTTGATTGAGTGAGCCATTATGGGGTTAACAAGAAACCTGGCTCTAGAAAAATTCCCAGGAATTTGCAGGGACCACCCCAGCTAATACCCTAAGCAATAGAGGAGATGGTGCCCAAACTGGCCTTGCTCTGTAATCGGACTGATGAATATCTTAAATATCACCATAGAACCTTCACACAACAACTGATGGAAAAGGAGGCAGACATCTGCAGTGGAGAACTGGGCTGAGCTCCGAAAGTTAAGATGAAGAGTGGGAGGAGTGAGGATATCAGCAAAGAGGTAAAGACCATAATGAGGACACCCAATGAATCAGTTTACCTGAGCTAATGGGATCTCACCAAGTACAATACAGCTGCACAGGGAAGGAATCAGCATAGGACCAAACTAGACACCCTGAGAGGTAGGTGACAGTTGTGTGGCTTGGGAAGACTGCAGGGTCACTGGCAGTGGCACCAGGATTTTTGTTGTCTTATAAAATAAAATAAAAAAATTTAAGGTATAATCTAAAATAAATCATAATAGTCATCTATAACAGTAAAACTGATAGTCATGTTAGGTATATATTCAAAACCATGCACAGATATATTTAGATAGATAAATGGTCTTAAAACACTTGAAATACTTACAAAATATGGCATTTAATATCCTTAATAACCTAAGACTTTTTATGACAGGGAGACACATCTTATCCTGGTAGCTTTAATTTACTTCAAAGGAAGATGATGAGTATTGAAGAACCTCTGTATGGGATTTGCTTTCTTTACAGCAAAACTATCCATTTGAACAAAAATATGCTCTTGCCTCAATTGCTGCCAATATATTGCCCAACCTGGATCAGTAGTATGCAAGAAAGGTGAGTGATGAAGTTTGCCAAAACAAGATAAGACAATCCTTCAGAATTTTCTGCTAAACAAGAAAGTCTGTCAGATATGCTAGGCCTGTAAGACAGAGTTGAATGCCTCCACATTGCAGAGGAACTGTGGGCGACCATCCAAGCACTCTGGTGTTCCTTTTCATTAGGTAACATTTCATCTTTCTGGGGTCTTTAATTCAGTTATAGAATAAATAGTTAAACTTACAGTTTTTCTTAGTTAAGTAATAAAGCATATTAGGTTTATGACTTTGAACTCACAAAAATAGGATAGATTATCAAATATTTACTCTGATTTTGCCAAGCACAAATGTATTGGATATTGAGACTGTTAGTCTTTGTTGATAACTGTTTTTTTTATATAATTTTACTATGTTAAATTTAAAACCTTTCATTTTAATTAGAAGAAAAGGGGTAAATGTTGTGGAACAATTTTTGTACACTATAAATATGTATTGTTCTTAAATTTAATAAAAGTTGATTGGCTCATAGTCAGGCAGGATAACCAAACTAAAAATGCTGGAATGGGAAAGCCAGCATCAGAGAACCGGCCAACCAGATGCAGAATGAATTGGACATGCAAAATGGGATAGAAATAAAAGCCATGAACATAACATATATTAATAGAAATGGCTTGAGCTGTAAGAACTAGTAAGTAACAAGCATGAGCTATCCTCCATGCGTTTGCAATTAATATTAAGTTTCTGAATGTTTATTTGGGACAGGGAGTTCTTGACAGGGAAACCCTAGCAACAGAAAGGGCACAGGATGTATTTGGGGTTTAGGGTCTGGAAGTTGGGGCAGCTGGGAGTCCAGTCACTTACTGATCTTCCTACTGGTGTGGGTTGTACCTGTCTTTGTTTATGTTTTAAGGGCTGACCACTTGGCAATAGGCAATCAAGTGTTTTGTCTTTCTGTGGGGAAGAACACATCACCTGCTCTCAGCTCTCCTCAGTTGCCTATACTTTTAAAAATATGGCTGTGGTCTCAGTTTTTTTGTGTCTTGCTTGGCATGCTAATTTGTGTCCTTCTTACTCAGCACACATTAGACTGACAATTTTGGTGAAAATATATGGATATTGCTTCTGATATTACTAGGATACATAATCTCACAGCAAACTTCCTGATCTTGTTCTTAGAAAATATCTGCCCTTTATCCTGTAATATTTCCTGAGACTTAGGTGCAGAAATGTTTTCAAAAATTTTTATAATGAGGAACAATAAGCCCATGTATTTTCAAGTTAAGAGACTTAAAAACATGTCATTTATTTTGTTATGAATGTATATGTACATTTAAATGATTTTTTTCTCAGTATATACTTATACTATATACTCAAATGGAAAGACATGAAATGGTAGAAAGAGAGATGTATGCATTAAAATGCTAATCCATGTGACTGAAGCAGTTTCTTCTCTGTATGTTTTTATATATTTTCCTTGGCTTAAACATTTTTCTGACATTTTATTACAGTAAGCCACATTAAATTTGCTGATTTTATATGTGAGAAAAGCATTCATACTGGAAATACTATATGTTTCAAAAAATTTATTTACAGTGGAAGAAGGTATGAAAGAATTAATTTCACCGTTGATTGAATCTAAATTAGTAAATGTTGGTTTAAAATGAAAATGATATGATAACACTTGAGAATTGTCATAAAGGTGAGTAAAATTAATACTAATATATATGTGCTAATAAAACATTTTCCTAAACATTATGGTATTATTATTAATTGAAGATATAAATAAAATTGGTAAGCCAATTGCATCCAAAATATCTAAAGAATGTCAGTAGAGCAAACACATTTATTTATAACTGACCTTTAATATTCGGAATTTAGAGAGCAAGCAAACCTCTGTATGACCAGTTAAAATAGATTGGTTAGAAATAATTAGCTGAGTAATAAACAATGCCCAGCAGATTGACTTAATCCTACTGGGAATTTTTGGTAGCAGTGAGGGAGTTTTAGTATTGAAGATGATAAGAAATAAATATCCCCTACAAACTGCTTTTGTTAAAGGAAATTTACCCGAGAAGGACAGTTGTCACTGACACTCTTGATCCTGAAGCTAGAGTATTTTCTTGGAGATATAAGCTTCTTGGCATCTATGCCTGCAGCTATTCTCATGGGAATTTGGTGAGAAAAATTATTTTATTGTCATCTTTAAGAGTTCAAACATTTCATTACTAAAAATTTCTCATAACGTGTCAATACTTGTGTGAAAAGCATCATGTAGAAATGTTTTATGGCCATAAATTTTTACTAAATATGACAAAAAACAGTCCTGAAAAGCTAAATTAAATATTTTGTTATTTTGTTCACTTTCTCTAAATCCATGTTGACTCACAGCTATGGTTTGTACTCAATCAGGTTACTTTATAAGAGTCCATGTGGTAGATTTTTATGCTTTGATTCTTATTAAGTAAAATTACCTTTTATGACTTTTACTTTTGAATTTTCCATAGTCAAGATGAATTATAGTTAATGGAATCACAAGACTGTGTGACAGTTAATGGCATCTATGCCTGCTTCCTCACCTGGTCATTTGAATCCTTGGGAATACTGGGAATATGAAGAAAGAAAGAGTCCCCTACAACAAGAGCATCTGTTTCATGCTAAATGCTTGGAAAATATAAAGCAAAGATTATCTTATGCTTTTTGGTATTTAACAGTGGAGCATTTAATAAATTTCACAAACATACTTGCTTCTATGTCATTGTATTTCAGCATCCAATAAAGCACCATGCAGAATTTCTCCTTAATATTCCCAGTAAATATGGAGGTGAATGAATTCCACAGAATAGTATTTTTATTTAGTTGGAACAACTGGCAAAATGTTCCCCATGAAACTTTCTGTACAGTATTTCAGTTCTACATCGTTTTATTATTTCAAGATGATTTTCTGTCTATACCTTTAAAAAGATCTCCTTTCAACTCCTTTAAAAAGTAAAGCAGATGATTTGAGAAAAAAGCAGTTTCTCCAAAGCACAGATTTGGGGATGGAGCTGCTAGCTAATTCTATATGCCTACTAAGATTCAAAGAAGTAAAAGTCCATGGTGGTAGGAAACCCACTGGTCCGGACTTGTCTTAATACTCCATAGTTATTCTATTCATTGGATGTTTAGACCCCGGAATTTGATATTTCTAGTGATCAGCTCCAATTTCAGATCAACAATGCAGTGATGCAAACATACCAACCACCTTGTGCCCAGAATGTGAATATTATCTTTACTGAAACCTGGTAATGTGGTCCCAACTTGAATGCTCACCCTGCTGTATTCTAGGATCTGGCACCACTGTCCTGACTGATTAGACTCATGGGTGCATGTGACTTGCATGTTATTTCTGTGGTCATTGTAACTCAGGTAATTTCATCTTTTACCTTATTGATTTTTTTGTGTATAAAACATAATTTTTATCACTTATGCTGAATGCAGATATTGGAGATACTTACCATCCGTTCTATGACGATGTGTTCTGTGATGTTAACCAGCATTTTTAGTTTCACAGTCTCTCTCAAAGAAATCACAGGGTCAGGAAACATTGCAACATTGTTAAAATCTCTTTAAAATTATGGAGAATTGAAATATTAAAAGACATTCTTAATTAATGGGACAGATTTCAACACAGACATGTTTATATCTCATTTATGATATCTATTATCAACATGTAAACAAGTTGTATATACTTGATTGTATGTGGAATTTAATTTAAAATGAAAGTGATTTTAACATTGTGGATTAAGATATGAGTAACAGGTTCTTTGTTGCAATCTAAAAAAATAGTATTTTAATTCTGTTGTGTTTAATCCCATGAGGAAATAATGAAAGCTTATTTACATATATTTTGCCAGAAAAAAACCCCGCAGAAACTTTTATTTAATATTTTTGGTTGTTCTTATAAATATACATTCAGATAGCATATATGAAAAGCATAAAAGGGTAGAAATATTTTAAATTACCAACTTACTACTTGACCTGTTTATGTCTTAGAATGATAGCTACACAAATATAGTACCTACCAAAAGCACAGCTCATTTTCATCCTATATAAGTATACTTGAATAATATATATGAAAAGAGAGTAGAATGATACTATTTGAAAGGTAAAGGGAGAAATCAGAAGAGAGAGAGAAAACTGGAGAGTGTCACCATGTACAGAATCCATTGTAACAATGAGGATGTCATTATGTAAAGCAAGACTTCATACAATGAGACTTTCAATTTGAGCTTGTTTTAAAGCATTTTATATTTTGGTTGTGAACCTAGCCTTTAATGATTGAGCCATTGCTTCAGCCCTTAAAATATTTTAGTATAAAGAATATTTTGAATTTTTATCATTCTAATTATTGTATAAAATTTATATATTACAAATGTATTTAAATTAAAGATAATATACATTAAATTATACATAATTTATAATGATTTAAGACATTGTGCATAATACCAGGGAAATCAATGTCTATGGTCTTTTCTGATAATTGCATCCTTGTAGATCAATACTGTGCAGGAAATTATTTTGATTTCAGGAAGTCTTCAAAAGCAGAAAGAGTACACCATTTTCTTGTTTATTAAGGAGATTTTGCTATGTACAATTGAATTCTTATTGAATCTTGGTCATATTTTCTTTCTTTCATCTCTCCTTGCAGTGAGCAGCCTGAGCGGGTGTGATGAAAGGAAACAGGACCCTGCTGACTGAGTTTGTCCTCAGAGGACTAACAGATCATCAAGAGCTGCAAGTCCCCCTGTTCCTGGTGTTTTTCTTTACCTATCTTACCACCATGGTGGGCAACCTTGGCTTAATCTTTCTCATCTGGAAGGACCCCCATCTTCACACTCCTATGTACATTTTCCTTGGACATTTAGCCTTTGCTGATGGTTGTATTTCAACCACAGTGACTCCAAAAATGCTTATGACATTTTTGTATAAAAATGTCATGATATCTCTGGGTGAGTGTTTTGCCCAGTATTACTTTTTTTGTATCAGTGCAACTACCGAAATTTTTCTCCTCGTAGCAATGGCCTATGACCGCTATGTAGCCATATGCAACCCTCTGCACTATGCAGTTGTGATGTCCAAAAGACTCTGCACTGTGTTAATAAGTATGTCATATATAATTGGTTTTGTAAACTGTGGACTTAATGTAGGGTTATTATTTAGATTGACTTTCTGTAAGTCCAATGTAATTGACCATTTCTACTGTGAAATATTACCACTCTATACACTCTCTTGCACTGATCCATCAGTTAATACATTGATCATTTTTATTTGTGCTTCTTCCATACAAATCAGCACCTCTTTGACCATTGTAGTCTCTTATGCCCGTGTCCTATTTGCTGTCCTGAACATGAAGTCTAAGAGTGGCAGAAAGAAAGCCTTCTTCACCTGCAGTGCGCACCTGCTCTCTGTCTCTTTGTTCTATGGCACTCTCCTCTTCATGTATGTGAGCCATGGGTCTGGACCAAGTAAAACACAAGACAAAATGTATTCACTGTTCTACACGGTAGTAATTCCTCTGCTAAACCCCTTCATTTATAGTTTAAGAAACAAGGAAGTTTTAGGTGCTCTGAAAAAAGTTGTAAAATGATAATCAAAAAATTAAAAGTTGGTTTTACTACTTATTCCTTTTTTTGCAATGCACTATAAAATTTGATCTTCGTGTGGTACATAATTGAAATATTGTATATTATTACATAAAATATAAAATATAGACTGTTAAAGGATGTCTTAGTAATATGATTGTAAAATAAGTAAGAAGGACTAAAAGTTAATCCTTGTTATTTGTGGTTTTGAAAGTCATACTCACTATAAAATCTATTACAATGATTTCTTCTTTAGATTGACAAGCTCTGTCAAAAAAGTTGTCAATAAAAACTGATAAGTTTTATATTAAATATTTTGAAGTTATTTTTTAAACCGATAGCACACATAGGCTTTGCAAATGAATCGTTTAAAACATATTTTCCACTTTTAAATGATTCTTGAATAATGTACATTCAAATCATTTAGCTATCTATAATTATATATTACCAGTACATAAGTAAATATTATTTATGCAATTTGTGACAAGGAATAATACCAAAACACTTGAGTATTTCTTGAGTTTAAGAATAATCTAAAAGAGATAAATATTCATGTTACATTCACTTAAAGTTCTCAAAGTATTAAAAATGAAAATGAGCATTTTTTATGAAGCATATAAGACAATTTTAAATTCTAACAATTTGTCTGTCTTTTTGATGGCTTTGTTTATCTTTTGATTTCACTTATTTCTTTTGCTCTGCATCAGATATCTGGTTGCATCAACTGAATAAAAATTCCAAATGACTGTTATTAGAAGAAATTCTTGCCAGGACTTTTTATAATTTTTCTGGTGTTGAAATAAGATAAGAAGAAGGAAAACAAGTTGAACAGTGTCAGTTTAAACACCACAACACAGAATATATAAAATCATTACTATACCATTTATACAGATTTTTGAAGGAAACACCAGAAACACTGATACAGTGAATGAGAAAATGCCCCAGAGTCTCTCACATTGGGCATTTGCTTTCCATCTGGTGTCACTGTTTGGGAAGGCTATGTAATTTTTTGGAGGTGCCCACCCATCAACAAATCCAATGAGTGAAAATACAAGTTGGTATGAAACCAGAGAGCCTAATCTCAAAGAATTATTATTATTATTATTTTTGATCCTGGTAAGCACCAGCCTAGCAGAATGCTTCCTCAGAATCTAAGAAGCTAAAATAATTGTGGTGTGAGTGTACAAAATGCATCTAATGCTGGCTGCTGGACTTGCCAACACTGCCCTTGTGGTACTAACTTTGCAAGATTGAGGAGGTTCATAGCAAGCATCTCTGTCCAGACAACATGTGTCTGGTTCAGAATCCATGCAAGGAGGTTCTGAGAGTACTTTGTGGAAAGTTATGAAGGCAAAGCAGTGGAGATCCCGGTGAGTAGGAGGTGAAAGAACTATGGGATATCTGTTGAGGACAGCTGTACACATCAGTTCAAGTTGGCACAGCACAGTGGTTGTATGTGCCACGGGCAGCGGAGTTGCAGAGATGAGGCCTTCAAGCCCTTTGTTGCTGAGATGATTCCTTTTCATGTCATGGGCTGGAATGGAGCTGCAGCATTTGATGTTAGTCCTCCTGAATACTGTTCTTACTTTGGTTCACTGTGTCCTCTGTTTGTTTTCTTTTTGTTGGAATGGAAATGATTGCTCTGTGTCACTGCACTACAGAAGTAGAAAACATAAAAAAATTATTTACTGGGGCAGTATCACTATTTAGAAGCGACCTTGTGTCTGTCATTATTTAGGGAATCTACTTTGAAACTTTTGACTTTTGACTGGTACTGAGACTGATTAAGACAATGAGGCTTTAAAAGTTATACTGATTTTTTTTATGCATGAAATGGGGACCATTAGCAAATGCAACCATTGCTGGGATTCTTTTGTTTGAATGGGAAACATTCACCCTGGGGTCCTCGGTTTAAATGTTAGGTCCAGTTGTTTTTTGGAATGGTCATGGAACTTTAGGATGTGCAGGCTTTGCTGGAAGAAGTTGTCCACTAGCAATAGGCTTTAGAGGCTTTCTAGCCTGGCGCTGCTCTCTGTTGTTGCTGTTTCCTTATTCCAGGAGCAATGTGCCAGCTGTTTCAAATTACTATTGCATTGACATTCCTGCCATAAAGGAATGTATCATTATGGGACTATGAACCCAAAACTGTGCTTTCTCTCTCTGAATTTTATGGTTTAGGGTACTCTATTATACAACAGGAATGTAACTTAGGGACTTTCATGGAAAAGAGTGACTCTTGAAAATTAATGACTCAGATGTAACCTTGTAAATGGTAATTTGTAAACACAGAAGATGCCATAGTGTTAGCTGATCAGATCTCAAAGTGGTATTGAGTACAGATGGAAACATGTGAAACTTAATGTTACTGTCTGAGGCATTCAGCTAAGAAATGCTATAATTATCATTTAAAAAATGAGGATAATCTCCTTACAACCGAGTAGCCTGGCTGGTATTTACTCCATAAATGACTGTCTGTCCTTTTTCTCCATGTCAACTTAAAGGTGAAGTGAAAGTTGTTTTGTATAGAGTTAAATTAAATTTCCAGTGAATAGCACATATCTCATATTTTATTCCCCCAAAAAGGAGCCTTGCAAAAGAAACAGGCAGCATTATTTATGAATATGTAAAACAAACACTAATATAGGAGGATGCTGCTTGTTTGTCCCGGCTGCCCAGAACCAAAATAACTACACAAAACTATATTAATTAAAACACTGCTTGGCCCATTTGCTCTAGCTTTTTATTGACTAACTCTTATATTTTAATTTAACTCATTTCTATTAATCTGTTTATCAGCATGAGGATGTGGCCTACAAGCAAAGTTTCAGCATGTCTATCTCTGGCGGCAACTCCATAGTGTCTCTCTTGACTCTACCCTTCTTTCTCCAGCATTCTGTTTAGTTTTCCTTGCCTAGTCCTTTTCTTCCCTGCCATAGGCTCAAAACAGTTCTTTATTCATTTACCTATAAAAGCAGTACATAGACAGAAAGACCTCCCACATAATTTCCCCTTTTCTGTTTAAAGAAAAAGGAAGGCTTTAACTTTAACATAGTAAAATTACATATAAAAAACAGGTATAAAATAAAAATTACAATATTTATATATACTTTAGCTTTTATCCTAGCTAAGGAAAACTGTAACTATAATTATTAATTTTTAAAATCCATCAAAGACTCCATAAGGATATA
Organism: Microtus pennsylvanicus; assembly: GCF_037038515.1. NCBI lineage: Eukaryota > Metazoa > Chordata > Mammalia > Rodentia > Cricetidae > Microtus > Microtus pennsylvanicus. Next base: position 330,824 of record NC_134579.1, on the reverse strand, counting down.
ATATTGCCTAACTAAACAGAAAGTACATTATAAGCAGCTTCCAAAACTGTAGAATTGACAGAGACATCTCCGTACCTAGGCAATCACCCAAAGTTCTTCTGTACCATTGGGGCATCAATATTCAGCTTACAGGCCCATAGTATCTGGCAGACTTTTCCATGAAGCAGAAAATTTTAAAGACAGTTATGTTTATATTGGCAGTTTGACAGTCACTTTCTTATTTGTCCTGCAGAATTCTGCAGAATGTCTAGTAGAGTCTTTTATGAAGTAGGAACCCCGGAGGACTGTCTCACCTTTAGGCGAGTTCAGCAGTCATTTTTCTGTGGATCCTGCCTGTCCAGTTCATCTAACATACTCAATAAGGACCTTCTTCGATGCCCATCTTCCTCTTGAATTAGATTGGTGCTGACAGGAGTAGATGTGTCTCACTGTCACGAAAAGTCCTAAATTTTTAAAACATTTAAAAGCCATATTCTGAAGGTCTCTGAAAGATTTGAAAAATACCCATATAACTGAAATATATCTCTATATATTTAGAAAATCTAATATGACTACAAGCTTGACAATTTCCTAATTTTCTGAGAAATCACCACACTGACATCCAAAGGGGCTGTACCAGCTTGCCTTCCCACCAGCAATGCAGAAGTGTTCCCTTTACAACACAACCCCTCCAGCATAAAATGTCATCAGTGTTTTTGATCTTGGCCATTCTTACAGGTGTAAGATGGAATCTCAGAGTTGTTTTGATTTGCATTTCTCTGATGACTAAGCATGTTGAACATTTCCTTAAGTGTCTTCCAGCCATTTTAGATTCCTCTGCTTAGAGTTCTCTATTTAGGTCTGTACTCCATTTTTTATTGGATTATTTGTTTTTGTGATGACCAATTTCTTGAGTTCTTTGTATATTTTAGAGATCAGACCCCTGCCTGATATGAGGTTAGTGAAGATCTTTTCCCACTGTGTAGGCTGTCATTTTGTCTTGTTGATCGTGCCCCCCCCCTTTTTTTTTACAGAAGCTTTAGGAGGTTCCATTTATTAATCATTTATCTCAGTGTCTGTGCTACTGGGGTTATATTTAGAAAACGGTCTTCTGTGCCATTGCGTTCAACTCTATTTCCCACTTTCTCTTCTATGAGGTTCAGTGTGGCTGGCTTTTTGTTGAGGTCTTTGATCTATTTGAACTGGAGTTTTGTGAATGGTAATAGATAAGGATCTATTTTCATTCTTCTTTCTACATGTTGATATCCAGTTATGCCAGCACCTTTTGTTAAATGAGTTCACTTTTTGAGAGCTAGTTGGAAGCAAGCCTAAGCTAAGGCCTAGCTTTTATAATTAAATATTAAAGTCTTCATGTCATTATTCAGGAACAGTCAGTCCAAAGAATGTCCAGGTACATATAATGTTTATTTTATGTACTTTTTCAGGCTGATCATTGCACTAGACAACTAGTTTGTGTGTCTTTACCTGAGGAAGACCACATCTCCTGCTCTCAGCTCTCCACAGTAGACTATACTTCTTTATATAGAGCTGAGGTCTCATGGGTTTTTGTGGATCTTGTTTTGCATTTTCGTTGGTGTTATTCTTACTCAACACAAATTTTCCAGCAATGTTGGTGAGAATTTTTGGATGTTTCTTCTGATATTCCTAGAAGAAATACCTCACAGCAAATGTTCTGATACTCCAGCCCTACAAAATATCTACCTTTCTCCTACAATGTTGCCTGAGGTTTAGGTATGGGAATGCATTCATAAAGCTTCTATTATGAGGAAAAATAAGCCCATATGGTATAGGGCAATGGTCTGCATTCTATCAATTATATTTTAAATAAATGCTGATTTGGTCAGAAGCCAGGCAGAAAGTGTAGGTGGGACAACCATACAGGAAGTAGAAATGGGTCAATGAGAACAGGAGTATTCTGGGAGGAGGAAGCCCATTCCTTTGCAGTCCTGCCCAGACACAGAAGAAGGAAGATGTGACTACCTCACTGATAAAGGTATCTAGCCATGTGGCTAATATACAAAAGAATAATGAGTTAATGTAAGTTATAAGAGTTAACAAGAAGCTTGAGTTAACGGGCCAATCAGCTTATGATTAATGTAGACTACTGTGTGATTTCTTTGGGACTTAATGATTGCAGGAACTGGGCAGGAGAGCAACCTTGACAACACCCATAAATTTTCCAGTTAGGAGATTAGAAAATATATCATTTATTTTTAAGGAAAGTATAAGAATATTCACATCATTTTAATTTTGACAGTATATATGAATACCATATATACAACTGGAAACATATGGACGCATAGGAGGGAGATGAATGCATGAAAACGCTATCAGCATTCACCAGTAATCAATGTGTTTGAAGAAATTTTTTCTCATGTCTTATGTATTTTCATTGCTTTAAACATTATTCTGATATTTGATTTCAGTAAGCCACTTTAAATTTGTTGATTTTATATTTGGGTAAAGCATTCATAAAAAATATTTGTTCAACTATGTTTATAGCAGCATTATTTGTAATAGCCAGAACCTGGAAACAACCTAGATGCCCTTCAATGGAAGAATGGACGAAGAAAGTGTGGAATATATACTCAGCAGTAAAAAACAAGGACTTCTTGAATTTTGCATGCAAATAAATGGAAATATAAAACACTATCCTGAGTGAGGTAACCCAGACCCAAAAAGATGAACATGGGATGTACTCACTCATAATTGGTTTCTAGCCATAAATAAAGGACACTGAGCCTATAATTTGTGATCCTAGAGAAGCTAAATAAGACGGTGAACCCAAAGAAAAACATATAGTTATCCTCCTGATATTGGAAGTAGACAAGATTGCTGGGCAAAAAATTGGGAACTGGGGGGTGGGGTGGAATGGGGGAAAGGGGAGAGGGGGAGAGAGGACTGGGACTGAAAATATCATGTTTAAATAAGATTTATTCTTATTTGAAGAAGGATGTGAAACAATATATTTCATATTTATTGAATCTGAAATATTAAATTTTGTTTTAATATGCAAATTCTAGGAGAACACTTGAAAATTGACATAATGGTTATTAATATCTATATTAAAATATAATGTATATGCTTAGGAAAACAAAAACTTTTCCTAAGCATAATATTATTATTGATTGAAAAGTTAGTAAGATGGTAAGTAAATAGCTTCTAAAATATCTAAAGAATGTGAGTGGAACTAATAAACTTATTTATAACTGACCTTTAAAAATTGTGTTTTAGAAAGCTAGAAAGCCCATGTAAGACTAACTACAATAGGTTTGTTAGTCATAATTATCTGAGTAATGAACAATGCCCAGCAGATTGATTTTATTCTATAGGGAGTTTTTCATAGCATTCAGGGAGTTTTACTATTGGATTTAAAAATAGTATTGAAGATAATAAGAAATAAATATCCTTTAAGTTTGTTTTTTTAAAGAAAATTAACCTGAGAAGAACACCTGTTACTGACAGTCTTGTTGCTGAGGCCTGAGTATCTTCATGGAGAAAAATGCTTCATTGCATCTATGTTTGTAGCTATTTTCATAAGAATTTGGTGAGAAAAATAATTTTGTTTTCAACTTTAATGGTCCAAACCCTTTACTGGAAAAAGTTTATTATAATGTGTGAATATTTGCATAAAATTATCATGTGGCAGTATCTTTTAAGGAAATTTTCTAACAAATGTGACATACAATAGTCCTGAAATGCTAAAGGAAATACTTTTCTTTTTACATTTTCTCAATCCCTACTGACACACATTTGTGATTTTATACTTCCAAGATTTGTGCTCAGTCATGTGATTTTTTAAAATTCCATGTGGCCAACTGTTCTGATTTGATTCTTATAAGTAAAATTAACCTTTCTGATTTTACTTTTGTAATTGCCATAGTCAAGACAAATTCTGTTTCTTGGAGTCAGAGGATTATATGGCTTTTAATGGCCTCTATGTCTTCTTCCTCACCTGGCCATTGGATTTCTTGAGAATCTGGGGAACATGAAGAAAGGAAGGGTCTCCCATAGCAATTGCATTTTATGTATGTTAAATCTTGGAAAACATAAAACAAAGATCACCTTATGTTTTTTTGAGATTTGACAGTGGAATATTTAATAAATTTTACAAACATACCTGCTTTTATACTATTGTGTTTCAGCATCCAATAAAGTCCATGCAAATTTTCTCTTTCAAAATTTCCAGAAAATATATAGGTGAGTAAATTTCACAGAACAGTTTATATGTCTATTTGGAACAAAATGTACCCTGTGCAAATTTCTGAATAATATTTCAGGTCTACATATTTTCATTGCCTGAAGATTATTTATTGCCTTTTTCTCTAAGAAGATATCCTTTACTACTTCTTTGAAAATAATGCAGATGATTGGAGAAAAATAGTCTATTCAAATTACATATTCTGGACTGGAAGTGTTATATAATTCATATTGACTACTAATATTCAAAATATTAAAGTTTAGGTTGGTAGGAAATCCCTTACGTTGGACTTGTCTTAATACTTCATGGCTATTCTTTTCAATGGATGTTTAGACCCTGAAGCCTGATATTTCTAGTGATCAGCTCCAATTTTAGACCAGCAGTATAGTGATACAGACACACAAACAACTTTATGCCCAGAACTGTGCATATTATTATTACAGAAACATTGTAAAGCGGTCCCAATGTGAATGCTCTCCCTTCTGTATTCTAGGATCTAGCATCACTGTCCTGACCGATTAGATTCATGGGTACATGTGACTTTGAGAAAATTTCTGCCTTGCGTGTTTTTCTGTGGTCATTGTAAGGTAGGTAGTTCCATGTTCTATTTACTTGATTCTTTATATAGATGTAACATTTATTACTTCTGCCAATGCAGATATTGCAGAGACTGGCAATTGACTCTACAGTGATGAGTTATGCAATGTTACACAGCACCATTAGTTTCACAACATCTCTCAAGAAAACATCTGTGTCAGAAAACACAGTGACATTGTTAAAATTGCTTTAAATCCATTTACAAATGAAATATTAAAGCATTCAAAATTCACTGGTTACCTTTTAAAAATTTTTATTTTTGCAAAAATTATATTTCTTAGGTCAATCATTAATACATTAAAAGTTGTGTATACATATGTGTCTATGTGTTTTATCTTAAAATAAAGGACTTGTTACATCATGGATTAACATAGAGTTACAGGCTCATTGTCACAAACAAAAAATCATAATTTTCTTCAGATGTCTGTAAACCCATAAAGAAATGAATAATGTTTATTTGCATATATTTTGTTGAAAACAAATGAGAAACTGTACTGAATATTTATGGTTGTCTTTAATAAATTTATAATCAGGTAACATATATGAAAAGCACAGAAGAAAAAGAATATTTTAAGTTTATTATTACGAGGCATGTTCATATCTTGGAATATTACTACTTAGGATATGACACAAATATAACTTTAACAAGCACAAGAATAACTAATACTATTTTACTCCCATACAAGAACATTTAAAGGGTTTTGTGAAAAGAAAGTAGGATGATGCCATCTGAGAAGACAAAAAGAAACATCAGAGGATGAAGAGCAACCTGGAGAGTTTCAGCAATTTCAAAACCCAGTATAGCTGAGAATAAAAATATTATGTAAAATAATATTTCATATGATATGACTTTTCAACTTGAGCTTGTTTCTAAAATATTTTAGTATAAAATATATTTTGCATTTTCTCAATCTAAATTTTGTATTATTATGTATTGTAAATGTATTTAAATCAAGCAAAGTATAAATATATATAGAATTAAAATTAATTTATTGCTATTTAAAGCAATATGCTTAATGCCAGGTAAATTAATGTCTCTGGCCTTCTTAGTTACCTTTCAGATAATTGCATGGCACAAAATATATAAAATATATATAGAAAAAATTGCATAAAAATGATTCCTATGTCAGGAAAGATACAAAAGCACAAAGAATACTCTTTGTCCTTATATACTAAGGAGCATTTGGCATTTACTAATGTGGACTATCATATGATACTATTCTTATTTCATCTTGGTCATGTTTTCTTTGTCTCATCTCTTTGCAGTGAGAGTCCTAAGTGGGTGTGATGGAAGGAAACAGGACCCTGCTGACTGAGTTTGTCCTCAGAGGAATAACAGATCGTCCAGAGCTGCAAGTCCCCCTGTTCCTGGTGTTCTTCTTCATCTATGTCATCACCATGGTGGGCAACCTTGGCTTAATCTTTCTCATCTGTAAAGATCCCCATCTTCACACTCCCATGTACATTTTCCTTGGAAATTTAGCCTTTACTGATTCCTGTACTTCATCCTCTGTGACTCCAAAAATGCTTATGAAATTTTCAAATAAGAATGACATGATTTCCCTGGGCGAGTGCTCTGCCCAATATTACTTTTTTTGTTTCAGTGCAACCACAGAAGTTTTCCTATTGGTAGCAATGGCCTATGACCGCTATGTAGCCATATGCAATCCTCTGCACTATACAGTAGTGATGTCCAAAAGACTGTGCACTGTGTTAATCAGTATGTCATATATAATTGGTTTCCTAAATCCTGCAGTTCTTATAGGACTATTATCCAGATTAACATTCTGTCGGTCTAATATTATTGATCATTTCTATTGTGAAATCTTGCCACTCTATACAATCTCTTGCACTGATCCATCACTTAATGCATTGGTGACTTTTATTATTGCTTCTTCCATACAAATCAGCACCTCTGTGACCATTGTAGTCTCTTATGGCCGTGTCCTATTTGCTGTCCTGAACATGAAGTCTAAGAGTGGCAGAAAGAAAGCCTTCTTCACCTGCAGTGCGCACCTGCTCTCTGTCTCTTTGTTCTATGGCACTCTCCTCTTCATGTATGTCAGTCCTGGGTCTGGACCAGGTAAAACCCGGGATAAAATGTATTCACTGTTCTACACAGTTGTGATTCCTCTGCTAAACCCCTTTATTTACAGTTTAAGAAACAAGGAAGTTTTAGGTGCACTGAAAAGAATTATAAAATGATAATCATTTGATTATCACTTTAAATTTTTGTATAACCTTTCCTCTCTTTTAGCAATGCATCATAAAATTTGATCCTCTGTTTTTCACATAATCAAAATTTTACGTATTTTTAAAAGGAATAAAAGCTATATTGTGAAAGTTTGTCTTAGTCACATTATTATAAAATAGTTAATAAAGACAGAAAGAGCTAATCCTTGCCATTTGTTGTTTTAAAATTCAAGCTCTCTGTAAAAGTTTCTTCACTAAGTAATTAATATTTTAATTAATAAGTTTTTGTTTTAATATAAGTATTACAACTATTGGAGTATATTTTTATAAAAAAGCCATTCAGAACCATAATTGATTGGGTTAACACCTATTGTTCCCCCCTAATAATTTTCAAAGCAAAGTTCATTTAAATAATCTTTAGTTCCATTATGTGTCCATGCTAAATACTCCTTATGTATCACATAACATGGAAGAATAACATCCAAGCACTTAAATGTAGATTCCTGGCAGTTAAGAGTAACCTGATAGAGAAAAATATTTATTTTACATCTATGGAAATTTTCAAAGTTAACATGTTAAATATCACAATAAACATTTTGTTTTTCAGAAAACATAAGAAGGAAACTTTAAATTTTTACAAATCATCTGTCTTTTTGCTTCCTATGTGTCTCTCTCTTTTTCACATATTTCACATAGAGATAGTCATAGAACTTTTCTGAGAGTATAACTTATTGCAATATTTTTCTCCCTTTTTTTATCCCAAAAAACCCTATATCCCTTTCTACTCTTCTTCAAGTTTATGATCTTTTCCAAAATTACTATTGCATACATTTATATGTATAAATGTACTGATATAAATGCATAGTGTATTACATTTGCTATAGTATACAGAAGTGTTCAGTTGTGTAATTGTTGGGATAATATCTTTGCACACTATGTGTAGATGTGTCTTTGTCCTTCCTCATGCACTTAAGGAACCTTCTGATTAATTTAATAGAGAGCTGAGTTGTCAATAGTTAGGCAGGAGAGGACATTATAGACTCCTGGGGAGAGATAGACTCTGGGAAAAAATATGAGTTGGCAGAGATTCACTAGATAGATTTGGAGGAAGTCAGAAGCATGGTACAGAAAAATGGCAATGAGCACATTGCAGAATGTATATTTATATAAATGGATTAATTTTTAAAGAGCTAATCACAAGCAAGTCTAAGCTAAGGCCTAGCTTTTATAATCAATTAGAATTGTCCATGTTATTATTCAGGAATAGGCAGAATGATCAGGTACATATAATGTTTATTTTATGTACTTATTTAAGGCTGATCATTTTCACTAGACAACCAGTTTGTGTGCCTTTACCTGAGGAAGACCACATCTCCTGCTCTCAGATCTCCACAGTAGACTATATTTTTTTTTTATATAGGGCTGAGGTCTCATGAGCTTTTATGGATCTTGTTTCTCCTTTTCATTAGTGTGATTCCTATTCAACTCATATTTGCCAGCAATGTTGGTGAGATTTTTTTGGATGTTTCTTCTGATATTCTTCTCATTTGTGTGATAGGAGACACACCTCACAGCAAACTTTCTGATGGTCCAGCTCTTACAAAATATCTGCCTAACCAACAATGCTTCCAAACTTCAGGTGTTCACAAAGCTTTTATAATGAGGAAAAATAAGCCCATAAGGGTAGGCCCGAGGCAGTGAATCCAGTAGAACAGGGGGAACAGGAGCAGATACAGACTAAGGACATTTGCAGAAGCAGGATTGGCCCAGCAACTTCTGCCAGAACAGGTCTGAGGCAGTGAACTCCACAAGAGCAGGACTGAGCCAACAACATAGACTAGAGCAGGTCTGAGGCAGTGAACTCCATAAAAGCAGGATTGAACCAGCAACCTGGGATGGAGTGGGCCTGGGACAGTGAACTCAATGAGAACAGGGGCAACAGGAACAGATCCAGACCAAGGACATTTGTGGAAGCAGGATTATGCCAGCGACCTGGGCCAGAACAGGCCTGAGGTAATGAATTCCAAAAGAGCATGAATAAGCCAGTGACCTCAGCCAGAACAGGCCTGAGATGGCAACCTATACAAAATCAGGATCAGATCCAGATCAGGGACATTTGCAGAGGCAGGACTCTGCCAAAGACATGGGCAGGAACAGACCTGACATAGTGAACTCCATAAAAGCAGTTATAGGGGAGCAACTGCTGAGCAAGGGGGCCAGAACCAGAGTCACCTCTGAGAGTCCAGCCAGGAATCTGGGACCTTTGAGCCAGGACCCCAGCGGGTCTGGTGTGAGTCTGGGACCTCTGAGGAAGTAGGCCTGAGCCAGGTTCTCTGCAGGTCCACGGTATGAGACCTCCAAGGAAGAAGATCATAGCCAGAGACCTATACAGGACCACCCACAAACCAGGGACCTCCACAGGAGCAGATCCAGACCAGGGACATTCATAATAACAGGTCTTAGCCAGCAACCTATCAGAGCCGACCAGAGACAGCAAACTCCATGGGAGTGGAGGAAACCATGGGAACACTGAGTAACCTCCAGGAACATGGAGTGATCAATAGGATAACTAGAACCATGGCACTGACTGCACCATAAGGAACAATCATCTAAGCCTTGGATTCACTGGCACCAGGAAGATGAATCACCAGAGTCACAGACAGTCCCAACAACACCAATTCAAAGAAAAGAAAAGTAGACAAGGTAAGAACACACACAACACAACAAAGAGCAACACGACACCACTAAAATCTAGTGACCCTACAACAGCAAGAATTGAACAACCAAATATAGATGAAACAGAAGAAAATGACTCAAAAAGTAACTTCAGGTGAATGTTTGCGACTCTTAAAGAGGAAATGAGAAATTCCCTCAAAGAAATAGAGGAAAAGACAAAGAAAAATTGGAAGACATCGGTGAATCCCCAAAAAAACCAAGAAAAAGCAATCAAATATATGAAAAAATACTATTTAAGACTTGAAAACTGAAAATAGAGACAATAAAGAAAACACAAGACAAGGATATTGTAGAAACAGAAACCATGAAAAAACAATCAGGAACCACAAATGCAAACATAAACAGCAGAATACAAGAGATGGAAGAGCTCAGTCCAGTGCTCCAGTGTGGGTCTCTGTCTCTATCTCCATCCATCACCAGATGAAGGTTCTATGATGATATGCAAGATATTCGTCAGTATTGCTATAGGATAGGGTCATTTCAGGTTCCCTATCCTCAGCTGCCCAAGGAACTAACTGGGGACATCGCCTTGGGCACCTGGGAGCCACTCTAGGTTCAAGTCTCTTGCCAACCCTAAGGTGGCTCCCTTAACTAAGAACTGTGCTTCCGTGCTGCCCTATCCAACCTTCCTTTACCCCAATCATCCTTTTCCTCCAAGTTCCCCCCATCCTCCCCTTCTCCCTTTTCTCTCCCCATCTCCCCTTACCCCCATCCCACCCCACCCCCAAGATCCCAATTTTCTCCCCGGCAATTTTGTCTACTTCCCATAGCCAAGGTCCCAATGAGGAGCAGAAGGAGGGAGAACATGAGCAAAGAAGTCGGGACCACGAGGGGCGCACCCACCCACTGAGACAGTGGGGCTGATCTACTGGGAGCTCACCAAGGCCAGCTGCACTGTGACTGAAAAAGCATGGGATTAACTGGACTCTCTGAACATGGCGAACAATGAGGGCTGATGAGAAGCCAAGGACAATGGCACGGGGTTTTGATCCTACTTAATGTGCTGGCTTTGTGGGAGCCTACCCAGTTTGGATGTTCACCTTCCTAGATATAGACAGAGGGGGGAGGACCTAGGACTTACCACAGGGCAGGGAACCCTGACTGCTCTTTGGACTGGAGAGGGAGGGGGAGAGGAGTGGGGGGAGGGAGAGAAGGGTGGGAGGAGGGGGAGGGAAATGGGAGGCTGGGAGGAGGTGGAAACTTGTTTTTTTTCTCCTTTTCTCAATAAAAAAAAAAGAAAAAAGAAAAAAAAGAGATGGAAGAAAGAATCTCAAACATTGAAGATACAATAAAGAAAATAGACTCATCAGAGAAAGAAAACATTAACTCTAACAAAAGCTTAACATAAAATATCCACAAAAAGACCAAACTTAAGAATAATAGATATAGAAGAAGAAGAAGTTCAACTCAAAAGCACAGAAAATATATTTAGCAAAAACATATAAGAAAACTTCCCCAACCTAAAGAATGCTATACCTATGAAGATACAAGAAGCATACAGAACACCAAATAGACTGAATCAAAAAAATGCCCCCTTGCCACATAATAATCAAAACATTAAACATACAGAGTAAAGAAAAAATATTAAGGGCTTTAAAGGAAAAAGGCCAAGTAACATATAAAGGCAGACTTAACAGAATTTCACCTGATTTCTCATTGGAGACAATGAAAGCCAGAAGGTCATAATCAAGCATTATGCAAACATTAAGAGACCTCCGATGCCAGCCCAGACTATTACACCCAGAAAATCATTCAATCACCATAGAAGGACAAAAAATGATATTTTATAACCAATATCTAGCCACAAATCCAGTCCTACACATAGTACTAGAAGGAAAATTCCAACCCAAGGAAGTTGGCTATATCAACAAAAACACAGACAGTTGATGATCTCAAAGCAGCAACCCCCCCCCAAAAAAAAGGGAAAATACAAATTAATATCACTAACAATGAAAACAAAATTAACAGGAGATAGCAATCACTAGTCATTAATATTCCTTAATATAAATGGACCCAATTCACAATTCACCTATAAAAAGACACAGGCTAACAGACTGATACAGAAACAGAATCCATCCTTCTGCTGCATATAAGAAACACACCTCAACCTCAAAGATGGACATCACCTCAGAGTAAAGGGTTGAGAAAAAAATTTCCAGTCAAATGGACCTAAGAAACAAGCTGGTGTATCTTTACTAATTTCTAACAAAGTAGATTTCAAACTACAATCAATCAAGAGACAAGGAAGGACATTTCGTATTAGTCACAAGAAAAATCCATCAAAAAGAAATCTCAATACTGAACATCTATGTCCCAAATACAAGGTCACCCTCATATGTAAAAGAAACACTTCTAAAGCTTAAATCATACATTAAATCCAACACAAAAATAGTGGGAGACTTCAACATTCCACACTCATTTGGACAGGTCAGTCAGACAAAAAAAAAAAAAAAAACAACAGATAAATAAGGGAACTAATAGAGGTTCTGACTCAAATGGACTTACCAGACATCTATAGAATATTTCATTCAAACACAAAAGAATATGTCTTCTTCTCAGCACCTCACAGAACCTTCTCAAAAATTTACTACATACTTGGTAGCAAAACAAACCTCAACAGATACAAAAAATTGGATTAGCTCATGTAAAACTAGAGTTCAGCAGCAATACTAATTCCAGAAAGCCCCAAACATATGGAAATTAAACAATGCTCTCCTGGATCATCAATGGGTCAAGGAATAAATAAAGGAAGAAATTAAAGGTTTCTTAAAATTCAATGAAAATGAACATACAACATACACAAATTTATGGGACACAATGAAATCAGTGTTAAGAGGAAAGTTCATAGCACTAAATGCCTACATAAAGAAGCAGGAAAAATCTCACACTAGTGAATTAACAGAACATTTGAAAACTTTACAACAAAAAGAAGCAAACTCTCCCAAGAGAACTATATGGCATGAAAAATAAAATTGAAAGCTGAAATCAACAATATAGAAACAAGCAGAATCCATAAGACAAAGAGTTGGTTCTTTGATAAAAATCAACAAAATAGACAAACCTTTATCCAAACTAACCAAAAGGCAGAGAGATAATATCCAAATTGACAAAATCATAATAGAAAAGGAGGACATAACAACAGACATGGAGGAAATTTAGAGAACCATCAGGTCATATTTCAAAAACTTGTACCCTCAAAAATCGGACTACTTTCTTGATAAATATCACTTACCAAAATTAAATCAAGACCAGAAAACAAATTAAGCATACCTATAACAGCTGAAGAAATAGAAACAATCATCAAAAGTCTCCGAATAAAAAAAATAGCCCAGGACCAGATGGTTTCAGCTCAGAATTCTACAATATATTCAAAGAAGAACTAATACCAATACTTCTCAAATTGTTCCATTCAATAGAAACAGAAGGAACATTGCCAAACACTTTTTATGAGGCCACAATTACCCTGATACTCAAACCACATAAAGGCATTACTAAGAAAGAGAAATACAGACCAATCTCACTCATGAACATTGATGCAAAATACTAAATAGAATACTGGCAAATCAAATCCAAGAACACATAAGAACCATGATCAAGTCAGCTTTATCCCAAAGATTCAGGGATGGTTCAGCATACAAAAATCTGTCAACATAATCCACCATATAAACAAACTGAAAAATAAAAGCCACATTATTTTCTCATTAGATGCTGAAAAAGCTTTTGACAAAATACAACATCCCTTTAGGATAAATGTCTTGGAGAAAGAAGACATAAAAGGAACATACCTAAACATAATAAAGGCAATATACAGAAAGCCAACAGCCAACATCAAACTAAATGCAGAGAAACTCAACACGATCCTACTGAAAGCAGGATCAAGACAAAATTTCTAACTGTCTCGATATCTATTAAATATAGTTCTTAAGGTCCTAGCTAGAACAAAACGACAACAAAAGGAGACCAACGGTATACAATCAAAAAAGAAGTCAAACTCTCCTTATTTACTGATGATATGATAGTTTACATAAGCAACCCCAAAAATTCTACCAAGGAACTTCTACAACTCATAAACACTTTCAATAAAGTAGCAGGATACAAGATTAACTAAAAGAAACCTCCTGTAACAGATAATAAATGGACTGAGAAAAAATAAGAGAAACATCACCTTTCACAATAGCCACAAATAGCATAAAATACCTCAGAGTAACTCTAACCAAATAAGTAGAAGACTTGTGTGACAAGAACTTTAATTCTTTGAAGAAAGAAATCGAAGAAGACCCGAAAGTGGAAAGATCTCCCTTGCCCTTGTGTAGGAGGAATTAATTAACATAGTAAAAATGGCAATCTTACCAGAAGCAATCTACAGGTTCAATGCAATGCTGATCAAAATACCAGCAAAATTCCTCATAGACCTTGAAAGAACTCAACTTCATTTGGAAAACAAAAAAGCCAGGACAGCCAAAACAATCCTGTACAATAAAAGAATTTCTGGAGACATCACAATTCCTGACTTTTAAACTCTACTACAGAGATACAGTACTGAAAACAGCCTGACATTGGCATAAAATCAGAGAGGAGCACCCATGAAGCTGAATCGAAGACACAGATATTATCCACATACCTACGAATGCCTGTTTTTTAACAAAGAAGAGAAACAAAACATAAATTGGTAAAAAGAAAGCATATTTATCAAAGGGTGTTCGCATAACTGGATATTAGCATGTTGAAAAATAAAAATAGATCCATATCTATCACCATGCACAAAACTCAAGTCCAAATGGATCAAAGACCTCAACATAAAGCCAGCCACACTGAACCTCATAGAAGAGAAAGTGGGAAGTGCACTTGAACACATTGGCACAGGAGACCACTTCCTAAAGATAACCCCAGAAGCACAGACACTGAGATATCAGTGTGGCAATTTCTCAGAAAATTAGGAAACACCATTACTCAAGACCCAACAATAACACTTTTGGGTATATATCCAAAGGATGCTCAATCATGCCACAAGGACATGTACTCAACTATGTTCATAGCAGCATTGTTTGTCATAGCCAGCATTTGGAAACAATGTAAATATTCCTCAATCAAAGAATGAATAAGGAAAATGTGGCACATTTACACAATGTAGTACTACACAGCAGAAAAAATAACATCTTGAAATTTGCAGGCAAATGAATGGAGCTAGAAAACATAATTTTGAGTGAGGTAACCCAGACCCAGAAAGACAATTATCATATGCACTCACTCATAAGTGGTTTTTAAACATAAAGCAAAGAAACCCATCCCACAAATCATAATCCCAGAGAACCTAGATAATAATAAGGACTCTTATAGAGATATACATGGATCTAATCTACATGGGAAGTAGAAAGAGACAAGATCTCCTGTGTAAATTGGGAGCTTGGGGATATTGGGAGAGTGTTGAGGGGAAGAGAAGAGGCAGTGAGGAGAGGAGAGAAAGATGTAGATTAATAAATTAATAAAAATTTAATTTATTAATAAGTTAATAAAAAACCCATAAATTTTCAAGTTAGGAGATTAGAAAACATGTCCCTTATTTTTAAAGAAAGTGTATGTATATTTGGTGTGGGACAATTGTCTGTATTCTGTCAATTATATTTTAAATAAACACTGAGTGGCCAGTAGCAGGCAGGAACTATAGGCAGGACAACCAGACAGGAACTAGAGGTGAATCAATGACAACAGGAGAATTCTGGGAAGAGGAAAGCTCTTTCTGCAGTCTTGACCCAGTAACAGAAGACTCACTGACTGCCTCACTGAAAAAGGTACTGAGCCATGTGGCTGACATAAACAAGAATAATGGGCTAATATAAGTTATAAGAGTTAATAAGAAGCCTGAGCTAATAGGCCAATCAGTTTATAACTAATGTAGACTTCTGTGTGATATCTTTGGGACTTAACAACTGCAGGAACCAGGCAGGACTGAAACATTGTCAACAAGTGGTATGCCAAGGTGGAGCTGATCAAATCTACTTAAAGGCCTGAGAGAGATTGGAAAGTAATTCTAGACAAAAAAGAATAGAGTTAAGCACAGCTTATTGATAGCAGCGTTTTCTCAGGTGGGGTCTGTTTGCTAGAGGCAAATGCATCTCATTTAAGGGAATCTTCCAGACTCAACTTTGCTGTAAAACCTTACAGGTCTTTTAAGAGGCATTGCCACAAAACACTTAAATGGTGTTTATGAGCAGCTGATAGCATGCTTTTTGGTTTTCAGTTGTAACAGGAAAAAAGCCACGCTGTTTTAAAATTCTGGCTTTCTGGTCCATCCTGCCAGTGCAAACTTTGACTGTTTCAGGCAGGAGGTCTAGCTGCAGAGCCTTTGAGTGTGATTTGTGAGCAGACTCTTGCAGTTTGCTTTCTGGCAGGGACCTTGAA
Organism: Microtus pennsylvanicus; assembly: GCF_037038515.1. NCBI lineage: Eukaryota > Metazoa > Chordata > Mammalia > Rodentia > Cricetidae > Microtus > Microtus pennsylvanicus. The sequence continues at coordinate 314,698 of NC_134579.1, read as the reverse complement.
ACACCATAGAGTTGTGGCAATAAACATGGCTACAGCTGGTATGTCCACCATGAGGCTTGAATCTCAAAAAGCTCAGGAATGGACTGGATCCAGCCATCACAGTCAGGGCTTTAATCTTCTCCATTTTGCTTAGTAAATTAAAGACTCATGTGGTCTGAAAAAGAAAGAGAGATGCAATAAAGAGAGATTCATAGACGAAAAAAACCTCTAAATGTTTTACAGTGTGTTAAACTTATATGCAGACTTGGAAGAGAAAAGAAAAAGTTCAAATTCCTTAAAATAAAAAAAAAGAAAGAGAGTAGTTGGGTATGGTGGCAGGCACCTTTAATCCCAACACTTGGGAGACAGAGGCAGGCAGAACTCTGTGAATTCAAGATGTTTTAGCACATGCATTTAATCCCAACACCTGGGAGGGAGAGGCAGACTGATCTCTGTGAATTCAAGGACAGCTTGGTTTACAGAGGGAGTTCCAGGACAGCCAAAGATACATGAAGAACTTGTCTCAAAAAGGCAAAAATTAAAAGTAAAAAATAAAAGAAATAGAGGTTAAAATAAAGCCATATAAAGATTAAAAATACAAAGAGAGTCTGGATTCTGTATGTTATCATGTTCTCTTTGAATTGTCTGAATGCTGAGGAAGGAGCAACAGCTTCCAAAAGATATTTGTTTATAAATGCTTCTGAATTAATCCAAGATAGGTATTTTGAAAATGGCTTGACTTCAAAATTGAAGTCAAAAGGTATTTTACTTTGAAGAAGAGGTTTTGCTTTTGTTTCCACAGGAAATGAGAGGCTATGGATTTATTCTGTGTTAAGAAAAATCAGATTTGATCAAGGAAGACTACCTGAGAGATCTCCAGTAGGAACAGATGGCCCAGATGTCTGAGTTTTACATTCAGAACAGACTCAAGATGCTGCCTCTGATGATCAAGCCTCACAGGATACTCCAGTCAGGACTTGATCATTATTCTAAATTTTCTTTAGGTCTCCATAAGATTATCAGTGCCCCCAACCAGCAGAAAGTAGCCTGGAAAACTACCCCCACATTTCCCCCAAATGGAGTATGGATATTTTTCTTTGTTTAGAATGTTGAATATGCTATCAATATGCATCAGTCATCAGTGTGTTTGAAGCAATTTGTCCTTTTTATGTCTTATTTTCATTGCTTTAAGCATTTTTCTGATATTTGATTTCAGTAAGCCACATTAAATATGTGAGTAATGCATTCATACTGAAAATATCATCTTTAAACAAAATTTATTCTTAGTGGTGTAAGGGTGTGAAATATTCTATTCCAAAGTTATTGATTCTGAAATAATAAATGTTTTATCTGTAAATTCTAGGAGAACCCTTGAAAATTGCTATAATGGTTAGTAATATCTATATTAATATATAATGTATATACATATAAAAACTTTTCTTAAACATAGTATTATTATTGATCAAATATTTATAAAGATGGTAAGTCAATTACATCTGGAATATCTAATGAATGTCAGTGGAGCTAATGAACTAACTTAAACATTTGAATTTTAGAGAGCTAGCAAGCCTATGTAAGACCAATTATAATAGGTTTCTTAGCAATAATTATCTGAGTAGTAAGAAATGCCCAGCAGATTGATTTTATTCTATAGGGAGTTCATAGCATTCGGGGAGTTTTACTATTAGATTTAAAAATAGTATTGAAGATGATAAGAAATAAATATCCTTTAGAGTTTGCTTTTGTTAGAAAAAACTATCCTGAGAAGAACAGTTGTTACTGACACTCTTGTTGCTGGAGCCTGAGTATCTTCATGGAGAAAAACACTTCATGGCATCTATGCCTGTAGCTATTTTCATAAGAATTTGGTAAGAAAAATAATTTTATTTTCATCTCTAATGGTCCAGCCCCTTAATTGAAAAACATCATAATGTGTGAATATTTGCATAAAAATTATGATGTGGAAATATCTTTTAAGGAAATTTTCTAACAAATGTGACATACAACAGTCCTAAAAGGCTAAATGAAATATTTTGTTACATTGTTAACTTTTTATAAAACACTGCTGACATACTGCTATGATTTTATCTACTGAAGATTTGTGCTCAATCATGTGACTTTGTAAGATTCCGTGTGGTTGTCTGTTCTGATTTCATTCTTAATAAGTAAAATAACCATTTCTCATTTTTACTTTGGAAATCGCCATAGTCAAGATGAATTTTGTTTCCTGTAGTTACAGGACTATATGGCTTCTTATGTCCTCTATTTCTTCTTTCTCACCTGGTCACTGGATTCCTTGGGAATCCCGGGAACATGAAGAAAGGAAGGGTCCTCCACTGCAACAGTATCTTTTTAATGTTAAATTCTTGGAAAACATAAAACACAGGTCATCTTACATATTTTGAGATTTGCCAGTGGGATACTCAATACATTTCATAAACATACATGCTTCTAGCCTATTGTATTTCACAATTCATTATAATTCCATGCAAATTTTCTCCTTCATATTTCCAGTAAATATGGAGGTGAATGAATTCCACAGAATAGTTTTTGTGTTTAGCTAGGACAACTAACTAAATGTCCCTTGTGCAAATTTCTGTACAATATTTTAGTTCTACATATTCTTACTGACTACAGATTATTGCTTGCCTATTTAAAAAAATCTTTTCCATTCTTTTGAAAAATAAAGCAGATGATTAGAGAAAATAGTCTATTCAAATTGCACATTTGGTATGTAGCTGTTAGCTAATTTTATTTGACTACTACAATTTTAAAAACTTAATGATTATGTTGGTAGAAAACCCACTGGGCTGCACTTGTCTTAATACTGCATTCTATTCATTGAAGGTTTATATCCTGAAGCTTGATATTTCTAATGATGAGCTCCAATTTCAGATCAACAATATAATGATGTAAACACACAAGCCACGTTATGCCCAGAATTGTACATATTATCTTTACAGAAGCATAGTGACACGGTCCCATCTCGAATGTTCCCCCTGCTATATTCTAGGATCTGACAGCATTATCCTGACTGATTACACCCATGAGTACTAGTGGTTTTGTGAACTTTTCTGCCTTGCATGTTATTTCTGTGGCCATTATAAATTAGGTAATTTCATGTTTTCCCTATGTGACTGTTTATATAACTGTAATGTTTCTTACATAGCCTGAATTCAGATGAAGACACTGGCCATTCACTCTACAGTGATATGTTCTGTAGTGATATGATAGGGTTAAACAATACCTTTGGTTTCAAAATCTCTCTTAAGGAAATTAAAGACTCAGGAAACACAGTGACATTGTTAAAATTGCTTTAAATCCATTTACAAATGAAATATTAAAAACATTCACAATTCATTGAGTAATTTTCATATAGACACTATAGGCAAAAACTATATTTCTTAGCTATTATTAATATATAAAAAGATGTGTATAGATGTATGTTTATGTGTTTTATCTTAAAATAAAGCACTTGTAACCTTATGGAATAACATAGAGTTACAGGTTCATTGTCACAAATAAAAATCATAGTATTTTAATTCTGATTTCTTTAATCCTATAAAAAATAAATGTTTATTCACATGTATATTGTTAAAAAACCAAATCAAAGGTAATGAGTATTTGTGGTTGTTTTAATATATGAAAAATAGTATATATGAAAAGGATAGAAGAAGCAGAATATTTTCAGTTATAATTTTATTACCTGACATGTTCATGTCTTAGAATATAACTACTTAGAATATAATGCAAATATATCTCTATCAAATACAAACATATTTAATACCATTTTACTTCCATATAAGAAGTTTTGAATATATATGTGAAAAGAAAGTAAGATGGTGCCATTTGAGAAGGCAAAAGGAAACCTCAGAGGATGGAGAGCAACCTGGAGAGTTTCAGCATGTTCAAAACCCATTGAAAATGAGAATAAAGTAATATTTCATACAGTGTGACTTTTCCACTTGAGCTTGTTTCTAAAATATTTTAGTATTAATTGCATTTTCCTCAATGTAAATTTTGTATTAAAGCTATATATTACAATTGTATTTAAATTAAACAAAGTCTAAAATTAATTGATTTATAGTTACTTAAGTCAATATTTTAATACCAGATAAATTGATGTCTGTGGCCTTCTCAGTTACTTTTCAGATAATTACTTCTCAGTTAATATGTTGTAAAATATATATATATAAATTGTTTCCTATTTCAGGAAAGCTAAAGAAGCAGAAACAGTACTCTTTGTTCTTATTTACCAAGGAGTGTTTGGTATGTACTAAAGTGGACTATAATATAATCATATTTTTATTAAACCATGGTCATGTTTTCTTTGTTTCATCTCCTGTTGCAGTCAGCAGCCTGAGCGGGTGTGATGGAAGGAAATAGGACCCTGCTGACTGAGTTTGTTCTCAGAGGAATAACAGATCGTCCAGAGCTGCAAGTCCCCCTGTTCCTGGTGTTCTTCTTCATCTATGTCATCACCATGGTGGGCAATCTTGGCTTAATCTTTCTCATTTGGAAGGATCCCCATCTTCACACCCCTATGTACCTTTTCCTTGGAAATTTAGCCTTTACTGATTCCTGTACTTCATCCTCTGTGACTCCAAAAATGCTTATGAAATTTTCAAATAAGAATGACATGATTTCCCTGGGTGAATGTTCGGCCCAATATTACTTTTTTTGTTTCAGTGCAACCACAGAAATTTTCCTATTGGTTGCGATGGCCTATGACCGCTATGTGGCCATATGCAATCCTCTGCACTATACAGTAGTGATGTCCAAAAGACTGTGCACTGTGTTAATCAGTATGTCATATATAATTGGTTTCCTAAATCCTGCAGTTCTTATAGGACTATTATCCAGATTAACATTCTGTCGGTCTAATATTATTGATCATTTCTATTGTGAAATCTTGCCACTCTATACAATCTCTTGCACTGATCCATCACTTAATGCATTGGTGACTTTTATTATTGCTTCTTCCATACAAATCAGCACCTCTGTGACCATTGTAGTCTCTTATGGCCGTGTCCTATTTGCTGTCCTGAACATGAAGTCTAAGAGTGGCAGAAAGAAAGCCTTCTTCACCTGCAGTGCGCACCTGCTTTCTGTCTCTTTGTTCTATGGCACTCTCCTTTTTATGTATGTCAGTCCTGGGTCTGGACCAGGTAAAACCCAGGATAAAATGTATTCACTGTTCTACACAGTTGTGATTCCTCTGCTAAACCCCTTTATTTACAGTTTAAGAAACAAGGAAGTTTTAGGTGCTCTGAAAAGAATTATAAAATGATAATCATTTGCTTATTATTTCATTTTTTGCATCACCTATCCTCTCTTTAGCAGTGAAACATAAAATTTGATTCTGTGTTTTTTACATAATAGAAGATTTACTTATTTCTCCTTAAAAGAATAAAAGGTGAAACTGAATGTCTTTCTTAGTCACATTATTATAAAATGGTTAATAAGTACTTTAATATCTAATCCCTGTCTTTTTTTGAAATTCAACCTCTCTGTGAAAGTTCCTTTATTAAATTAATTATTTACTAAATTAATAAATTTTGGTTTAATATATTTATTATAATTCTTTGAGTTTATTTTTATCAAAAAGCAATTCAGGTGCAGAAATGATTGGTTTAATACATATTATTTCCCTCCTAATCTTTACTTCAGCAATCTTCTTTTAAGTAATCTGTGGTTGTATTAACAGTACAAAAGTAAATAATATGTATTTTTCATATGACAAGGAAGAATAACACCTAAGTACTTAAATGTAGTGTTTCCTGTTATTTACAAGTTATCTGATATACAAAAATATTTATTTTACATCCATGAAATTTCTTAAAGTACTAAAAATCACAATAAACATATTTTTTTATAGAACGTAAGAAGGTAGTTTAAAATTCTTATAAAGTGTCTGTCTTTTTGCTGCCTATGTCTTTCTTTTGTTTTCGCATATTTCTGTGGCTCAGAGTCAGAGATCTGGATGCATCTTCTAGCAAAGATCTCCAAATGCATCTCATGAACAGGTGAACTGTGACTCATGCCATTTGCCACATGAAGTCAATGGTGTCATTCTAGAATATTCTTGTCATGACAGTTTATATTTTTTCTGAGTGTTGAAACAATATAAGAAAGAGGGAAACAGGGTGAACCATGTAAGATGCAAAAACCACCATGTAGAATACATGAAAACATGACTGTAATATTTAAAGAGACGTTTGAAGGGAAAAGGAACAAGAATGCCCTTGAATGTGAAAAGGCCCAATGGCTCTCACATTGGACATTTAGTTCCCATCTGGTCTTTATGTTTTGGAAGACTATGGAATTTTTAGGAGGTGCTTCCCTGCTGAAGGAGATGAATCAACACAAGCAGGCCATAAATTCCTATCGCCCCATCCCCTTCTTATTTTTGTTCTGCTTCCTGAAGGTGTACACAATGTGGCCACTGCTTTAGTCTCAGTCATGGGAACTGTAGTCTCCAGGAACTGCAAACCTTAATCCATGTTTTACCTTTTACATAAAGTGGTTCTGACAGAAGACCAGCACAAGTCAGTGTGTTTGCTGTGAGTGTCTTCACCTTGTGGTTCTTAGGTCTTTCCAAGTCCTTTGGAGCAGGAGCATGGACTGATGAGTTAGAAACTTTGGGTAACACAAACCCACAGTTGCTACAAGCAGAACTTAATAGACCAATCTAATTGGAGTTTGGGATGTCAGGAGATAGAAAAAAGATACTGGATTTTTAAGTCTGTCTCATGATGTTTTAGAGTTGAGTATGGGTAACATAGAGGTCTCTCTGGGTATACTGTGGCAAAGAATCTCATGGTGCCTCTAAAAAGTAGATTTAGACTGAACTGAAAAGTACTGGCCTAATATATTCCATAGTAAAACTTTTAAGTTAGGATAAAATTATTGTGCTGCAGTTATATATCATTATTTTTATTCAGATAAATAGAACAGAATAGGGGAGAGAGAGAGAGAGAGAGAGAGAGAGAGAGTAATGAGTAATCTTGGGTAAGAAAATGTGACTATAGTAAGGAGTATGCAACTAGGAATTAACTTTTCAATAAGAAGGCATATGTATGCAGTATCTGTATTTGGTGAAGATATTAGTTTCATTAAAGCATGAAAGTGAAACTTGATCCTCTGCACTGGGACACTAAGCAAGGTGCCTTGAGGGAAGAAAAAGCCCACCAATCAAGATTCCAACTTGTTAAAATATGTTTGAAATCAGAGACCCCATGCTTATAGTGAAGAAATTGGTTTTTGATCCTAGAAAGCAGCTGCCTAGGAGGGGAGAGAGTGGGACTGGGATAAGTATGTAAAATGAATAAGATTGTTTTAAAAAATAAATGAATTTTAAAAACAAAGTAAAAGAAGTCACCTTGAGTCCATCATTAGTTAAGACTCTCCCATGAGACTTTGGACTTTTGACCAGTTTTAGGACTAGTTTAAACATTGGGGGTAAGATAGGTCTGGGCAGGTGGTGTCCCAAATAACAGACTCCCTCCTGGTGTCCTAGGAGACAGGCCTGTCCTTATGCTGACCAACTCAACTGCCATCTAGTCCCAGATTCTGTGCTCAGGGCTGGTCAGGGGCCCATTGGTCATCACCCAGCATGAAGCCACTGTGGCTGTAGACTAAGCTGCCTGCCCTGCTGGAAGACAGAGAGCTGTGCTATCTGCAGCTTATAAACACAAAAGTCGAGCCTGACAAGACACAGGGAGGCCAACATAGAGGATGGGGAGGTATGCAGCAGACTGAGGCTCCCATGGAAACTGCCTCTAGATGCCTTGTTTTGTCACAAAATCACCATGATTCTGGGAAACAAACAGAAGGTTATCTGAGATAAGTCTCAGCAATGGTTCAGTGTTCATGGTGTCAGAAACCAAAACCTCAAATCAGACTAGTGACTCTTCGTGAAGGATATTTACATGTAAAGGTGTCTGGACAAAAAAAAAATACTGTGTGACACACTGCAGTTTCCAATGCCAGGATGACAAATGAGTGTGAGAGCAAGAGGTAGGAACGTTCGAGGAATGAGGCTGTGGGTGAGCACTGCAGAAACGAGGAACTGCAGACTTGATGACAGTGATGGGTGTAAGGGAGGGCTGCAGTGTAGAAGGAGCTGCGGGCTGCTTCCTGCCATCCAGCTCCCGGCCACCAGCTAGCTTTACCCAAAATAATTACATGGAAACTGTATTCTTTTAAACACTGCCTGGCCCGTTATCTGTAGCCTCTTATTGGCTAACTCTCACATCTTGATTAACCCATTTCTAATAATGTGCGTAGTACCACGAGGTGGTGCCTTCCTGGGAAAGGTCTTAACCTGCATCTGTCTCAGAGAGGAGAGCCATGGCATCTGCCTGACTCTGCTTTCTTCCTTCCAGAATTATGTTCTGTCTACTCCACCCACCTATGTTCCGACCTACCAGGCCAAGCAGTTTTCTTTATTAATTAACCAATGAAAGCAACAGATAAATAGAAGACACTCCTACATCACTGCAGTTGACTGGGAATGTGTCCTTCCTGAGTGTGGCTAACAGGGGTGTGTGTAGCCAATGGGGCTAGGATTCTGACTCATCCCCCAACACACTGTAGAGCTGCGAGACCACCCTGGTTCTAAGAAGTAAAAGGATGCTCAAAATGAAGACTAGTTTATATCTGGATTGAACTTCCTTAAAAGACTTCTATGGGCTATGCTGAACCGGGAGACCACTTTGGTAGCTGTGAGCCATTGCTCCAGGCTGTTTCAAAGCCAGAGGTTAATATGGTTATCCATGGTCATACAGCAACCAGGAGCCATGTGAATGTCCTTGGCCTGAGGTACTACCCAGGGCCATACAGATATCTTTGGTCTGACTTCCACCTGAGGCTAACCTGATGTCTGTGGACATGGTCTTCCAGGGGCCATGCTGATATCAGTGGTCTGTGAAGCCACCTGAGGTCATAATGATGTCCATGTCCCATGCTGCCACTCAGGGCCTTGCTGTGCCTGGCTCTGTAGTCCTACTATATCCAGGGTCCGCTGATATCTGTGGCCTGTGTTACTACTTAAGGCTATCTTGATGTCTATGGTCTGGGCTGCAACCTGAATCTGTGTTGCTGTCCATGGGTAGAGCTGCCACTAAGGGCTGTGATAGTGTCCCTGGTCTGTGCAGTGACAACAGACTATGTTGATGTTTGTGGTCTCTTTTGCCTTTGAAGACCATGCTGAGGTCAGTGACCCTTGCTGATACCAAAGAATATGTGGATGTCCAGGGTCCATTTTGTCACTGGAACCATGTGTAAGTCCATTCATGATCCATGCTGCTGCCTATTGACTGTAAAGGTCAAGAGAGCTCTTTTTGCAGTGATATTAATGACTTCAGACTAACAGTTGAGAAGGAGAGCCATAGAAGGCTTTTGTGACAATCATTACCCTCAGTTTCCAAAAAAGTAATAGCCTAGAAAGAAAGTCATTGAAGAGAACTCTTAAAGATTGTAAAAAGGATGTTTGTGAAGTATATCCCTCTACAACTGATGACTTCTGTCAGGAGTGGTGGGGAAGGACTTTGTTTTCTTTAAAAGACTGGGCACCAGGAATTGACAATGCTCCAAATTGGACTTTTTAAAAAATTTCTCTTTCTTTTTTTTTCTTTGGGGGAAGGGTCTCAAGTGTGGAAAGGGCAGACCTGGAAGTGATGGAAAGTGAGGGTACTCAAGATTCATATGTGAACTTGCCTATCAATAAAAATACTATGAAGAAAAACAAAGACAATGGGAGCATTAAACTTATACTGAATGTTCTTGCCATCAAGTGGACCATGAATATATGGAGTCCTGGGCTAGAATGTTTTTATTTGATGGAAAACATTCACTGTGGGATTTTGGGTTTGAATCCTTGGTCCCAGCTGTTGCTATTTGGAAAGGTCATGGAACTTTTAGGATGTGCAGGTTTTGCTGGGGGAAGTTAGTTACTGGCAATAGGCTTTTTAGACTTTCTAGCATGGCCCTACTCTCTGTTATTACTGTTTTTTAATTGAAGGTGCAATCATCCATTGTTTCAATCTCATGCTACTTTGATTTTCTGGTCATGAAGGACTGTATTAAAATGAAACTATGAACCCCAAACTACACTTTCTTGTCAGATAATAATTTTATACACTGCGAAGATGTGTCTTTGTTTTACCTCAGTAGCCTAAGGCATCCTTTAATTGTTTTAATAAAGAACTGAACAGTCAATAGGAAGACAATAGAGGATAGGCAGGACTTTTGGAGAGAGAAAGGAACTTGAAAGAAGATTCTGAGCTGGAAATTTACCAGCAAGATGCAAAGGAAGTCAGAGATATGATAGAACATAGATTAACACAACTGATTATTTTAAGTTATAAGAGCTAGTTGGGAACTAGCCTAAGCTAAGGCCAAACTTTTATGCTTAATAAGAAGTCTCTATGTCATTATTTGGGAGTTGGTTGTCCTAAGAATTCTGATTATACTTTCTCTCTGAAACTGATGGTTTAAGGGAATTTTATTATAGCAATAGGAACATAACTAAGGTATTCTTCATGATAAAAAGAGACTCTTGAAAAAGAAAGACTCAAGTGCAACCTTGTAAAAAGTAAGTTGTGAACACTAGAGAAGATGACATAGTGTTAACCTAGACAGACTTCAAAGTTGTATTGTAGTTAGAAAGGAAATGTCTATGACCTAACATTGCAGTCTGACGCACTCAGGTGTGAAATGTAATTATCATTAAAAATAACAGAGCTGTATCTAAAATGGACTACACCTGCTGGTATTTTTTTCTTCATTTACTCCACCTAAATAAATTTCTGTTCTCCATGTCAAGTTAAAGACAGAATGAACTATGTGTAAAAGATGAATATGGTATGTACTCACTCATAAGTGGATTCTAGCCATAAACAAAGGACATTGAGCCTATAGTTTGTGATCCTAGAGAAGCTAAATAAGAAGGTGAACCCAAAGAAAAACATATAGTTATCATCCTGGATATTGGAAGTAGACTACATTGCCAGGCAAAAATTGGGATCTTGGGGGTGGGGGTAAGGGGAGATGGGGAGAAAAAAGTGAGGAGGGGAGGATGGGGAGACCCTGGGGGAATGGGGTGGTTAGGATGGAGGAAGGGTGGATATAGGAGCAGGGAAGAAGATATCTTAATTAAGGAAGCCATTTTAGGATTGGCAAGAGACCTGACTCTAGAGGGGTTCCCAGTTATCCATGGAGATATCCCCAGCTAGTTCCTTGGGCAGCTGAGGAGAGGGAGCCTGAAATGGCCCTTTCCTATAGCCATACTGATGAATATCTTGCATATCATGATAGAAGCTTCATCTGGCGATGAATGGAGATAGAGACAGAGACACACATTGGAGCACTGGACTGAGCTCCCAAGGTCCAAATGAGGAGCTGAAGGATGAAGAACATGAGCAAGGAATTCAGGGCTGTGAGGGGTACATCCATCCACTGAGACAGTGGAGCTGATCTATTGGGAGCTCACCAAGGCTAGCTCGACTGGAACTGAAAAAGTATGGGATCAAACCAGACTCTCTGAAAGTGGTGGACAATGAGGGCTGACTGAGAAGCCAAGGACAATGGCACTGGGTTTTGATCCTACCACATGTACTGGCTTTGAGGGAGCCTAGTCTGTTAAGATGTGCACCTTCCTGGACCTGGATGGATGGGGGGAAGACCTTGGATTTCCCACAGGGCAAGGAACCCTGACTGCTCTTTGGACTGGAGAGAGGAAGGGGGAGGGAGTAGGGGGAGAGGGAGAGAAATGAGAGGTGGGGAGGAGGCAGAAATTTTTAATAATAAAGAAAATAAATAAAGACACAGGCGGCGGGGACCAACACGGAATGGCGCAGCGGCAGACGCAGGATGCGGGGACCGGAGCTGCAGCAGATGCAGGCTGGGTGGACCTGAGCGGCGGGGATCGGCGCACAACACTGAGAACAGATCACCCCACTACAATTAAATCAAAGAGGTAGGCCTTTTGTTGGTGAGGTCCCTGGCAAACGGGGAGCCTGTTCCTGTTCCTGAAGACCCTTCTGAGTGGTGAGAGGGATCTTGGCCCTCGGCAGGAGCCAAGAAACAGAGTGAGCACATTTTGTAAGAGGAGCTCCTGGCCAGCAGGGAAACCTGATCCAGTTTTCAAAGACCCAGTAGATAGCATCGATAGGAGGAGATGGGCAGACACCAAGGCAAGAATTCATCCAATAATCTGAAAAACAACATGAAAACACCAGAACCCAATGATCTTACAACAGAAGGACTGGAATACCCTAACATAGAAGAAGTGGAAAAAATTGACATTATGAACGCAATAGAGTCCCTTAAACAATATGTAAAAAACGCCCTTATAGAAATGGATGAGAAGTATAACAAAAAGTTTAAAGAAATGAGTAAATATGCACATGATACCCTAGGAAACCAAGAAAAAAACGGTCAAACATGCAATGGAAACAGTTCAAGAATTGAAAACTGAAATGGAATCAAGCAAGAAAACACAAACTGAGGACCAGATGGATATGGAAAATCTAGGTCAACGAGCAGAGTCTACAGAAACAAGCATAATCAATAGAATACAAGAGATAGAAGAAAGAATCTCAGATTCTGAGGACACCATAGAGAAAATAAACGCACTGATCAAAGAAAACAGCAAAGCCAACAAATTCTCATCACAAAACATTCAGGAAATATGGGACACAATAAAAAGACCAAAATTTAGAATAATAGGAATAGAAGAAGGAGAAGAGTCACAGCTCAAAGGCCCAGAAAATATTTTTAACAAAATTATGGAAGAAATCTTTCCCAACATAAAGAAAGATATTCTTTTGAATATTCAAGAAGCATACAGAACACCAAACAGACTGGATCAAAGAAAAACATCCCCTTGCCATATCATAATCAAAACACAAAATATACAGGTTAAAGAAAGAATATTAAGAGCTGCAAGAGAAAAAGGCCAAGTAACTTACAAAGGTAAACCGATCAGACTTACACCTGACTTCTCTATGGAAACCATGAAAGCCAGAAGGTCCTGGATAGAGGTACTGCAGACACTAAGAGACCATGGATGCAGAACCAAATTACTATACCCAGCCAAGCTATTGTTCACTATCAATGGAGAAAACAAGACATTCCAGGATAAGAACAAATGTAAATAATACGTAGCCACAAATCCAGCCCTACAGAAAGTAATAGAATAAAAATCGCTACACAAGAAATCCAACATTGCCAACAATGCCTACAATAACTCAGGCATCCAGTGACCCTTCACCAGCACAACTCAAAGAAGGGAGACACACAAACTCTACTACCAAAAACAATAACTGGAATAGACAACCACTGGTCATTAATATCACTTAATATTAATGGTCTCAATTCACCTATAAAAAGACACAGATTAAGAGATTGGATACGAAAACAGGACCCAACATTCTGCTGTTTGCAAGAAACACATCTCAACCACAAAGACAGGCATCTACTCAGAGTAAAGGGTCTTTCAAGCAAATGGTCATAAGAAAAAAGTAGGTGTGGCCATACTAATTTCTAAAAAACTGATTTCAAACTAAAATCAATCAGAAGAGATCGAGATGGATACTTTATACTCATAACAGGAACAATTCATCAGGATGAAGTCTCAATCCTGAATATCTACGCCCCTAATATAAAAGTACCCACTTATATAAAAGAAATATTACTAGAACTCAAGGCAGACATCAAACAACACACACTAGTAGCAGTAGACTTCAACACACCTCTCTCTCTTATGGGCAGGTCAATCAGACAGAAACCTAATAGAGAATTAAGAGAAATATTGGAGGTAATGAAGCAAATAGACTTAACAGACATCTATAGAACACTCCACCCAAATAGGAAAGAATATACCTTCTTCTCTGCAGCTCATGGAACCTTCTCAAAAATTGACCACATACTCGGAAACAAAGGAAACCTCCACAGATAACAAAAAATAACAGTGTCCACCTGTGTCTTATCAGATCACCACGGATTAACGTTAGGAGGCAACAACAATGCCACCCCCACAAAACCGACAAACTTATGGAAACTGAACAGTCAACTACTGAACCACACCTGGGTCAAAGATGAAATTAAGAAAGAAATTAAAGTCTTCCTTGAATTTAATGAAAATAAAGAGACAACATACTCAAGCCTATGGGACACGATGAAAGCAGTGCTAAGAGGAAAGTTCATAGCACTAAGTGCCCACTTAAAGAAAACAGAGAAAACATACATTGGGGACTTAACAGCACACCTGAAAGCTTTAGAAAAAAAGAAGCAAATGCTCCCAGGAGGAGTAGAAGACTGAAAATAATCAAACTGAGGGCTGAAATCAACAAAATAGAAACACAGAAAACAGTCCAAAGAATCAATGAAACAAAAAATTGGTTTTTGGAGAAAATCAACAAGATCGACAAACACCTGTCTAAACTAATTAAACAACAGAAAGAGAACACACAAATAAATAAGATCAGAAATGAAAAGGGGGACATAACCACAGACAAAGAGGAAATTCAGAGAATCATTAGATCTTACTACAAAAGCCTGTATAACACAAAACTGGAAAATGCAAAAGAAATGGACACTTTTTTAGATAAGTACCATATACCAAAGCTAAACCAAGACCAGGCGAATGCTCGAAATAGACCTGTTAGTCACGAAGAACTAGAAAGTGTTATCAAAAATCTCCCTTCCAAAAAAAGCCCAGGACCAGATGGTTTCAATGCAGAATTCTACTAGAACTTCCAAGAAGAGCTAATACCTATATACCTTAATGTATTTCACAATAGAGAAACAGAAGAATCATTGCCAAATTCCTTTTATGAACCTACAGTTACCCAGATACCAAAACCACACAAAGACCCAACGAAGAAAGAGAATTACAGGCCTATCTCACTCATTAATATCGACGCAAAAATCCTCAATAAAATACTGGCAAACTGAATCCAAGAACACATTAGAAAAATTATCCATTATAATCAAGTAGGCTTCATCCCAGAGATGCAGGGCTGGTTCAACATATGCAAATCTATCAATGTTATCCACCATATAAATAAACTGAAAGAAAAAAACCATATGATCATTTCATAGATGCTGAAAAAGCATTCGACAAAATTCAACACCCCTTTATGATAAAGGTCTTGGAGAGATTAGGGATACAAGGGTCATACCTAAATATAATTAAAGCTATTTACAGCAAGCCGACAGCTAACATTAAGTTAAACGGAGAAAAACTCAAAGCCATTGCACTAAAATCAGGAACACGACAAGGATGTCCACTCTCTCCATACCTCTTCAATATAGTGTTTGAAGTTCTAACAATAGCAATAAGACAACATAAGGATATCAAGGGGATTAGTAAGGGAAAGGAAGAAGTTAAGTTTTCATCATTTGCAGATGATATGATAGTATACATAAGTGACCCCAAAAACTTTATCAAAGAAATCCTACAGCTGATAAACACCTTTAGTAATGTGGCAAAATACAAGATCAACTCCAAAAAATCAGTTGCATTCCTATACCCTAAGGATAAGGAAGCAGAGAGGAAAATCAGAGAAGCATCACCTTTCATGATAGCCACAAATAGCATTTATCTTGGGGTAACTCTGACCAAGGATGTGAAAGATCTATTTGACAAGAACTTTAAGTCTTTGAAGAAAGAAATTGAAGAGGACACCAGAAAATGGAAGGATCTCCCTTGCTCTTGAATTGGGAGGATCAACATAGTAAAAATGGCAATTCTACCAAAAGCAATCTATAGATTCAATGCAATCCCCTTCAAAATCCCATCAAAATTCTTCACAGATCTGGATAAGACAATAATCAACTTTATATGGAAAAACAGAAAACCCAGGAGAGCCAAAACAATCTTATACAATAAAGGATCGTCTTGGGGCATTACCATCCCTGACTTCAAACTCTATTACAGAGCTACAGTATTGAAAACAGTGTGGTATTGGCATAAAAACAGAGAAGTCGACCAATGGAATCGAATAGAAGACCCAGACTTTTATCCACAAACCTATGAACACATGATTTTCGACAAAGGAGCTAAAAGTATACAAAGGAAAAAAAGGAGCATCTTCAACAAATTGTGCTGGCAAAACTGGATGTCAATCTGTAGAAGAATGAAAATAGATGCATATCTATCACCATGCACAAAACTCAAGTCCAAATGGATTAAAGACCTCAATATCAGTCCGATCACACTGAACCTGATAGAAGAGAAAGTGGGAAGTACTCTACAACACATGGGCACAGGAGACCACTTCCTACATATAACCCACGCATCACAAACATTAAGGGCCTCATTGAATAAATGGGACCTCCTGAGACTGAGAAGCTTCTGTAAAGCAAAGGACACTGTCACTAAGACAAAAAGGCAACACACCAACCCTGCAACTGACAAAGGTCTATCTCCAAAATATATAAAGAACTCAAGAAACTAGACTGTAAAATGCTAATCAACCTAATTACAAAATGGGGCACTGAGCTGAACAGAAAATTCTCAACAGAACAAGTTCAAATGGCCAAAAGACACTTAAAGTCATACTCAACTTCCTTAGCGATCAGGGAAATGCAAATCAAGACAACTTTAAGATACCATCTTACACCTGTCAGAATGGCTAAACTCAAAAACACCAATGATAGCCTTTGCTAGAGAGGTTGTGGAGAAAGGGGTACACTCATCCATTGCTGGTGGGAGTGCAAACTTGTGCAACCACTTTGGAAAGCAGTGTGGCGGTTTCTCAGGAAATTCGGGATCAACCTACTCCTGGACCCAGCAATACCACTCTTGGGAATATACCCAAGATATGCCCTATCATACAACAAAAGTATATGCTCAACTATGTTCATAGAAGCATTGTTTGTAATAGCCAGAACCTGGAAACAACCTAGATACCCTTCAATGGAAGAATGGATGAAGAAAGTATGGAATATATACATATTAGAGTACTACTCAGCAGTAAAAAACAAGGCCCTCTTGAATTTTGCATACAAATGGATGGAAATAAAAAACACTATCCTGAGTGAAGTAAGCCAGACCCAAAAAGAGGGACATGGGATTTAGAGAGCTGCGTGGAGCCATGCCTAAAAGATGGTGCTGGCTTCTGCCCTCCATGATCCCGAAAGTGCACGCTCTCTGATAAACAATTCCTTATTTGGCTAAGACCAGACTCTTGAGATCATCACCTGAGGATCGCAAGTGGTTTGCATATGAGTGGACCAATGGACGGTGCCCACGTGGCTATCCAGGGTTAGTAGCGCTGGCCTATTTAAGGGCTGGGACAGGCTTGCCTGGGGAGAGAAGAGAGAGAGATACAATTGTAAAAATGGTACTGAATAAAACTGCTTGCAAGAAGAGCTCCGGTGTAGCATCATCCTTGCTGGTCGAGGCTGTCGCGACAATGGGATGTACTCACTCATAATTGGTTTCTAGCCATAAGTAAAGGACATTGAGCCTATAATTAGTGTTCCTAGAGAAGCTAAATAAGAAGGAGAACCCAAAGAAAAACATATAGGCATCCTCCTGAATATTAACCTTCATCAGGCGAGGAAAGGAGAAAGAGAAAGAGACCCACACAGGAGCACAGGACAGAAATCTTAAGGTCCAAATCAGGAGAAGAAGGAGAGAGAGCACGAACAAGGAACTCAGGACCGCAAAGGGTGCACCCACACACTGAGACAATGGGGATGTTCTCTTGTGAACTCACCAAGGCCAGCTGGCCTGGGTCTGAAAAAGCCTGGGATAAAACCGGACTCGTTGAACATAGTGGACAATGAGGACTGCTGAGAAGTCAAGAACAATGGCAATGGGTTTCTGATCCTACTGCACAACTGGCTTTGTGGGAGCCTAGGCAGTTTGGATGCTCACCTTACTAGACCTGGATGGAGGTGGGTGGTCCTTGGGCTTCCCACAGGGCAGGGAACCCTGATTGTTCTTTGGGCTGACAAGGGAGGGGGACTTGATTGGGGGAGGGGGAGAGAAATGGGAGGCGGTGGTGGGGAAGAGACAGAAATTTTTAATAAATAAATAAATAAAAGGAAAATAAATAAAAGAGAAAAAAGTTTAGGGGTAGTCATATAACATTTTTTGAGAGTATAATTTAATTACATTTTTTCTCTTTCCCTTCCTCCCTCCAAACCCTATCAAATACTCTTCCTTACTCTCCTTACCTCTTTATTAAGAAAATACTTGTACCTTAACATCATTTTGTTTTTAAGTATATATATATATATATATATATATATATATATATATATATATATAGTTTATACACAAAAAGAAAGACATGAATGGGTAGAAGAAGCAAGATATATGCACAAAAATGCTATCAGCATTGACCAGCAATCAGTGTGATTGATGAAATTGTTTTCTTTATGTTTTATGTATTTTCATTGCTTTAAGCATATTTCTGATATTTGATTACAGTGAGTCACATTAAAATTTTTTGATCTTGAATGTGAAAAATGCATTTATATTGGAAACATCATATAGTTCAATAAAACTTATTCTCGGGGAAAATGATGAAAAGCAATCTATTTTACCATTGATTAATTCTGAATTAGTAGGGGAACAGGGAGGATAACTTGAGGGAACAGGATAGTCGAGATGGAAGGAGGACAGAGATGAGAGCAAGGAAAGAGATATTTTGATTAAAGGAATCATTATGGGGCTGTCAGGAAACCTGGGTTTAGAGAAATTCCTAGGAATCCACAAGGACCTCAGAAACGACTTTAAGCAACAGAGGAGAGGGTGCCCAAACTGGCCTTACCCTGTAGTCAGACTGATGAATATCTTAAATATCACCATAGAACCTTCATCCAGCAACTGATGGAACAGAGGCAGAGACATTGGAGCACTGGACTGAGCTTCCAAAATCCAGATGAAGAGTGAGAAATGTGAGAACATGAGGAAAGAGGTCAAGACCATGATGGGTACACTGAAACAGTGTACCTGAACTAATGGGAGCTCACCAGCTCCAGCTGGACTGGGAAGGAAACAGAATAAGTTCAAACTATTCCCTCTGAATATGGGTGACAGTTGTATGGCTGGGGAAGACTGTGGGGCCACTGGCAGTGGCAACAGGATTTAACCCTACTGCTTGTATTTACTTTTTTGGAACTCATTCTTTTTGGATGGATACCTTGCTCAGCCTATATATAGTAAGAAGGGCTTGGTCCTTCCCCAAAGCAATGTGCCTTACCCTCTCTGAGGAGTGAATGGGGTGTAGAGTGTGGATGCTTAGGTGGAGGGAAGGGTAAGAGGGAGAAAGTGGGAACGGGAGTTGGTATGTAAAATGAAAAAAAGATTATTTGTTTTCTTTTTCAAAAAGTAAATTCTTGTTTAAAATAAAAACACTGCGGGAACATTTGATAATTTCCAGAAAAGTTAATTAGTATTCATACTAAAATATATGTATTTATAAAATGTTTTTCTATGTGTTACAATATAATACAGATGGTGAGTCGATTTCATCCAAAATATCTAAAGAATGTCAGTGGAGTAAATACTTTTATTTATAGCTGACCTTTAATATTTGGGATTAGAAAGCCATCAAGCTTATGTAAGTCCAGCTATAATAAGTTAGTTATGAATAATTAGCTGAGTAATAAACAATATCAAGCAGATTGGCTTAATCCTGCAGGGAATTTTTGGTAGCACTGAGGGAGTTTTAGTTTTGAATTTAAAATAGTATTGAAGATGATAAGAAATAAATATCCCCTACAAACTGCTTTTGTTAAAGGAAATTGACCCAAGAAGGACAGTTGTCCCTGACACTCTTGCTGCTGAAGCTAGAGTATTTTCATGGAGATATAAGCTTCATGTCATCTATGGTTGCAACTGTTTTATGGGAGTCTGGTGAGTAAAATATTATTGCCATTTTAATAGTTCAACCCCTTCATTAGAAAACGTTTATCATAATGTATGAATATCTGCATAGAAATAATAACATGGACACATCTTTTAAGTAAATTTTCTAACAAAAGTGACAAACAATAGACCTAAGAATCTAAATGAGATATTTTGCTACCTGGTTCACTTTCTCTAAGTCCCTGCTGACACCCAGCTATGTGCTTATACACGAAAAATTTGTGCTTAGTCGTGTGACTTTGTAAGAGTTCATGTGGTCAACTATTATATTTTTATTCTTTTTTTTTGCACAATCAGATTTTATTTTATTTTTTTGATAGTAATTTGTTTTTTTTCTTTTTTTATTGAGAAAAAAAATTTCCGCCTCCTCCCAGCCTCCCACTCCTCCCCCCCCCACACTCCTATCCCCGTCCCCCCACTCCTCTCCCTCTCCCCCCACTCCTCTCCCCCTCCCTCTCAAGTCTGAAGAGCAGTCAGGGTTCCCTGCCCTGTGGAAAGTCCAAAGTCCTCCCCCCTCCATCCTGGTCTAGGAGGGTGAACATCCAAACTGGCTAGGCTCCCACGAAGCCAGAACATGAAGTAGGATCAAAACCCAGTGCCATTGTCCTTGGCTTCTCAGCAGCCCTCATGGTCTGCCATATTCAGAGAGTCCGGTTTTATCCCCTGCTTTTTCAGTCACAGTCCAGCTGGCCTTGGTGAGCTCCCAATAGATCAGCCCCACTGTCTCCGTGGGTGAAGTAAAATTACCTTTTCTGATTTTTACTCATGGAACCAGAAGGCTTGTGACTTCTTAAGGCGCCCATGCCTCTTTCCTCACCTGTTGATGGGTTCCTTGGGATCCTGGGAATATGAAGAAAAGAAGATTCCCCGCAGCAGCAGCATCTGTTTCATGCTAAATTTTTAGAAAATATAAAACAAGCGTTATCTCATACTTTCTTGAGATGACAGTGAAACATTTAATAATTTGACAAACATTAAATTTCTCTGCTACTGTGTTTCAGCATCCAACAAAACTCTAAGCAAATGTTCTTTTTCCTATACCCAGTAAAGATAGAGGTGAACTATTTTCACAGAACAGTTTTTCTTTCTAGTTGAAATAATGAAATTAAAATTACCCCATGAACCTCTGTACACCACTTCCATTCTGCTACGTGTTTTATTGTCTTAAGACTATTTCTTGCTCATCCTTTTAAAAAGAACTCTATACCCTTTAAAAACATAAAACAAATTATTTGAGAACAATAGTTTCTTCAAAGCACTGATGAGGACATGGAACTCTAGGCTAACTCTATAAAATATATTGAAGGCTAAGCTCAAAAAACAAATGCAAAGTATATGCTGGTAAGAAACCCACTTGGCTGGTCTTGTCTTAATACTATGGCTTTCCTTATTCATTGGGTGTTTAGCCACCAAAATCTGATATTTATAAGTGATAAGCTTCAATTTTAGAACAATAATACACTGCTGCAAATACACAAACCACGTTATGCCCAGAACTGTGCATATTATCACACAGAAACAAAGCAATGTGGACCCAACTTGACTGCTCACCCTGCCGTATTCTAGGTTCTAACCCCTCTACTCTGACTAATTACACTCCTGCGTACATGCATTTCAGTAAAATTTTTTGCCTTGCATGTTATTTTTTGTGGTCATTATAAATTAGGTAGCTTAATGTTTTATCTACTTAATCCTTTTTATAAAAAGTTTTGAATATCTTGGGATAGAATGCACATATTGGAGACATTGGTCATTCATTCTATTGTGATGTGTTTTATAATGTTAAATAGCATTTTTAACTTCACAATAACCCTCAAGGAAATTAAAGGCTCAAGAAACACCATGACATTGTTTAAATCTCTTTAAAATCGTAGACAACAGAAATATTAAAAGACATTCTTAATTTTTTTTTTCGAGACAAGGTTTCTCCGTAGCTTTTGGTTCCTGTCCTGGCACTAGCTCCTGTAGACCAGGCTGGCCTCGAATTCACAGAGATCTGCCTGCCTCTGCCTCCGCAGTGCTGGGATTAAAGGCGTGCGATTAATTCTTTTTTTTATAAATTTATTTATTTATTAAAGATTTCTGTCTCTTCCCTGCCACCCAATTCTCTCCCCCTCCCCCAACCAAGTCCCCCTCCCTCGTCAGCCCAAAGAACAATCAGGGTTCCCTGCCCTGTGGGAAGTCCAAGGACCACCCATCTCCATCCAGGTCTAGTAAGATGAGCATCCAAACTGCCTAGGCTCCCACAAAGCCAGTTGTGCAGTAGGATCAGAAACCCATTGCCACTGTTCTTGAGTTCTCAGTAGTCCTCATTGTCAGCTATGTTCAGCTAGTCAAGTTTTATCCCAGGCTTTTTCAGATCCAGGCCAGCTGGCCTTGGTGAGTTCCCAATAGAACATCCCCATTGTCTCAGTGTGTGGGTGCACCCTTTGCAGTCCTGAGTTCCTTGTTCGTGCTCTCTCTTTTTCTGCTCCTGATTTGGACCTTGAGATTTCTGTCCTGTGCTCCAATGTGGGTCTCTTTCTCTGTCTCCTTTCATTGCCTGATGAAGGTTAATATTCAGGAGGATGCCTATATGTTTTTCTTTGGGTTCTCCTTCTTATTTAGCTTCTCTAGGAACACTAATTATAGGCTCAATGTCCTTTGTTTATGGCTAGAAAGCAAATATGAGTGAGTACATCCCATGCTCCTCTTTTTGGGTCTGGCTTACCTCACTCAGGATAGTGTTTTCTATTTCCATCCATTTGCATGCAAAATTCAAGAAGTCCTTGTTTTTTACTGCTGAGTAGTACTCTAATATGTATATATTCCATTCTTTCTTCATCCATTCTTCCATTGAAGGGCATGTAGGTTGTTTCCAGGTTCTGGCTATTACAAACAATGCTGCTATGAACATAGTAGAGCATATACTTTTGGTGTATGATAAGGCCTCTCTTGGGTATATTCCCAAGAGTGGTATTGCTGGGTCCAGAAGTAGGTTGATCCCGAATTTCCTGAGAAACCGCCACACTGCTTTCCAAAGTGGTTGCACAAGTTTGCATTCCCACCAGCAATGGATGAGTGTACCCCTTTCTCCACAACCTCTCCAGCAAAGGATATCATTGGTGTTTTTAAATTTAGCCATTCTGACAGGTGTAAGATGGTATCTTAAAATTGTCTTGATTTGCATTTCCCTGATCGCTGAGGAAGTTGAACATGACCATAAGTGTCTCTTGGCTATTTGAACTTCTTCTGTTGAGAATTCACACTGTTGCTAAGACACAAAGGCAACCCAATGACTGGGAGAAGATCTTCACCAACCCTGCAACTGACAAAGGTCTGATCTCCAAAATATATAAAGATCTCAAGAAACTAGACCGTAAAAGGCTAATCAACCCAATTATAAACGGGGCACTGAGCTGGACATTCTTAATTCTTAAAGACAGTTTTCCAAACAGGCATGTTTAAATTTTATTTCTTCGCTCTTTCATCAATATGTAAAAAAGTGTGTACACATGTGTGTATATGTGTTTTATCTTAAAATAAAAGTACTTATAACATCATGGACTAATATATGATTAAAAGTTCTTTGTTGCACACTAAAAATCATAACATTATAATTTAGGTGTCTTTAATTCTTTGAGGAAGTGAATTAATGCTTCTTTTCATGTACTCTTCTGAAAACAAAACATAAAAAGTTATGTTCATAATTCATTGTTGCTTTATAGATGGATAATCAAGTGGCAAATATGAACAGGATAGAGGGAAGAAAAATATTTTAAATTACTGTAGTATATTACCTGACCTGTTTATGTCTTAGAAGGATGAAAACACAAATATCAGTAATAACAAAAGCAAAGTCCCTTTGCCTCTCATGTAAATACATTTGAAAGATACATATGAAAAGAAAATAGGATGAAGCATTTGGAAAGGCAAAGAAACATCAGAAGAGGGAGAGAAACATGAAAAAGTTAACTGTTCAAAATCTACTGTAAATGTGAATGATAATGTCATTATTGAAATATTGAAAAAGAAGACATTTCAACTAGAGATTGTTTTTAAAATATTTTAGAACAAAGTATGTTTTCTATGTTTAATCATTCTAAAATTTGTATAGAATTTTCATATTATAAATGTAATTAAATTAAACATAATCTAGAAATATATTAAGTTAAACATAATTTTTAGTTATTAGGTCAATGTATATAAGGGCCAAGTGAATCAATATTTATAGCTTTTTCAGTTACTTTTCATATAATTGCATGATATAATCTAGGATTGGAGAGATGACTCAGCTGTTAAGAATACTGGTTCCTCTTTCATTGGACCTGTTTCAATTTCAAGCATCCACATGACAGCTCACAATGGTCTGTAACTCTGGTTTTAGGTTACTGGACATCCTCACACAAACATTCAGTGCAGACAAAACACCAATGCACTTAAATTTAAAAGAGTACTCATCAAAATTGTTTAAAAAATATTTCCTATTTCAGGAGAGCTACAGAAGCAGACATAGTCCACTTTGTTCATATTTACTAAGGAGCATCTGACATGTGGGAATGTGGACTACAATATGACTCTGTGCTCTTTGACAGTTGGTCATATTTTCTTTGTCTCATCTCTCTATACAGTGAGCATCCTGAGCCAGTATGATGGAAGTGAACAGGACCCTGCTGACTGAGTTTGTCTTTAGAGGAATAACAGATCGTCCAGAGCTGCAAGTCCCTCTATTCCTGGTGTTCTTCTTCATCTATGTCATCACCATGGTGGGCAACCTTGGCTTAATCTTTCTCATCTGGAAAGACCCACATCTTCACACTCCCATGTACTTTTTCCTTGGAAACTTAGCCTTTGCAGATGCCTGCACTTCATCCTCTGTGACTCCAAAGATGCTTATGAAATTTTCAAATAGGAATGACATGATATCAATGGGTGAGTGTTTTCCCCAATTTTACTTCTTTTGTTTCAGTGCAACCACAGAAATTTTCCTATTGGTTGCAATGGCCTATGACCGCTATGTGGCCATCTGCAACCCTCTGCACTATACAGTAGTGATGTCCAAAAGACTGTGCACTGTGTTAATAAGTATGTCATATATAATTGGTTTCCTAAATCCTATAGTTCATGTGGGTTTGTTATTCAGATTAACATTCTGTACGTCTAATATTATTGACCATTTCTACTGTGAAATCATGCCAATCTACACAATTTCTTGTACTGATCCATCTCTTAATGCATTGGTGGCTTTTGTTTTTGCTTCTTCCATACAAATCAGCACCTCTGTGACCATTGTAGTCTCTTATGCTCGTGTCCTATTTGCTGTCCTGAACATGAAGTCTAAGAGTGGCAGAAAGAAAGCCTTCTTCACCTGCAGTGCGCACCTGCTCTCTGTCTCTTTGTTCTATGGCACTCTCCTCTTCATGTATGTCAGTCCTGGGTCTGGACCAGGTAAAACCCAGGATAAAATGTATTCACTGTTCTACACAGTTGTGATTCCTCTGCCAAACCCCTTTATATACAGTTTAAGAAACAAGGAAGTTTTAGGTGCTCTCAAAAGAGTCATTAAATGATCACTATCTTCTGACATGTTCATGGTTTTAAGTATGTTTTTCTTCTCTTCTGCGGTATTTCATACTATTTGATAGTGTGTTTTGAATATAATAGAATATTACCTATGACTATACTATACATACTTGTCTAATTATGCAATTATGATTAAAATATTAAGTGAATGTTTTAAGAGATATTCCTGGTCATTTGTTGTTTTATGTGTGTACTCCCTATTGTTCTAATCCATAGAAATTTTGTCTCTGATTTTTGCCTGCTTTTGGAACTCTTTTCCTCATATTGGGTTGTCTTTCCCAAAATAAATATGTAGTTTTCTGCCTTGTCTTACTATATCTTGTTTTGTCGTGTTTTATTGTTTTTGCTTATTTTTTCTTTTCTGAAAGAAAGCTGAGGTAGAATGAATTTTAGAGAGAGAGGAGGTGGGGGAAGTTGGGAGGGTAGGGGAGGGGAAATTGTATTTAGAATGTGTTGTATAAAAGATTTTTAATAATAGTAATAATAATGATAATAAAAGAAATAAAAATGTAAGAAGGAATCTCTTGTTTTTCAGTTACATACATTCTTAAATTCTTGATTTTATAGTATTTAAACTATTCTTAAATCCCTTATTTATATAAAACAAACACACAGAGGGAGAGAGAGAGAAAGAGAGCGAGATTGTGTGAAAGACATCTGGCATGACTGTCTTACTGCCCCCAGGAGCCAGAGAGAGGTTCTGAATGGAGCTTGAGTTCTAGGCAGGTAAGGATGGTTGAGTGAGGGTCTTAGAATAATTCTCTGATCTTCTGGAAAAGCAACACATACTTTGATAGCTGAGTCATTGTCCCACCCCTACTTCAATTTTAATCCATACTCACTACATATTTTTTTGGAGACAGATAAACTTTCCCCCACAGTTTTCATATTTTTAGAACTCTGTTGACTTTTTAACTGAATATATGTGTGATTCCTTTGATTACACACATACTTTTCTTCATTCTTGAGGAAGTGTCATAAAAAAATCTTTTGTTTAAAATATGTGTAATTATGCCAAATTTAAAAAATGAAAAATTTAAAATAAGTATTTCTTGAGAATTATGAGTAGTCTTAATGGGCTAAAGAATTCTGTCACTCCCAGTGAAAATACACAAATTTATTAGCATAAAAACAAACAAAAAATTAATAGAAAGCTTGATCAATAGCTCAGCAGAATAATACTTGTTGCTGAGTCTGAAAAACTGAGTTAGAACCCCAGGACCTACTTGGTGGAAGGAGACTGACTCCTCCAGCAGTTTTTTCTCTGACCTGTACACCATGATATGTAACCGCCATCAATCAAAATAATGAATGAAAAAAACCTAAAAATTTAATGGAGAATAAAAGAAAAATGTAAATTTTACAAAACTTCTACAATTTATTTTTTAACTAATATTGTTGCATACCTTTATTCCTGACTTGCAGATGCCAACTGATTATAGCTCTTTTCTATAATTGAAGCCTTCAACAGGTAATGTTGGAGTCCCCTCTGTGTGCTGTGATTACCATTAATGAATAAAGAAACTGCCTTGGCCTGTTGATAGGGCAAAACTTAGGTAGGCAGGGAGGACTGAACTGAATGTTGGGAGAAAGAAGGGCAGAGTCAGGGAGATGCTGAATCTTTGCTGGTAAGTCAAATGTGGTGATATACAGATTAATAGAAATGGGTTAAATTAATATGAGTTAGTCAATAAGAAGGTAGAGCTAATGGGCCAAGTAGTGATTTAATTAATACAATTTCTGTGTGATTATTTCAGTTTTGGGAAGCTGGGACAAACAAGAGGCCTGCTGCTACAAATAGGACATTAAATCAACTTTTCCTACTCTAAAGTAAGGATGAGTGTGCAAGGCCATCATGAAAGTATGTGGCAATTTTGTCCCTCTGACTATGTTGGATATAGATTTCTGAATATATAAAATAAAGGGAAAATTTCCACATATACATGACATGTTATACCTTACCTTTTAATTAAAATTGAAAAGTCTAGTGAGTCCTATAACCCTCAGCCTGCAGGGGATAGATTGACTTCAAGCTTGCTGGTTCTGTTCCTTCCGTATCTGTCTTTCCATTCTGATATACAGGCTCTAATCCAAGCAGGTTGTTTTTTTGTGAATGAAGACTCTGAAAAGATTATGTCTCAATTACATAGTGCAAAAACTCTAGATTTTTAATGTTTGTAATTAATATGAATTCATCTTATGCATTTGCCAAATGCTAATATATGTATGACTTTGTCACCTGTATGTATCTGTAGTTTCATGAAAGTCTTTACTAATTCACAACATGACTCAGTATGAAACTGCAGTATTTTTTTAGCCATATTGATTTAGAGCAGGAGAGGGGATAAAAGAGCTACAGACAATTCATGCTTCAAGTGGAAAAACATTTCAATGAATATTTATTATTCTCTTTTAATTATTTTCTTCCCATAATCACCCAAGAGAGTTATAGTCAATAGTTACTTTCTTTTTATAAAATAGTCTTGAAGAGTATACATTCTGAGTTCATTTTAATTTTTGTGCTACCTTTGCAGGAGGTAAGAGTAGTTGTGGGCTTTCTCTCTTGTGCAGAACATATGGCTTTTGTCTATCTTGGTCCAGATTACCTCAGTCAATATAGTATTTTCTAAATCCATTCACTTACCTGCAACTTCATGATTTTATTTTTCTTATTTTATAGCATGTTTTTATTATCTATTCATCTATTTAGGGAATTTATGTCATTTACATCTCTTAGCTTTTGTCAAGAGAGTTGCAATGAGTACATTTGAACACATTTCTGTGATGTAGGAAGTTGAATACTTTGGGCATATAGCAAGGAGTTGTATACCTGGGTCATATCATAAATGATAAATTTACTGATTTATTTCCTTAAATGTACCATTTAGATTTTGTGTCTGTGTTGTTGCTACAGTCAATATATGCTGTCTCTGTTGCATATATTTTTTTCTTCAAGAAGACCTCTTATTTGCATCATGATCTATGAAGTAGAAAACTGCACTGAGTGGTGGCTACAACACAGACAACTGAGGAGACAGAATAGGATTGCGATGCTGTCATATTCTGTGTCAAACAGGGGAAAACAGATCACACATGTCTATAGGTGCAGACTTCATATATAAAAGTTGTGAGCTTGGCATGCAGTAAAGAGTCAGAAGATATTGATAAGACTTAAGTGCTGTACCAGCACGCCAACCGTAGTTCTTCTGAGAGAGGGACGTCGGGATTAACACACAACACAACTTCAGGTTCTGCAGACAAGCTTTTATTCCACTTTCTCACACAGTATATATAGCCCTCAGCAGGAGAGGCCAAGCCAGAAAAAACAAGAAGCTTATCACATATCACCATAGGGGTAAACATCTTTAGAAAATTGCTGAAAACAACAGATTGTTTTGTTCTTGTTTTTGCTCTTGTTTTCAGAACAACCAACCACAAGAGTGCAAAACAGATCAAGTGGGAGTGCAAAGACCTGTCCTCTAGGGACCCAACAATTCCTCCCTTTTTATTTTAAAAGCATGAGAGCCCCTGTCTTAGGACTCCCTCAGATAAAAACTCTTACCCATCTATGGGAGGCCTTAATCCTTGTCTTAGGCGAGCTCTCTATAACAAGGACTTCTGAATAAACCAAGCAAGGTGCAAATGAGCTCACAGAGACTGAAGCCACAAACACATGGCCTACATCAGGTCTTCTGCATATATAGTATAGCTATTAGATCAGTTTTTTTTTTAAATTGAACTCCCGAATATGAAAATGAGTGGGTCTCTGATTCTTGTGCCTGCTCTTGGGACTCTTCTCCTCCTATGGGGTTACCAGGTCCAACTCAAATATGAAAGTTCTTGCTTCATTTATTAGATCTTATTTTATAATGTTCTTTTGTCATTTCTTAGAATCCTGTTCTTTTCTAATGAGAGTCAGAAAGGGAAAAATCAGAGTGTATGCCAGGTGGGAAGGAACTGGGAAAAGTGAAGGGGATAGAAATTATAATCAGGGTGTATTTTATAATAAAATAATCTATTTTAATAAAAATAAGACTTTATGAGACCATCAAATGTAGAAACAAATATAAAAACTATTATTGTGAAACATATTTTTGATAAAGAATAACAGAAAAACAAAACACTTTGGGATAGAAAAGAATTTTGGATTGTAAATTAGTTTAGATCTAACAGTAAAGGATTCTTCAAAATGTAAATGTATAAGGATGAAACTAGGATGTACTATTTAGTACAATGCATGAGTGATAAAGTGTATAGGTAGTGTAAATATGATAAGTTTACTAATTTAAAAGCTATTAAAATTTTCTTAGGTCTCCTCACCCCCTTTTTTACCACTTCTCTTCCCCTTCCACCCTCCCTTCTCCCTTCACCCCTATGCTCCCAATTTTGTCAGGTGATCTTGTCTGTTTCTAACCAAACTAGTCTCCCTGAATGTGGTTGATAGTTGCATGGCTGAGTCAAGCTGAGGGGCCACTGGTAGTGACATCAGGATTTATCTCTACTGCATGTATTGATTTTTGGGGAACCTATTCTCTTTGGATGGATACCTTGCTCAGTCTAGATATAGTAGGGAGGGCCTTGAACCTTCCACAAAGCAATGTGCCTTACTCTTTGTGAGGATTGGATAGGAGTGGGGTTAGAGGTAAATGGAGGAGAGAGTGGGAACTTGGATTAGTATTTTTTAAAAATCTAATAAATTATTTTAAAATGTACACAATAAAAACAATTTTTGAAAGAATTTTTAGGTCAAAATTAAATATACTGACAAAAAATTAATCTTGTCTTTATACTTACAAAATTAAGGTTTTATGTTTATTTTAAAAGGCAAAAAATTAGCTTCAATACAGACAGAGACTGCACTTTTGTTTCCTGGCTGCCCAGACCTGAATAATACAAAGAAACTATATTAATTATAACACTACTTGGCTACGGTTTCAGGCTTATTTTGAGTTCACTCTTACATCTTAGTGTAACACTTTTCTATTAGTATATGTATTGACATGTGGCAATGATGTTACCTCATTTTCTACATATTTTGTTTCCTCAGGGCATAGTTGGCATCTCTCTGACTCTTCCTACTCTCTCTACATGTCTTTGTTCAGATTTCCTGTCTGGCTTAACTCTGCTAAGTCATTGGCCAAAGCACCTTTACTCATTAACCAATACACAGAAGGACATTCCATGTCATCTCCATTTTTCTGTCTAAATAAAAAGGAAGGCTTTAACTTTACCATAGTAAAATTACATATACCAAACAGTTATCAAGGAAGAATTATAGTTACAATATTTAATCCATTTGGATTTGGCAAATTAAGGAAAATACTCTATCATCTATCCTGTCTTGTGTGCCTGAAGTTTTATATCTATTTTATCTTTTATCATAACTAAGGAAAACTATAACTACATATTTTTAACTCCATCAAAGACCCCAGAAGAATATAATATTGCTTATGTAAACAGGAAGTGCATTGTAAGCAACTTCCAAAGGTCTAGAAATGATAGAGATATCTCACTGCCTGGATAGTCAAACAAAGATTTTTTTTGTAATATTGGGACATCAGTCTATAGGCCCATAATATTTAGCAGACTTTTCAATGAAGCAGGAAACTTGAAGATCTGTTTTTTCTTGCACTGGCAAAGTTTGTCATTTGCTTTCTTCTGTGTCCTGTAGAATGTCTAGTGATTTCTTCTGTGAAGCAGGAACTCTGAAGGGTTGTCTCCCATTCTTTTGGCAAATTCAGCAGTCATTTTTCTGTGGGTCCTGCATGTCCAGTTTATAGAGTATACCATCAAGCAGTCTAGGCAAGATCAGTTTCTTGCTCAAATGGCTGGCATTGTTACATTGAAGACAAATTCCATAACGAGTTTCTTTAATGATCACTAGCCTCTCTAAAGTAATTGGTGCTGCCAGAAACAGATATGTCTCATTGTTGAGAAAGGTCTAAGACCTTAAAGCTTTTTAAATGCCATATTCTGTTAGTCTTCAAAGTGTTGAAAATTATCTAACTGAAATATATCTCTTTATATCTAGAAAACCTAACTATCATGAGTATAAGATTGACTATTATAGATGACTATCTATTAATCTGCAATTTTAAATTATACATTACCTTTTTAAATGAGATATTTAAACATAATACCTTAAAGGAGAGTAGGAATATACATATAACAAAATTGACCTTAAATTTGTATCAATAAACCAAAATCCATACCAATGTATTCATTTCTGTATCATATTTCCTTGCTGTTTGTTAGAAAGAGATTTATTGTGACCATTAACTTCTTATAATCAACCACCTTTAAATGAAAACAAATATTTATAAACAATAATTTTGGGAATTTGGGTATTGTTTTTTAACTCTGCCTACTCTCTTTATATATCTCTGCTAAGCCATTGGTCAAAACAGCTTTATTCATTAACCAATGAAAGTGACACATATACAAAAGGACAACCCACATCACTGGTAAAACAAAATTTTATGCTCTATCCATCTATGTGATGGGTATTTGAAATCTGTTGAATAGAATGTATCTCTGTGCCTCAAGCATATGCTTAAAAATATGTCTTAATGCTAAATTAATGTTTTCTATTGATTTGAAATCTTCACTAACAGAATGTCATTGCCTCAGCTGTAGTGAATATTTTGATTGTAGTCATTATTCCTACTTGAAGAATTCTTGCTAAATAATATATTTTATGGGTTTTTGTTGTGGATATTGTTGCTTTGCTTTGTGAGGAAAAACATAAACTTTGGTAGGTAAGGAGGTGAGGAGTATCTGGGAAGAGTTGGTGGAGGGGAAAGAATATGAGCAATATATATTTTATGAAAACATTTTAAATAAAAAATATTAAATAACCTTTAAAATGACTCAGAATTATATGATATTAAAATAATTTAAACAATTTTATTCATTTAAATGCTAAAATTTGGTAACTTAAATAAATATGATGAAATATTGACCTCTTCAAATGTCTTGTTAAATCTCACATAAACAGTAATTTGAGGGCTGGGAAGGTGGGTCAATGAGTAAGAGAATTTGCTGTGCAAGCACATTGTATAAACCTAAGTTTGAATCCTCTATCCAAAAAGTCAAAGTCACCAGTAGCTAAAGCAAAGCAGAATCTGGAGACCAGAAGATCACTGGGACTGGCTGGACAGAAGCTATCCTCAAGGTTAGGTGAGAGATTATGTCTCAAAATCACTAAGTTGGAAAACGAGAAGCAGGACAACTGATATCTTCTTCTGGCCTCTCTCTCTCTCTCTCTCTCTCTCTCTCTCTCTCTCTCTCTCTCTCTCTCTCTCTCTCTCTCTCTCTCTTCCTTTCCCTCACACCCACACACACCCACACACCACACATTTCTGTGAATAAAGAGAGAAGTTGTTGCGACCGCCTCGGCCAGCAAGGAAGACACAACACCAGACTCTTCTTTTAGCAGTTTATTCAGGAACCTTGAACAATTTTCGAATACCGGGGAAAGCCAACCCACAGCTAAAGTAGCCCCTGGTCAGCCAGCCCCAGCAAGCCACGTGGGAAATGCGGATAGGTCTAGGTACACGAAAGCAAGCCACATTCTCAGTTTAGACCATATATGGAATGGTATGTAACTTAGACCACCTTATCAGCCTTAGCCATATATGGGAATAGTATGTGACTTATAGCACATTCTCAAAAGGGGGTGATGGGCAGAAAGCAGCACCACCCTCATGGCACTGCACAATGCAGCCCTCTACAAGAAGTTACTACATAAGGTAAGACCTTCACTCAGAACCAAAAATCTCTGTAGAGAAAATATGGAATATAAGTTTTCCTGTTATTATTACAAATCAACTTAAATTTGCAACTTTTAGCCACTAAATAGAAATGCATTAAAAGTAGTAAAACATATTTTTGAAGAGTATAAACATATTTTAAAGAAGGGATTTATAAAAAGAAGATTTCCTTAGGGAATATAAATCCAAACAACTATTAAAATTTATATATCTGTAAACACCACAGTTTGCTTATGTTACAAGATTTAATTTGTTGAGTTAATTTTAATTTATCAGCATGGATTTAAAATAACAAATAATGAAAATCTACATTTAAGAATGCATTAATGATTTAGAAATCTATAATATTTCTGACAATAGCACAGACTATGTTTACATAAAGATTTCATTATTTAACAGTATATTAGCATGCTATGTGTGACAATTAAAGACTAGAAATTTTGATTTATTTTTAAAAATAAACACCAAGTATTTCTCAGAAAATCATTTATGACTTTATGAGTTTTCTCAGAGCACCTAAAACTTCCTTATTTCTTAAACTGTAAATAAAGGGGTTCAACAGAGGAATCACAATGGTGTAGAACAGAGAATACATCTTATCCTTATATTTATTTGGTCCAGACCCAGGGCTCACATACATGAAGAAGAGAGTGCCATAGAACAAGGAGACCGAGAGCAGGTGCGCACTGCAGGTGGAGAAGGCTTTGCTTCTGCCCCTCTCAGACTTTGTTTTCAGGATGGAAGAGAGAACATGAGCATAGGAGACCATGATACTCGTGAAGGTAATAGCTTGTATGACAGCAGCAAAAATGAACACCACTAATGCATTAATAGATGGGTCAGTACAAGAAAGTGTATAGAGTGGCAAGATCTCACAGTAGAAATGATCTATTATATTGGACCTGCAGAATGTTAATCTAAATAATAATCCTACATGGACAAGTGGATGCAGAAAACCAATTATATATGAAACACCTATCAGGCAAGTGTACACTCTATTGGACATCACCACAAGATAGAACAAAGGCTTACATATGGCAACATAGCGGTCATAAGCCATCATTACCAGAAGAAAACATTCTGTGGTGGCACTGAATCCAAAAGCATAGTATTGGGCCATGCATTCATGTAGGGAAATCATTTTATCATGGTCTAAGATGTTGACAAGCATCCTAGGAGTCACAGAGGATGAAGTACAGGCATCTGCAAAGGCTAAACTTCCAAGGAAAATGTACATAGGAGTGTGAAGATGGGGATCCTTCCAGATGAGAAAGATTAAGCCAAGGTTGCCCACCATGGTGATGACATAGATGAAGAAGAACACCAGGAATAGAGGGACTTGCAGCTCTGGACGATCTGTTATTCCTCTGAGGACAAACTCAGTCAGCAGGGTCCTGTTGACTTCCATAATATCCCCTTAGGCTGCTCTTGTAAAGAAATTTAGATGAAGAAATTATGACCAAAATTCAAGCAAGGTGTAATTGATGTCACAGTCACATTTTTCTCTCTCAGATGCTCATTAATCAACCCATATAAGTATAAAATATTTCTTATTTTACAAATACACCTAACATATGATGCTTCTTAGAATTATTTTGAGATAAAGTAATTTTAATGCTATGTTTGTATGAGAAATATTAAGGAATAGCCTAAAGACACCAATAAGGTCTTAGTGTATCATCATAGTTACTCAGGTTCCATAGATAGTTGTAATGTTTATACACAAGAAAGAATGAAAAATAATTAATGCTTATCCAGTAAAGCTACTTTAATAATACTGATAAAAGTACAAAGCTGCATAATAAATATCTCAAACGTTTCTTACGTTCTTTATACTGAAGAACAAAAGCAGAAACTTTAGTTTAAAAATATATTTTTAATAATTAATTTTATCTAAGACAAACAAAAAGATAAAAAAATAATAATTTCAACTCTTATTTCAAATAAATATTTTTTCATTTTTTTCAAGAAAATTTTACTGAGAAATTTTTAGTTCATTTAGGAAACTATTTTGTATCTTCTACATTATGATACTATAATACTTATCTCATGACATAGAATTGATGACATGTGATATGCTCAAGATGTTAAAATAACTAAAAGAGAAAACATACATGTTCATACACACACTCAAGTTATTTGCTGCATATTACAGATCAATACAAGTACTGTATATACTCTTTTCAACTCCAAAGAGAATGCAGCTGATAAGGCCTTTTAATAGTTTGATTACACATGCTTCTAAGGAGATTTTGACAATTGTACAGTTATTCCTATAGTATACAAAGGGAGTTTTCAAGGTTAGAATATAACCTTACAAAAGAAGCCACAACTCTGCAACAAATAAGTTCATAAAAATAAGGAAAAAAATAAGGAATAAAGGGAAGAACGTACCAGTTGGTTACCCAAAACTAATTGTTCAGCCCTGAACACATATACAAAAATAACATTATACAGATTTAGAAGGTTGTTTTGATGAAACTGGGAATACATACATGTATGTAAGTGTATATACACATATATGTGCATCAAAACAATTAAAGAAAAAGAAGGCATAAATTTGAAAGAGAGCAGTGGTATAGAGTATATGGGAAGAGATGGATAGAGATGAGGGAATTATGTAATCATATAAGAATCTCAAAAATACTCTATTCCATTGATCAACTTCTCTGTTTTTATGCCAATACCAAGCTGTTTTCAATACTGTAGCTCTGTAATAGAGTTTAAAGTCAGATATTCTGTGGATGAAAAATCAGATACAGAAGCGGAAGTGTCAGAACACTCCACAGGTATAACCCATCTTCCTCCTGAGGTAATGCTGTCGATTTTCAGTTATCTTAATCCTCAAGAATTGTGTCGATGCAGTCAAGTCAGTACTAAGTGGTCTCAGCTGGCAAAAACAGGATCTTTGTGGAAACATCTTTACCCTGTTCATTGGGCCAGAGGTGACTGGTATAGTGGTCCTGCCACTGAACTTGACACAGAACCTGACGAGGAATGGGTGAGAAGTAGGAAAGATGAAAGTCGTGCTTTTCAGGAATGGGATGAAGATGCCGATAGAGATGAATCTGAAGAGTCTGCAGAGGAATCGATTGCTATCAGCATTGCACAAATGGAAAAACGTTTACTCCATGGCTTAATTCATAATGTTCTGCCATATGTTGGTACCTCTGTAAAAACTTTAGTGTTAGCATACAGCTCTGCAGTCTCCAGCAAAATGGTTAGGCAGATTTTAGAGCTTTGTCCTAACCTGGAACATCTGGATCTTACCCAGACTGATATTTCCGATTCTGCATTTGACAGTTGGTCTTGGCTTGGTTGCTGCCAGAGTCTTCGGCATCTTGATCTATCTGGATGTGAAAAAATCACAGACATGGCTCTAGAGAAGATTTCTAGAGCTCTTGGAGTTCTAACATCTTACCAGAGTGGCTTTTTGAAAAGTGCAGGCAAGGCTGTTTCAAGTCCATGGACAAATAAAGACATTACCATGCAATCCCCCAAGCAGTTTGCGGGTTTGCACAATTTGACTGACGAAGGTGTTGGTGAAGAAATAGACAGCGAGCACACTTGGACTAAACCTGTGTCTTCTGAAAGTTTGACTTCTCCTTACGTGTGGATGCTAGATGCCGAAGATTTAGCCGATATTGAAGATACAGTAGAATGGAGACATAGAAATGTTGAAAGTCTCTGTGTAATGGAAACAGCCTCCAACTATGGTTGTTCCTCATCTGGTTGTTACAATAAGGACTTTGTGGGATTAAGGACTAGTGTCTGTTGGCAGCAGCATTGTGCTTCTCCAGCCTTTGCATATTGTGGCCATTCATTCTGTTGCACAGGGACAGCTCTAAGGACTATGCCTACACTCCCAGCGACTTCTGCAATGTGTCGAAAAGCATTAAGGACTACATTGCCCAGGGAAAAAGACTTAATTTATTTTGGGAGTGAAAAGTCTGACCAAGAGACTGGACGAGTACTTTTGTTCCTCAGTCTATCTGGATGTTATCAGATCACAGACCATGGTCTCAGGGTTTTGACTCTGGGAGGAGGACTGCCTTACTTAGAGCACCTTAATCTCTCTGGCTGTCTTACTGTAACTGGTGCAGGGCTGCAGGATTTGGTCTCAGCATGTCCTTCCCTCAATGATGAATACTTTTACTACTGTGACAACATTAACGGTCCTCATGCTGATACCGCCAGTGGATGCCAGAATTTGCAGTGTGGTTTTCGAGCCTGCTGCCGCTCTGGCGAATGACTCTTGACTTCTGACCTTTGTGTACTTCATTTAGCTGAGCAGGCTTCCTCTCATGCACTTTACTTACAGCACATTTCTTGTGTTAACATCCCTCCTTTTGGATTGTTTTGGCCCCATGTCTTACAGTTTCAGAAATTTAATTTAGCAGTGAACTGTACAGTGTTGTTTTTCCTTGCAAAGTAATTTTTGTTTTAGAAAGGAATCAGGATTTTTTTTTTATTAGGGTGAGAACAGTCTTACTGGTTTCTTTTAAATGAAATGCTTTAAAAAGAGTATCACTAATGCCATGGTATTTAAAGTATTTTTAGATTATTTTGCATTTTAGTCAGTGGGGGTTATTGGTTCTCTATGTGTAAACACTGTACCAAGTTTTGCAGATCCTTTCAGATACTCTTTCTGAAGTTTTATTTTCAAAGACTGGACATTTTGGAAATGAATTTCTTTTTTCCTAACATTTTCTTTATTTTAACAATTCTTAGGGGCCAATTCAAACACATCTAGAGATGAGATTCTTTAAGATTGTAGAATAAATTGGCCTCTCAGTGTTTGCTCAGTGAGCTAGTAAAAGCGCCTGTCTATTTGTATTTGCTTTTGACACCTGATTCCACTACTGTCCCTAAACTGTCAAATTTGGGAGGGATTTTTAAAATTCCATAAGTGTTTGAAGAGTTTAAAGTCAGGATGGTAATGCCTCCAGAAGTTCCTTTATTGTATAAGATTGTTTTGGCTATCCTGGGTTTTTTGTTTTTCCATATAAAGTTGATTAATGTCCTCTCAAGATCTGTGAAGAATTTCGATCGGATTTTAATGGGGATTGCATTGAATCTATAAATTGCTCTTGGTAGAATTGCCATTTTTACCATGTTGATCCTCCCAATCCAAGAGCAAGGGAGATCCTTCCATTTTCTGGTATTCTTGGGGCTAAGGGGAAATGGGGTGAGAAACGTGAGAAGGGGAGAATGAGGGGAGCTTGGGGGAATGGGATGGTTGGGATAAAGGAAGGGTGGACACGGGAGCAGAGAAATATATATCCTAATTAAGGGAGCCATCTTAGGGTTGGCAAGAGACTTGACTCTAGAGTGGCTCGCAGGTGTCCAGGGAGATGTCCCCAGCTAGTACCTTGAGCAACTGAGGAGAGGGAACCTGAAATGATCCTATTCTATAGCCATACTGATGAATATCTTGCATATCACCTTAGAACCTTCATCTGGCGATGGATCGAGATAGAGACAGAGACCCAAATTGGAGCACCGGACTGAGCTCTCAAGATCCAAATGAGGAGCAGAAGGAGGGGGAACATGAGCAAGGAAGTCAGGACCACGAGGGGTGAACCCACCCACTGTGACAGTGGAACTGATCTATTGGGAGCTCACCAAGGCCAGCGGTACTGGGACTGAATAAGCATGGGATGAAACCGGACTTTCTGAACGTGGCAGATAATGAAGGCTGATGAGAAGCCAAGGACAAAGGCACTAGGTTTCGATCCTAATACATGAATTGGCTTTGTGGGAGCCTAGCCTGTTTGGATGCTCACCTTCCTGGTCCTGGATAGAAGTGGGAGGACCTTGGACTTCCCGCAGGGCAGGGAATCTGGACTGCTCTTCATTCTTGAGAGGGAGGGGGAATGGAGTGGTGGGGAGGGGGAGTAGGGTAGGGGAGTGGGGGGAGGGGGCCATGTGTGCAAGGAGGGGGAGGGAAATGGGAAACGGAGAGGAGGCGGAAATTTTTTTTTGCAACAACTAAAAAATAAAATAAACAAAAAAGAGAAATACATCACTGTAAAAAAAGAATCTCAAAAATAAAATTACATTAAAAATAGTCACAATAAGCAAAAATTAGCAGTGTCATCATTATCTGGATTCTACTTAAGTGTTCAAATTACAAGTTTTGTTTAAAGAGAAAATCAGTTGGGGAGAACATGATAATTCAAATTAACACAAAATATCCTTGACAAAGATACATAAAGCAAAATAAATTCTCAAAATATGCTTGAAAGTTTCACAAACTGGAAAATAGTAAGAAGGATAGATTCTGCAAAATTTGGGCTTAAGGAGGTGATTCCAAGTCAACATTGTCCGTTAAACATTTAGTCAATGACACATTATGCATGATTATGATCATAAACTATGCTTCAGCTATTCAGTTTCTTATATTGCGGATACACACCTATGTTTTTGCCTCTATATTATATTGGTAAATTCTTTATGTACTTAGGTAAATATTCCACACTTCAGTTTGTGACTACCAAAAGCTGATTTTCTCAAAGCATGTGTTTCCAATTACCCAACCCTACTATGGAAAACTGAGAGTTAGTTAAAAAAAGCCTGCAAAGAATAATCTCGAGACAGTAAAGTATATTGATGTACTAAAGAATTTTTTTTCTGAAACAAAAACATAATATTGTTATATTATAGAAATTATTCCTTTCCATTTTTGTTGAGAATATGAAACAAAATCTTTGGGCTTTGGCTAGACAACATAACATAATAACTAACAGAGAAGATTACTGTGAGTCTAATAATTATTTGGTATTCTACACTAAATCTGCAGAGGCATCAGATTATCCTTATTTAGTATCTGCAGTGAAAGTGACTCTTAAGATACAAGAGTATTCTGCATATTTCTAGGAATGATATCTAAAGCATGATCCAGGTGAGGACAGTACTCAGTATACAAGTATCTCACACACTTATATGGTTCTCGGCAGTTGGGCAAGTCTTCCTGCGACAGGACGGTTTGAAATGTCAGTGCCAGAAAACATTTACTTAGTAAAATATCCAGGATATTGGTTCTATATTCTTATCTTACAGGAGCATGCGTGTGCGCGCGCGCACACACACACACACACACACACACACACACACACACACACACATTTAATTTCAAAATCTTTGATCCTCAGTTACCACCTCTAAACAACTGGGTTATCTGCAGTATTACAGCTTGTGAATCTTGTTTTATTTTTTCTATAAAGTTTTGACTTCATCAATAAGCATACCCTCATCAATCTTAATCCATGGTTTTTCATTGATGTCAATTAGCAGCACAGCAAAAAACTAAGCACAGAGTTCACACATTTATATGATTAGATTCAAATTCCTGTGGTACAAATACCTAAGTGTATGCACAAGGATTAAGAGGACCAGACAAAATGTTTCAGAGTTTTTCACAATCAGTTCTGCTTTCTATTTTATTTGGTATTCCACAGATCCTCTCACCAGATATCTTAGTATACTAGCACTTTTATGAAAAGACGCTTAGTACTGAGATATTCTACTTTAAAAAATAATTTCATTCAAATAAAATACTCTATCTTACCTAATGCCTACAAGAAGACATACTCATATGGATACGACGAGATTTACATCATCATGAAGAACACTTATGGTGAAGATTGAAGACAGCATAGGCAATTTTTCTCTTCATGTCAATTCTCCTTAAAAAGCGTTTGGATGGAATGATTTTTTTTTTCACATCTTAAATGATGCTTGTGAGGTCAACACTGAAATTCCTTTAATACTAACAGAATCCCAGTAGAATAACCAGTCTCCTGACAGTATTCAAAAATTAAGAAGTCACTTCTAACAAACCTATTATAACAATTGTTTCCATGTTTTCTTTTGTTTGAAAACAAAAGCATTACAACTTAATGATAATAAAACATACATTCCATTAAGAGTTTTCTTTAGAGGTACTGACTTTCTAACTTGGCTGCAGATATGAAGTAAGAAGCCAAGAAAAACTACAAGACAGGTGACATAGATGCTGATGGCTGTATATGGGAACAACTCTAAGACTGGATGAGACATAATTCATCTTGTTGGCTACAAAGTCCTTATGGCTTATTGAATATCATTCTTTCCAGTGACATGATTAGAGATTTATATTACAATTTGGTTATATAGTCCAAATTGCTTGAGATGTCTTATGCCAGTTCAGTCACAGAACAGAAAGTCATCTTTAGCTGATTTGTGCATACCACACATTCCATGATTGTATTAATGTACATATGTATGTTACATTTAAAAGTTTGTGTATGTTTTGGAAAAAAAAGAGGACTAGACATCAGTGAGGAGAAGTGGCCACGTTATCCATCCTCTCAGAATACATCTGTTGCAGTTTCCTAAAAATTCTGCATCTAGAACAACTTCATAGTGGCTAGACAAGATGGTCCAGTCTCATAGACTACTTCAGCCAAGATTTCAGTTAAGCCCTGCATTTCCCATCACACACAGATCAGACAACAAATGAGACAGTTAGCTCTCCCTGGCCTTTAACATTATTCCAGTTTTCTCAGGGCTCCCAAAAGATGCACTTGCCTGCAGACAGCAGGAAATAATTTTAAGAACATGGTACCCACATTTCCCAAAGCCGTGGTGGGTGGCTTTTGGTTATTCAGCAGGTGGTGAACATTTGTTATTGTTGGGGGGGGGGGTAGGTGCAAGTTGTTATTCGTCATAGTCAGGGCAGAAACTAAACAATGAAGGCTACATTAAGGGCTTTATTTCCTTCTATCTAGTGAAAAAAATGGCATAGGGATATAGGAATGATGGAATAAAAGGGTAGATTAGTAAATCTACCTTTAAACTAAAAAGCAACTACTAGTCTCAAATATTTTACATTGATGTGGAATTTTGTATATTGATACAAATTTAAGGTTATTTTTGTTATACCATTCTACCTATCATCTATCTATCTGTCTGTCTGTCTATCTATCTATCTATCTATCTATCTATCTATCTATCTATCATCTATATACTTTGTTTAGGATATTGTACTTATTTAGCTAATTTAAAATTCAGCGTAAGGTTCTACTCCTTGAAAGCAATTATTATAAACTATTTAGGATAATTAAGAAATACAGGTTAGTAGTTACTTATCTATAACAATCAAAGTTGTATTCATGTTAGATTTGTTTTCAAGGTTAAACAGAGATATGTTTCAGATATATAGATTATTTTCAAACACCTCAGGGATCTACAGAATATGGCATTTAATATGTTTTAATAATAATTTTTTTCATGACAGTGAGATATGTCTGCTACTGGCAACACCAAGCTATTTCAGAGAAGATTTTGGGCATTGGA
Organism: Microtus pennsylvanicus; assembly: GCF_037038515.1. Classification (NCBI taxonomy): domain Eukaryota; kingdom Metazoa; phylum Chordata; class Mammalia; order Rodentia; family Cricetidae; genus Microtus; species Microtus pennsylvanicus. The sequence goes on along the minus strand of NC_134579.1, from coordinate 272,152 downwards.
TACCCTCCATATGGAGCTTGCTTTCGATGTGGCAAAGCTAGGCACTGGAAAAGAACTCTCCATGCCTCAGCTGCTGACTATATGCTCTCCAAATTGGATAAGAGGGAACAAAGATAGTCAACTGTTAAACTTTGACAAGTTTTTTAAACTATGATAAGTAGGCCAGTTTTTCAAAATTTATGCTGTAAAGAAAAGTCTATTAGATATTTTAGGTTTATAGACTGAAAATGGATGCCATAATGTTGCAGAGGAACTTTAGGTGACTTTCTAGGCAACCAGATATCTCTGCTATTTATATAGGTTTGGAAGTTGCTTGTTTTGCCTTCCTGTTTACTCAGGTAATACTTTATTCTTCTCTGGCTTCTTTTCTTTCTTTCTTTCTTTTTTTGATTTTTTGAGACAGGGTTTCTCCATTTTTTTTTTTTGGTTCCTGTCCTGGAACTAGCTCTTGTAGACCAGGCTGGCCTCGAACTCACAGAGATCTGCCTGCCTCTGCCTCTCGAGTGCTGGGATTAAAGGCATGTGCCACCACCGCCCGGCCCTTCTCTGGTTTCTAATAGGGGTAAAGACTAAATTATTAACAGTTTTAGTTTTCCTTGTAACCAAATTCAGCAAAGAAACTTACAGAGAGATATAAAGTTTATAGGGTTGAGAAATATAAAAGTTTAAGTTGTTTATATCAAGGAAAATATTTTAACTTCTAAAAGGATTATTTTTAGGTAGGTAACAAGTTATGATTAAAAAATGGTTTAGTTATAGACCATTGGAATCACCAAGATAGGATAGATAATAGAGTCCTTTTTCTGAATTTGCCAAATACAAATGGACTGGACATTGGGAACGCAACTCTTACTTGATAATTGTTTGTATTGTATATATGTTTACTGTGGTAGCATTAAAATCTTTCCTTTTTATTTAGACAAAAGGGGAAAATGCTGTGGGATAATATTTTTGTAAACTATGAAGTACCTCAATGTTTTACCTCACCTTCTTAAAGCATCTTCTGATTGTTCTAAGAAAGAGCTGAATGGCTGATAACCAGGCAAGAGAGGACAGGTGCGACTTACAGGGAGAGCAAAGAACCCAGGGGAAGAATCTGTGGTGGGGATTCACCAGCATGATGCAGAGGAAATTGAACATACAATATGGAGAAGAGGAAATAAGCCACCTGGCAGAACATGGATTAATATAAACAGGTTAACTTAACATATAGGAGCTATGGGGGAACAAGCCTAAGGGAAAGCCAAGCTTTCATATTTAATAATTAGTCTTTATGTGATTATTAGTTGCTGGTGGTCCAAAGAAATTTCAGCAGTCCTTTCTCTCTGAAGTTGATAGTCTAGTGTACCCTGCTGGAGCAACTAGAACAAAAGTAAAGCCCTCTTTCTGAAAATAGAGAATCTTGAAAAAAAAAGACTCGAGTGCAATGTTGTAAAAGGTAAGTTGTAAACACCAGAAAAGATGACATAGTGTTAACCTGATCAGACGTCAAAGTTGTATTGTATTTAGGAAGCAAATGTCTGTGGCTTAATGTTGCGTCTGATGCACTCAGATGTGAAATGCTATAATAATTTTGATCTTATTGCATGCACTGGCTTTGTGGGAGCCTAGCCTGTTTGGATGCTCACCTTCCTAGACCTGGATGGAGGGGGGGAGGGACCTTGGACTTGTCACAGGGCAGGGAACACTGACTGCTCTTTGGACTGGAGAAGGAGAGGGAGAGAAGTGGGGGGAGGGGAAGAGGAGTGAGGGAAGGGGGAGGGAAATGGGAGGGGGGAGGAGGCAGAAATTTTTTCAATAAAAATCAAAAAAAGGAAAAAAATTATAGTGATTTCTTTAAAATGGCCTACCTCTGCTAGTATTTTTCCTTAATTTCCTCCATCTAAATAACTTTGTTCTTACCATGTCAACTTAGAGATGGAATTAACTATGTGTAAAAGGTTTTTTTGTGCATATAGAGTTAAATTAAGTTTCCAGTGAATAGAACATATCTCATTTTTTTACTCTATTCCCTTGTAAAAGAGATGGGCAGCTTCACTTATGAATAAGTCAAACAGGCACCAATACAATTCAAGCCATCATTAAGTGTGTGTTTATCATGACAACAGTGACAAGTGCTTCACTTTCATTCTCCCATTTTCCCCACTCTGGAAATATTGTAGACACATATTAGTAACTTTACTTTGTTTGTGGGGAAATTGAGGTTAAGAATATTTATTTGATCAATATATTAGATGCAAAATATGCAAGTTTATATGTTCCAAAAAGTATGAAATCAGTTCCCAAAACAAGTAGATCTACTAGATCAGCAACTTGAAGAAATGTATTCACTGTTATGTCCACTGCAGTATCTTTTGCAATGACCAATGTATTGAAGTACCCTACCTGCTCATTAATAGGTAGATTGACAAGCTAAATGAGGTGAACAGGTCACTATTAAAGAGTTGGAAAATCTGTAATTTTAATAACCACGGATGAACCTGGAAGAAATGTCAAATAAAATTGAATAGGACCAGAAGGCCCAGTACTTCTTAATTTCATTTAAATGAAGAATCTAAAACAGTGGACAAACAGAAAAGTAGACATGTAGTTACCAGAACCTGGAGAGTTGACAGACTGAGGAATCATTTTAACTGAAGTTTTCAGTGAGATAATTAGATAGATAGATAACCATGATATACAGCATTCATGTATCAAGACATCACTTTGCACTGAAAAAATGCAACCATAATTTTTCAAATTTCAGTAAAATTTCAGGCAACTTTATAAATTATGAAATGTTACAATATTTTCAAATACATGTGGCTCATGAAAATGCATTTTGAGTGAGGTAACTCAGACACAGGAAGACAATTTTTACATGTCTTCACTCATATGTGGTTTTTAAACATAAAGCAAAGAAAACCAGCCCACAAATCACAATCCCAAAGAACCTAGACAACAATGAGGACCCTAAGAAAGACATACATAGATCTGTTCTGTTTTAATGAGAGACCAAAAGGGAGCGGATTTATATGGAAGGGGAGGTGAGGAAGATCTGGGAGGAGTAGATGAAAGGAAAACTACAATTAGGATATAGCCTATGAGAAACAGATCTATCTTCAATAAATGAAAAATTAAAAAAGCATTTTGAAGAAAAAGACTTCCAAAATCTTTAAAATATTCATAGTCTCTTTAAAATTCTCAAATTGACAGTTTCTCAACTGTGGTCACCTGATATATATATATATATATATATATATATATATATATATATTCTGATGTATGTTACAGAATATATTATAAAATATTTATTCCAAGAGGAAGAACCAAAGCACAGTGACAACAATAAGTTCAAAGTAGATATTGTCAAAGGATTTAAAATATTCTTTGTGAAAACCTTGCATTTATCAACTTCTCATTGTTAAGATAAATTGATACAGATAATAAACTATATTGGTAGGGTGATAGTTCTTTCATGGCCAGTGTCTGACTTCATCAAACCAGAATGTCAGAAATATTATCAAAGGAACACCTGGGCAACTATTTCTCCAGTAGGAACATTTGATCATCTGCAGTTCTTTCAATTACCATCTTATATGAGTGATATCTACATACATATAAACAACAGTGTGTGTTTTTTGGTGGATAAGTGTTTTGACCTTCTGAAATCCTGATGATCTCATCATAAACCAAACAATAGTAAGGCATTTTTTCTCCTTTCAGAGAGCCATGCATGAAATTTCAAACTACTAAAAGCATGGTTTTACAACCTATATTTGCTTCAGAAACCAACAGGGTGATATCATTGAACTGACTTGGTATTACTTTGTTTCCTAATCATCTGAGAAAAAGTCATTTTTAAAAAATCATTCCAAATTTGAAATGAGCAAAGTCTTGCTATTATAGGGTTTTTAAGTTTTACCGCTGTCATGTTGTTCTTAGTGGTGTTGCATATGTTCTTACTTTTTCTACTCATCTTTTCTTCTAATAGGTGTGGTTGGGGCTCTCTAAGATTCTTTTGATTAATCTTCTAGGTGCCAGTGACTCTAAGCTCAGATGGTTGTTCCTGTGGTACAGTCAGTGCCACAGTTTCAGTTACCCCTTTGGTCACTCTGTGTTCCTGGAGGTCAATCAGTGCTCCCAGGCTTTGCTCCACTTTCTTGGGGTTTGCTGTCTCGGACCTTCTTTAATCTATGTTGTTGGCTCAGACCTGTTCCTGTAAATGTCCCTGTTCTGGATCTGTTCTTGCAGAGGTTCCTGTCTTGAGGTTGGTTCTGTAAAGGGCTCTGGCTCCAATCTTCTCCTTTGGAGTTCCCAGGCTCATGTGCATCTAGACCAGCAGAGGATCCGGCTCAGACATACTCCCTCAGAGGTCCCAAGACTCACTCTCAGATCTGCAGAGGTTTCTGGTTCCTGCCTATTCCTTTTGATGTCCCAGACCAATGCCCAGACCCAAAGAAGTACTGGCTCAGGCCTACTTTCTCGGAGGTCCCAGATTCACGCCCAGATGTGTTGAGGTCCTGGCTCAGACCTAGTTCCTTGGACATCATAGACTCACACCTAAACCCACAGGGGTCCTGTTTTAGGTCTATTCCCTTGAAGGACCCAGATTCACATCTGGACCCTCAGAGGTCTCTGTCTCTGTCTCACTTGCTCAGTGGTTGTCCCCTGTACGTGTTCCTGTGGAGTTCACTGTCTCAGGTCTGCTCTGGCCCAGGTCACTGGCTCAGTGCCCAGCCAATAAATCCATAAAACATATCTGCGCCTATGGCTCAGGGAACATGTGGAAAAGAGGAACAAAAGACTGTAAGAGGTAGAGTATCAGGGAGTGTTCTGTGAAACTGTGTCTCCAAGTAATGTCAGAAGCTACACCCATAAAGTCTCACCAACATTGCTGTCTAAACATGAACCAAGCAAGGACAGCAACAACATACATTCTAAAGAAGATGAAGGTAAGACCATTAGGCCAATGTAGGAAAATAAAGAATTATAGGCAAATTACAGGCAAGTATAGGCTGATAAAGTATGATGAGAGGGGGTAAAATGTTTTCAAACATTTAATATAAATTTTTGTGTTTAATTTTATTAATTAAATTTATTTATTTACTTTATATCCTGAGTGAATTTTCCCCTCCCTCCTCTCTCCCATTTATTCCCCTGCTTCTTTTGCCTCCTCCTAATCAACTCCTCCTCTGTTTCAGAAAGGGGCAGGTCTCCCATGAATGTCAACAAATAATGGAATATCAATTTGAGGTGGAACTAAGCCCCTCTCCTTGTATCAAGGCTGTGCAAAAAAAAAAAAAAAACCCAGTATAAGAAATAGGCTCATGGAATCCACTCAAAGCATTAGAGACAGACCCTGCTCCCACCACTATAAATCTTACAAGTAGATCAAGCTAAACAACTGCCACACATATCTAGAGGGCCTAGATAGGCTCCCTAACTATTGGTCAAGAGTTTGTAAGTTCCTATGATCCCAGGTTGGTTGTTTCTATGGGTTTCCTTGTGATGACCTTGATGCCTGTTGGCTCATAAAATCCTCCCTCCCTCTTTTCAACAGTATTACCTGAGTTTGGCCCAGTGCTATATATATATATATACATATCATCTATTTCAATCAGTCATTTGATGAAGGCTATCTGATGACAATTGGAGTAGTCACCAACTGATCACTGGAGATGGCCACTTCAGCGTACCTATTCACTATGGCTAGGAGTCTTACCTAGGGTCATCCTTGTTGATTCATGGGAGTTTCCCTCAAACACAATTTCTTCCTGACCCCCAAATTTCACGCCATCAAACACCTCTTCACGATAAAAAGTCTTGGAGAGATCAGAGATACAAGGTACACCACTGAATATAATAAAAGCAACATTTAGCAAACCAATAGTCAACTTTAAGTTAAAATGAGAGAAACTCAAAGCAATTCCACTAAAAACAGGAAGAAGATAAGGTTGCTCACTCTCTATATATCTATTCATAATAGTACTCCAAGTTCTAACTAGAGTGATAAACAAAAAGAGATTAAGGGGATACAAATTTTAAAGGAAGAAGTCAAAGTGGTATTATTCTTTTTAGATAGTATACATGAGCAACCTCAGATTTTTTACCAGGAAATTTTTATAGCTGATAAACACCCTCAGTGATGTGTTTAGATATGAGATTAATTTAAAAATATCAGTAGCTCTATAATATGCTAATGATAAATGGACTAAGAAAAAAATCAGAGAAACATCTCCCTTCACAATAGCCACAAATAATAAAAAATATCTTAGGATTACTGTAACCCAAAAAGTGAAAGACCTACATGGTGAGAACTTCAAGCCTTTGAGGAAGGAAAATGGAGAAGATATCATAAGATGGAAAGATTGCTCATGTTCATGGATCAGTAGGATTAACATAGTAAAAATGGCCATCTTATAAAAAACAACCTACAAAGTCACGTTTAATAAAATTTAATAACATATGTTCATGTTTTTTCATGACTAATATTTAGATTTCTTGTCAGGAAATGAACTGAGAGAAATGATGGATAATTATTTAAATAAGCATTATTATTTCAGAAAATATCTCTCATAGATCATCAACAAAAGGTTCAAACGTGAATTATATCTCATGTTCATAAACATGTATAATATGTCATTCACTAAATCATGAACTATGGTGTTACTGACTTTCGTTAACTACCAAAGCCTCTTGGATTTAGTCTAAGTCTTAACTACTGTATATTTAATGTGCCTCTTTGTTGGACTTTAAAAGTGTATAATAATTAAGTATCTTATTATAATACAGAAGCAAAGCTACAAAGATCAGTTTTAATACCTTGGAGGAAAGCAGTCATAACACTAAAGTTATTTTTAGAAACTGATATAACATTTCTAACAGATGTGAAGGGCCAGTATCAAATACATAGATGTATTTTAGAGCTTCAAAGGAGATAGTTAATGAATGCTTCAGGGATCTATAAGGGGATTTTGAGGAAATAAATGAAACAAGATTGGTGGGTTCATTTGGACTGGTATGTGCTCAGGATCTGAATAGTGGGAGCTGCTGGCTCTAACCAGCTGCCTAGGCCAGAGTGGGCCTGAGATAGCATGTTCCATAGGAGCAGGAGCAGAGCCAGTCCAAAGACTTTGGAAGACCAGGACTGAGCCAGTGACCTGGGCCAGAGCAGACCTGAGAAAGTGAACTTCACAGGAACATGTACAGGGGAACAACTACTGAGCATGTTTATTCATTGTGGTTTGCTATAATGGTCTCTGTCTGTTATAAAGAGAAGTTTTCTTCATGACAGATGAAGGCTACACTTATCTGTGTTCATGCTAACAAATATTTTAGACTTTAATTAGGTATTATAATGGTTTAGTAAAGTGGTAGTTGTAGGTTCTTCCTATAACTTTATTAATCCTGGGTATTTAACTAGGTTCCAGTATCAAGCATGGTGTTCTTATTGTTGAGTATGTCTTAAGTCCAATTAGTGAAAAATGTTTGGCATTGCTAAGATATGTATGCTACTACTATGTGCTTAAGGTTTTTAAGATATGTTGTTCTGTGTTCTGGTTCACAAGTACCATAGCCAGGTAGGACTGTTATTTGCTTCCCTCATTTTGAAACTTACATGGCTCCTTTTGGTAAATGAAAGCCTACTCTCAGGAAGGAGGCTTTTTAGGACAGCTCTAGCTCGGGTATGGTGTTTCCAGTGATAGGGCCTTACCATCTATTTCTGGGGTACAAGAAGGGCAACATCAATATCATGTAGGGTTTTAGAAACCGTGTTTTGAAAAACTTTTTGAAACCTGTGACTAACTACTCAAATGAAAATTTCTTATTGGTGTTGTGGTTTTTGTTAGATCGTCTTTGACTCTCAGAGGGAGCATTAAAATCCCTGATGGAACATTTTTATTTTAAACATTATGTAAAGAGTTATACAAAGACTGGATAAGTTCGCAATCTTATCAATGTGAATGATGGTTTTTTTTCCCCATAATCCCTCAGCACTTGTCAGTTGTTTTATAATAAGATAAATTTTAATTGGAAAGCTGTTACATCTAAAACAATAGAAGAATCTCAATGGAATATGTGTTTTATTAAGTTGAAATGTTTTGATTTTCAAAAGAAAGAGGGCGTATGAAAACAATTTTTATAATAGTTTCCTTGTAGAGACTTCTTAATTCTTTGCATGCTCTCTGGAGAATGGTTATTCTACTGGGATTATTTTAGCAGCACGGAGGGAATTTTATTGTTAACCTCACAAGTAACAGTTAAGATATGAAAAAAATGTTCAATTCAAATTATTTTTAAGGAGAATTAACATGAAGAGAAAAATTGCCTATGCTATCTGTATTCTTTACTTTAAGTTCTTCATGATGACTTATATCTCATGGCATCCACATCCATACATCTCCTTGTAGGAGCTAGGTGAGGATTCAGTATTTTATTGGAATGCAAATATTTTTAAAGCAGAATCTTTTACTACTAAGTTTTTCATAAAATTGCTAATATACAAAGGATATTTCTGTTGAGAGGATTTATCCACAAAATTGAATAGCATGAAGTACTGATTGGAAAAATCCTGTAAACATCTTTTCTGGTCCTCTTAAATTGTATGCCTACACATTTAGGTATTTGTAGACCAGGAATTTCAACTCAGTCATGAGGGTGTGTGAAGAACTCCTTGCTTAGTGTTTTTGCTATATTGCTTATTTACATCAGTGAAAAACCCTAGACTTATAGATTGCAGAGGGTATGCTTCTTGGTGAAGCCACAATTTAAAACAAGATTTATGACTTTGATTAGGGTACTCAAAGATTTTAAATTAAAAAAGAACTCTGTAATTTAATGTTACAGAAACAATATGCTGGATATTTTACTAAGCAAATGAATCCTGACTCTGACATTACAATTCTTCCTGTTGCAGATATACTGAGATCTGCTGAGAACCATAGAAGAGTGTGGCATATTACAATAGTCAGTTTGTCCTCACCTGGTTCATGGATTAGACAGCATTCCTAGAAATACATAAAAAGTATAAAATAAGGTATCTAAAGAGTCAGTTTCACTGCTGAAAGATATCTCAGAAAGTACAAAGTAAATATAATCTGAGCCCTTTGGAGAATTAGTGTAGAAAATTGAATAATTATTAGATCAATATGTGTTCAATATGAAACACAAATTAACAGTTAATATGCTGTCATGTTCAATCAAACCCCAAAGTTTGTTTCATATTGTCAACAAAAATGAGAAGAAATAATTGCTACAATATAACTTCTTTGTTTTACAAAAAATAATTCAGCACATCCATATAATCTTACTGTCTCAAGATTATTCCTTTTAGGCTTTTATTTTTATTACTGTCCTTTCAGCTACTCAGTTTGTATGTTTGTGGTGGGGCAATCAGAAAGCACATGCTCTGAAAACTTCAGATTTTGGCAGTCTCAGACTATGCTATGAAATATTTAGCTAAGTTTATAAAGGACTTATCAATATGATATAGAAGCAAAAACATAAGTAGGTAGGTTATTCAGACAGCTCTTTTTGTAATAACTTGGGGTTTGTGAATCCCACAATTGTTTGCATTCTGAGAGTTAGATACCCAGGGTTCTTCTTTCTTGATGATTACCTTCTATTGCATAAAAGCAACTCAAGGACTGGAAAATATGAAGCACAGTTTATGATAATAGTCATGTATAGTGTATCATTGATTTAATTATAAACTGTAATAATACTGACTTGGATTCTCCCTGCCTAGCCTCAAGTTTCAATGGAACTTATCCTTCTCACTAGTTTATAGTTTGTGAAAGTTTCAAAAATTTTACTGTTTATCTTTGTCATACACATTTCCTATTAATGTGCTTCATTGTGTTCCTGTCCCCATTCTCTGCTTTTCTATTTAAACAAAATTTATGATTTGAACACTTAAGTGGAATACAGATAAAGATGACCCTGGAACTTTTTCCTTTTGTGGCTTATTTCTTTACTATATATTTTATTTTTGAGATTATTATGATACAATTTCTCCCCTTCCTTTTTTAATCCTTCCCATATACTCCCCACTCCTGCCATCTTCCTATTTCATGGCTTCTTTTTTTAATTGTTGTTGTTCAATATGTATGTACATATTAATATTTCTAGTTTTATAAATATAAACATATTTATAAATATCTAGTTATAAAAACACCATTCCCAGTCTATATTATGTAATGCACACACAAACACATATATGTATATATTGCTTACTACTTAGTGTTGGGTAACCAAGTGGTATGTTCTTCAATATAAAAGACTATTTTTTACATTCAACATTCCTTGTTTGGATGAACTCACTTGCTGTAGGATTGTGGTTTCTTTTGTAACATTATACTCTAACTTTGATATCCCCCTTTGTACTATTATGGGAGCAACTGGAGAATTGTTGCAATCTTTATAGAAGCATGTGTATTTAAATTTTTAAAATCATTTTCAGCTGCATATTTTTCAGAATTAGAAGATTTGTTTGCAGCTGTATCTTTAATTTTGCATCTTATAAGATGCAAACAAATCACAAGTGTATGTATTAGCATGTGTGCATCCTCTTATAAGATTTATTTTAACATCTTGGCTATATCACCTCAAATATCAATTCTGTGTCATGAGATAAGAGTTATAGTGTCATAACACACAAGATAACAAATAATTAGTTTCTTAAATGAGCCAATGACTGGTAAATAGAGTTTTATAGCAGAAATTTAAAAGTATCTTTTGAAAAAAGAGTTCTATTTATTATTATTTTTGTTTCTTTTAGGAAACAATTAATGATATATATTATCAAAACTAAAGCTCTTTCTGCTTTTGTTATTCAGTATAATGAAGAAGCAGTTGAGAAATTGATTATACACTTTGTACTGCTATCAGTATTGTTTAAAGCAACTAAAGCACATATGTATTATATATTTTCCATTCTTACTTGTGCATAAAACCTTATAAGTATGCAACTTAGAGTGACTATGAGAGTACTCTAGGACCTTATTGCTATGGTTAGGTTATTACTTAATAATTCTCATAAAAACACACCATGAAAATTCACTGTACCTCAAAATCACTCTAAGAATCTTTGTATGTCAGGTATATTCATAAAGTCAGAAATATTCTATACTTATATGGGTGGATTAATGAGCATCTGAGAGAGAAAATGTGACACTGACATTAATTCCAACTTTCTTGAACCTTGCCATATTTTTCATCTATATCTCTTTACAGTGGGCAGACTGAGGGGATATTATGGAAGTCAATAGGACTCTGCTGACTGAGTTTGTTCTCAGAGGAATTACAGATCTCCCAGAGCTGCAAGTCCCCCTGTTCCTGGTGTTTTTCTTCATCTACATCACTACCATGGTGGGCAACCTTGGCTTAATTTTTCTCATCTGGAAGGATCCCCATCTTCACACTCCTATGTACTTTTTCCTTGGAAGTTTAGCCTTTGCAGATGCCTGTACTTCATCCTCAGTGACTCCTAGGATGCTTGTCAACATCTTAGATCATGATAAAATGATTTCCCTACATGAATGCATGGCCCAATATTATGTTTTTGGATCCAGTGCTACCACAGAATGTTTTCTTCTGGTAATGATGGCTTATGACCGCTATGTTGCCATATGTAACCCTCTGTTCTATCTTGTGGTGATGTCCAATAGAGTGTACACTTGCCTGATAGGTGTTTCATATATAATTGGTTTTCTGCATCCACTTATCCATGTAGGATTATTATTTAGATTAACATTCTGCAGGTCCAATATAATAGATCATTTCTACTGTGAGATCTTGCCACTCTATACACTTTCTTGTACAGATCCATCTATTAATGCATTAGTTGTGTTCATTTTTTCTGCTGTCATACAAGCTATTACCTTCACGAGTATCATGGTCTCCTATGCCTGTGTCCTCTTTTCCATCCTGAAAACAAAGTCTGAGAGGGGCAGAAGCAAAGCCTTCTCCACCTGCAGTGCACACCTGCTCTCGGTCTCCTTGTTCTATGGCACTCTCTTCTTCATGTACGTGAGCCCTGGGTCTGGACCAAATAAATATAAGGATAAGATGTATTCTCTGTTCTACACCATTGTGATTCCTCTGTTGAATCCCTTTATTTACAGTTTAAGAAATAAGGAAGTTTTAGGTGCTCTGAGAAAACTCATAAAGTCATAAATCCTTTTCAGAAAAAATTAATGTTTGTCTTTTAAATACATCAAAATTTCTAGTTTTGTATTGTCACATATAGCAAGCTAATATACTGCTAAATAACAAATATTTCATGCAATCTTTAGTCTGTGTGATTGTCTTATAAATATTACAGATTTCTAAATCATTAATGCACACTTTTAATGTAGTTCTCTATTTTTGTTATTTTAAACCCACATCAATAGATTAAAATAATTCAGCAAATTAAATCTGCTTGTAACAAAAGCAAATTATAGTTTTTATAGATATATACATTTTAGAAGTAGCTTGAATTTATATTCTCTAAGGAAATCCTTTATTGGTATAAATCCATTGCTTAAAATATATTTATGCTCTCCAAAACATGCTACTTTTTAATGCATTTTTATTTAATGACTAAAAGCTGCAAGTGTAAGTTTATTTGTTATAATCAGAGGAAATCCTATATTCCATATTTGCTGCTCAGAAAGTCTTGTATTAATTGAAGGTCTTATCCTATGTCTTAACTTTTCTCATTACCCACAGAAAGTGTGTGTGTGTATGCATGACTGTACCTCTCTCTTTGTGTGTATATGACTCTGTGTGTGCATCTGTGTCCTTGTGTGAATATGTATCAGTGTGTGTGTGAGTGTGTGTATGCATGACTGTACCTCTCTCTATGTGTGTATATGACTCTCTGTGTGCATCTGTGTCCTTGTGTGAATATGTATCAGTGTGTGTGTGTGTATGTGTGTGTGTGTGTGTGACTGTGTGTATGTGTGTGTGTGATACATGGAGGCCAGAGATTTCTCATTTTCCAACTTAGTGATTTTGAGACAGTATCTCTCACTCTACTTTGGGACAGAGTCCTGGCCATCAAGGTCCAGTCATCCTCTGGTCTTCAGACCCTACTATGTTTTGGTCTTTTTGTATGAAGGGGATTCAACCCCAGGTTTGTTCAACATACTTGTACAACAAAGCTTCTTAACCACTGATCCGTCTCCCTGGCCCTCAAATGACTATGTATGTGCTTAACAGTACTTTTAAGAGGTTATCATTTCTGTCATATTTATTGAAGCTATCAAATTTTAAGAGTTAAATAACTAAAATAGTTTAAAGTATTTTAATAACACATAATTCTTTTGAAACTTATTTAAATTCTTACATTTTTATTTAACAAGTTTCCATATAAAATATTTTGCTCATATTCTTTCTCCTTCCCATCATTTCCCAAATATTCCTCTCCTCAAAACCGAACCATGTTCATGATTTTTTCTCACAAAACAATACAGCAGGAAAACAAAAAGATAACACAACTCAAAAGTAAATAATTTAGCAAGAGTTCTTCAAACAGCAATAATTGTTCCAAGCATAATATTCACTACTAGTGCAGCAATGACATTCCTACTAGGGAAGATTTGAACCCTATTGGAAACATATGAATTTAGCATTAAGACATATTTTAATTATGTCCTGGTGGCACATGGATACATTCTACTGAGTGGGTTTCAAATAGCCTACTCCATAGCTGAATAGAGCATAAAAATCTTTTTTCTCCAAGATAAGTTTTTGCTTTTAAAATAAACATCAAACCATAATTTTATAAGTATACAGTCAGGATTAGTTTTTATTTAATTTTGACCTAAGGAATATTTCAAAGACTTTGATTTTGTGAACGTAATCATATACACACTATCTTTACATTTTATTTTTTATACATTGTACAACATAGTTAATCCTCCTAGTTTCATCCTTATGTATTTACATATTTTAAAAATCCATTAATGTTAGAGACAAACTAATTTACAATCTAAAATTCTTTTCAAACCCAAAGTATTTCCTTTTCCTGTTACTCTATCAAAAATATGCTTTACAACTATCTTTTATATAGTACTTTCTACATTTAATAATCCTGTTCTCTCTCTCTTTTTTAAAAAAAATCACCTTAAAATAGACTATTTTCTCATACAATACATTTGTATTATGTACTTTCCCTTTTCTCTACTCCTCCCAGTTCCTCTGCACCTCCCCCCCACCAGATCGTATCTCTTTCTGTCTTTCATTAGAAAGAGCAGGCATCTTAGAAATAACAATCAAAACTTAACAAAATAAAATTTAAAAAAATGATGCAAAAACTTCCATAAGAAGTTGGACAGAGCAACCCAACAGGAAAAAAAGGGTCCCAAGAACAGGCAAAAGATTCAGAGATCTACTTGTTCTCATAGTCAGGCGTCCCATTAAAAGTGTAAGATTATAGCTATAAGTACCTCCCAGCTCAGCCTGCTTGGGCGCTGGGACCGAACCCGAATCGGGAGGGCAAAGGGGAGGGCGGTAGTTCCTCTGTCTCCATAGCCTGCCTGGAGCAAGCAGGGTGGGCCCTTTGTTTGCGAGCTACCCAAGCAGCACTGAGTTTCGATCTGGGCACCGGGAGAGACATCATTGTGGTGAGTGAGTGCTGCGGCAGCCGGGAACAGGGAACTCAGACGTTCCTCATCCCTCCTACACTTCCTGGTCATCCTGCAGGGGCTATACTGCCCGATACCTCCTCTCTCTTCCCATCCCATCCAGCTTACATCCAGATCCCCCCCATCCCCTGTCTCCCACCCTCCCTCCCTCCCTTCTTTGGCAGCATAGCACTTCCCAGCTCAGCCTGCTTGGGTGCTGGGACCGAACCCAAATGGGGAGGGCAAAGGGGAGGGCAGTAGTTCCTCTGTCTCCATAGCCTGCCTGCAGCAAGCAAGGTGGGCGTTTTGACCCTACTTCATGTTCTGGCTTTGTGGGAGCCTAGCCAGTGTGGTTGTTCAACTTCCTAGACATGGACGGAGGGGGCCGGACCTTGGACTTTCCACAGGGCAGGGAAACCTGACTGCTCTATGGACTGGAGAGGGAGGTGGAGAGGAGTTTGGGGGAGGGGGAGAAGGGTGGGAGGAGGCGGAGGGAAATGGGAGGCTGGGATGAAGCGGATACTTTTTTTCCTTTTCTCAATTAAAAAAAAACAAAACAAACAAAAAAAGATTATAGCTATAATACATACAGAGGATCTGGTGCAGACTGATGTAGGCCTTGTGCTGCTTGAGTCTTTGTGAGTTCATATGCCCTTTGCATAGTTAAGTCAAAGGAACTTGGTCTCCTGCTTTCCATCTCCTCTGACTCTTAAAACCATTTCACACCCTCTTCAGTAAGATTGTCTGAGCTCCGAGAAGAGGTATCTGAATGAAACTTCCAATTATACCCTTTCTTAGCATAATGTCTGACTGTGGGTCTATATATTTGCTCCCATCTCTTACCAGAAGCCACTTTAATGATATCTGGATAAGGTGCTGATCTACTTGTATGGCAGAATTACATTTAGGATGCATTTTATTTCTTTTTAGTTTATTGTTTGACAAGTTGTGTTTGGTTTTACCCCAAAGTGGGCTATCTAGTCTCTCTTTCTTAGTATTTACCCAAGCAATGTTGAGTATGAATTTCTTTTCAAGGGAACACATTAAGGAGTATAGCTTTTGTCTGCAATGTCTCTGGCCAGCTAGGGGCTCTGATCCTGTACCAGAAGATCCATCAGAGGGGTGAGTGAGTTCCTGACCCACAGCAGTAGCCTGGGAGACGGAGCACAGACATTCCTCAACCCCATATCCTTCCTGCTTATTCTGCAGGGGCTACTCTCCCCTGCTACTGTCTCCCTCTTCATATCCCATCCCAGATTGCACCCAAAAAACCCCTCCCTTCTTTCTCTCTTCTTTGGGTCCATAAGATCCCAGCTCAGCCCTTTGGGCGCTGGGATTGGGTGGTGAGTGCGACCGTGTGGGAGTTCCTTTGTTTCAGTAGCCTGCCTGCAGCAAGGTAGGCCTTTTGTTTGCGAGGTCCTTGGCCAGCAAGGGGACCTGATCCTGTATCAGAAGATCCATTAGGGAGCATTCAGAGGAAGAGATGGGCAGGCACCAATGCACGAATTCCTCCAACAATCTGAAAAAACACATGAAAACCCCAGAACCCAGCGAACTTACAACAGGAGGACTTGAACACCCTAATCAAGAAGAAGTAGAAAAAATTGACCTTATGAAAGTGATAGAGCCCCTTAAACAGGAGATAAAAAACTCCCTTAAAGAAATGGATGAGAAGAATAACAAAAAGTTTGAAGAAATGAGTAAATCCATAAATGATATCCTAGGAAACTAAGAAAAAACAATCAGATAATGGAAACAGTTCAAGACCTGAAAACTGAAATGGAGAAAATGAAGAAAACACAAACTGAGGGCGGGCTGGATATGGAAAATCTAGGTAAATTTACAGAGACTACAGAAACAAGCATAACTAACAGAATACAAGAGATAGAAGAAAGAATCTCAGATTCTGAAGACACCACAGAGAAAATAAATGCACTGATAAAAGAAAACAGCAAATCCAACAAATTCTCATCACAAAACATTCAGGAAATCTGGGACACAATAAAAAGACCAAACCTAAGAATAATAGGGGTAGATGAAGGAGAAGAATTGCAGCTCAAAGGCCCAGAAAATATATTCAATACAAGTATAGAAGAAAACTTTCCCAACCTAAAGAAAGATATTTCTATGAAGGTTCAAGAAGCATACAGAACACCGAATAGACTGGACCAAAAAAAAAATCTCCTCGCCATATAATAATCAAAACACAAAACATACAGAAGAAAGAAAGAATATTAAGAGCTACAAAGGAAAAAGGTCAAGTTACATATAAAGGTAAACCTATAAACTTCTCTATGGAAACCATGAAAGCCAGAAGGTCCTTGATAAATGTACTTCAGAAACTAAGAGACCATGGATGCAAGTATACCCAGCCAAGCCTTCATTCACTATCAACGGAGAAAACAAAATATTCTAGGATAAAAACAAATTTAAACAATACGTAGCCACAAATCCAGCCTTACAGAAAGTAATAGAAGGAAAATCACAACCCAAGGAGTCCAACAATGCCCACAATAACTCAGACATCTAGCAATCTTTCACCAGCACAACTCAAAGAAGGGAAACACACAAACTCTTCTACCAAAAAAAAATGACCGGAGTTAACAACCACTGGTCATTAATATCACTTAATATCAATGGACTCAATTCACCTATAAAAAGGCACAGACTAAGAGATTGAATACAAAAACAGGATCCAGCATTCTGCTGTTTACAAGAAACACACCTCAACCATAATTTGGATACTTTTATACATTTATATACTTTATAATGACAGTAAGTTCTATAGATATCGTAATTGGTGACTATAATAAAAAACATATGTAGGAGGAGGGCTGCTTGTTTGTCCTGGTTGCCTAGAATCAAAATAATCACACAGAAACTGTATTAATTAAATCATTGCTTGGACCATTACCTCTAGTTACTTAATGGCTAACTTTTACATATTAATTTAACCAATTTCTAGTTATCTGTGTATCACCATGAGGCCATGGCTTATCTGGTAAATTCTGGCATCTTTGGTGGGGCTTCATGGCTTCTCTCTAAACTCTGCCTTCCTTTTCCCAACATTCAGTTTACCTCTGTTCTCTGTGCAGGCCCAAGACAATTTCTTTATTAACCACTGGTATTTACAGAATACAGAGGGAAATCCCACATCAAACATAAGACAAATAATATGCATTTGATATCTAAAGGAAGGAGGATGCCAATAATTATTTTTAGAGAATAGTTTCACTTGGAACCTTTAGTATTTTGCATATTTTAGGACTTGGGAGTGTATTGTAAGAAAGAAAACAGGATAATAGGAAAATGGCAGAGGAAACATAATAGAAAAACTATTATCTGGTTAGTATCCATATTTTCCCTTTTAGAAATATATAATTATATATAGTCAGATTGTTTAGTTTTTAATTGAGAATAACATAAACCACTTAAATTTCTAGGCTGTTTCATTTTTTTGTACAAAACCTATGGTCAAGTACTGCCTTCTGGCTTTATCCAGATGAGAAAATAAACACTTCAGAAAGCCAAATTGAAAAAAAAAAGTTTGAGTGGTAAAATGTAATCCTTTGGATTCTGAAGTGGTGGGGTTGAATTTTCCTTCAGTTAGAAACACAAACATTGTATTTTACATAAATAATAGCTGAGCATCTTTTCAATCCAGTAAGATATTATGCAAGAACTATGAAGCAATTAATGGTGTAGTAAAATGATATACAGCTATGGTGTCAAATCCTTTTAACTGTATTTAGTTAATTATTATGCCTATTTCACAATGTGTGGTCTAGGATAATTGAGAATACTAGATGCTGTGTTAGGAACAAGGAGAATCATAAATCCTATGAAGGGAGTTTGCCTTTGAAGTGGTGGTGAAAGGTAGTAGTATATTTTATAAGGATCAATCAGTGTGGAAACTGTATTTGAAAACTCAATTGTAAGACACAATGGCTAGGAGGTTATGTAAGTCCAAACAAGGTATGAATAATTTTCTGGGTTGAAATTAATCATGGACAAGCAAAGAAATCTATGGATATAATATAGTCTTCAGTTAATAAAATCTAGAAGAGTGAATTTCCTAAGAAGGACACAGGAAGAAAATTAGACTTAGGAACGGGGTAGAGAAAGACCATTTCAGGATTGAACTTGTTTAATTTTAAGTGCCTTTGGGATTTTCCCATGAAAGTAAAGTTAATTAGGCAATTTCAATTGTGCTCAATTATAGAGAATAACAGGAAGGAAAACAAACTCACTGCAAACACTGGTCATCATAACTGCTAAGTAAGCCCCTACAGAGTATCAGAGGACACATGCACACTCTTAATTGTAACTTTGTGTGGATTATTTAATGATTCTTGACAATGCCCAGTTGAACAATGCTGACATTGTCCTATTGGGAGTCTCTTCAAAATACTCAGGGAACTTCATTCAACATTGTTTAGAGGGCGATTTAACAGTAGGTGAAAGAAATGCTATCCTTCTCTAGTTTGGAGTTCCTGAGGAAAATCTATGCACAAATAACACTGTCTTATCCTGTACTTTGCATGGTATTTCCAGAAAATGAGCATGGTTCCAGTTTTCTAATGTTTTGCAGTGATTGGGTGAGAGTGAACATATTTTTATAATTTTCACTGATATAAAGTTGCATTTTTTGTTAGAGAACAAAAAATTTCCAGGCATAGAAATGGATACTCATTTGCTGATGCTCCATTTACAATTCATGGTGGAATAGACAGCATCATTAAGAAGTTTGCATTAATTAATTGAGCTTTGAAAGGCGATTCATTTCCCTCTAGTATATTTTATATACAAATTCATGAGTATTTCCCTCAAATAATCCTACATGATCTGAAACTGAAAATATTAGTACTCTGATGATATGAATAATCTTGAATCTTAGATGATATGTATCTAGTCAGTTATAATTTTAATCAGTATTTGATACTCTTTTGTTGTACGAGCTGCGAGTTGCATTCCTGCTGCCCTGCTCCCAGCTGCATAGCTAGCTTATGCCCCAAAATAACAACACACAAGTTGTATTCATTTAAACACTGCCTGGCCCATTTCTATTAATGTGTGTAGCACCAAGGTGTGCTTACTGGGAAGATTCTAGCCTATGTCCATCCTGGGTCGGAGCTTCATCATGTCTTCCCGGGAGAGGGGAGCATGGCGTCTGAGCTCACTTCCTCTTCCTCCCAGCATTCTGTTCTGTTTACTCCACCCACCTATAGGCTGGCCTATCAAATGGGCCAAGGCAGTTTCTTTATTAGCCAATGACCTTCCTCCATCATTTTCCCTTTTTTTTTGTTTAAACAAAAAGAAAAGGCTTTCACCTTAACATAGCAAAATTACTTATAACAAAGCAAGAATTACAGTTACAATATTTACATCTACTTTATCTTTTATCATAACTAAGGAAAACTATAACTATATATTTTTTAACTCCATCAAAGACTCCAGAAGGATAAAATATTACATAATTAAACAAGAAATAAGCAACTTTCAAAACTCTAGAAATGACAGAGACATCTCACTGACTGTACAGTCACCCAAAGTTCTTTTGTACTGCTGGGTCATCCATCTTTGGCCTTCAGGCCCATAGTATCCAGAGACATTTCCATGAAGCAGGAAATTTAAAGGCAGTTCAGTCACTATCTGCTTTGTCCTTCAGAATATCTTTCAGACTCTTTCATGAATCAGGAACCTCGAAAGATCATCTCACCTTTATGCAAGTTTGGTAGTCCTCTCTCTGCAGGTTCTCTGTGTCCAGTTTATACAATAGTCCAGGCAAGAGCAGTTTCTTGCCCAAATGGCTATCAAACTCCATAAGGAACCTCTTTGATGCCCATCTTCTACTTGAAGTAGATTGGTGCTGCCAGGAGCAGAGTGTCTCATTGTCATGAAAAGCCCTAAGTTATTAAAACATTAAATGTCCTATTTTGTAGTCTTTGAAAGATATGAAGAATGTCTATCTAAAATATATCTACGTACATCTAGAAAATCTAACATGACTACAAACTTAACTATTATAGATGACTATCCATTAACAACCTATATACATTACATTTTTAAATGAACTACACAATCACAATACCTTAATTAATATCAGAAATACATATAACAAAATTGACCTTAAAATCCATACCAATGCAAATTATTCATATCTATATCATATCCCCCTTTAAATGTAAAAGAACATTTATAAACAGTATTTGGGAACATGGGTGCAGTTTTTCTCTCCAAACTGCTTCCTGCTGAATGGGGGCGCTGTTATTCAGGTCTTTAATGGTATAATCTGTCTGCTAGATTCATCTCAGTCAGCAGTCGAGTGAAGTAGCTTTTAAGGGTGTTCACAGCAACCTTTCAGGAGGGCGTGGTCTATCATGCCATATTGGAATAGAAGCAATCCACAGGGTCTCATCCTCTGTGAAAACAAAAGAAGAATCTCTTTTCCAAAGTATCATATACTTAGATCCAAATTCTGAAGTCAAGGTATTTTCAAAATATCTATGTTGTATTATTTCAGCAGCATTTATAAACAAATATCTTTTAGCAGCTGTTGCTCCTTCCTCAGCATTCAAACAATTCAAAGAGAGCATAATAGCATACAGTATCAAAATTCTCTGTTTATTTTCCATTTTTGTACGGATTTATTTTAACTCTATTTTATTTTTACTTTTGAGACAGGTTTTCTGTATATCTTTGTCCTGGAATAACTCTGAAGGCCAGGCTGTCCTTGAACTCTCAGAGATCCGCCTGTCTCTGCCTCCCAGGCATTGGGATTAAAGGCATGTGCTACCACACCTTGAAGTCACAGAGGTCAATCTCCCTCTGCCTCCCAAGTGTTGGGATTAATGGTGTGTCCTACCATACCCAACTACTCTCTTTCTTCCTTTTTTTTGTTTTTTACTTTAAGAACTTTAACTTTTAGTCTACATATATTTTCAACACACTGTAAATCATTTAGAGGTTTTCTTTGTTTTTGAATCTCTCTTTACTGTATCTCTCTCTCTTTTTCTGAATACATGAGCCTTTAAATTACAGAGCAATATGGGTAGGATTAAAGCCGTGGCTTTGGCAGCTAGATCCAGCCCATTCCTTAGCTTTCCAGCCTCATGGTGGAGGTACCTGTTATAGCCATGTTTACCGCCACAACTCTATGGCGTTTTAAGGTCCCTGCCAGCAAGCAAACTGCAGCATTCTGCTCACAGACCACATTCAGACTACCTGCTTGAGTCTGAGTTTGCCCTGGCAGGATGGCCCAGAAAACTGGCATTTTAAAACAGCACAACTTTTTTCTTGCTACGGCTGAAAACAAACAAGCATTCAGTCAGCTTTTATCACCACCATTTAAGTGTTTCATGGCAGGAACTCTTAAGAGCTGCAGGGTTTTACAGCTAAAGCTGAGTCAGAAAGCCTCTCTTAGATGAGAGCACTTGCTTGCCTCTAGCAGGCAGAGCAGACCCAAGAAATTGCTGCTACCATGTTGGGCGCCATTCTGTTGTACGAGCTGCGGGTTGCATTCCTGCTGCCCTGCTCCCAGCCGCCTGGCTAGCTTATGCCCCAAAATAACAACACACAAATTGTATTCATTTAAATACTGCCTGGCCCATTTCTATTAATGTGTGTAGCACTGAGTTGCGCTTACCGGGAAGATTCTAGCCTATGTCCATCCTGGGTCAGAGCCTCATCGTGTCTGCCTGGGAGAGGGGAGCATGGCGTCTGAGCTCACTTCCTTTTCCTCCCAGCATTCCGTTCTGTTTACTCCACCCACCTAAAGGCTGGCCTATCAAATGGGCCAAGGCAGTTTCTTTATTAGCCAATGACCTTCCTCCATCACTCTTTTGCATAAGAGAGTTCTTGTAGCTATTTGAAAGAATTCCAATTTGCTCCCAATCTTGTATTTTCAGTAAAGACAGAACTTGTTCATTCTCCATGCTGAGATTTATTCTCAAAGCTGATAATTTAAAATTAGATGAACATAATATACTGTTATAACTAGAATTTTATGGTCTTTAAGTATTAACTATTCTCATCAAATTATTTATGCTTTCAACATATGGAAACATAACAACATGTATTCTTATATGTATTATACCTTAAAAATATTAATCTGAAAACTGAACATTCTTTAAGAAACTGTCAATCATAAAAGTCTCAATTTAATTTAACTTTATATGTCCTTTCATGACAGGGTCAGAAATTAAGAGCACAGGAATAAGCTTTATCAGAGAATTGCTGGGCAAAAAACAACTTTCTTTTTTTGTATGTTTTTCTTTTCTTTTTCTTTTTGCCAATCTAACAGATTCTTTATTAATTAGAGGTAAGTTTAAGGTTTTTTTTTAAAGTATCTACTTTCCATGCTAAAAATTTTCCCCACTTAAAATATTTAAATCCTTGGTTCTCAACCTGTGGATTATGATTCCACCTAAAATCATAGGAAAACATAGCTGTTTACATTATGATTTATTATAGTAGCAAGATTACAGTTAAGAAGTAACAACGAAAATAATTTTATAGTTAGGAATCACCACGAAATAAGGAACTGTAGTTAAGAGTCACAGAATTTGGAAGGTTGAGAACCATTCGTAAGCAAATATATTTCTTTTCCTAGGTTTATTTCTGAATTTAGCTGAGTTTTAATTCTAAAATTAAAGATGAAGTGCTCCTCATTTTACATGGAATTTTCAGTATAGAAATACCTTTATAAAAGGCAACAATCAGAAGTCACTGTTCTTTTATTTCTGCCTCTGTTCTACACCATTAACTTGTAAAGGCCCTTCTTTCAGGTATCTACATGCAATTTATACATTTGCATGCTTACCATTTTTTTGTTGTTTGTGAAATGATTTAGGCTTTATAGGATTCTTTCCTACTAGAACTCTCACTGGGATTTATTACTTGTTTCTTCTCCACCCCCTTCCTTTCCACAATCTCCCTTCACAAAACAAAACCCCCAAAGACACTATAGTAAATTTAGCATTTTTTACCAACATGCAAAATATATTTTTAAATGATACGTTTTACACAAAATTATTAGTGGTGTGACAAAGAGATTGTAATTATTTTTATTTATCTACATATCACTCAAGATTTGATACTGTCTAAAAATCTCAAATTTTGTTTCTGTTTCTTCTTTCAGCACCGAATTTTAGTCTATGTTATTAATTTCTCCCACTACTTTATTCTGGATATGTTTTTCCCTTCCCACCTTAAAAAACAAAGAATTATATATTACATGCACACACACACCACACACACAGATTAATTCTTGTGTGTTTATGCTTTTATTTCTAGGGTAAAATAAAAGGAGAATATATCAGACATATTTGCATTTAAAATGGGATTTTATAAAATTGTTTTCAGAAAACCTGTCACAATTACTTTTCCATAATTAGTATATGAAAATACTATTTTCATCATCTCCATTTATATTGAATATATTATGCATTTTAATTTCTGATAATGTTATGTATAAATAGGGATATATGTGAGTATGTATGTGTGTGTATGTAAATTGTATACCCAAATTGACCATCTTTCATTTCACTGTGGTCAGAATACAGACATAAATCTTCATATTACTTTCATTCATACATTAAAATATATTTCTCAAATTTATTATATGTTCTTTGTTTTTAAAATACTGCTTGTTGTTGTTGCTGCTGTTTGTTTTATGATGAGTTGTTTCCTTGGATAATAGAGATAACCTGCTCTTTCTTTGCTATGTGTTACTTTCTAAGTTTGATGTGAGGGTGGAGTCTAATTTATTATTTCCAGACATGTAACTGCAGGTACAATCATTGTTTTGGATTCATATCAGTCATATACATTCTAGGACTTATTTTTATCTCTCTATTCTGTCTACTTATGCTTTTTCCTAATGTTTTGTTCATTAAGCCTTTAACTTAGTTCACTATTTATTAAGTATGTTTGACTGTTCTTACTCCTTATATTAACCTTAGGACTGGAAACTGATTTTTCATGTCAAGGTTTATAAAACCTTGCTAAACTGAAAAGCAAAGAATTTGCATTAAATTTTTATATAGTTTTTATTTACTTTCTTATTATAGGAATTTTAACTGATTATTTAAATAAAAAAATGAAAGTAAATATTTAAAACTAGTAGAGAAGCATCATATAGGACTATATTAGTGACACAAACGTCTCCCCATCTTATAATTCTACTTGGTTGTTCTCACCTTTTCACCTTAGAGATTGTCCAGGTCTGATATGGCAGAAAGAAACCGGACTCTGGTGACTGAGTTTGTCCTCACAGGACTCATGGAGCATCCAGAGTTGCAGGAGCCACTCTTCCTGGTGTTCCTCGTCATCTACCTCATCATCATGGTGGGCAGCCTTGGACTGATTGCTTTCATCTGGAAGGACTCTCACCTTCATACCACACCCATGTACTTATTCCTCAGCAGTTTAGCTTTTGATGATGCATGGACTTCATCCTCTGTGAACCCCAAGATGCTTGTTAATTTTCTATCTACAGATCAGGAGATATCCCTGATTAAGTGCTTTGCCCAATTTTACTTTTTCTGCTCCAGTGCAACCAGAGAGTGTTTCCTGCTGCTAGTGATGGACCGCTATGTTGCCATATGCAACCCCCTGCTTTATCCGGTGGTGATGCCCAATAAGCTCTGTACTCAGCTGACAGTTGTTACATATTTTATAGGTGTTCTGAATTCAACAATTCATGTGGGGCTGTTAATCAGATTCACTTTCTGCAGGTCCAATGCTATACATTATTTCTACTGTGAAATTGTTCAGTTATTCACAATTTCTTGCACTGATCCTACACTTAATATGCTCACTCTTTATACAAATCTTCACATTTGCAAACATTGTAGTCTCTTATATCCATGTGCTCTTTGCCATCCTGAGAAAGAAGTCTGAGAAGGGCAGAAGCAAAGCCTTCTCCACTTGTAGTGCCCATCTGGTGTCTGTCTCTTTGTTCTATGGAAATCTCTTCCTCATTTATATACATCCTGGGTCTGGACCAGCTGAAGATAAGGACAAACTGTATTCTTTATTTTACACAATAATAATCCCCTTGCTAAATCCATTTATGTATAGTCTGAGGAATAAAGAGGTTCTGGGAGCCCCGAGAAGACTAAAAAAGAAATAAACACAGCTGACAGAGCTAGTGGGAACTCACAGTCTCTGGACCAACAGGAAACCTGCATGAGACCAAACTAGGCCCTCTGCATATGGGTGACAGTTGTGTAGTTTGGTCTGTTTGTGGGACCCTCGGCACTGGGATCCGGACCTGTTCCTGGTGCATGAGCTGGCTTTTTGCAAGCTATTCCCTGTTCTGGATTCCCTTGCTCAACCTTGATGCAGGAGGAGCTTGGTCTTGCATCAACTTCATATGCCATGTTTTGTTGATTCCCATGGGAGGCCTGCCACTTTCTAAAGGAGGAATGGGGGAGTTAATGGGAGATTGGGAGAGGGAATAGAAAGAGAGAAGGGAAGGGAAACTGTTGTTGATAAGTAAAATAAGTGAAAAAAATAATAAAAATGTCAGGGGAAAAATAAATAACCATTTGTCACAAGTTCCAAGTATTTTTTTTTAATTTATCATATAACAAGAACAAAACACAAACAAAAACAACAAACCCAGGTTCACTCTATGAGGTACCACTCTGCCATTTCAGCACAGAGTAGTTACTCAGAATGTTTTGTGAGCTCAGTATGATGGCAGAAAGTTGGATAACACATAAATTATCATTTTTTACTGTAATGTACCAAGGAGATGACAAGAACTTATGAAAATTTGAGAATTTGACAGTTTCCATAGAGAGTAAAAAGCAATAGTTTGCATAGTGTTTAGAAATCTGAGTTCATTATAAAAAATAACTCTTAAGGCCATCTAAAAATATATTTTAGTTAACTAGGTTCAGCTATTCCACATTATAAATTAAAAGGATAGCAGTTTACATGATAACTATTTGCAATTCACTCTTGACAACTAGAAACAAAATGAGAATAATCTGGGTTGATGATGATATCATCAAGGGATAATAGGGTTTAAGATGAGGGCCATTGAATTTGTATATAGACATTTAATTTGAATAAATAATTGATGTTTTAGAGCAGATAAATATGTTCTTGGGACACAGCACCTTGAAAAGAAATAAAATAAAGGAAAATGGTATATATATTCCCTAAAAAGCACAGAGGAGAGGTTGATTTCAGGCAATGCCTACTCTATATTGTGTAAAATCTGCTTGTTTCCCCCAAACTGTGCCTGGCCTTAGGGAATTATTTTCTTCTCTTTGTAACGGCGTAAACGAATGCAGACAGATTGTAAAAATATATATATGGCTTTAATGTCGAAATAGACTTACAGAACCACTGTTCCTGTGGAGACCAGGAAAAGCAGAAGTGATGGCTGGGAGCCCGAGGCGAACACGCCCCCTAAGGGGTGGGACTTATCCCTACATCTCTTTTCCTTTTTAATTTTTATTTCTTTATTTTTAAATTTCATTTTACATTCCAACCACAGTACTCCCTCCCACTCTTACTCGTCAACTCCCCAGACTACACCCCCATCCTAACATCCTAACAGGTAAGGGCTGGCACATTAACTCGGGGCAGAACCAGGCCTTCCCCTCAGCATTAAGGCTGAGCATGGTATCCCACCATAGGGAATGGGTCCCAACCAACTAGCTCAAGTACTAGGAATAGATGCTGGTTCTACTGCCAGGGGCCCCTCAGATAGTCCAAGCTTCACCACTGTCTCTGACATATGGAAGCCTAGTTCAGTCACTTGGAGGCTCCACACGTGAATCTAGAGTTCATGATTTCCAGGAGCAGAGACAGGTTCAGCTGTCTCTGTAGATTTCTCCATCACTAAGTCACATAAAAGCATATAGATTAAAAGATAAGGGTCAATTTAAGTTGTAAGAGATAATAAGAAAGAAGCCTAAACTATCTGCTTGGCTTTTGTAATTAATTAATGAGTCTCCATGTTGTGATTTGGGAGCCGGTTGGCAGGACAGAGAAGGGCTGGCTACAGTAGCGAACAAAGAAGCCTTGAGAGAGTGAAATCCTGAATAAATGCGTATTTGATGTGAGCGCCATCTGTTGAAGGCTCCAAGACTAAGTGACTCATGGGAAATTGGCAAAGATATTACTTTATTGGGCTATGTTCAAGACAAATGGAAAATGTTTCCTCTGGAATCTCAATGAGTGCTTGGGAAGTATTGCGTGCAAATACTATCAGCTGTGGCTTCTGCCTTCTGAATGTTTACAACCTATGCCTATTCGCATATAGAGACACCCTACAAAGACTAGATAACCCCTAACTCAGACCCTTATGTGGTCGCTGATTGTCTCTTCAGTCTCTGTGAGCCCCTATGAGCTCTGCTTAGTTGATTATTTGGGCTGTGTCATGTTCTCTGGCCACCTTCAAACTCTCTAGATCCTAATATCTTTTACTCACTTCTGTTAGAACCCCTGAATTCCACCTAATGTTTGGATGTAGTATTCTACATCTGCAGCTATCATTTGCTAGATGAAGACTCTCTTATGATGATTATGCTAGGCACCAATCTATGAGTATAGCAGAGTGTTATTAGAAAATATTTCTTTACTTTTTTTTTGGCCAGTCCTATTTGTTTCTATCCATGTCTCTGGGCTATCCAGCAACTGGTTCCTAGTCATCCAAGCAGAGTTAGGGCTATGTCTATGGCTTGTACCTCAATTTGGAAGAGTCATTGGTTGGCTACTTCCACAAGTTCCACTCCACTGTTACTCCAGCACATCTTGTAGGCAGGATGAATTAACTGTTGGTCAAAGGTTTTGTGGCTAAGTCAATGTCCCAATCTAAACACTGGAAATCTTATCTGAATACCAAAGATGACTGGAATAGGCTCTACATCCCTCATGTTTTGTTTCTTTTCCCCTCTTTTAAAAATGCCTTATTATATATATATATGCATATTTATTCATTAATGCTGTGAGATAAGATAATTCATATAGGAAGAAATGAAGAAATGAGTGTAGTAAAATATGAACCCTGGTATACAGTAAGGTGCAGTAATGGACTGCATGCTGCAAGCATTTAGCAACCATACTGATTGGTCAGTAACCAGGCAAGAAGTATAGGCAGGACAACCAGACAGGAAGTAGAGGCAGGGCAATGAGAACAGGAGTATTCTGGGAAGAAGGAAGCTCTTTCTGCAGTCCTGTCCAGACATTGAAAAAGCAGGATGTGACCTGCCCCACTGAAAAAGGTACCAAGCCATGTGGCTAATATAGATAAGGATAATTGGTTAATGTAAGTTATAAGAGCTAATATGAAGCCTGAGCTAATGGGCCAATCAGTCTATAACCTATGTAGACCTCTGTGTGATGGGACATAATGACTATGGGAATTGGACAGGACAGAAACCCCAACAATGCAGGCCCTTACATGTTACACACACACACACACACACACACACACACACACACATATATATATATATATATATACACACACACACACCATAATACATATTTTACTCATCGAACAAACTGCATAGCATTGATTTCTTCTCCTTTCCTTTTTTCTATTCTCTCACCTGAACTGAGACAATAACTGTTAATAATTTGGGTTAATAATTTCATTTATCTTTATGTTTTAACTGTATATAATACACATAAAAGAAGAATTAGAATTTTAAAAATTTAAACTCTATTGATTGTGATAAAAGAACATATAGATCCCTGTGTTTTATTTTTATTATTTTGGCCATTTATTAAATAGTGGGAACAGTTTATCATTATGTTCTCTGTAGATTGTAAGAAAAAGGAAACACACACAAACGAAAAAAACCTATGGGCAACTGAGAAAAGCTGGGAGTGGGAAAGGTGGTCCTTGTCAGGGAGGAGCTTACCAATTTGCTGTCCAGTGGTCAACAGTTAGCTTTTAAAGCATACATATAAGTAACATTATATGGGCTCAATAATTTATATTTAGAAATTTATTTGCACATATGCATGAAATAAAAATTAATGAAAGAAGATCCAGTGAATTTGAAAGAGTATGAGAAGTGGTGTATAGAAGGTTTTAGAAGGAGGAAAGGGAAGGAAAAATGTTGTAATTATAAGTTCAAAATAAAAAGGAAAACTACAGAAAGAAAATAAGAAATGGAAACCTGTCATTTCATATTCCAAGTAACATGGACAGAGCCAACTGTCCTGTCTTCCTTACTAAAATGGATGGATTAAAATTATGAGCCTCAACAAATGATTTTCTTTTGGGCATTGCTCAAAGCCACATAACTAATATGGTAATAAAAAAGAAACAACAACAGCTAGTATCAGAGAAAAGGAAGATCCCACCTAGATGTTGTAGGAGGCTGCTTGTTTGTTCCCAGCCGTTCAACCCTGTAATAATCAACAGAAACCAAATTGTTTGCAATGCTGTTTGAACAATAGGAAGTGATTGTTGGCTAACTCATGTCTTAAATCTCCATTAATCTGTATATTGCCATGAGGCTGTGGCTTACTGGATAATGTTCTGGCGCCTGTCTCCAATGGGGCTACATGGCTTCTCTCTGGCTCCTCCTTTCTTCTTTCAGAATTCAGCTTAGTTTCCCCTACATTCTAGTTCTTTCCTATCAAGTCAAGCCAATTTCTTTATTCGTTAACCAATAAAAGCAACACATAAACAGAACAACCTCCCACAACATCTAGAGACCTACTCAATGTGACTAGAGGTTTGTGAAAGGAAAAGTGAACTTGACTTTATTCAGGGGCGGTTGAGAGTGTTTTATTTGTAGAGGAACAATAGAGCAGATGACAGAGACTGGACAAACAAACACACAACCACACAGTAGAATAACCTGCCCCATGATCTGATCACATAAACTCTTGGTAGTTCGTTCCAGAAACACAGCCTCACCTACGGTTACCTGTGTTGATATGAAATAATTTAGCCAGAGATTGAGAGTGACATTTGTCATATATATTTCTGCTAAAACCCAAGTCATATTTAGACTCTTCTAGTCTATTTCTACAGTGATCTTGAATTAGATAAGACTAAAACATTGAGGTAAATCAAGTGTGGAACTGGATTTAGTAACTAGAGAGTGTGGATTCTGAATACTATGTGTAGTAAGGATATTTTTCTGCTTTTCACATTACTTTCTTGTATTGTTTGATATTTGTTCTTATTGAGATATACATTTTTCTCTGCTACCCTTCAATGCTCTCCCATGGTCCCCATGCTCCCAGTTTACTCAGAAGATCTTGTCTTTGTCTACTTCCCATATAGATCGAATTGGAAATAATGTATATTGTCCTTGAGATGGAGAACTAAAGTACCACTAAGAAAGAACTAAGTTGGGGAAATAAGTCCCACTCGGTAAATCAGCAAAGACATTTGGATTGACTGAAAACACAATTAATATTGTAGTAAATAATTTGTAGATTAGGTGACAAAATTTTTTGATCAGTGTTTCTCATTTTGATGAGGATAATTAATTAATTATTTAATAATTTATAATTATTAATAATTATTTAATAATTAATAATTATTAATAATTATTAATTTTGTGCAATTCATCTTCACAGGAAGTTATACATTTTCAGTGGGAAGAGTGCATGTTCTGGATGGTGGTGAAAAAATGTGAATTTTCTGAGGATCATTTATGAGAATTTGATGGCTCTGTTAAGAGTATCGGTGTTATTAGAGAATTATGTGTCTGTACGGGCAGTGAAAATGAATGCAATGGGCCTGAAATGAATTGTGATGATAGAAAGATCTGGTATAAAATAATTCAAGTCAAGATGAGTTGACCATTATTGAAACAACAGAGATATGTTAACGTACACCAACAATGTGTCTCTTGCTTTTGGTTGGTGTATCAGCTTGCTTGGTAATCCTCCTTCTGTACTCAGAACACTGGAAGGACAGTGGGGTTGGAGGGTAAATATGGAGAGATATTCAATTGATTAGGATGTGATTTTTAAAAAATATCATTGGGACTTCCAAATGAATATCAAGTTAATTAGGTAGTTGTGACTAAGAGGAATGAAAATAAACTTATTCTAAGTTTTTGCTCAGTGATTTTTTAAATAAAACAGTCTCCCCTGTGAACTCTGAGGACACAATGCATTTTTATTGTATTAGCTTTGTGTATGATGTGATGATTTATTCTCAATGCCCCATGGAACAACTTTGACTTTATCCTGCTAGGAATGCCTTGGGAAATTAAGAGAATTTGAAGATGATTTAAAGAATCTGTTTGCCATGAAAGAAAAGATGCTAAATCTCTTCATTTTGGAATTTCTAGGGGGAACCTGGCTCACAGATAATACTACTTTCCCCCATATATTTAACATAAGTCTCAGAAAATTAGCACATTTCCAGGTGCCTGATGTTTCACAGAAATTGGGTGAGAAAGCAGATTTCCAAATTGGTAATTTGTACAGAGTATTTTCATAAGAAATTAAAAATTTTTAAAGGATTTTATAAAAATTAGCAACAGAAAAGAAGACAGACACCTACGAATGGCAGTCTGAAACATATATATCTTTTGGGATTGCGCTGCATCAGTAACACTCATTGAGAATGCTCTCACTGATCAGACAATGAAGGTAAAAAATGAATAATGATAAGAAAATTTCAATGTATTCAGAGGATATTTTGTAGTGTTAAAGGTTTTCTTAATTAAGACATGATTATGCCACAAATATTACTTATTTATAATATTTCTGAATGAGAAATTGTGTCTTAAGTGGTAGCGCTTGAGTGAAATAAAATTTCTTCAAATTCATCAAATCAGGTGAAGCTAAGGAAAGCAACTACCATAGACACCACTTGTCTCCAAGTGCTTCATGCAACTGTTAAGCAAAATAATTATCATTGCATTATTATTCTGTTAGGTTAAAATTATTAATTCTAAGCTAAATTATACATCATAATAACTGAAGACAGTTGCAATAGTTATATCTGGCCAAATACCGTAGGGTGGAATTTTTATGTTACATTTTATCCTGATGTATATTTAGGACTCTATGTGTTTAAAAGTAAAAGTTCTCAAATGTTTTATTTTCTGTTAGATAGAACAGCAGCTCAAAAATCATTCCTTATACTGATATTTAATTCTTAGAAGAGAATGTGTTTTCATTTTAAAGTTATATGAAAGCCAATTTCTGCACATTTTACACATAAAAATGTTCTGATAGTTGCATATAGGCTAGCAGTATTTATTTATTCATTTTATTTTAAATTATTTTTCATATGAAAATTTTTGAAGTTTTTCTGTGACTAAAAATATCAAAAAATCATTTTGTTTATACAATTTTAAAAGAAATATAAAATTTATATTCTAAACGGATACTCACAAAGGAAATATTTTAATGAGAACATTTTTGAAGTTGAAAGATTTCTAAAATCTTTCCCTAAAATCCCTACATATAATCGTAGATAGTTGGGAGAAATACAAACTTATATATATATTCTGAGTGCCAAAATTTTTTCCTATAATAGCTAAAGAAATATGAAAATATCCTGGAGGTTATTTCTATATTTCTATTTAATTTTATTTATACAAAATTAAATTATTGCTTTTAAATTTTCATGTCACAAAATATTTTTTCAAAAGACAGTATCAGGACTCCATTGTGCTCAAGTTTATAAGCCATTAATATGTTCGATACAAATCTACACATAGATAAAATTTTGTGTAAAATATTATTTATATGAGTCTGCATTTACAAAATTCCTAATTTGTTTTTCCTTCTTTCACACCTCTCTTTCTCCATCCTAGTATGTACTCACATACCAAGAAAACCAGTATTATAAATATAATGTGTTTTATACATATTTTTGAAATTAAGGGGATGTTTTAAAAATCATAGCTTATTTGTCTGTGTGCTTATGGCAAATTTTACTCCTGCATAATTTGGTCTTCAGAGATAATATTCATTGTGGTAATTCTCAATACAACTGATAATAGTTCATTTTTGAATGTAGCAAGACATATCCACCTGTTTCTCTTACGTGCTCCTTTGCAAAAAATGAATTGCATATTCTTTGTATATCTGTTTTTATACAGAAGTTCTTAGATTCGTAAAGTATAACTAAAAGAATGGTAGGTTTATTAGTAAGTGTATTTAATTCGAATAAATTGAATTTTATAACGTTGTATCCCAAAAGTTGTTGCAATTAGTATTTCACAGGTAATATGGGAAAACATCAATTTCTTTACCTTAATGTTCAGTGAGCACTGTGATGTCTTTTACTTTATACTAATAATACACATGAGGAGATGTGGTGTGTGTTCATTTTCCTGTAGGTATATGCAGAGTACACAGTAGGAATTTCATTCTATGTATTTCCAGATTCCAGCTGACAGTGCTAGCATTACCTGTCACATCAATTACACTTTCCTACTGTATGACAATGCATATTTGTTTATGTATTTATTCTTTTTATTTAGAATTTGAGATTTTTTCTAATCCCTTACCCACATCTCTATTATGCAACGTCTAGATATCTTGATTATTTAATCTTTAAACTTCAGTTTAACATCAAGTACACTCAACTGATCTTTCTGATTATGCTCTTGGGAGGGGAACCTGCTTTATTCATGTGAGTTTTACATGAGACATGCAGTTCTAAATATGAAAAACACAAACTGCATTTATTAGATTTAAATATATTTCCACAGCTGGATGGTGGTGGCTTATGACTTTAATCCCAGCACTTGGGAGGTAGAGGCAAGCAGATCTCTGTGAGTTCAAGGCCAGCCTGGTCTGCAGAGTCACTTCCAAGACCACCAGGGCAGTTACACAGAAAAACCATGCCTGACCCCCACAAAGAAAACAAAAACAAAAAGATTTTCCACTAAATACACATATTACTTTATGTGTATTAATGTTTCAATTTTTATTATGCAGAAATTCTAATGCATATTAAAGTAGACAGTGACTAACATTTTAAAAGTCCTGGCATAAGAAACATCCATTTGGAATATACTAGTGACTAGGATATCACCAATTTTATAATTTTTGGATTTCTGTATTTATTGATTCTTTCATTTTAGTGATTGTCCATGTCAGACATGACCGAAGAAAACCACACTCTTGTGACTGAGTTTATCCTCATGGGACTCACAGATCAGCCCACGCTAAAGGCTGCCCTGTTCCTACTGTTCCTCGTCATCTACCTTGTCACCATGGTGGGCAATCTCGGACTGATTGCTCTCATTTCGAAGGACCGTCACCTTCACACCCCTATGTACTTATTCCTCAGCAGCTTAGCCTTTGCCGACTCATGCACGTCATCTTCTGTGACCCCCAAAATGCTTATCAACTTTTTATCTACAAATCATGCGATATCCCTTGTTGAGTGCTTTGCTCAGTTTTACCTTATGGGTTCCAGTGCAACTACAGAATGTTTTCTTCTGTCTGTGATGGCCTATGACCGCTATGTAGCCATATGCAAGCCCTTGCTTTATCCAGTGCTGATGTCTAATAGACTCTGTACTCAGTTTATAGCTGTGATATACTTACTTGGTGTTCTGCACCTGGCAATTCATGTGGGTTTGTTACTTCGACTGACTTTCTGCAGATCCAACATTATACAATATTACTATTGTGAAATTTTACAACTTTTCACCATTTCTTGCATTGATCCTTCAATTAACATGTTCGTGCTTTTAATATTTTCAATTTCTATACAAGCCTTCACCTTTGTAACCATCATGGTCTCATATGTCCGTGTCCTCCTTGCCATCCTGAGAAAGAAGTCTGAGAAGGGCAGAAGCAAAGCCTTCTCTACCTGCAGTGCCCACCTGCTCTCTGTTTCTTTATTCTATGGAACTCTTTTTCTCATCTATGTTTGCCCTGGGTCTGGACCAGTTGGAGACAAAGAGAAGATGCTTTCTTTATTTTATACAGTAATAATTCCCCTGCTCAATCCATTTGTTTACAGCCTCAGAAACAAAGAGGTTATAGGTGCCTTTAGAAGAGTAGTAAGGAAATACTAATTTATGACATTTCTCCCTCACATTATGTGAAAAATAAGATGACAAAATCAACAGAAAAGAAAAGAGCTCCTATGTACTGACTAGAACTCTGTCATTCTCCTGGAGGGTCAGTGTCCTCTGCTGGGGACAACTAGGTTTGAATTTTGGGTCAAAAACCCCGTTGGTTTTTTTCATAGTGGTCAGTGAAGCTGTGGTAGCACAACTCATAAACACCTTGTCTAGAAACAATATCCTCTATTTTATTTGAGTTTTTAGATTTTCATGTTAACTATTTTCTTTGTCATTTCCAAATTTTCAGATGTGAATTTGTAGTTTTACTAGGACATCCTGAGACACAATTGCTGAGACATAACTCTAATCATCTTTGGCAAATATAATTAGCAGTTTTCAGGAAGGAAAAGTTTACTCCTCTTTAATAAGGTTTTTAATCATTTACTACACTAAACAACACTGTTAAAATCATAGCAAAATTATTTCATGAGGGAATGCATCTTGAGAAGAAATGTACTATTGAATATCAGAAAAAAATGCAATTGAATATAAAGATGGTATCAATGAATATAGGAAGAAAAATGGAGTAGCCATAACTTAAAATGTTCAAAATTTGTCATGTCTATATTTAGAGCCCAGGCTACCATTTTATCAATGATAGTAAATAATGTTCAATAATTTATAATATTTATAATAATTTATAAAATTTAGTGCAGTGAAAAGCAATTTCATAAAGTTTTGTGGTATTTACATTACTGTTGTTTTCAATTTTAGTAAGAGTTGAAAGTGGAATTTACAAGGTTGTCTGGCACCTAAAATTAAATAAATACAAAGTTGTGCTAATAAATTCTCAACTATAGATAATGATTGCAGGCACACATCAAAGGTAAATTAATTGATAATATATTACACAATTGTATATTTTAGTTTAGATGACTGTTATTTTGTAGACATATGTAATTCATTATTTTTTAAAAAGAGTAATTATATTCTTTCAATATATTTATTTATGAAACATAATCATATCAAAAGAATTAGCTTTAAATTGATGGACTACTAACAGATATGCCTTGTTCTACTAGTTGGAAGCAGCTTATCTGCATGTCAATGGCAACAACAATACTGAATGTTTTCTATAAAGATGTTAACTGTATGATGCCTGTATTTAATTACTTAATCATAATCAAAATGCACATTATTAGGAAAAAAAGTCAACTTTTGTATCTTATCCTAAAATAAATACCCTTATTTTCTCTGTGACAAAAGTCCTTTAAAAATATACTACATAACTAAATTTTTTTTTGAAATTTAAAGAAAAAAATTTATTGAAGATCTGAAAAAGAACTCCTACAAGATTGACTTTTCCATAAAACTGTAGCTACACGATGCATTGCGTCTATCATGTTAAAACGTGCATTAGACACAAATACAAAAACCATGAAACAAGCCACCATTCTTTAACAATTAAGCAAAGATAAAATGCCTAAGGAACAACATGGATGACTTGCAAAGGATGGGCTCTTTAAGCACCATTTAAAAAAAAAAAGCACAGATGGATGAGTGTTCAGTTATATACACTGAAGTGAACCTTTGGCACTAGGAATCAGAGCATTTTGTCATAGAGCATTAACACATATAAAAGTGCGTAGTGTCAAAGGAACAGAACCACCAGCATTCAAAAGCAGCTTTATCAACTAAGCAATAAAACACTCTACAGCATGTCCCTCTGCTGTCCATCACTGAATACACTGGTAGAAACTTTGAAATGAAAAAAAGAAAGGAAAAAGGAGCAGTGACTCCTTTTATTTTCTCTGTTTAAAATCAAACAGAAAACAAACATCAATTCTGTTATACACTAACGCGTCTTCAAAGTACATCATTTGTACAAGAGAAGGACTAAGAACCAAACTGTTTACAGAGATCCAAGCACAAGCAGGAGAGGGCACGCCCCTCACACAGCTTTCTGATGGTACTCAGGAGGAGCCACTTCATAATCACTGGCACTGAACAAGGTTGCAGAATTCTTCGCCAGGTACTTGAGGAAATCATGTAGATAGTTCAGTAATAAAGCAAGGCTTTTCTCATCTAGAGGTGTATAGGCCAACATTGCTCCAATTCGCACAAATAATCTCAGTAAGTGTGGCGCTCCATACACCTGGGACATGGGTGCATCAGGATGATCTGCAAGAATCTCAGCATACTGTGGTCTCTCAAATTTGTAGAGCAGCTGAGTGCCCAGCATTACATTGAAGTACTCCTTTATCCCTGCTACAACCTCATTGACAGCATACTCCTTATTATCTGTATTTCCTCGAGATTTCTTATAATTTGCATAATCCTCCAAAATGGAATCCACATTCTTCTTAGCAGGAAGATAAAAAAGCTGCTTTTGTCTGGTGATCAAGTCCCAGTCATCAACAAGCCATGGTTTCAGCTCTTCCGGAATCTTTACTTTAACTTCCACTCTGTTCATGAACGTTTCTTCATTTTCAACTGTAGGATCTACCCGGGCTCTCTTCTTCCTAGGAGGCTGAGGTGTCTCACTGGTACTGCCACCATCTCCATTTCCAGGTGTTTTCTGCTTGTTCTTCTTTGTTTTCACTTCAACATTTTTCTGCTGCAGACCAGATGTCTTCTTTCCTGGAGCAGCCCCTCTCATCTTGCCCTCTGCATATTGTTCCTGATTGGCCTTTTGAAGCTCTCGCTGTTTTTGCAAATTGGTGTCCACATATTTGAGTACTCTGCTTTCTGGAACCCATTCATCCCAATTTTTGTTCCAACCACTGTAATGGATAAAGTATTTCACTTGTTTGTCCTTTATGGCAACCTTTACACACTTTGCTTCATAGAGAAGGGGCCCATGAAAGCACAGCACTCGCTCACCCTCCTGGAATTTGGGCTTTGGGTCCTGCTTGGGCGCCATTTATAAGTGATTCGCCGCCTCCTCCTTCTCCCACCACCCCCGACTACCGCCCCCTACTCTCTACCCCACCCAACTTCGCGTCAGGAGCGCAGTCGGGAACAGCCAGCTCTACATCCTGGGCGCGATTTTCATAACTAAATTTTTTTAAAATTATTTGTATACAGACATGGTGGTAAATTAGTTTAATCCCAGGTTTTAAGAGGCAGAGGCAGGCAGCTCTTCGAATTCAAGTCCAGCCTGGTCCAGAGTAATTTTCTAGAACAACTAGGGCTGTACAGAGGAACCCTGTCTTGAAAAATGAAAAGAAAAGTTATTTGTATGTACATCTAATTTAAAATGTTGTGTTATTTTCCTAACATTGCAATCTGTTTCCTAAACTTTCTTTTTATCTATGCTTTAACATATTTTAGTTGGAGTATCAACTTAAAATCTATGTTACCAAATTTCTCTCTCTCTCTCTCTCTCTCTCTCTCTCTCTCTCTCTCTCTCTCTCTCTCTCTGCAGTTCTTGTTTCTCTATGTAGTCCTGGCTGTCCTGGAACTCCATCTGTAGACTCCGCTAAGGCATGTGCCATCACCAACCAGTTCAAAAAGTTTTTACCATCCCTGAAATTATACAAATTAACTCTGTTTTTAAAAGCACTTGTTACTTTTACAGAATACCCAGGTTCAGTTCTCTACGTCCACTGTACAACTCCCAACATCCTGTAACTCCAGGAGATCACAGATCTTGTTCTGACTCCCATCAGCACCAAGCATGCACATGGTACATATACAATCAGCACACACACAGCACACATACAATTATGTAGGTAAATACTCATCCACACTCCCCTCAGTACCAAAAATGCACATGGTACAGCGGTACACATACAATCATACAGGTAAATATGCATGGTACACATGCAATCATTCAGGTAAATACTCTTTCACCCTTACAATAGCACCAAGCACACACACAACACACATACAATTATGTAGGTAAATACTCATTCACACACAAAAGGTAATTCTTTTTGAAATTTACAGGTATAATTATGTCATAATTCTTTTAATAAAAATAATCAGATACCATATTACTTCAAGAGAAAAGCTTAATTATTCACATGTAATTGTTGCTTGACTTGTAGTTGGGGCTATTATGGCAAATTGTGGGGGTTATCAATGAAACTTAGATGATAGATTCAAATATTGCTATAGATATCTAGAGTATAGGCACAGGAGATGAAAGGACATTCAGTGAATTAATTATGCTGTATTGTATTATAAACAAATTGGATAATCATCTAACATAAATGAACCATTATCCAGGAAGATACTCTGAAAATTGAGAAACATAATTTTAATAATAATAAAATTATTAAAAAATAATGCAATACTTATGTCCTTGTGTAGTCTCACACACAATGAATGTGAGAGCGCCCACTGCCTATCTCTTTAACTTTAAATTTAGTCTTTGATAATTTCATAGGCAAGTAATATATTTATATCATTTCCACCCTAACTTTCTCCCCTCCTCCTCCTGTGTCCCTACAAATTTCACTCATTTTTATGAACTTTTATATGATTATAATTACAGCATGTATACACACATACACACACAAAACACACACACACTTGAACCTATTTATTTATTTTTCTTATATATGGGTTTATAGCTGGCCATTTGTGATTGGATAACCTATTAGTGGGCTTAACTTTACAAAAGAATGGTTGTTGAACTTAGTAGCTTCCACCTGCTGAAGAAAGATGCTTCATTGCTGAGGGGTAAGAGTAATACCTATTTGTGATTATACAAATAAGAATTAAGAATACAGTTTGAAATTATATTGCTATAGGAAAGTTGCAATAGTTGGTTCTCACCTAGGACCTCTGATGTCTACTGCCACAGGTTGTGGGCTAAGTTTACAGTACTGGGCAGAAGTTCCATCCTGAGTGGGCCTTATTTATATTTATTTACACAAACATTGTTTACCCTAAAAATAACACTAATGCTACTTTGCCTCTGTGGGCATCTTCCTGGTTGTACATGGTTTGTACCTTTTAAATTTGGGTAGGATTATTGATCTTTTTTCTCCCCTGGCAACTTGCATGGTACCTTTAGGTCCAGGTCCTGTGTTCATTTGGTCTTAGGTAGGAGTCTTGCAGGTCACTTTCATCTGGATTCCTTGTATTTAAAGTGTGATTTATTTTAGCAATGGGGGTCTTATCTTTAAGTTCTGGGATGCAATAAAGGACAATGGCAATAGTGCATATTGTTTGGTGAATCTCTTTGATACCTTCCCCTCAACAACTGAAAGGGAGATTTTTAAGCCTTAAACTGGATCTTCCATTAGAAAGTCTATGGCTCTTGAAAGAACCATTATGGCCCCATGTAATGTCCATTTAAACTTTCCCCATAGCCTTTTTAAGTACTCAAAGGGTTAGCTATCTCTTCTTTCTCTCTCTCCCTCTGTATTAACCTCAATCTCCTTTCCAAAGTTGTAATTTCTCTCCTTTTTTTTATTTCCCCTTCATAGCTCCTGTGTCACATTATCCTCTTTTCTAGAATTTTTCTGTTTTCCCTCTTTCCCCATGGTCTCCCTTTATGTTCCTGGCTTCTGTAGCTATCAGGATAAATACTCAAATATAAAGCCTCTGAGCTAAGATCTGCAAAGAGAGAACATGTTTTGCATTGCCTCACTCACTACAATATTTTCCAATTTCATTACTTTCCCCGCGAGTTTCAGGATCTCATTGTTCTTCTCAGCTGAGTAGAACTCATTGTGTATGTGTACCATATTATTATTATCCATTCATCATTTGAAAAAACATCTAAGTTGTTCTAACTCTATTTGAGAATCTCAGTTTCCTTTCAGCCTTTCCACTATGAACTGTTAGTCTTAGCAACAACAGATCCCTTCCATAGACATCATGCATGAAAGCTTGCTTTTCACTAAACTCAAGCAGAATTTACAAACCCTTCCAGCTCAGATTCATGATTCATGGATAATATCTGGAAAGACTACTTTCCTGTTCTGCTACACAAAGTGTCCTATTATACTTTACTATTGAAAGTAAAGATGGCAGCCATCATACACCTCTTCTGATATTCGTCATTCATTTTTCCTCAATTTATCCCCTGGAAATTCTAGTAGACCATTGTTGCATATCTTACACCATCTTCTTCTGATGTGTGATTCACCTCTGTATGCTCTGAATACCATTGTTTAATAAAGAAACTGTCTTAGGGCTGTGCAGGGCAAAATATAGGTAGGCGGGAAAAAAACTAAACTGAATGTTGGGAGAAAGAAGGTTGAGTCAGAGAGAAGCCATGTAGCCCTACCAGAAACACATGCTGGAATTTTACCTGGTAAACCACAACCTCATGGTGA
Organism: Microtus pennsylvanicus; assembly: GCF_037038515.1. NCBI lineage: Eukaryota > Metazoa > Chordata > Mammalia > Rodentia > Cricetidae > Microtus > Microtus pennsylvanicus. The sequence goes on along the minus strand of NC_134579.1, from coordinate 230,275 downwards.
TACACAGATTAAGGGAGATGGATTAATTTAAGATATGAGTTAGCCAGAAATATTATTAAGCTATTGGCCATCCAGAATTGGAGCTAATAAAGTTTCTGTGTGATTATTTCAGTTCTGATCAGCTGGAAACAAACATGTGTTTGTTTCTCTTCTCTCCCAGTATTTTCTACTTCCAAGGGACAGCCTCTAGAATTTTTAGATCAATTATAGAGACAGAGAAAAACTTATTTTTATTATACATTAATAAAAATCAGAAACTTGACAGTGGTGGAAATGAAGGTATTGAGGCAAAGGTTCGAGGATATTTTTCTGTTTGTTTTGAGTACTTTTGTCCCCTGAGATAGGAAGTCCAAGTTGGGGATATAATCAACAAATATGTGAAGTGTATGGCACATTTGGTATTTCTAAGCAGAAATCACTCTGTTAATTAAGTTATAAAAAAATAAGTTTTTCACTTGCTTGGTTAAAGTTACCCCAATACGTTTTTTAGTAAATTGTGAAAGTTGTTATTTCCGTGACTTTTTTTCTCAGTCCATTTTCCATTTGTGTCCTGAAGGCTTTGGATTTTTGCATGTCAATTTTGATTTAAGGGATTCCTGTGTATTGAAATGAAGTGTGCCTCTGTACTCATATGCTCTTTGTGGTTGCTCATTAGTTCTTTTCTTCTGTTTGTTTGTTTTATTTCATTTCAAATTGTTTTTGTTTTATTTTATTTTATTATTAGTCCTTAAATGCTTGTTGGTTTTCTAAGGAAAAAACAGAAAAGATGTGGATATGAATGGGAAGAGAAGTAGACAAAAACTGGAAGGATTGGGGATCACAGTCAAAAAGTATGAAAAAAATTACTTTCAATAAAATGATGAAATAAAAAGATCAGAAAAACTGTAAAAAAGAGGAGTCTCTCTCTAAATTCCCTGATATTTTATAAACAGGCTGCTGCAGGACACACAGTGGAACTAGTTACGTGGATGATTTGTTGATTATTTCACTATGCCCAGAACAACCTTGACTTCATTCTCCTGAGGATCTCTGGGATGTATACAGGGAATCTTGAAGTGTTTAAAAAAACCATTTTGATATAGAAATAACAGTTGCTATGTCTCCTGGTCTGGAATGTCCACACAAATAATATTGCTTCTTCCTATACTTTCTGTGTTTCTTCCTGAAAACTAGCAGTGTTCCATTTTCTATTGCTTTAAAGGATTTAGGTAAGAGTGAATTTTTTTTTTTTTTGCAGAATTCTGTTATTGCTTTGCAATGTGTCTGCAGATAACAAAGTCAAGATTTAAGTACTAAATAATCTTAAAGAAAATCAGCACCCCAAATATTTACTAGTGCAAGTAATTACCCACATAAACACAAGCAATAGACATTTTATTGTTCCTGAAGGTAACAAAATTTTCAGAAAGGAGGCATATAAACTTCCAGTAAGAGAAAGAAAGCTTCAACACTTTCAAATTGTGTGTACAGTTTTTCTCTATGAGGCTCAAATATCATTTATTTTTGCTTTTAAATTGAGTAAGTTTTGACTTTAGCATATGTTTGTCTCTGTGTGTTTGTCTGTGTGTGTGTGTGTGTGATAAAACTTTGATTTCATGGATAATGGGACTATTGGTGGTTAACAAATATAATAATAGGATCCTTATACATCTTATGTATCAAAGACTAGAATTTATGAAGAGAAAACTTTATACAACAGTATTATTTGCAAGATTCGTACCTGATAATAAGGATATTCTTACTCTAGTAGGTGGAATGTAAGTTTTGTATAAGTTTTTTTAACTGAAGTACAATCTCATGCTCAAATATTACTTAATTTATATTTAGAATAAGAAAGTTCTCAACTTAAAATCATTTTAAAATTAATGAAAAATAGGCCATGAGCTTGAAAGAGAGCAAGGAGGGGTTTCTGGGGGGAGTTATATGGAGAAAAGAGAATAGGAAAATGCTGTGATCATTTTACAATCTGCTAAAATAAAGGAAATAATATAAGCATTGTTGGGCTTGTTCATTTAATGGTTCTTTTAGTACGATATACAGGTAAGAATTTTGAAGCTCATTCATTCTTCATGGATTTTTAGTGAAAATAACCTGACATTTCACAATTGGTTACTTATGGAGATTTTTAACTTCTAGAAAGGTAGTGTTTAGTTATATTTTAAAATTGTATAATCCCTGTTTTATACAATTTTTTCATTATACAATATTTTCATGTTTCTTAAGCATTGGAAATATGATCCTATAATTAAGGAAGTTGGCAAGTGTGGAAAAAATACAACAAGGCACATACATCCTTCCAAGAACTTTTTCCTTTTCAAAAATATTAAGCAGAAAATAATAGCACGTATTTGCAAACCCAGCATTCGGGTGACAGAAGCAGGAGGATCACTGTGTATTCAAGGTTGATTTATTCTACAAAGCAAGTTTCAGGCCATCAAAGACTATATAGTAAGACCTTATATTGAAAAGAAAAAATTAAGAAAACCAAGTTCCTTCAGATACTCTTTATTAGTCATAAATAAAATCTTTATTTCATGGAAATAGTAAATTTTATATTTATACTTATATTATATTTATATTTATAAAGCTACCGAAATACAGAAATTAATAGAATGTTACATTATGGAAATTACAAAAATCTTCAAATCCGTTTCTATGTTTGAATTGTAAATATAGACAATAACACAATTCTTAAAACCTGTCATACTGAAAACAAATCATCCATATTAAGTGAATTACTTTGAGGATATACTTTGTGTATAAAAGTAGACACTATACGGACTAAAATATTGTGCTTATATATTTAGGAATATATGTGATATATAAATATAAATAAATAAAAATATAAACAAAAAAGAAAAAGAGTCTGAGGACTAGAAAGAGTAAATAGAGATACACTGGAGGAATGAAGAGGAAGAAAAAGACATGATGCTAATATATATTTTAACTTAATAATAGATTATGAATTTTTGAAAGTTAACAAATATTCCCTTTAGGAATGCGTCAGTAGCACAAGTCATGATAGTTATTTCATTTCTTTGACTGTTCCTTACTTGTTATTTCATTCCAGTGATTGTCCAGGGCAGACATGACAGTAGGAAACCAGACTCTTGTGACTGAGCTTGTCCTGATAGGGCTCACAGATCAGCCCAGGCTGCAAGTACCTCTCTTCCTGGTGTTCCTCATCATCTACCTCATCACTGTGGTGGGCAACCTTGGACTGATTGCTCTCATCTGGAAGGACCCTCACCTTCATATTCCCATGTACTTATTCCTGGGAAGTTTAGCTTTTGCTGATGCATGTGCTTCATCCTCTGTGACCCCCAAGATGCTTGTCAATTTTTTATCTAAGGATCATAAAATATTCTTGGTTGAGTGTTTCACCCAGTTTTATTTCTTTGGATCCAGTGCAACCACAGAATGTTTTCTTCTGTCGGCAATGGCCTATGACAGATATGTGGCTATATGTAATCCTTTGCTTTATCCAGTAATGATGTCAAATAGCCTCTGTATGCAATTTATACATGTTTCATATGTTGTTGGTTTTCTGCACTCAGCAATTCATGTGGGTTTGTTAGTGAGATTGAATTTCTGCAAATCCAATATCATACATTATTTCTACTGTGAAATTTTGCAACTATTCAAAATTTCCTGCACTGATCCTACAATTAATGTCCTTCTGGTTTTAATATTTTCAGCTTTTATACAAGGTTTTACTTTTATGACTATTATAATTTCATACTTTTATGTTCTTTTTGCTATCTTGAAAACAAAGTCTGAGAAAGGCAGAAGCAAAGCCTTCTCTACCTGCAGTTCCCACCTGCTCTCTGTGTCTTTGTTTTATGGCACTCTCTTCCTCATGTATGTGCGTCCTGGGTCGGGGTCAAGTGAAAATAATGACAAAATGTATTCTTTGTTTTACACAATAATAATTCCCTTTCTAAATCCTTTTATATACAGTCTGAGGAACAAAGAGGTAATAAATGCCTTGAGAAGAAAAATGAAGAAATAAATAGTAGCGAGATAATTTTTAGAGCATTTCTTCCTTCTGAAAAGGGCAGAGCAATCAGTAGAAAGATGGATTAGAATGTGTTCTGCCAGATCACCAGATTCTCCTGAGCTCCCCCTGAAGGAAATGAGTTTCTCATTACACTTCTCAGTGAACTTTGGCAATGTAACCCACAGTTACAGCATTCACAAACACTACGTGCTTTTGCATCTGAGCATTTAGCTTCTGCAGACTAAGTATCTTTCTCTTTTTGGTTTTGCAAGACAGGGTTTCTCTGTGTAGCCCTGGCTGTCCTGGAATGCATTCTATAGACTAGGCTTGCCTCAAACTCCCAGAGATCTGCCTACCTCTGCCTCCCTGAGTGCTTGTAAAGATGGGCACTGTCTGTCTTAAGTACTCTTAGGGAATTCCAAATTGATAAGGAATAATAGGAAATACTACTTAGAAACAGTGCAAAATTATTAAGAAAAGATAATTTCAGTTGAGGCAAGAACATGGTTGAATCATCTCACCCCACTCTCCTTGACCAAAAAGTCAGTGTGGCTTTTTACATTTTTGACACATGCAGAGTGGTGAAAATGAGTCTCCATCTCTTGGTAGAGTATATTCCCTAAGAAATTTAGAATTTCAGGACAAACATTTAAGAAATAATAAAGAGTTAAGAACAATGTTGGGGGATTTTAGGAAGATAATTAAAAATTGGAATAAGTTTAAAATGATAAAGTATTAAAACAAATCATTGCTCATACTTCTAACTCATATATTTTTATTAATATTTCAAGTTTTGAGGTATTCAGGAATTTATAATATTAGAATGTTTTGGTATAGTAAAAGAAATGTCAAAAATTGGTCTTGTGGTCACCATTTCCACTGTTACAATAATTGATTGGAAGGTAAGGAAAGTATATCAGTTATGTGAAATTTACTAGGAAGATAAGAATGAAAATCTATAGCAATAAATTCTCCCTCAATTCTCAAACTGGTTAAGAATTTATTCTCACAATTTTTTTACTTTATATTTATTACATAGAATTGGATGAATCAACAATGAAGAATATAGTTATATTCCTCATTCAATGTGGCTCCTTTGCAAACATTTGCAAAAGAAAATGATCATAAAAATGTGGAACTAAAGTTTCATAGTTGATGAAAAAATAAGTTCTTTGCGAATAAATAAAAAGCAATTTAGGAATTGTTGATTCAATAATTCCAAGAAGTTTCCCATATTTTTGGCTAAATATTTAGGTGTGAAAAATAGCATTTATCACAAATCTCTTGATAAAATACATTTTCAGAGTAGTATAATTTCTTTATTATAGCCTTCAAGTCTCTATTTTAAGTTTCCAAATAGCAAAAGAACAAAATTTCTTCTAAAAATATTTGGTTTTATTGTCGTTTATTTTGATCTGTACTTGTAGGAAACTTTTACAATATTATATAGCCTATGAGATTTATTTTACAAATATTAAAGTAAACATTTCCTTAAGAAGTTTATCTTTATTCTTAATGAAATCATTTTTTCTACCTTTTACTTTTGATCCTTTAAAAGTATTGGCCTAAATACTTTAAATTATTTATAAACTCATGAATAAATTTATTTCTTCAAGTGTATTTTATATATTTGTATACTCTTGTCTCTATAGTCACACATTTTACATGTTAATTTTGCAAGGCTTATTTGTAATAAAGTTCCCTCCCTCACATTAGACTGCCATTGATGGAAAACGCTAACAGTTTCTTCAAATTGAAGGAAGTGACATTAGATGCTTATAACCTCAACACAAAACAGCCATTATTGCAAGACAAGAAGGAATTCACCTGAGATGACTGCTGAATGGAAATGTTCATGAGTATTGTTCTATTGACTAGTTGTAGTCTTTGACTTTATAGTCTATATTTTATAAAATACAGCTTTACTAACAAATGGAAGCAAATCAAATAGTCTTGCAAATGCAAGATAGATATCTGAAGAAAATATGTATTAGAACTTAACTTTTTCCATTTCAGATCTCTGATGCAATGAGGAATGATGTTAAGAGAAAATTAAAAACCTTTCATCAACTATACCATTGTTTCTCTAAGAGCAAAAAACTTTGCACGAGCCCCAACAACAGCACAATTCATAAATAGTCTGGACTCTGAATGAAGCTGTTCAACAATGACTTCATTGGTTTTGCTTGTCATGATTAATGTGTACTTTTAAGAACAATTACTTCTTCTACTTTTTGACTTTATAATATAATTATAATAATATAATTACATCATTGCTCCCTTTCATTTCCTCCCTTCAAAGTCTTCCATATACACCATTTTCCTCTCTTTCAAATCTACGGCCCCTTTTAAATTGTTTCTGTATATATAGTCCTAAGTACATAAGCACAACCTGCTCTGTCTGCATAGTGCTACTTCAGTGTGTGCTCTTAGGGATGACTGTTGTTGGGTAACCAGTAAATGCATGCTTCCCCGGGGAAGACAACTTCTCCCACTTGCGTTAGTTGTCTGTAGTTCTACTTAGTTCAGTACCAAGACTTGTCCCACCACAACTTTGCAATCACTGCCACAATTACCTCAGGCTCACTACTTATTTGAATTTGAAAAAACAATTTTGGGTTGTTGTGAATCAGAGTTGGCACTGTGTCATGATTCCACATGGGATCAAACCCCATAGTTTAAGCAGCTGGCATTTAGTTCTCTAGCCGTAAGTCATATTTTGGTTAACCTTCACAAAACCATCCTAGTCAAAGCCTTCAGAGGATGGAATATCATCTGTACAGTTTGTCTAAACTTGTCAATATTGCCATCTATGAGGGGAAACAATAGCATAAAGTGGAATTTTTGGAATTAAAATTCTAAACCTTACTGCATTGGATATTTATTAGTATAAAGTGTGTGATGCCCTGAGGGACCAATTTGGACTTCTTGTAGGCGTCCAAACCCACAGTGCCCAGTAGAGCAGCCTCACTTGGTCCTCCAGAGAACCCTCAGCTTTTGGGAATTTCTGTTCTCTTAGCCCTTTACTCTCTGTAAAAATCACACAGTGATGCAATTGGTAGGTTCTTTATTGAAAGGAAATTCATGTAACTAAAGTTGGCTTTAGAAATGGGCTTGGGAAATGAAACTTTTAAATGTGTCACCAGGGGAATAATTTCTATCTATGGTGCTGCCTTTCAGTTCCACTGTGTTCTGCTTTGGAAAGCACAGTGCTCCCAAAGATAATAGAACTGTCTTTTGAGATATGGTTAGAAAAGAGTTCTATAACATGCAATGTACCTTCCCTAGAGAATTAAAAATGCTGCTTCTTTTATGATAATTTTATATTTGACTTTGAATACCTACACACCTTGGTATATATGAAGGTAGCTGCAAAAACAAAATATACATATATATATGTATATGAATTTCATGACTGAATATGAATAATCAAAGTATGTTAAATTGTTTTCTTAAATGATACTGTTAATTTTTAAACTAACTATTGACTTTTAAATTTTCATGGATTAGAGTGTTAATTTAAAATTCAGTTTAAAGATCCATGTAATGATTGCTGTATAAGCAGTGATTCTAATGACTTCCAGTACAAAGATGAACTGTTTTCTGTTTAGTCACATATTCTGACTAAGTCTTTAAAGGTGAGTAATGAAAGTGTTCACTCCCTTATGTAATATTTTACCTCCAAAAATTTCTTAAGGTAATATGTAAAACTTTATATTATATGTGAATAAATATTTAACAGAGAAGATGTACGAAATATGATTCATGGAGTATTATTTTTATATATTCTTGTTCACATACAGAGAGATAAATATAGGAAACATGCAAGAAATTCTTCTCACTAAGTTTTCTTACATTTATGATTTAATTATGTCCCATATGCTGACCTATTTGAGAATTTGAATTTTTTCTATGATTGAACATCTATAGAAGGAGAAGTATGAATTTACCTAAAATTTACTAATTTTGGTACCATTTTTATCATCAGTATATAGGAGTCGGTCTAACAAATTTTATTCTGTTAAAACAAAACAATAGGAAAAATATTGGTGAAGTGAGTGGGTGTTTTAATAAATGTTCAAGTTGAAATATTATAAGATTTCTAGGAAAATGTATTTTTACTTCATTAAATTATAATGAAAATCAGCATATAACATAGGAAGAAATCTTAGACAATGACTATATGTGTATTTATGCATGTCACACAAACAGAATGAGGGAAATTTTAATATTTATGTTTTACAAATATATATTCTAAAGGAAAATAAATTTTCACTTGTATAAAACAAAAACAAGCAGTACCTCTGTAGTAAGATATAGGACTCTTTGTGTATATTCTAAGAGTGGTATTGATGGTTCTTGAGGTAGATCTATTTTCGTTTTATAAGGAAGCATCATACATAATTCTATAATTTCTATAGTGGCAGTACTACTTTGCAGTCCCAGCAGCAATGAATAAGCACTCCTCTCTTCTGAAGTCTGGTCAGTCTATGCTGTTACTTGTTTAATTAATTTTAGCTATTTTGACTATAGTAAGATAAAAATTTCAAGTTAGTATTGATTTTCATTTTCCTCATAACTAAGAACTTTAAATACTTTAAAAAGTGTTTTTAGGCCATTTGTGTTCCTTTTGAGAACTCTGTTTAGTTCCATGACATGTTTTTAAAAATTAAGCTATTGCTTTTCTTTATGTTTAGTTCGTTTGTTTGTTTGTTTTGTTGTTTATTTGTTTTTTTCGAGACAGTGTTACTCTGTGTAGCTTTGGTGCTTTCTGTTTAGTTTTTTAAAGTTCCTTTGTATACAATAGAGTCATGTGATGATGACCTTCATTAAAAATTTCAGTATTAGCTGTAGCAAATAAACACCAAGGCTAAGACAAACATTAATCCTAAGTCTTTGAAACTTGCAGCTTCTTCTAATTTTCAGACTTCTATTACTTCCTGTTTATTCTTTGTCTTCCCTTTCCACAGCAATCCCTCTATACCTTTATTGTACACTTATTTTTCTTCATTTCATTCTTTCTCCTACCAAAATGGTCTTTTCTAGTCTTTCTATAATTTCCTTTTCTCTCCAGCCACTGTCTATCCCTTATAAGGCTCTTCTTACTGTAAGTCTTGAATCACTGAACAAATGTTAATTCTCTTCCATACCTTCTACAATATTCCACATCATTTCTCATTTTTAATACTATTTCCTCTCTCCATGGCTCTTTACTTCTCATTAATACCATTGTTCTTTTATATAAGTTCTGTGGTAAGCAGTATGGTGCTTTCACCTAAGTCATTATAAATTTCTTAATTTTCAACACTTGGAAATCTCTAGTCACTCCTTCAACCAGATCATTTATTTTGGCCTCTGCCACCGGGCAGAAAGGGATGCAGGCAGTCACATATAATCATGATTAAGCCTTAGTAGCCCCCCCACAAACTACGCTAACGTCTCCTGTTTGCTTTGTGACAACAGCAGAGCAGTGCACCTAAATTCTCAAGCTACATTCTAAAAGACCTTCTAGACAGTTACCAAAGTATTTTATTTCTATTTTATTAAACATCCAATTTATGACTTAAAACAATGCATGGTATGGGCTCTATATTATGAATCATTTCCATTTTATCTGCTTGTCCTCATAATATCTTCCAATGTCCATTTACACATACTGGTTAACTTCAATTGCATTTAAAAATCATCCGTAGAAGATGTAAACAATAGAGAAATGTTTATAAATTACTGAATATCTGTAGTTACATCTCTCAATATATTTTTTCTTTGGAGGTAACATGGCTTACTATGAAAAAATTTGATTAAGGGGAACTTGATAGGGGCAATATGGCCTTTGTCTGTTCTGGCCACCCTTAGGCCTGTAATCAAACTGGGAAGGATTGCCTAGTCATATTCTGAGAACAAAATCTAGCCAGCACTATGGTCAATGCAGTGCAAAGTCAGCTTTCAAAGGCCATAAAGGGAAGCAGGCATTTTATAAATTTATTCTATTTTATTTATTTAATTTTTTTCATTTACTTTGCAACCTGACTGCAGTTCTCCCAATTTATTTTTGAATATATGTTCACAGACAGCTCTGATATAAAATCTGCTTTGGAAGCTTCTGTACAGAATAAGGAGCTACCTATACTGTTGAATCTCTTTCCCCTCCCAGAACCCCACTTTGTTGTTACTATATGATTAACTAAAATTAATTTTAAGATATTTCCTCCTGCCATTATCAATCATTTATTTATTTCATCGAGGAAATATATGCTAATTGACTGGAATCATAAAATTTAGCATACTTTATAATTAATAATTTCTGCAATAATTTACAATAAATTTAATAATTTATAATCTTTGAAATGGTAGTAAGTCTATGATGCAGGCACTGAATTTTCCTACCCAACCAATGGATCTTCCACAAATTTCATAAATTTTTAGAAGTATCATGGTATTGTTAAATCTTTTAAAGAAATCACATGTTAAAATTTTTATTAATGAATTGAAATTATTTCTTAAATTTTAGGAATAATTTCCATTTATTATATTGAAACTGAACAAAATTTAAAGGCCATTCTGACAAATATTTGGCTGTATTTCAAATCCATTAGAAAAATTTACTTAACAAGTCTTTAGTGAATACTATTTGAAATTTGCTGCCTTTTTGCAGGGACATCCAGTGAGGACATGGAAACAGGGAATGCAACATTGCTGACACAGTTTGTTCTCACAGGACTCACTCATCTACCACAGTGGAAAATCCCCCTCTTCCTGCTGTTCTTGGTGATCTATCTCATCACCATTGTGGGGAACCTTGGTCTGATTGCTCTCATCTGGAACGACCCTGGCCTTCACATCCCCATGTATTTATTTCTTGGGAGTTTAGCCCTTGTGGATACTTGGTTATCATCCACCGTGACACCAAAAATGCTTCTCACCTTCATAGCTAAGAGTAAACTGATCTCTCTTTCTGAATGCATGATACAGTTTTTTTCATTTGTAATGTGTGCAACCATGGAATGTTTTCTTTTGGCAGCAATGGCCTATGATCGTTATGCAGCCATATGCAAGCCTTTACTCTACCCAGTGATCATGACAAACAGACTGTGTGTACGTCTGCTGGTCTTGACCTTTGTAACTGGAATCCTTCATGCTTCAATTCATGAAGGCATGTTATTCAGATTAACCTTCTGTAATTCCAACATAATACATCACTTTTACTGTGATGTTATGCCACTGCTAAAGATTTCCTGTACTGACCCTTCTCTTAATTACCTAATTGTTTTTATTTTTTCTGGGTCAATACAAGTATTTACTATTTCAACTATTTTAGGCTCTTACACACTTGTTCTGTGTACAGTCTTAAAAAAGAAATCTGCCAGAGGCATAAAGAAAGCCTTTTCCACCTGTGGGGCCCATCTCTTATCTGTGTCTTTATACTATGGCTCTCTTCTCTTCATGTATCTGCTTCCTGCATCTCAAAAAGGGCAGGATGAAGACATGATGGACTCTGTATTCTATACTGTCATAATCCCTGTGATGAATCCAATTATCTACAGTCTGAGAAACAAGCAAATCAAAGATTCACTGTCAAAATTCTTAAAGAGAAATGTTTAGGTTCCATGTTACTATCTGTTGTCTATTTATCAAAATAACACAAACTTGTATTGTCTTAATATAGCTGTATTTTGTTCATAGTCTAAAGAATTTTCCAATTGCACCTGTTCTAGTATTTTAATGAATTAATCTGTAAAGGTATATTTCTCTCTAATATATTTTGTATATTTTCAATCATGCAAAGACATAATCAAGTATTATATTATGATAAAATAAATGTAACAACACATCAAACTGGTTTTCATGTTCTTCATTGTAACTTCAGCTGATATAAGAGAGTAGACCCTTGAAAAAATACTTCAATGTGATTTGTTTTTCAGGTTGGAAGCTCATATCACATTTATCTGGGCTGAAATAGAGTTTTGTATTTCAATAACAGACAGGAGTGTCTAGCATATGACTAGGAACTTGAAATATTAATAATATAGTAAGAATCTTATTTATTACTAGTATGTTACTAATTTATTAACCTGGCTATTTAAAATGATTCATTGATTTTCTTTCTTTGTGAACATTTACACACATATTTTTTTCATTCTACTTTTTAAATTATTGTCAAAATTATCTTCTTCTTTATAAAAGGAAGAAAAACCATTACAATTTAGGAATAAATCAACAATCACTGTGTACTAGGTAGTTTTATTTTTCAAAAGAAATCAGAGACACTTAGAAAGAAGAAGGCTCATTTGCAGGATTTCTACTATCTGGTTGGCCTTTGGGGACATTTTCCTGACTGATGATTGATGTGGAAGTATCCAACTCATATGACAATGCTTCCCATACATAGATGATTAAGGGCTATATAAGAAAGTAAACTGAGATGCTATGGAAAGGAGGAGTGTTAGCAGTACCCTCCAAGGTCTTGGCTTCAGTACCTGTCTTTGCTTCACTTGACGATGAACTATAACCTGTACTTTGAAATAAATAATTTCCTTCACAAACTTCTTTTAATCATGGACTTGATCACTGGAAAGAGAATGGCAGCTCAGATACATAGGGATAAAAATCATCTTGGATTATGCCCTATTAACACAGATTGCTGCTGAACACGTATTCAAGAGTGACTTTAATGACTATCATTGATTTATTTTATTTGCTGATTGACTCTCTTAAAAGAGTCTTTAAATGTTTAATAGGAATCAAAAGTCAAAAAAAAGCTTGTGAAAGCACAACCTAACTTGCTCTACTTTGATAGTTTCTAATTCAGCAATGTTAACAAAGTTGGTTTAGAACCACACTTAGAAAATTACTGCTCAAAAATAATGTTTTGCAAAAATTCTATATAAAATAAATATGTGCAAGTCAAAGTAAAGTTTCCACATATTTTCATTAATTATTTAAATTTGAATAGGAGAATATTAAGATTTATATCATCTGCTTTTACTTTCCCATGCTTGGTGAGTTAGATCAGTATTCAATGTAGCATCTATGTCAAAGTATTTGAAGCAGGTGTTTGCTAACTTTCTGGGTATGGTGTTGACAGTGACAATAGTTAGCTAGATCCATGGTATTATTTAAGTATAGCTAGCATGAGGAGTTTATATTAATTATAAAAATATTATTTATCAAATGAGCCAATTTTGGTCTATAGTTTTTATAATTTATGTATAAGACATCCATTTGCTTGAAATATATTATCTTTACTTTATTTTTAATGTTCATTATGTGTGAGATTTATTTGAAGACACTAATTTGCAATTATATAATTATATTTATCTTTTTATCAAAGAAAAGAGAATTATATCAAATATAATATGAGTGCTGCATGGTTACAAATTTGAATATGAACTTCATATAAAAATGAACTTATAAGATTCATATTTCCTATGCACTTCATAGATACAAGCAAAGCCCATGCTTAACTCAAAGTCTAGATAGGATTATATCCAATGGTATTACATAGTCTGAATATGAAGGCCTGGAATTGGGAAGGGAAGGCCAATAAGTCAAATGGGTGAATAATGAACTCAACCTTTCTCTAAGTTTCTTTTTACTGAGGTACTCCGTTGACATAATGATGTCTCTATATATTTTGAGGTATAATAAATTATTTATTCCAACAATTCAAATATGCAACACACTTAACAAAGAAATCCCCTGACAGATTCATCTAGAAATTATGGTTTACTTATTACCCTAGGTCCTATTCAAGTGGACAAAGAAAATTGCCTGTTCTTCCTACACACTCTTAACTCCTACTTTCTGAGGACTTCACATTTTTGGGACAGACCACATTTCCTCTAGTTCTTCCATAGACCATCTCAATGTTTCTTGCTGGCTCTCTCTCGTCTTCTCAGTATTTCTTCCTAGCCTTCTCCAGTACACTACCTACTTACTTGCAAAAATACATCATAAAAGGGCAATGCAGCCACCACATTTTGATGTAGGTGGGTCTTCTCTCTATGTGTTACTTTCATTGGTCAAATAAAGAGACTTCCTTGGCCTTTGATAGGACAGCAACTTAGATATGCGAAGTAGACAGATCAGAATGCTGGGAAGAAGGCAATGAGGCAGACGCCATAGCTCTCCTTTCCAAGATGGACGCAGGTTAGGATCTTTCCCAGTAAGCCACCACCTCGTAGTGCTACAGAGATTACTAAATATGGGTTAAAGCAAGATGTGAGAATTATCCAATAAAAGGCTGTAACTAATGGGCCAGGCAGTTTTTAAATGAATACAATTTGTGTGTTGTTATTTTGGGTGTTAAGCTAGCCGTGTGGGACAAAAAGCAGGCCTGCTTGCCTCACCACTACAACATTTACCCAGGGTACATGAAGGACAACCCAAAGAAAAGAATACCCACCCAACAAAGGCAAAAAACAGTTATTAACATGAAGAAATGTTCCAAACATCATATCAGAGTCTTATATCCCAGAATAAAAATACAGATGTCAATAGATAAGACAATATGCCTCCACCAGAACCAAGTAACCATATTACAGTAAGTCCTAAGAAAGGCACTATAGCTGAAATACTTCACAATTCAAACTATTAATATGCTCAATGACCTTATGAAGATATGAGTAAATCCCTGAATACACAAAGAAACAGTTGAATGAAATAATGAAAAGATATCCACATATAAAAGTATAATTAGAATCACTAAAGAAAGTGCAACTGAATTTAAAACCAGCATTGAAAATTTTAGAAAATCTAATAGAAATTCCAGAGGTAAACCTCACTAACAAATTAGAGGACATGGAATAGAGAACCTCAGGTGTTGAGGACAAGTATAAGAAATGAATATTCAAAGAAAATGTTAAACTAATCAATCAATCAAACAAACAAACAATAACAACAAACAATTGAGACACAAAACTTCTAGGTAATCTGTTATACTCTGTAAAGACCAAGTCTACAAATAAGAATAGGGATAGTAGAAGGGAATGAAACGCAAATCAAAGGTTTGCAAAATAATTTTAACAAAATTATTAAAGAAAGTTTTTCTAACTTGAAGAAGGAGGTGCCTAGCAAGGTAAAAGAAGCAGACAGAACACTAGACAGAAGCAGAAAAGAATTTCCTATGACACATAATAATCAAATTGCTAAATATATGGTAAAAAAGAACAGATATTGAAGGCAGCAAGGAAAAAAGATTACATCATATATAAAGACAAGGCTATTGGAATAATACCTTAGTTCTCAGTGGTGACTCTAAAAGACACAAGGGCTTGTATGGATGTTCTATAAACTCTGACAGAAAACAATTGTTCACTCAACTACTTTATGCAACAAAACTATCAATCACAATCTAGAGAGAAAGACAAAAACCAAATTTAAACAATTTCTAGTTTCCAATTTAGTCCTACAAATGAACTAGAAGAAAAACTTTAGTCTGAAGTGGTGAACTACATCCAAGAATATAATAGAAAGGAATAATCCCAGATGAGTAAATTGAAAAAGAGAGGGAAAAATTCATATGCTCAAACTAAAGTAGTAGGATTTAATAAATATTACTCGTTGATAACTCTAAAGGGTCTCAACTGCCCAATAAAAAGACACAGACAGATTAGTTGAAAAAGCAGTAGGATCAAAACCCAGTGCCATTTTCCTTGGCTTCTCAGTAGTCCTCATTGTCTGCCATGTTGAGAGAGTCCAGTTTTATCCCATGCTTTTTCAGTCCCAGTCTGATGGAGGAAGGTCATTGGTTAAATAAAAAGAAACTGCTTGGCTCTCATTGGTTAGGAGATAGGTGGGAGGAGTAAACAGAACAAAACGCTGGGAGGAAGAGGAAGTGAGGTCAGACTCGACAGCTCTCCTCTCTGGAGCAGATGCCTCAGATAGACGCCATGCTCCCTGCTCCAGGGAAGATGCACGCTATGAAGCTCCGACCCAGGATGGACTTAGGCTAGAATCTTCCCGGTAAGACCGGTGCTATACAGATGATAAGAAATGGGCTAGTCCAGGTGCGAGAGTTAGCCTAGAAGAGGCTAGGTAGAAATGAGCCAAGCGGTGTTTAAATGAATACAGTGTCTGTGTAATTATTTCGGGGCATAAGCTAGCCGAGCAGGCGGCTGGGGTGTTGGGGATGCAGCCCCTCCGCCGCTCCTTATTACTACACCAGTCCAGCTGGCCTTGGTGAGCTCCCAATAGATCAGTCCCACCGTATCAGTGGGTGGACGCACCCCTCGCTTTCCTGACTTCCTTGCTCATGTTCTCCCTCCTTCTGCTCCTCATTTGGACTTTGGGAGCTCAGTCCAGTGCTCCAATGTGGGTCTCTGTCTCTATCTCCATCCATTGCCAGATGAAGGTTCTATGGTGATATGCAAGATATTCATTAGTATGGCTATAGGATTGGTCCATTTTAGGCTCTCTCTCCTCAGCTGCCTAAGGACCTAGCTGGGGACATCTCTCTGGACCCCTGGGAACCCCTCTAGAGTCAAAACTCTTTCCAACCCTAAAATGGTTCCCTTAACTAGGATATATACTTCCCTGCTCCCATATCCACCCTTCCTTTATCCCAACCATCCCATTACCCCAAGCTCTCCCCATCCTCCCCTTCTCACTTTTCTCTCCCCATCTCCCCTTTACCCCATCCCACCCCACCCCCCAGTTCCCAATGGTTTTGATCCTACTGCATGTACTGGCTTTGTGGAAGCCTAGCCTGATTGGATGCTCACCTTCCTAGACCTGCTTGGAGGGGGGAGGACCTTTGACTTCCCACAGGGCAGGGAACCCTGACTGCTCTTTGGACTGGAGAGGGAGGGGTTTGGGATGGGATGGGGAGTGGGGGGAGGGGGAGGGAAAAGGGAAGCAGGGAGGAGGCAAATTTTTTTAATAAAAAATATTAGAAAAAAATAAAATAAAACACTCAGATTCAGAAAAAAAAGAAAAGAAAAGAAAAGAAGAAAAAGCAGGATCCACATTTCTACTGCATCCAAGAATCACACACCTCATCATCATGGATCCAGGAAACAAGCAGGAGCAGAAACTTTAATATTTGATGAAATACATTTTAAACCAAAACTAATTAGAATAAATTAAGAAGGACATTATCCACTCATCAAGAGAAAAATCCACTGTGAGGATATTTCAATCCTAAACATTTATGCACTAATTCTAGAGCACTTAAATTTTAAAAAGGAACACAAATTCAATTAAATGGTATACTGATCCTCTCACCATGATAGTGTGAGGTTTCAGTATCTCACTTTGGTCAATAGGTTGGCTATGCAGCCAAAAATTAGACAGAGGAAATTTTAAAGTCAAACAATGTCAGAAATCATATGGACCTAACAAATAGCTACAGAACATTTTATCCAAACAGGAAGGGATATACTTTCTCCTCAGAAGCTTATGAAACTATGTAAAATTGATCACAAATTTGGACACAATCTAAGTCTCAACATATATAAAAAATTGAAATAGTACCTTGCATCCTGTCTGACCTAAATGGATTAAAACTGGATATGAAGAATAATAAAATGTGTGCAAAATCATGTAAACTGAAAACCTGACTATTCAATGAAAAGTGAAAGAAATCAAGAAATAATTAAAAACCTTTAGAATTGAAAGAAAATTAAAAAAAACAACATACTCAAACATTCAAGACACAATGAAGGTAATTTGTTTTTTAATTGTTTATATTGCATTATACATTTTTATCTACTCCTGTCCCTTCCTCCCCTCTCCTCTTCTACCCACCCCTGTGACCCTTATGCTCCCAATTTACAATATTAGGAGATATGGTCAGTTTTTCCTTCCTATTTAGATCCATGTATGTCTCTCTTGGGGGTCCTCTCTGTGTTTGTCGATTGTAGGCTGGTTTTTATTTGCTATATGTCTAAAAGCCACTTATGTGTGAGTACATATTTTATTTTCCTTTCTGGGTCTGAATTACCTTACTCAATATGTTTTTTTCTAGATCCATCCAAGAAGCAAGTTTATAATGTCAAGTGCCTACATTAAAAAAAAATGACAGGAGAATCCCATTAGAAACACAATGGATCTCTTGTGTGGTGGCAGACATAATAGTTTATCTGGAATAGACAATAGAGAAAGATGTTGGATATATGGTTGGATAGAGTATTTGGATATGGAAAAGTTACCTGTGGGTTGTGGCAGATTGAGTAGGTCCAGGTTAGACACTGAAGAAGATTGTGGGATGTATGGCTGTATGAGTACACTGGTAATAAGAAGGGACCTAGGAGTGATGGCACGTAGGAAAAGTTCACACTAGACTATGGGGTGCAGAAGGGAGTGGCCAGACTAGGCTGGGGCATTGAATAAGATCCAGACTAGATTTGTGCTCTGGGGAGAAGCATGGAGAGAAGTTCAGTGAGACTCACTTTTATCAGTCTGGGTCCTTGAGAAGAAATTGTGAGGTCTCTAAAATGGATTTTCAATATTTAATATTCAATTCTCTTCCAACATTGGAAATTTATGATATTTAACCATGTGGTACTCTTTGGGACTAATTTGGGCATTTCACAGGGGTTCAGATCTATGGTGGCCAATAGAGCAGCCTTATCTAGTTCTCTAGAGAACATTTAGCCCAAATGGGAATTTCAGTTCTCTAATCTATCCTCTTCTAGAAAGACCTTGCAGGGGTATAATCGGATTCTTATATATTTTGAGTTTGGACAGTTAAACTTCCAGAATGAATCACTGTGAGAAGAATTGCTACGCCTATTACTGCCTTTTTGCACCTGCTCTGGTGTGTTCTTTTATGATTTAGATAGCGCCACACAATTTAAGTATCTCAAGGATTTCTTGCAAGATATGTCTAAGTGAGAAATAAGTTCAATAATATCCACCATGTGTTCCATAGATGTTCAAGAATAGTTTTTATTCTATTACAATGTTATACTTGGCTTTGGATTTCTACATAGCTTGATACAAATGAAAATAAGAGGAAAAGATTAGGAATATTTTTAACATCATCACTAAATAAAAGTAAGTAAAATATCGTGAATTGTTTTCTTTAATGGTAGTTTTTAAGATCTTGCCATAATGACTTTTGAAATATTATGAAGCTAGTATTTTAATCAATTTCTCCATGCTCTGTGACTCCATAGTGTGTGATTTATGAAGCAACAGGAACATGTTGTCATGTTCTGGAGGGTTCCAAGAGATTTGGGCATAGACTATTTGCGGGGAAGGGGGGAGTCTATGTGACTATACTCCAAAAGGAGATTTTCATCTGCAAGCATGAGGTGTCTGTTTGGGATGCTGTGCCCTCCCTACTGTAGAGTAACTCCATTAATCTTCCTTTTCCAGATGTATGCTTTTTGTACTTATCTTTCCTGTGCTTTTTTTTTCACATGATGTACATTCCTTCTGCTTATAATCTCCCCTTGTTTATAATTAGTGGAAAAGCTCTCTACAGGTAATAGATTATAGCAGCCTATGTATGAGTGCTTGATAAATGCCTATTGTCCTCCACACTTCTTAGACTACAGCAGTCCTATACCATGTAGCCACCTATTTCCCCTATTACTTCTATTTTCCTACATTGGCTCTATAATGTGCAGGAAATTGTTTTCACCAAAGCCATTAAAATTTTCCATTTTCAACATGCAGGGAACTATATTCAGTTGTACTTCACCTTTTCCCTTCCATTACCTTTTCTTTCTTGGTGATCACAACCTTAAAGTATCTGGTTATTTTTTTGCCCAAAGTATATTTGTATATTTCATTAGAGTGGCATAGGTTCAACAAGAAATATTTCTTTGGAAATGAGATTGGCACTAAGATAGAAATTCTTGTTGAGGGTAGAGTAAGTCATTGCAGAAAAAGGAAAGCAATCAAGAACACATTATGATTAAGCTTTGGTAGTGCAGCTCTCCTGTACATAATAAATAGACTGATTTATCTAATTTCTCAAACTCAAATTAAAGATCTGATATAAAGCTCACAAAGAGGTTTGGATTTTTGTTTCCATTCAACATCCAGTTACCATGCTATAGTTCACTTCTTAGTAGTAGGTCTGTATTAAGAATTCTTTGTGATTGACCATTCTGTTCTCAAATTATCTCCAGTGTCCTACCACATATACATTTAATTTCATGTAATCTAAAGTCATTTTGGTATGTTTTGAAAGGTAAACTATTAGACCCATTTTATACTAATACATAAACTTTTTCTACAGTTTTATTTCACACAAATGTTTTTTTATTTTTTTTGTTTTTTTTATTTTTTTTATTTTTTATTTTTTTTTATTTCACACAAATGTTGCAGAAAATTTTGGTATATAACCTGATTTGGAAGTTTCTGAATACAGTAAGGACTTTCTAATATTGTTGCTTCCAGCCCAACACCGCCTAAAACTTATTTCTTTCTACTACTGTATACTAACTTCAGAATTAATTTTGTGGCATTTTGCCAGCTAGTACCTATGTTTAACTTTCACCTGAATATTAGACACCTTCTTCCAGTTGGTTGAGGCTATTCATTTTAATCTAAGATGTAGTTCAGGTGCTTAAAAATCTTTTCTCTTGGCTCATAATCTGCACCTTAAATACAATTTTTTTTATCAAAACAAGTGAGATTTCTACACATTTTCTGAATGTTTAAGGCTTCTGCTTGTCCTTTGTCATCTGCTGGTACATTTAGATTTAAAATTTGGATAATTAGCTTTCATTGTTCTAAAATATCAAGGATAGTTTCCATCTATCAAGATAATATTGGGTAAAATAAAAGGGCGTTCTTATAAGTACATGGCTACATTAAAGTTCCAACACACAGAAATTTACTCTACAATTTCATACTGAATACTGTGTTACTTTTAATACCTTTCATTCCAGGGACATAAAGAGAAGACATGGGAACAGAGAATGCAACAGTGCTGACTCAGTTTGTTCTCACAGGACTCACCCATCTGCCACAGTGGGAAATCCCCCTCTTCCTGATGTTCTTGGTGATCTATCTCATCACCATTGTGGGGAACCTTGGTCTCATCACTCTCATCTGGAATGACCCTGACCTTCACATCCCCATGTACCTGTTTCTAGGGAGTTTAGCATTTGTGGATACCTGGTTGTCATCCACAGTAACACCAAAGATGCTATTTGACTTTTTTGCCAAGAGTAAACTGATCTCTCTCTCAGAATGCATGACACAGTTTTTTTCATTTGGAATCAGTGCAACCACAGAATGTTTTCTCTTGGCAGCAATGGCCTATGATCGCTACATAGCCATATGCAAACCTTTACACTACCCAGTGATCATGACAAACAGACTCTGTGTACGTTTGCTAACACTGTCCTTTGTGGGTGGGTTTATACATGTTTTGCTTCATGAAAGTTTTTTATTCAGACTAACTTTCTGTAATTCCAACATAATACATCACTTTTACTGTGATGTTATGCCACTATTGAAGATTTCCTGTACTGACCCTTCTCTCAATTACTTAATGCTTTTTATTTTCTCTGGATCAATTCAGGTATTTAGTATTTTGACTATTCTTGTCTCGTATACACTTGTTTTGTTTTCAATCTTAAAGCAGAAATCTCTCAAAGGCATAAAGAAAGCCTTTTCCACATGTGGAGCCCATCTCTTGTCTGTGTCTTTATACTATGGTTCTTTACTTTTTATGTATGTTCGTCCTGCATCTTCACAAGTAGATGATCAAGATATGATGGACTCTATATTTTACACTGTTGTAATTCCTGTGCTAAATCCAATTATCTACAGTTTAAGAAATAATCAAGTAAAAAATTCTCTAGTGAAATTCTTAAAGAGAAATGCTTAGGTCTCATATTATCTTTTGTTGTATTCTTATTAAAACACCATAAAATCATGCCTTCATGTTTCTAATTTTGTTTTCCCTTCTAAAATATTTGGCAGTTATCAATCCTAGAATGTTTTTTCTCTTGTTTTTGTGTATTTGAATGTATGGGGTATATGTGTATGGTGTATGCACATTTATGTGCATAGTTACAGTTGACCATATACACACATGGGAAGGACAAAGGAGTTCACCTGACATCCTGCCTATAGCCTTACTTTTTTAAAAGAGATCTTTTCCTATAGCTAAGTTTGCATCCTGCAAAACTCAACAATTATTTTAACATCTCACATCACTGATTACAGAGATATGTGCAGACATGTCTTCTCAACACTGAAATATGCAGCTCTCTTTTCCACTGACATTTGCATGCTATGTTGTGTGGGATGCAAACACAGTTATTCATCTCATGCAGCAAGAGTTCTTACCTACTGAGCACATTCCTGTTTCCTGGAGCTAGCATTTAAAATAGACTTGGATATATACCCATTTCCATTAAAATATTTAAAATCAATTTTAAATCATGTAAAAAAATTAATAAAATGTTTAGTATAATAAAATAAGCAAAGTAGAAACTAAGTTTAAACATCTTAATAGCAGGTTGGTATTCTATTCACTGTGACACCATAAATACATTATGTGTTGTAGTAGTTTAATTCCTGTGTAAAGGACACAAATATGATGCCATTGATAGTATGATGACTCATATCCCACTTATATGTGATGAGGAAGTGCTATGTTTCAGTAAGAAGACACAAATTTTCAGAATATTGCTAGAAATTTGAACAGATCTTTCATTAAGTTTAGTTGGGGAATGATGACTTTCATTTCTTATAGCAATTCCACCTGCAATTTCCAGAGAGAAGCAAAGATACAGGAGCGTAGGAGCAATATTTCTGACAATGGATAGACTGTCAAATGTTGCTCTGTTCTCAGAGTGGTGTATGCTTTAGATCATTATCTAGGCTGCCTCTGAGACTCTCTCTTGCTCTCTGTATTTTACCACCATCTAGAAGCTTCACCAAATAAAGAAGCTAGCAGTTTTCATGAAAGAATTAAGTTGGGGAGTTTTGTTGAGAAAATGTAATTGTAAGATCAAGGGAAGGTTTCAAAAGCCTAAATTTTATAACAGTGAAGGGATTTAGGTTAAAAATCTGGTTGTCTAAGAGTTACTAGAGTATATAGTTGAGGAAAACATGGTTTAAGTGCACATTACTTAAGACCAAACAGTTACAAGATTGTGAATGTTCCTACTACCTTACCTGCTGACTTTTTGGAATAGTTGAGAAACAGAGCAAAAAATGAGCTTTACAATTTAATCACAGAAATGGAAATTGGGGAGAATGGAGATAAACACAGAAGAATGTAGAAATAAGGAAAGGGGGAATTGAAAAATATAAGTAATCTGAGAGAGGAAATAGAAAGGGGGGCTACTTACGGATGAGGGAAGAAGGAAGTGGGTAAAATAATACAGACACCCTAAAAATCCACAAAGAATCATATATTATTAACTATTTAACAAAAGACCTAAAATATTTGCACACACACACACACACACACACACACAAACACACACATACAGACACACACACACACACACACACACACACACACACAGAGTCTACAATGAACTTTCTCATCGAGTGATGATGCTCCGTCTAAGAGCCGAAAGGAATCTAAAAAAAATCCCAAAGTCAGACATGAGAACCCCTTTTCAGAGCTTTTGGCCATAACTAAAAGACTCCCAAAACATATAGCCTATTGCTATTACCCTTGATGAACCCTGAGAGATACAATGTAAGTCAGTCATGCTTTAGATACCATATGCGTCAAAAACATGACCCAAGTACCTGAGATGAAAGTGATCTGAATGCCTTTTGCCCAAAAAATAACTTCCAATGTACCAGAAGATGCCATCAAAGCTTTCAAAGAAGAAGAGTAACCAGAAGTTCTACTTATCTGTGATGACTGTGAACCACATCAACAACCAGCTTTGCATGATCATGCTAAGGGTGCAGCAATGGCACACATGATTTGGTGGTTACAAATAGCTCTTTAGTTGGGCTTAAGATCTGCTTAAGAAGAGGACAATATAGTTAACTACTCAGTGCTAGGAAAGTTGTAGTTATTGGAGGATAATCACTAATTTACTAAACCAGCACAGCCCCTAAAAATAATCTATAAACATTTGTCCTTATGCACACAAATATGTGTAGTCTTCACACATTACCAAGGAAACGTCTTTTTTTTTAATAGGCAAAGATAACTACAAAAAAAACAACAACTAACCAAAATGTAGAGTTCTAGAGCCTAATACCAATGGATATATCTGCAAAACGTTTCAATATATAAGGCTTATGAAACATTTCAGAAGATGGCATGGAAGGGCTGCAAGAGCCAGAACAGGGCTTTTGCTGGCTGTGTTTTCAAGTCAAACCACAAACTACACCTATAAAGACTCACAAACATGACTGACCAAAAGTGAGCTGAACAAGGATGACACCAATCAATAAACATGTCAAAATGAGTGAGAAAAGACTATGAGGCCTCGACTTCATGCAAAGAACTATAGATAGATGTGTAAAGCTGGGACTAGGAGAGGTGTTCCTTCTCATGTTCATTCAGTGTTAATGATTGGTCCTGAAAACATATACAATAACATTATATAGACAAACAAGGTTGTATTGGGTGAGTACATGCACATACAAATACATGCATGTATGTAGTAATTATTAATTGAAAAGAGGCTATAAATTTGAAGGACAAGGAGGGCATGTGGGAGGATTATAGATATGGAACAAAGAAAATTATTTAAATCACAGTCTAAAAGAACTTGAGCTTTATGCTTAGGATGACCTTGATCACAGGCTATGCCTTGCAAAGCCAGGTTTGTCTATGGAAAATAATATGTCTTTAATAGTATAAAGAGATATACTTACATCACAAATAAACTATAAATATGCATTAGCATATTTATATACTTTCATATGTGTGCATAATATAGTAGTAATGACAATCTAGTCTTGCCACTAGAAGCCTTACCTGGCTAAAAAGATGGCCAGGTCAGACTCTGGCCAGTTCCTTAATTGCTAAGAATCCTCACTAGGATAACCCCTCTTAGAGTTTTCACCACACTAGGTTTCCACCCCTCGATTCTTCCCAATTCCAGTGGGTCTCTCTGTGTACTCTTGGCCTGACCCTCCACATGATCCCTCATACTCCAGTCCCCAAATCTCCCTGTTCATCTACAAAATTTATTCCATTTCTCCTTCCAGAGTAGGTTCATATGTTCTTCCTAGAGCTTTCCTCTTTGACTAACTTCTCTGGGTCTGTGAAATTTAGTTTGACTTATAGGAGTATGTGTTCAATTTTGGAGAAAATTCCCTGAGGATCTGAGAAGGTATATTCTTTTGTGTTGTGTGGAATGTTTTGAAAATATCTCTTAGGTTCATTTGGTTTATAACATCAGTTGTCTCCAGCATTTCTTTGCTTAGTTTTTGTCTGAATGACCTGTGTATTGGTTAGAGTGGAATATTAAAGTTTGACACTAATAGTGTGTGAGGGTAAATATGTATTTTAAAATGTTTTGCTTCTTTTTACAAAAGTGGGTTCCCTTGTGCTTGGAACAAAAATATTAAGAACTGTAACATCATCTTGGTGAATTATTCCTTTGATGATTATGTAGTGTTCTTTCCATTTCTTTTGAATAAATTTCGATTTGAAGATTATGCTATTAGATATTATAATGGATACATCAGTTTGCTTGCAATATCTTTTTTCCAACCTTTTAACTCAAGGTAATGTCTTGAGTTATTCTCATATGCATCAGAACATTGGACCCTGTTTTACCATCCATTATTTTTATCTGTGTCATTTTGTTGTGAAGTAGAAAAAAGGGGTGACTTGACAGTCAAAGATAGTTCTTGAAAAAGGCAGGTTTGAAGATCACCTATCAGAAGCTAAGCCCATGGTTGTTGAGATAGCTATGGGCAGGGTGGAACTGGAGGGTATGGAGAGATGTATAGGAAAGGGAAGCAGAATAGAATAAATTTATTCCAAAAGTTGAAAAAAGGTGATAGAATCTGTTTGACTATGTGGATTGTATGTATTTTACATATGCAAATTATTCCTCATTGAGTAAGTAGAGATTTGTATATTTAAAGAGAAAGAAGAAAGGGAAGGAGGAAAGAAGAAAGGAGAGAGGAAGAAAGGAATGAAGGAACTGGAGAGAGTGAAAAAGACAAAAAAGGGGAAGAGGCAGGAGAATCAAAGATAAGGCAAGAGACGCAGAGAGAAGAGGAGAACAGAGCAGAGGAGATGAGAGGAGAGGAGAGGAGAGGAGAGGAGAGGAGGGCTCACAGGACAGGAGACTAGTAAAAGGAAGGCCATGGGACTAACAAGAAAGAAGGAGAGGAAAGAGAAGAGAAAAGAAGAGAGGCGAAAAGAGGAAGAAGAGCAAGGGAAGGATAAGAAGAAAGAAGATAGAAGCAGGAGGGAGCAGATGGAGAGGAGTGAGGTTAGAGAAGAGACCTGAAGAGAAGGGAAATAGGAGAGGAAGGGGAAGGAGGGGAGGGAGGGGATGGGAGAAGAGGCTGGGAGAGTAGAAAGAGAAGAAGTGAGAAAGGTGGAAGGGGAGGGAGGAATAGATGAGATGAGAGGGAAGAGAGAAGATAAGAGACAGGAGGAAATGGGAGGGAAGGGAGGATAAAAGAAAGAGTCAAGAAAGGATGAGGAAGAAAGAAGTTATCAAGAAACATAAAAATCTTGAAAATAGTCAGGTGGTGGTGGTGCATACTCTTAATCCCAATACTCAGGAGGCAGAGGCAGGCAGATCTCTGTAAATGTGAGGCAAGCCTGGTCTATGTTAGTTAGTTCCAGAATAGGCTCCAAAGTTACAAAGAGAACCTGTCTCAAAAAGAATCAAAAATGGTAGGTGAAATAACAATTTACTCTGGAATTCAATAAGACATAGCATAAGGTAAATTCCTGACCATCTTCACAGAGATGAGCACCATAATAAAGAGCAATTGCCCAAGAAGTAAAACATGGTTTACAACTTTACAAGAAAGACTCTCTTCTAAACAGTGTTATACTGTTCCTATTTTGTCCCCGTACTCAACCATTTATCCATTCCCACTGACACTTCACTTCCTCAAAGACTGACTTGAATGTGCATTTTATCTCTGATGCTATTTAATAACCAAGTCCCTTTTAAAATGTTGAGATTATAATATTATTGTATTATTTCCCCTTTCCTTCATCCAAACCCTCCCATATATCACACAGGACTATCTTTCATTTTCAGATCCTTTTTTAAAATTATAGTTGTAACATTTTTTATCATCTGTCTATCTATCTATCTATCTATCTATCTATCTATCTATCTATCTATCTATCTATCTATCTACCCACCTATCTTCTATTCATCTATCACCATCAGTTGATCGATCTATTGATTGATCTATCATCCAACTCTATGTATATGTGTTAAAAAACTTTGACTATATATATTCTCAAGTATATAATATAAACTGCTTAGTCTGTTTATACGTAGATACATACATACATATGTACACACATGTGTGTGTGTATACATATGTTTTTTTCAGGACTGACCATCTGGTACTGAATAACAAACTGGTGTCATCTGTGGAGACTATTTCTCCTTTTATCAGCATCTTCCTGTAGTTCTTTGTAAAGGGTTCAAACATTTCCCAGCTTTCAGTCATCTAGAGAAAAGACAATATTGATTCAAACTTTTCAATGCTCAAATAGTCAGTTAGAGACAAATATCAAAATCTTAGTACAACTTGTAGTTCATTTTGTGCAATTATTTTCCTTTTCTGGTGAATAACTATCTTTGTTCAGATATTTAGAGTTTTCATTCATTTTCTGCTCTATCATGCTTGAATGATACCTATTTTTAAAATTATGAATATATAAATTATTTTCATTTGAGTTGGTGAAGGTGTTGTTATTCCTAAGAACCAACAAACAACAATAATACCATAGAGGAGAAAAAAACTGATTTAGTGGATACATTTGGGAGTTTCAGTGCCATAAATAATAGATGAATAATTAAATAAAGGAAAAATCAAAGAACATAGTAATTTCACTATAATAAAATTATTTTGAAGAATGGGCTGACAAGCATTACTTACCAGTAATTGATATGGTATGATAATATGGTACAGAAATTGTGAAAGGAAAAAATGACTAGTACTCAATATGAAAATATTCTTGCTAGCAAATTTTTGGATAAGTACATACTGAAATATAATCTCAGGAAAGAACAAATGAAACATCGAAAATCAAGCCAAGTCATAAAGATTTTTTTCCTTTGATGGAATTTCTTATTATAAACAAAGGTTGTAATTTGCTGTAAAATTTAAATTCTGAAATTAAAAAACTTGTTAATCATATTAAAAGGATGCAACAATTAGCAATAAATATATATTTAAAATTCATTAGACGTATTGCAAGCTGTAGCTAGGTACATATCTAATGCTTCAATAGTTTCTAAAATTATTCCTGAGAATTTCAAACATATTTAACAGAATTTATTTATTATGAACTAATTGTATTAAAATGTTCTTAGACTTCCATAAGGTAATAATTTTCTTTTATATTTGACCATTTTCTCATTATGTGTGAGTTTAGAAAATGGTATGTTCATCTTTAAATTAGTTGACCAATAACTATGGTCTTTGTTGTCTAATGTTACAAAATCATCTCTTCTTCATGACTTTTTTCATCACATTTATTACTTCCTTATTTCTCAGACTGTAAATGAAAGGGTTCAATAAAGGAATAACTAGGGTATAGAAAATAGCTACGGGTATATCTTTATCTCCATCAATGACTGCTTGTGGTTGTGCATACAGAAAGAGAAGAGAACCATAAAATATTGATACGGATAGAAAGTGGGATACACAAGTTGATAAGGCTTTCCCTCTACCCTCATTTGACTTCATTTTGAATATAGTGAAAAGTATATAAAAATAAGACACAAGAACTATAGTAATAGTACTGGCTAAAATTGACCCTGCAAAGCTAAATAATGTCAGTTCATTGATATGTGGATCAGTACAAGAGATTCTATATAATGGAAGGATATCACAAAAGAAATGCTTGATTACATGTGACCTACAGAAAGTTAACCTTAATAAAAGCCCGACTTCAACCATGGGATGCACATTTCCTATTATGTAGGATCCTATGATCATCTGAAAGCAGAGTTTCTTGGACATCATGGTGTGGTACTGCAATGGGTTGCATATGGCCACATAGCGGTCATAGGCCATTGCTGCCAGAAGGAAGCTGTCTGTAGTTTCAGCAACACAAAGAAAATAGAACTGTGCCATGCATTCATAGAGAGACATCTTTCTGTCCTCAGAAAAGAAGTTCTGTAGCATCTTGGGAGTGGCAGCACAGGAACACAGGGAATCCATGAGAGCCAGGTTACCTAGAAAGATGTACATGGGTGTGTGAAGACGGCGTTCCATAGAGATCAAGGCCACCAGTCCTATATTTCCCACCATGGTGACCAGATAGATGGCTAAGAACACCAAAAATAGGAGTATCTTCATGTTTGGGTGATTTGAGAATCCCACGAGGATGAATTCATTTGTCACAGAGTAGTTCTCGGCCATCTCACCTTGTCTGTTGACACTATAATTACAAAGATATAAATTTTTATGGTTAGAAAAAAATCTCTTTTTACTTTTTTTAAGAGGGAAATTTCTTCTTTGTGCACTGCAATTGTCTCTGGAATACATGCAATTGTGCTTTTGAGAGTATTTATTACCATACACTGTTAACATCTATGATATCTAAATTTAACTTACCTTTTACAGGAATACTGTAATGTGATTCATTTCTGGAGTGACATCCTTGCAGTAGGCTTTGTTCACATATTGAAAATAGTACATGTAGCAGTCTCCAGAGGGGTCTTGTGCATACAGAATCTCCTGCTTCTTAGCATCAGAGGTCTCAATGAGGTTCCCATTCTGAGCATGAACTAAAAAACTGAGCTCTGCTCAAGATGAAAGCCAGGACACCCTTGCACCCTGCATCCAAGGTAGGGATTGTGTGAAGGTGTTGCCACCCACATGCACAGCCTGGACAAAATGCCTACAAAAAATTCTCAAAGTCTTGACAGGCATAAAAATTGATGTATATGAAAATATTTAAAAAAAGTTTTGCAGTAAGCTAGTCTTGCTCTGTGCTTTGTGAA
Source organism: Microtus pennsylvanicus (assembly GCF_037038515.1). Lineage (NCBI taxonomy): Eukaryota > Metazoa > Chordata > Mammalia > Rodentia > Cricetidae > Microtus > Microtus pennsylvanicus. The sequence goes on along the minus strand of NC_134579.1, from coordinate 200,209 downwards.
CAGATCTTCTTCACAGACTTATGACTTTTCAAAGCACCTGGAACATCAGGGTGGGAAACAAGACTAGAGCAAATCCAAGGAAAAGTATTACTCTTCTGCTCTAGCAGGGGAGGTCTCCTGAAACTGCATTCATGTTATAGGAATGTGAATGATGAATTTATTTTTTAAAATAATAACAAGGATACATTTTTAAAAAATAAAAAAGTGGAAAGGAAATAGAAAACAACCTCTCTCTCTCTCTCTCTCTCTCTCTCTCTCTCTCTCTCTCTCTTTGTGTGTGTGTGTGTGTGTGTGTGTGTGTAAGTGAGTGAAATGACTGCGTTTTTTTTCTTCCGGGGTTGTTTATATTTATCTTTTTGGCTTTGCTGGTTGGTTTGTATAGATATTTGAGATGATACTCTAATCAAAAGTAAGTTTCTATAGTGGAGCCAGAAATAACTAAGTATATACCTGCCCACTCCCCAACCCTGATTTAGCAGTGTGGAAAGTTCTGACCTGATGACAAGGCAGGAAGCTTGGCATCCCATGAATGGGCTACAGACCAGGACCCTTGTGAGCATCAGATGTGTTTGGTATTAGGGTACCTGGCAGTCAGCAAGGCTTAGCAGCCTGAGATCTAGGATAATAAAGTTTTTTCCTGTGATAGCAAAAGTAGGTGGCTTCCTTCTCCTTTAGTGGGGAGGACTAATTCTCACTCTTCACCTTCAGTGGCTAGGGCTCAGGAGACAGGAATAAAACTACACTTGTCCCAATACTTTTGCCCATTCCCTAGCCATGTTTATGCTACCTAAGTAAGTTTGCCGCTTGCAGTGGTAAGACTTGGAGGAGTATTCAAAGGAGGTTGTGAAGCAATATATTCTGAATGTAGCTCTTTGTGGCTTAGTTTTGTATTTAAATAGCAAACAACAAAGGAAATAAACTTGAAACTTATTTGCCATCAAAAAAATAAAGCAAAAATTAAAATATTAAAAAGAATTAATTTTTCTGATTTTCTATTTCCTTAGAAAGTTACGCTCTCTAAAGCTTGCCATAGCGTGTTAGAGTATCATGAAGATGAAGTAATTTCTTATATTTTGAAACTTTAAAAATAAAAGGCTTAAATTTTCAAATTTTAAGTGCTAATAACATTTTGCTTTATACTACTACTAGTTCTCAATAGTTATTCTTTTTTTTTTTGGACAAACATATATCTGTCTGATTGACAGATAAAATTATATACCTCTATGGCCAAAATGACTTTGTTTTTCTAGTAATCAAAACACTGAAAGAAGGCACTAGAAATTTACTTTGTTCAAGAATATTTTATATGGCTTGTCTGAGTCATTACTGGAAGTTGCTTTAACACATGCCTATATTTTTTAAGTGATTTATTTGTGACCTTACCTGCATATTTTGGGATTCTACCTTATAATCACAGTATTGTATATCAACTTGGTTCCACATATCTTGAATTTTGGGAAGAGCTACACAGTCAAGAGAGGAGTCAATATTTAGGAGAGATTAACATTTACTTAATAATTAGAAAAGCAAACTTTGGGTTTTTTTTATTAAGGTAAAAACTTAAAATGTTTCTCTTACCTGAATTGCTGAGGAGCACTTTCTGTAAGTGTGTATTTATCTTATAGTCAAGATCTCAAAAGTTAAAAATAACTACGGACCTTGATTTCACAATAATAGAGGTGGAAGAAGTGACGATCACAGGCTACCCACAGTTAATAGTAGCTATGTACCTTTGACTGGAAACTTAAATCTTCTGTCAAATCCTGAGAGGACTTTCCGGCATTGCATCATTTCTGAAGAGAATGTCAGTCCTAACAAATATGAACTATTTGAAACTAATTAAAACTTCACAGTGAAAAACACAATCTTAACTAAAGTAAGCTTGAAGATTATCTTGCTAGTTTGAATATAGCTGACCTAACTCTTAAAATTCTCCACTTTTGTGCATACAATCTAAAACAGATAGAAAATAATCTGGAGTGACTTAGATACTATAATGGAGGCTGTAAAAATAATATGAGTTATGAGAATAATTAGCACTGGACAGGATAAATGGCTTGGCATCCTTATCAGTATGAATATTTGAGTTATCTAAGTTCAAATTTCCAGAACCCACATTAATAAGGTGAGTATGCTCTGATGCATTTGTATTCCTAGTATTTGGGTGGGGATTGTGCTACAGGCCACAACTTTATACAGTAATTTCTCAGCCATTTTTCATAAGTGACTTATCAGAACCAAGGAATCTGGTAAAGGCTAAAACAAAAGGCAAGGATTTTTGGCGTTATTGCTTTGTGAATAAAGCAGCTGTCTTTTGCTGCAGATTTTTCACTGTAGCTGAACTCCCTTTCTGTTACATATTTAAAAATTAATCCCCTAATTCAGAACAATTTGCCACTGCCAGTGTAGGGATAAGTCCCGCCCCTTAGGGGGCATGTTCGCCTCAGGCTAATGTTTACCTATAAATCTGGCAAGCATGCTTGCAGCGCTTGCTTCTGCTTTCCTGGTCTCCAAGGAACAGTGGTTCTGTAAGTCTATTTCTCCATTAAAGCTGTATATATTTTTACAATCTGTCTGCATTTGTTTACGCCATTACATTTTGGCATCCAACGTCAGGCTATTTTGCCCCTGACTCAAGCTAACACAGCACGCTCCCAGCTGCCATTTTTTAGTTCGTGACTCGGGCCTCAGTGTTGAGTCTGAGATTTACTTGGCCACACAGGCCCATTCTGCCCCGGCTGCTCGCTGGAGCAATTAACCCCTCCATGCCTGCCTTGGCTAAGTTTGCAGCAGAACCCCACTGCCTGAATTAGCGGAAGCTCAAGTACCTGCGGTTTTGCAACAAAAGCCGTCACAGCGACAGATTTGGTCTGATACAAAGTGACTTAGCCAGGTGGTGGTGGTGCACGCCTTTAATCCCAGCACTTGGGAGGAAGAGGCAGGTGGATCTCTGTGAGTTTGAGGCCAGCCTGGTCTACAAGAGCTAGTTCCAAGACAGGCTCCAAAACCACAGAGACCACCATGGTCAGAAACCGGTCATTGCAGGTAAAAAAATTTTCTTTTATAAATAAAATGTCTGAACATGTTATCATTCAAGAATTTAACAGTTTTTTTAATTGTACTATGTGGGAGATTTTACAAGAGGTGTCTATCACCCCACATCTATGGATCCTTCTGGGATTCGTAGTTTTCATTGGCACTAAATGGTTTGATAATAGAAATATGATAAAGTCTTTACGAGACAAATCCAGGATTCTTAAGGCAGAGATTGAATGCTTAAAAACAATTTAGAATGACAACAATCTTCTCAAGAATCAGTTTGAAGTTCTCCAGGAAGAAAACAGATCTTTGTTTAATATGACTTGATCAACTGAGCAAAATTTAAAAAAGGTACAGGCTGATGTTAAGGAGAAACTCATTACTATGGAAGAGGGAACAGCTGATTTGGATCGTAAGCTTCAGTCCCTTTCTGTAGGAACTGAAACATTAGTGGCTGATATTAAGGAGAAATTCATTACTATGGAAGATGGAACAGCTGATTTGAATCATAAGCTTCAGTCCCTTTCTGTAGGAATTGAAACATTAACTGAGAGAATCAAAACTGCTGAATGTGACAATCGGATTTTGTCTAAAGCTTATGACAGATTGGCAGAAAGATTGTCAATACAAGAAGGCATGGTTTATGCCATAAAAATTATGTCCAAAGATGAGATGTTATCTCTAATGGACAAACTTCATATTTTAGAATCCTCAATGAAGGCTTTGGAACATAATTCTGGACAGGAGATTCAGACATTGCAGAAGGCAATGGTGAATAGAATTGAAAAGATTGAGGAATTTCTAAATTCTGATGAAGAAGTGAAAGACTTAGAGGCACCTTAGCACTACTGCACCCCCCTTCCTGGGAACCAGGCCTTTAGCATTAGAAGGCACCTTAGCACTACTGCACCCCCCTTCCTGGGAACCAGGGCCCTGGTAACCAACAACACGTGCACGAGAGCTTTGAGTACTTTCCATCTCCATTGTATAGACCAGGACCCTGGAACTGGGGTGAGATGACCTTGTAACTGCCATAACATTGATCAAGGTTCCTCCTTGTAACCGCCATAACATTAATCAAGGTTCCTCCACGTAACCATAACATTGATCAAGGTTCCTCATTGTAACTGCCATAACATTGATCAAGGTTCCTCCTTGTAACCATAACATTGATCAAGGCTCCTCCTTGTAACCATAACATTGATCAAGGCTCCTCCTTGTAACTGTTACAACATTGATTAAGTAGAGTTAGCTGACCGGTAAATGAACTAGTCAAAATAGTAGACAAATGATTTTTGGGCTTTCCCTTTGATTTTGTACTCCCCCCTCCCTGATTTTGTGGATTTTTCCTTTAAAAGAGCTTGTAATAGGCAAAGCAGTCATCCTTCTCCTCTCGAGGCTGGGGGACCTCTGCCATGGCAGAATAAAAATTCCTCTTGCTATTGCATCAACCCTGTTGTGAGTGTCTCTTGGGGAGACCTCCTCCTTGGTGCGGCTTTAGGGCCCAACAGAAGAAGAAAGGGTAGAAAGGCAAATTTTAACTACATCTGTGGGTAAATCTCTCCGTGAAAATTTCCACAAAGCTCTACCTACAGCTCTATCTGCTTTTCCAGTAATAATAACAGAGAAGGTAATTGGTTCCAGAAACCTTAGGGTCATCAAGGAAGATACATTGGAGCCTGTCTGTATGAATGATCTCAAAGAAATTCAACAGGCTGTCATGACTTTTGGGATGCATGCCTCTTTTGTTAAAGAGATGCTAAAATCTTGGGCCACTACAAGCAGAGCAACCCCCTCGGACTGGCTCCAGCTGAGCTCTGCAGTACTTGAGAATGAACCGCAATTGAAATGGAAATGCCTATTCAGGCAAGAGGCTAGACTTTTAGAACAGCAGGAAAAAGCAAAGGGAATTGACATTTCCCTAGATAAAATTCTAGGTGAAGGGCTCTTTTCCGACCCTCAGGAACAAGCTAATTTGGATGAAGACACATGTGTACTACAGCAGCCTTTAGGGCTTGGGACAGGGTACAAGACCCAGGACAGAGAATGGAATCATTTGTCAGAGTTAAACAGGGTCAGAGAGAACCCTTTAGTGACTTTTTACTAAGACTAACTAAGGCTGTACAAATAGGGATATCTGACCCAGAAGCAAGACGTATAATGATTGAGTCTTTGGCTTATGAAAATGCAAATGTGGATTTGGGGGCCTTTAAAGCTCAGATCAGCGCCCTTGGAAGAATGGGTCTTGCATACACTCAATGTTGATATATTTGATTATGGCACTGAAGCATGGGTAGAAGAAGCAATTTTCAATGGTAAAAGGAGACACCAGAATACCAAATGTTTTAATTGTGGCAAAATGGGTCATATGAAAAGGAATTGTAGACAATCGATTTTCAGAAATAATAAAAATGCATCTTCTAGAAATAACAGAAATAGGAGGACTCAGCCTTCAGGTTTATGTAGAAGATGTGGAAAAGGCAGACCTTCGACAAATAAATGCAGGTCTACAAGAGATAGACAAGGCAACCTGATAGAGACGGGAAACGTGAGACAGGGGTCCTCACAGGCCCCCATCATAAATATGGTTCAGTCATTTCCAGTTTCTGCAGAGAATGTGCCTCGTCAGGACAATTAGGAAGCCCCATGCCTACTGTTACAAGCAATAATGATCAGAAAGATAAGTTACGTGTGTTTTGGCAAACTTCTATAAATGATCGAAGACCTAAACTGAGAGTGTGTGTAAATGGCATTTTTATTACTGGCCTGCTGTACACAGGTGCTGATGTACGTATTGTTACCCCAGAATGTTGACATCTGTATTGGCCTCTTCAGAATGTAAATGTTCAGCTCCTGGGAATTGGAACCCTATCTCGAGTAAGGCAGAGCATGAGATGGGTTGAATGTATAGGGCTAGAGGGACAAATAGGAAAATTAAGGCCATATGTAGCCAATATTGCAATGAATTTATGGGGTCATTACCTATTACAACAATGGAATACCCAAATTAGCATTCCTGCTACTACTAGAGCCTATATTTCTGAGAATAATATTAAAAGATATTACAAATGGAGAAAACCGGTCATTCAGGCTGTACAAGAACAAGCAATTGATGTCCCTTCAGAGATACCAACAGCCTTGCCTCTAAAATGGTTGACTGAAAAACCAACATGGACAAAGCAATGGCCTTGAGCTGAGGAAAAGTTACAGGCTTTAGAACAGCTGGTACAAGAACAATTAGATGCTGGACATATAGAAGAATCTACCAGCCCTTGGAATTCTCCTGTATTTGTGGTTAAGAAAAAATCAGGGAAATGGAGAATGGTGACAGATCTCAGGGCCATCAACAAGGTTATTCAACCTATGGGCCCTCTGCAATCTGGAATTCCTTTGCCCTCTTTATTATCAAAAGGATGACCTCTCATAGTTATTGATTTAAACGATTGTTTTTTCACTATACCTTTGCAAAAAGAAGATAGAGAAAAATTTGCCTTCACAGTGCCTACTTATAACAATTCTCAACCTTCAAGGAGGTACCACTGGACCATCCTCCCCCAGGGTATGTTAAATACCCTCTCCCTGTGCCAATATTTTGTGAACCAACCATTGCAAATAATACGCAATAAATTTCCCAAATCTATAGTATACCATTACATGGACGACATTTTGATATCTGATTCAAACATGGATACCTTGAATAGAGTGTTTGAAGAAATAAAGATACTTTTACCTAAATGGGGATTGCAAATCACTCCTGAAAAGATTCAGAAGGGAGATTCTGTTAATCATTTAGGTTATAAAATAGTTTTGCAAAAAATTAAGACACAAAAAGCACAAATTAGGAGAGATTGCCTAGGGACACTTAATGACTTTCAAAGACTGTTAGGAGACATTTCCAGTCTATGACCAGCTATTGGAATAACACCTGATCTAATAATTCATTTGAACAAAACCTTGGATGGTGATAAAGATTTAACCAGTCCCAGAGAATTAACAGCTGAAGCAGAAAAGGAACTGACAATGATTGAGGAAAAATTACAACAGGCACATGTGGACAGGGTGAATCCAGAGCTCGATTGTATTCTCGTCATACTACCATCAAAAATTTCTCCTACAGGAATTTTAATGCAGAGAGATGATATTATTTTGGAATGGATCTTTTTACCACATAAACCAAGTAACAAACTGAAAACTTATGTGGAAAAAGTCTCTGAGTTAATTATAAAAGGCAAGCTGAGACTTCGTCAACTAGCAGGCATAGACCCAGCAGAAATTATAGTGCCTTTCACTGCTGATGAACTAAAGAAATTATGGGAAGATAATGAACCATGACAAAGAGCTTGTGCTAATTTTTTTGGAGACATTAATAACAACTATCCAAAAAGCAAGAGGCTTAACTTCATAAAGAGAACTTCTTGGATTCTTCCTCGAATTGTCCGTGATCCTCCAATAACTGGAGCCCATACATTCTATACTGATGCCAATAAATCAGGGAAGGCAGGTTACAAATCAGAAGACTTGGGTAAGGTGGAACAAAGTCCATATAATTCTGTCCAAAAGGCGGAATTATATGCCATTCTTATGGTGCTAAGGGATTTTAAAGAACCTATTAATATAGTTACTGATTCACAATATGCAGAAAGAGTTATTTTACATATTGAAACTGCTGAATTTATACCTGATTGTAGTAATATGAGGCGGCGGCCAGGCTGTGTCCCCAAAACCCCAGCCGCCGGCTTCGGCTAGCTTATGCCCCGAAATAATTACACAGATACTGTATTCTTTTAAACACTGCTTTGGCCCATTTCTAATCATCTGTGTAGCGCCCCTAGGTGCGCTTACCGGGAAGATTCTAGCCTAAGTCCATCCTGGGTCGGAGCTTCATAGCGTGCGTCTTCCCTGGAGCAGGTAGCATGGCGTCTCTCCTGCGTCTGCTCAGGAGAGGAGAGCTGCGGAGTCTGACCTCACTTCCTCTTCCTCCCGGCGTTCTGTTCTGTTTACTCCACCCACCTAAGGGTGGGCCTATCAAATGGGCCTAGCAGTTTCTTTATTGCTTTGCCAAAGGAATCAACAAATTGATATATGACACTCCCACATCACCTGATGATACTGAACTAACCTCATTGTTTCTCCAGGTTCAAGATTTGATCAGGAACAGGCTTTGCCCTATGTACATAACACACATCCGATCCCATATGGGTCTGCCAGGTCTTCTAGCAGAAGGTAATGCAGAAATTGATCAATTATTGATTGGCCGTGTGCTACAAGCCTCTGAATTTCATAAAAAACATCATGTTAATAGCAAAGGCTTGAAGAAAGAGTTTTCAATTACATGGCAACAAGCTAAGGAGATTGTAAAGAAATGCCCTACTTGCTCTTTCTATAACCAAATGCCACTGCCTGCAGGGGCTAATCCAAAGGGCACCCAAAGGAATGATATCTGGCAGATGGATGTGTTCCACTTTGCAAAACTTGGCAAATTAAAATATGTTCATCACACCTTTGACACTTATTCAGGCTTTCAGTGGGCAACTCCTTTAAGTTCAGAAAAAGCTGATTCAGTAATCACTCATTTATTAGAAGTCATGGCTATCATAGGTATACCTACACAAATAAAGACGGATAATGGTCCTGCTTATGTCTCTAAGAAAATGAAACAGTTTTTTGATTATTACAATATCAAGCATGTTACAGGTATACCATACAATCCTACAGGTCAAGCAGTCATAGAAAGATCAAATTGAACTATAAAGGATATGTTGAACAAACAGAAAGGGGTGGAAAACACCCCCAGAAATAGGTTACATAATGCTTTGTTAGCCTTGAATTTTCTCAATGATAATGAGAAGGGAACAACGGCTGCAGAGACTCCACCAAGTTGCACAGGTTATGAATATTACCCTTGGTTGTTCTCCATAACTGCATAGATACAGACACCTGGCTTCAGAACATTGACAAACCCTACTAGAGGTATTTTTTTCTAGCGGTCTAATTTTCATAGTGCTAGAATTTTCTATATAGGAATATGGTCTCTAAAAATTAGCAAAAATAGTCTTTCTGAGGTTTGGACTTTTAATCTTATAATACCAACTTGCCAAACAATACTATTCACTGTTAGCATAGTGGCAGGGCTGTGATTAGGGCAGCTAGCTGCTTTCTGATTGGGTCCTAGGCTTGCTCTGTTAGAGGGATTTTATGCCTAGTGCTGCGGATCTGGGCAAAGGCCCATGGGCTTTCATAGAAACTATGGGTGAACCTATTACTTTTGTTTTCTTAAAGGGTTATGTGGTTAAACTGCCTACTAAATATTTAAATTTTATATCCATTTAATTTATGTGCTCAGCATTGATCAATTAATTTTCTCTTTGCAATTATTTATGCACGCAAACTCATTGTTGATTTATGATGCTCAGCAAGAAAAGTCTCCACGGTTGGAAGGAAATGCCTAAAATATGAGTGAGATTTCAGAAGATTAAACTCAAGGGTAGGGCAAACACAAACTTCTCATTATTACCAAAGCAAGCAAAACATGAGATGACATTTACAGTTAACTTAAGCAAACACAAGTATAGTGAGGGGATATATTTTAACATGTAATATAACATTCTTAGCCTATTTATTGTTAGTTATTTGTATGTTTATTTCATGGCTGACCATTTAGTACTGCATAACCAATTGGTATTTTTTGTGGAGAAGACTATTTTTCCTGTTCTCAGCATTCATAAATTGCCTGTAGTTCTTTGTATATGGTTTAAGCATTTAAAGGTATTCTACAATTTCCTAGCTTTGAAACAGCTAAAGAAAACTCTTGTCAGAATCAGAGTGAGATTGGGAAAAATACTGAGTATTTCAGTTTAAATCATTATATTCCAGAAAAACATAGAAGAATGTCTGATTAGTCACTAGGAAATAAATATTACAAGCTTAGCACAATAAATAGGACATTTTTGGCAATTCTTTTTCTTTTTTACTGAATAGCTATTTATTTTTAAATATTTAGAAGTTTCAATAGTTTTCTGCTCTGTCAGTTTTGTATGACTTCTCATCATTTTAAAAATAGTGAACATACTAATGATTTTTATTTAAATTGTAAAGCTGTTGTAATTCCTACAACTAACAAACAATGACAATATTATATGGAGGATAAACCTTTTGATTTAATAGATACATTTGGGAGCCACAGTGCCATATATGATGGACAAATAATCGAATGAAAACAAAATTAAAACACAAGAAATCTCATTGAGATACCATTGTTTTGAAGCACAGATTTTTAAGACTTACACATATAAACTGGGTCAGAAAATTTGAGAGTAAAAATGACTAATACTCCATATGAGAATATTCTAGTTAGAGAATATATACTTTGAATGAGTGCCTATTAAAATATAACCAAATAAAAGAAGTATTAAGGTGAATATAATTTACCAGAAATATTAAGTTCCACTGATAGAATTGCTTATGATAAGATCATAAATAAAAGATTGCAATTTGCTTGAAATTTTAATACCTGAAATTGGGAAAGTTTCTAATGAGTTAAATGGATGCCAACTTTGGGGATACTAATTTTTATTTCTAAAATACAAGAGATGTATTGGCAATTGAGATTAGAGACATTTCAATAAATAGTTCAGCCTTCTTTAATTCATTTCTGAGAACTTCAAGCATATTTTAGCAGAATTTATTTAATATTTTATAATTTTATACAAATGTTCTTAGCCTTTTTATAATTTAATAAAATTATTTTTTCTCATTTACCAATTTCTCATTATGTGTGTGTTTAGAAAATGTCATGTTCAACTTTAAATCAGTTGTACAATGGATCTGGTAATTTTTTTTCTAATATTGCAGAATCATCTCTTTTTCATGGTGCTTTTCACTACATTTATTACTTCCTTATTTCTCAGACTGTAAATGAAAGGGTTTAATAAAGGAATTACTAGGGTATAAAAAATAGCTACAGGTATATCTTTATCTCCTTCAGTGACTGAATGTGGTTGAACATACTGGAAGAGAAGAGAACCATAGAATATAGATACAGACAGAAAGTGGGATGCACATGTTGATAAGGCTTTCCCTCTACTCTCATTAGATTTCATTGTGAATATAGTGAAAAGTATATAAAAATAAGACACAAGAACTATGGTGATAGTAAATATTAAAACTGACCCTGCCAAAATAAATAATATCAACTCATTGATATGTGTATCAGTACAGGATATTCTATATAATGGAAGGATATCACAAAAAAAGTGTTTGATTATATGTGATCTACAGAAAGTTAACCTTAACAAAAGCCCCACTTCAATCATAGGATGCAGGGTTCCTGCTATGTAGGATCCTATGGTCATCTGAAGGCAGAGCTTCATGGACATCATGGTATGGTACTGCAGAGGGTTACATATGGCCACATAGCGGTCATAGGCCATTGCTGCCAGAAGGAAGCTGTCTGTAGTCTCAGCAAGACAGAGAAAAGAAAACTGTACCATACATTCATAGAGAGACATCTTTCTGTCCACAGAAAAGAAGTTCTGTAGCATCTTGGGAGTGATGGCACAGGAACAGCAGGAATCCATGAGAGCCAGGTTGCCCAGAAAAATGTACATGGGTGTGTGAAGACAGTGTTCCATGTATATCAAGACCACGAGCCCAAGATTCCCCACCATGGTGACCAGATAGATGACAGAAAATACCAGGAATAGAAGGATCTTCAGGTTAGGGTGATCTGAGAATCCCACCAGGATGAACTCTGTTGTCAATGAATAGTTGTTCTCAGACATTTCACCTTTCTTGTTGTCACTGCAATTACAAAGATAAAATCATAATGGTGACAAGAGAATTTTTTCTTCTTTTTATATGAGGGAAGTTTCTTGTTTGTGCACCTGATAATGTGTCTGGAATGGAGCTAACTATGCTTCTTGATAGGATTTATTTCCATACACCATTGGCATCTATGATTTCCAAATTTAACTCACATTTCACAGGAATAATTTTGTTACAAAACTGACTTATTTTAATTTAGAAAGGATTTTTCTTTATGCATTCATGTAATTATATCCTAAAAATTTATGGCACTCATATTTTACTGATTGCTACAAAATAATTTTGATGCCAGTTTTGTTAAAGATCATTAAAATAAATTTTTAATAAAATTTTCTATAAATATGTTTTTTTGAATTGAAAAATAATGCATTCAATGTGAAGAAGAAATGTTTTAAAACATATATTATCAATATATTAAATGTATTTTTAGGAATTGAAAAATTATTACTAAGGAATATAGAATGTATTACCTGTAATACAATTACCCAAAAGTTAAAGAACTGAAATATTTTTATAAACATTGAATCTGTATGTGCCATTATTTCCATTGAGTTTTTGAAATATTTAAATCCTTCCTCTGCCTGTTAAGTCTAGTTTACATATGCTGTTGAATGCAGTTGTTCCTGGCTGTCTCCCATTAAGCACTGAGCTGTTTATTCCCAGTGTTTTTTTTTTTAAGAAGAACTTTGATTTTTGAGACAATCTCAATGCTATCCCTTCTTTCCTTGAAGACTCTCATGAGCCCAGATGAACTTTCAGTTTTTAATCCTGATATCTCAGATTATGAAATAGTTAGGATTCCTGACCTGTATAGCAAGGCTTTCCTAAAATTAGCAATTTATTATATATAATTTATATCTTTTTTCTATTTGAATTTGAACACTTTTCCTATATTGAAAGTATTTTGAGCGTAGATATATTCTACTTTGGTGAAACATGTTGTCAGATGTTTTGAGGTGTATACATTGATATATATGAATAATTTTTAACAAAAATTTTGCAGTAAACTAATTTTGTTCTGTGCCATCTCCAAAGCTTACTGACAGGGCTCATAGGCTCAGATGGGAACAGATCTCTTTCACAGGCTTGTAGCTTTTTCCAAACAGCTGGAACATTAGGGTGCGCAGCCAGACTAGAGGAGGACCAAGAAAAAGCATTGTCTGCTCTAACAGGTCAGGTCTGCAGACACTGCTTTCACTTTATAGAAATGTCAATGTTGAATTTATTTTTTAAATAATAAAATACAAAAAGTGGAAAAATCCACAGAAAGTTTTTGTAGTGAGGTTAGAAATTACTAAGCTCATACCTGCCTACTCCCCAACCCTATTCAGCAGTGTGGAAATTTCTGACCTGATGACAAGGCAGGAACCTGGGCATCCTGTGAAGATACTACAACCCAGGATCCTTGTCAGGATCAGATGTGCTCGGCATTAGGGGAACTGAGAAAATGGATGATCGTTAAGTTTTTCCCTGTGATAGCAAAAGTAGTTAGCTTCCTTCTCCTTCCCCGGGAGGACAAATTCTCACCCTTCATCTGTAGTTCAGGCTCTGGGGCTCGGGATTCAGCTATGAACCTACTCTTGAACCCAACACTTTGCCCATCTCCAACCTCATGCTTGTGCTACCTAAGGAAGCTTAGTCAGAGGTCGTATTTGTAGGAGTATCAAAAGGGAACTGCAACTCTGAGATAATATATCTTAGGTGTAGGTGTTTGTGGCTTAGCATTACATTTCAATAGAAAACAAAAAGAAAAAAAAACTTGAAACTTATTTGTCATCAAAAGTAAAACAAAACATTAAAATATTTTAAAAAAATTAAATGATATTTTGGATTTTCTGTTTCCTGAGATAATTATGCTCTCCATGGTGTGCCACAGCATGTAAAAGCGTCATGAAAATGGATTAATTTCTTATGTTTTTAAACCTTTAAAACATTAAATTCTAGAACTGAGGATGCTAAATTAATTTTGCTTTAGAATGATACCAGTTCTCAATACTTACTGATTCATTAGGAAACACTGACTGACAGATTGAATTATATAACTCTGTGCCCAAAATGACTTCGTTTCCAGTAAGCAAACATTGAAAGACAGCAATAGAAATTCACTTTGTCCAAGAATATTTTATATGACATATTTGAGTTATTAATAAAAATTACCTTAACATATGCCTGAATTTTTAAGTGATTCATTTGCAATCTTACCTGTATATTTTGAGATTCTTCCTTATTATCATAAAGTTGGAATGGGTTATAGTATTACACTTCAACTTGGTTTCAAATTTCTTTAATTTTCAGACAGGCTCAATAGTCAAGAGAAGAATCAAAATTTAGGAGAAATTAACATTTATTTGAGAATTAGAAAGGCAAAAATCGGGTTTTTCTTTTCTGAGGTAAAAAATAGCATGTTTCTCTTACTTGGAATTTTCTGAGGAGCTCTTTTTGAAAGGGCCTATTTGCCTTATAGTCAGGGTCTCAGAAATTAAGAATACATATAGACCTTGGTCTCACAACAATGGAGAGAGGAAGAAACCAAGATCACAGGCTATCCACAGGTAATAATAGTTATGTCCCTTGAAGTGCAAATTAAAGTTTCTGTCAAACCCTGAGAGGATTTCCCACTCTGACCTCAGTATTTTTCTGTGGAGAATTTAAGTCCTAAGAAATTATTGGCTTTTGGGGATCCTAGTCTATTTGGATGCATACTTTCCTAAGCCTGGATGGAAGGGCAAGGGCCTTGGACTTTCCATAGAGAAGGGTGTCCTGCCCTCTTGTAGGAATGGAGGGGCAGGGCGGTTGGGTGAGTGGGAGAGAAGGAGGGGAGTGGAAAGAGGGGAAGAAGTGGAAAATTTGATTCCTATTATTTATAAAGTAATAAAAATATCAAAGAAAAAATAAACTATGCAACTATGAAAAAAACAAATATAAACTATTTAAAACTAATTAAAACTTCACACTGAAAACATGGTCTTTACTAAATTAAGTCTGAAGATTTTCTTGCTAGTTTGAGTTTAGCTGACCTAACCCTTAAAATTCTCCTTCACAGGGCTGGAGAGATGGCGCAGAGGTTAAGAGAACCTCTTCCAGAGGTCCTGAGTTCAATTCCCAGCAACCACATTGTGGCTCACAACTCTCTATATTGAGGTCTGGTGCCCTCCTCTGGCATGCAGGCATACATTGAGGCAGAATGTTGTATACATAATAAATAAATAAATCTTTAAAAAATTCTCCTTCACTTTTGTGCATGTATTCTAAAACAAATAGAAAATAGTTCTGAGTGACTTAGTTACTTTAATGGAGGATGTAAAATAAAAATGAGTTATGAGAATAATTAGCACTTCACAGAATAGATGGCTAACTATCTTCATCAGTATCAGGATCTGAGTTCAAATCTGCACAGTTCACATTAAAAGGGTGGGTATGCTGTCATGCACTTGTAATCCTAGTGTTCAGGTGAGCCTTGGGGACAACAGGATTGCTAGAGCTTGCCATACATCAGCATAGTTGATCATAAATTTACTGAAAGACTTTTTCTAAAGCATAGAAGATGGAGAGTTATAGAACAGAACATTCAATGTCCTTCTCTGTCATCTGTGGTATGTGTGTGTTTACATACTCACATACACTTATGTATATAATCTCAAAACACATATATTACACAATACAATCCTGCTACTGTTTGATTTTAAGATCCACTATAAAATGAAAACTTGCCTGAGTATTTGAATTTTTCACCTTTCCTATGTATCTGTGCAGTGCCTCTAAAATATAGTTTCTGCTTATTAAGGTATGATGTATGATGTTTCTATCTCTCTGTCTCTCTCCCTCTCTCTCTCTCTCTCTCTCTCTCTCTCTCTCTCTCTCTCTCTCTCTCTCTCTTTATCTATTTCACATCATGACTGAAGTTTTCCCTCCCTCCTCTCCTTCCAAGGTCTCTTCTCTACCACCTGTCATCCTCCTTTCCTATGTCCACTCCTCCTTCCTTTCTAATCAGAAAAGGGCAGGCTTCCCATGGATATTGGCAAACTTTTTTGTGTTTTTCAGCACTGCAATTCTTATAAAATAGTTGTAAGTCAGGAGTCAGTCATTAGCTATTTGGTGGCTCTTTGCATGAAAGTGAGCTAAGTCCTTTAAATACATGCACTGACTCTATAACTAAACTAGAATCAGGATATTGGGAAGGTTGGTGAGTATAATGGGCATGGGAACAAACCTGTTGGAGATAAAAGTTTGGATTGTAGAAATGATTTTGGATGAGAAGCTCACAGTGAAGTCAGGGGTAAAATGAATAAAACTCCTTCTCCAGTACAATTCAACATGTGATGTACAAGCAGAGGAACATCTTATATTGAAGTAGATGAGGGATGGAGTCACACAGATATATATAGAGATAGGATTGGAGTATGGATAGGAATAAGAATAGGAAAACTTTCACGGTTATGGATACAGCTGGAGCTGTAGAGAAGTGGAGACAGTCAAAGATTGTGGAGTAGAGAGGACAGGAAGTTTAGTCTGTGCACCGAGCTCAAGGATAGTGACAGATCCTGTGTCATTGATAAAGAAGTAGAAGGTTCCTCAGGAATGACACTGAGATACTTGAGGTTGTGTATTATCCTTTGTATATATACACACACAAGTGTATACACATTCACACATACAGCCAGGTACGCATATAGACACAAACATACAATAAGAAGTGTTAATATGAAAAACAGAAAAAGAGAAAGGAAACAAGGGAAGGGGAGAAAAGAACAGGGGATAAAGCAATTGAAACAACAAGAAAAATATAAATATGAATACAGAATTACATCTTGAAAAAAGCATTTCTTGAAAAAAGTAAACTTAGCTAACTGCAGGTGGTTGGAGAGGTGACAAATCTTAGAGGCAAGCGTACTACTCCACTTGCACAAACATGCATAATTCTAACCGCATTCTTATTGCTGAGCTTTATTTCCACAGATAAGGAGAATTTTCACACCTAACCAAAAAGCTCCTTTGTGATGATCCTTTTGGCAACAGATAGAATTACAGCCAGAGTGATCAAAAGGCATACCATGGGATGTCCATCCTGAATGAATTCATTTACAACACAACCTTTTTGATAAGGGAATGAATAATGAGGACTTTTGGCTTTTTTTCACAAGTTTCTCACTTTGAAACACAATAAAATGGGGATGTAGGATGCTGACATTTTTCTTTTTCAGAATTATACATTAACCTGTGTAAGGCTGCATATAAACCAAGCCTGTCTTTCCTGTCTTTTGACACATTACCCAAGACAATGTTCACTGTCATGATGTACTTCTACCTGTGACCTCCACCACCCTTTGGGCCAAATATTAGATATTTCCTCTGACAGCTTATGAATGGGTGTGTAGGTCACCTGAGGAACAGCTTCCTTTCTAATTAATGTCTCTGCCACTCTTTGAGTTGGGTGATCCATTCAAAGCAACCTCAGTAAGCACGTGAGACATGGGCACAGAACAGTTCTTGTTCTGCTCCTGTTGATCTCTGCTGGAGTCCACACTAATAACCAGACACAGTTGTTCTACCACTCCTTTTAGAAACATTGACCATCAATCAAAAGCAGGTATAACACCCATTTCCTTCTGTTACACATTAGACTTTCAGCATGTGCATCTGCGTCCTTGAGTCTGAATTCAAGCCTCAGTTTTCTGACTTCACAAGGACTATTTTTATGAATTTTGCTTAGCCAATAATGAGGCTAAACATTTGCTTGTTTAGAATTATCTCAGGATTATTTAAATTATTTGAGGCTATTATGGTGTTATTTTCCTAATTTCTTTCTTCTGTTTATAGGAGGCATTCAGATTATATGATTCTTTTATCTGATTATCTGTGATTCTTTTATCTAATCATTTTGCTAAAAGTGTTGATAAACTATAGGTGTTCCCTAGTGAATTTTTTGGGTGATATATATAATCGTGTGTGTATGTATATATAAATCTATCTATGTATATTATATATTTTTATCATGTATAGCTATCAATACTTTATTTTTTCCAATTTGTATCCCCTTGATCTCCTAAAAATTTTTTATTGTTCTATCTGGACTGTCAAGGACTATATTGAATATATACAGAGATACTAAATAATCTTGTCTTGCTCATGATTTTTGTGAAATTGCTTTGAGTTTCACACCATTTAATTTGATGTAAATATATTATGTTTAGGGATGTCCCTTGTATCCGTAATCTCTTCAGAAAAATTTATTATGAAGGTGTCTGAATTTTGTCAAAGATGTTTTTCGTTATTATTTTTGGCATCTGATAAAATGATCATGTGGTTTTTTTCTTTCAGTTTATTTTTATGAGTACTACATTTGCTGATTTTCATATGTTGAATCATCCCTCTGTATCTCTGGGATGAAGCCTACAAGATCATGGTGGATGAACATTTTTATGTGTTTTCAGATTTGGTTTGCAAGTAATTTTGCATATATGTTCATAAGGGAAATTAATTTATAATGATCTCTCTTTGTTGAGTTGCTTTCAGGGTAGCTGTGGCCTTCAAAATGAATTTTGCAATGTTTCATCTGTTTTTATTTTGTGGAATAATTTAAAAAATATTGGTGTTAACAGTTCTATGAAAGACTGTTAGAATTCGTCACTTAAACCAACTGACCCTGGGACTTTTTTGTTTATGAGACCTGCGATTTTTTTGTTCTTGAGACTTTTAATGACTGCTTCAATTTCACAATAGGTAGGTGAATTTCACAATAGGTAGGTCTATTTATAATTTTTATCTGTTCTTGATTTAACTAGCAAATGGTACTTATGGAGAAAATTATTTTTTTTGATTTTTCAATTTTGTGGAGTACAGACTTTCAAAATATGTCCTTTATGATTCAGTGGACTTTTTCCATGTCTGTTTTAATCTCCCTTTTTGTTTCTGATTTATTTGTCTATCCTGTTGGGTTTTTTTTTTTTTTTTGAAGAACCGACTCCTTGTTTCACTTATTCCTTGTATCATTTTCTTTGTTCTTATTTTATTAATTTCAAATTCCAGTTTTATTATTTGTTACCATTTACTCTTAGGTGTGTTTCCTTTTTTCACTAGAAATTTGAGGTGTACTGCTAAGTTGCTAGTACAGGATTTCACCATTTCTTTATGTAGGCACATTGTACTGTGAACGTTCCTCTTAGCACCTCTTTCATTGAATCCCATAAGTTAAGTGTGGGTATGTTATGTATTCATTTTCATTTTATTCTAGGATGCTTTAGTTTTTATTTCTGTATTGACTTATTTTTTATTCAGTAGAGGTTGTTCAGTTCCCAAGAGGTTTTAAGAATTCTTTTTTTAAAATTTTTTTTATTGAGAAAAAGAAAAAATAGTTTCTGCCTCCTCCCAGCCTCCCATTTCCCTCCCCCTCCCCCCACTCCTCTCCCCCTCCCTCTCCAGTCCAAAGAGCAGTCAGGGTTCCCTGCCCTGTGGAAAGTCCAAGGTCCTCCCCCCTCCGTCCATGTCTAGGAAGGTGAACATCCAAACTGGTTAGGCTCCCACAAAGCCAGAACATGAAGTAGGATCAAAATCCCGTGCCATTGTCCTTGGCTTCTCATCAGCCCTCATTGTTTGCCATGTTCAGAGAGTCCAGTTTTATCCCATGCTTTTTCAGTCACAGTCCAGCTGGCCTTGGTGAGCTCCTATTGTATCTGCTGTTCATATCCAGGTTTAGTCCATGGTGGTCTGATAGGATACAAGGAAATTGAAATTTCCTTATATCTATTGAGACTTTTTTTGTGCCCTAATATTTGCTCAGTTGTGGAAAATTTATGTATGGTGCTAAGAATAACATATATTCTTCTGTGTTTGGGCGAAGTGTTCTGCAAATATCTGTTAGGTTCACATTTGGTTTATAATGCCAATTAGTTCTAGAATTTTGTGTTTAGTTTTTGTCTGGATGACCCATCCATTGGTAAGAGTAGAGTATTGAAGTTTTCCACTATCAGTATGTGAGAATCTACAAGTGATTTAAACTTTGGAAGTGTTTCTTTTGCAAAATGGGTGTCCTTGCATTTGGGGGGACTTACAGAATTTAAGAATGGAAATGTCATCCTTGTAGATTTTTTTCTCTGATAAAAAAGTGTTCTTCCCCATGTCTTTTGATTAATTTTGATTTTAAGTCTCTTGTTTGGATATTTACCATGGGAATTCCTTTAGTCAACAGCCTGTAAGATACCAGCCAACTTGGGCATGATCCCTTGTACTATAAATACTGACAAAAATCTTGCATGGTCTCTCTCTCTTGGCTGCCAGATTCAGTTCCTATTCCCCGCTTGTGCAGGGGACTATAATATGTGAATCTATCCCTAAATAAAGAATGCTTTCTTATACTTTTACTCAATTCTAAGTTATGTGAGACTGCTTTATAGAGTACATTTGCAGATATTAAATTGACTAAATCAACTTGCTTGTTATGTCAATTTTTGTCAAATCTTTTACCAACTCTTTTCACTAAGGTAATGTCTTTTCTTAATATTGAGACATTTGTTCTTGTTGTTGCTTAGGTGTCTTTCTTGTACGCTGTAGAAAGATGGATCCTTTTTTTACATTCATTCACTAATATGTCTTTATTGGGGAGTTGAGGCCATTGATATTAAGAGGTATCAAAGACCAGTGATTGCTAATTTCTACAATTTTGAGGGTCTTTTTGTTATTGTGTTGGGATGTGTATGTGTTTGTGTTTTCCTTCTTTTAGTTTTGCTTATGTGAGATATTTATTTTCTATAGATATTTCATTGGAATAGTTAAGCTCCTGTGTTGGAGTTTTTCTTCAAACACCTTTCCGTCTGACTAGTGCTGTAGGTGGATATTGTTTAAATTTGCATTTGAAATAAAATATCTTATTTTTCAGTCAATGGTAGTTGAAAGTTTTGCTAGGTATTATTATAATATGGGCTGGAATTTGTTGTCTTGTGAAGTTTACAGTACAACTTTCCATGTCTTCTGACTTTTAGTCTCCATTTAGAAGTCCATTGTAATTCTAATAGGTCTGACTTTATATGTTACTTGCTCATTTTCCCTTATAGCTTTTAATATTTTTATTTCTTCTGTATGTTTAATGTTTTGATTATTATGTGTTGAGAGGACTTTATTTTCTATTTGGTTTTCTGTGTGCTTCTGGTACCTTTATAGGTATCTCTGTCTTTAGGTTATGAAAATTTCTTCCTATAATTGTGTTTAAAATATTTTCAGGGATGTTATTCTGGGATTTGTCTCCATACTCTATTTGTATTATTCTTAGGTGTGATAGTCTCAGAGTGTCCCAGTTTTGTATTTTTTTTGTGTGCCAGAAACTTTAGGTTTAACATTTTCTTTGAATGATTATCTATTTCTTCTATCATATCCTGAATGCCTGAAATTCTTTCTACCATCTCTTACATTTTGTTGTTGAAACTTGCCTCTGTGTTTCCTGTTTTCATTCAGATTTTTTTTTTTTTTTTTGTATTTTGAGAAGTCAACATTAGGGCTTGAACAGTTTTGTTTCCTTCAACTGTTTATTTTCTTGTTGGTTTTCTTTTTAGGGATGTATTCATTTCCTCAAACAGTTTGTTGTGTCTTCCAGGCTTTCTTCAAGGGATTTACTAATTTCTTTCATTTTATTTCCTTCTTTCTGGATTTCATTAAGAGACTTATTATCCATTTCCTCTTTAAGGACCTCTATCATCTTCATATAGTTTGTTTTAATGTCTTTTTCTTGTGTTTCAGCTGAGTTGTGGTATTCGGAGCTGGTACTGGAGGCATTGCTCTACTCTGATGGAGACACAGTACTCTGACTCTTATTGATATGTTCTTGTGATGGTATCCAGGCATCAGGCTTTGTGGTCATTTGAGATTAACTGTTGATTTCTTGGATTTTCTTTGGCAGGTGGGAGTTTTGTTCATAGTTTGTGTTTCCTCTGAAGATTTTCATAGAGTAAGTTGGTTGTGAGCTTCCTGTTTTACTGTCTTGTGTGTATTTTTAGGAAAGTTTGCTGGTGTTGGAAGCCAGGGAATGGGGAGACAAGCAGAAGATGTTCTGATGTAGTGCCATGGGTGACTCTGATATTTAGGATTGGGACAACAGAGAGAGGGGAGAATGTCCTTGGTGAATTTACCCGGTCATCTAGCAGACATGGCCTGCAGTTACACAAGGCATGTCTATCTGAGTAGGAGTTGGCCCACAGTGGCAAGTGGGATAGGAAAGGCTGGGAGGGTAATCTGTGCTATCTATAAGAGGTATGGACAGGGCGAAGGGAGGCAGCAGCTAGTGTTCTGTTGCAGCACTAGGGGTTCTGGGTGGGAACAGAAAGAGTAGAGAAGATCCAAGGATACTCTACCTTGTATTTTGACTAGTGTGACCTAAATATACAATGAATTTCATGCATTATTTTTGATAACCTCAACAATGTTAGCATATTTCCCACCACCAAAACATTAAAAAAGGTGTTTATTGTTCTTAGATCACACCTAAACTTGCATATTCTTATTCGACCTACAATTCTTTGACTTAATAAACTCCAAGTATGCTTTCTATCCCGTGCAATGTACAGATCACTGGTTTTTATACAGATTATCTTAAACAAGTATTCATAAAATTCACCTGAATTTTCCAACAAAAGTGTACACAATACTACCAGGATTCTTTTCCTTTTCCTTAGGCAGTGAATTGTAGGTAGGAATGGATGGTGTCTCATGTTAAATATTTTTCAAAGCAATCAAAGCATTATACACAAAATTTAAATTCTCTTTTTTAATCTATTTTTTGTATATTGACTGTGACAAAATATCATACAGGCAACTCATTTTTTTTTAAATGAGAGGATAATGTGCTTATGTTTAAACAAATGTTATTGTTGTTTGAATTTGGAGAGCAATGTTCATAGGATTAGAGCAGAAACTAGAATTCTTAAGAGACACCCTCACAACCACAAGAAAGGAATGAATAAATCTTCGGGCATATATCTCTAGTTTGCTAAATTTCACTGTTACATTTTCTGCCTTTTGAGAAAGTGATTGCTTGACAACTGTCTAGACATTTGGCTTATTCATTTATTGTTATGACTCTAATCATTGGTCCTATAAATAAAGATAAGGAGTATATTTCTGCCACAGAAAGGCTTATTGGCTATTCTCTATTTTTCAATTAATAAATGAGATACAAAGGCTATTCATGAGGATTCTTTGTGAAACTCTGGTTGATATGGTATGGAAACATTTAACTAGTTGAAGTTTTTCATGTGCAGAATTAAAGCACCACATAAGAATATTTTTTAAAAATTGAAAATAGTATTTACTATTGAAGTATAAGTTATTAGCATGGATATATATATAATAATTGCTCAATTGCACTTTGTATGAGCATGCAAATAAAGAAACCACTGTTATACTCCACAAAAGTTATAAGCTGCATTGATAATATTTACTGTTGATATATGGTGAATAAATGTAATTTACTCTTTGGTGTTCCAACACCCAAACCTTCATGTAATAATCGGAAAAATATACTTTACAAATATATGTCCACTTCTTATAAAAATTTACAATACCACCAAAATATTTTTGTGGTGTGAATGTTTACTGACCCTCAAAAGTCCACCTGTTGAAGACTTGATTTTAATTTTGGTGAGGGAGTATACCTTAATATATAATATAACCTGCTTAGTCGATTTATTGTTATATATATATATATATATATATATATATATATATATATGAATTTGTACTAATATATAAAACAATGTGCACACACACACAAACACACATATATACATATGATTCATTGCTAACCATTTAGTGCTGGATAACCAACTGGTGTCTTCTTCCTTGGGAGAGACTATTTCTCCCATACTCAGCATTCCTTACTTGCCTGTAGTTCTTTCAGAATGGTTGAAGCATTTAAAAATAATCTCTATTTTAACAGGTTTCAAGCATTTAGAGAATCGGCAATATTATTTTAAACTCTTGTCAGAATCAGAGTGTGAATGGGAAAATTACTGAATAATACATATTAAGATATGTTTGTTCAATGAAAACATAAAAGAATGTCTGATTAATAACTAGGAGATAAATATTAAAAGCTTCAGACAATAAATAGTACATTTTAGGGTAATTCTTTTTCTTTTATATTAAATAGCTATTTATTTTAAGATATTTAGAGTTTTCAATAGTTCTCTGCTGTTAGACTTGAGTGACTTCTCATTATTTTAAAATTAATAAACATATCGATGATTTTCATTTTAATTGGTGAGTGTGTTGCTATTCCTAACAACCAACCAACAATGATAATGTCATTGAGCATAAAAAAATTTCATCTACATCTAGTAGATAAATTTTGGAGTTCCAGTATTATATATGATGGGCAATAATCAAATAACTTAAAAATTAAAACACATCTAAATTTCATTGTAAAATGGCATCATTTTGAAGCACAGATTGATAAGTCTTAAACACCTTTTGTAGTTCAGAAAATGTGAAAAATAAATGACTAATAAAATATGAATATATTTTTGTTAGAAAATAAATATTTTGGATGAGTACACATTAAAATAGAATCACTTGATTGAAAAAGTACCAAGTTGAAAAGCATTGATCCAAAAATAAATTTGCACCATTGACATAATTGATTAAGATATGATGATAAATAAAGCTTGTAATTTGGTAATTTGCTTGAACTTTTAAGACCTGAAATTGATAAACTTCCTAATGATATTAATAAATGCTACTATTAAGCTACTAACCTTTACTCCTAAAATTGATTACATGTGTTAAAAATTGAGAATAGATAATCCAATACTTTAACATATTTTATTATTTCCTGAGAATCTCAAATATATTTTAAAAGAATTTTGTTATGAACTATTTTTTCAAATATTCTTATGCTTTCACAAAGTGATAAAATTAATTTTTTCATATTATCACATTGTTTTATATGTAGATTTAGAAAAGGGCATTTTCATCTTTAGATAGTGATCCAATGGATCTTGTATTTGTTGGCAAATGTTGCAGAATCATCTCTTCTTCATGGATCTTTTCATCACATTTATTACTTCTTTATTTCTCAGACTGTAAATGAAAGGGTTTAATAAAGAAATTACTAGGGTATAGAAAAAAGCTACAGGTATATCATTATCTCCTTCATTGACGGAATGTGGGTGGGCATACATGTAGAGAAGAGAACCATAGAATATGGATACAGACAGAAAGTGGGAAGCACAAGTTGATAAGGCTTTCCCTCTACGTTCATTAGATTTCATTGTGAATAAAGTAAAAAGGATATAGAAATATGATATTAGGACTACAGTAATGCTAAAAGTTTGAATTGAACTAGACAAGATGAGCATCACCAGTTCATTGATATAAGGGTCAACACATGAGAGTCTATATAATGGAAAGACATCACAATAAAAATGTTTGATTACATTAAACTTACAGAAAGTTAACCTAAACAATAACCCTACATGAATGATTGAATGCAGGTTTCCTGCTATGTAAGTTCCTGTGATCATCTGAAGGCATATTTTCTTGGACATAATAGAATGGTACTGTAGTGGATTGCATATGGCCACATAGCGGTCATAGGCCATTGTTGCCAGAAAAAAGCAATCTGCAGTTTCAGCAAGACTAAAAAAATAGAACTGTACCATACATTCATTAAGAGACATCTTTCTGTCCACAGAAAAGAAGTTCTGTAGCATCTTGGGAGTGATGGCACAGGAGCAGCAGGAATCCATGAGAGCCAGGTTGCCCAAAAAGATGTACATGGGTGTGTGAAGACGGCGTTCTATATAGATCAAGACCACCAGCCCGAGATTCCCCACCATGGTGATCAAATAGATGGCAAAGAACACCAGGAACAAGAGGGTCTTCAGGTTTTGTTGATCTGTGAATCCCACAAGGATGAACTCTGTTATTAAAGAATTGTTGTTCTCCCTCATCTCAACTTGACTGTTTCCACTGTAATTACAAAGACATAAAATTAAAATGATGACAATATAATTTTCTCCTTATGTTTTCTTTGTGTAAGAGGTATTTTTTTCTTCATGAACCTGCTATTGCCTCTGGAATGTAGCTAACTATGCTTCTTGAAAGTATGTTATCTCATATAATGTTAGCATGTATGATCTCCAAATTTAACTCACAATTTACAGGGATACTTTTATTATTACAAGAAAGAGATATCTTATTTTTAACTAGAAAATATTTTCTTTATGTATTTATGTAATTATAGCATGAAAATTTAGGGCACACCTATTTGAATTACTATTCCAAAATAATTTTGATACCAGGTTTCTTAATGATCAACAAAATAAATTTAAAATAATGTTTTGTATATAAATGTGTTTATTTAACTGAAAAGTTTTGATGTATATAGCAGGAGGGGAAAATGTTTTTTTGTAAATACATTGTCAATATATTAAATTTACTTTTTGTGAATTGAACAAAGATTACTAAGGACTAATCTATAAATAGAATTACCCAGAAAATTAAAGAAATAATGGTCTTCACATTCTTCATCCCCATTTATAAACATTTTCATAAACATTAAATCTGTGTGTCCCATTAAGTTTTTAAAATGCTTAAACCCCTGCTCAGCTTTGTAAGCCTAGTTTACACAGAATGCTAATTACAGTTGTGTATGTTTTGTCTACAACTGATCTGTGCTCCCAGTCCTTAATTTTTAAGAAATAACTTTAAATTGTGAGACCATCCAATTGTTATCCATTCTTTACCCGAAACATTCTGAAGCACAGAAAAGCTTTCAATTGTTAATGCTCATGTCTTAGTCTACCAAATAACATATATTACTGACCTGTACTTCAATGCCTACCTAAAATACACAGAGTTTTGTATATATTTACTTGATTTTTCTATATGTATTTGAACACTTTTGCTATATGTAAAGCTTTTTGAGATGAGATAGGATTATTTATACTCCTAACTTCATCCTGATGATCCAGGGTGGGTGACTTTCCATTTAATATCCTGATGAACTTTTTAACAATTTTTTTGTTTCTGAATATTTTAATGTGAGGACATATCTACAAAGCATTTCCTGATGCCATTATCTTTTAAAAAGTTATCTTATAAAACTTGTCTTTTTAACTTGTCTTTTCTGATTTTCTGTTTCCTTGGAAATTTATTCTCTCTAAATTATGCTTTGGCACATTATAGTCACATTAATATAGATTCAAATTTGTACCTTTTGAATCTTAAAATAAAAATCTTATATTAATCATATATTAAAGAATTTATTTGTAAGATATGTAAAAAATTAAAAAAACAAAAGCAGAATATAGAGGACAAATACAGAAAATTTATTATGTCTATTCAGGTTAAAAAGGGAGTGAAATGACTGTATTTTTCTTTTCTTTTGGGCTTTATTTTTATTTTTTTTTCTTGGCTGGTTGTTTTTGATAGAGATTTGAGATGGCACTCTGTTCTACTAAAATTTTAGATTTATAGTGGAACCAGAAATCAATAAGCCCATGCCACCCCTTTCCCAACGCCTTGAAAGTTGTGTATCTGATGACGAAAGGCAGGACAACTGGCCACCAGGGAATATGCTACAGCCCAGGACCACCACCATCATCAGACATCAGCTGTGTTTGCCAGAGAACCAAGATGGTAGTTTAGTTTTTGCCTGTGCTAGCAAGTGTAGGTCGCTTCCCATTCCTTGCTGTGGTGAGCTAATTCCCACCCTTCAAATTCAGTCCAGAGTTTGGGGCTCAGGAGCCAAGTGTTAGAACCTACCCTTGTTCTCAACATTTTGACCCATACCCCAGTCTCATGCTGGTACTACCTAAGAAATTCATCCCCTTTATAGCTGGGACAACGATTGGATTGGAAAGAGGATCTAATAGGACGGTGTAACTGTGATACAAAATGTCTTGGTTGTACCTCTTTGGAACTTAGTTTTGTATTTAAACAGGAAACAAACAGGAAATAAGTTTGAAACCTATTTTTCATCATTAAAATAAAAAATAATATATTAAAAATTATCTTGATGTTTTAGAATTTTGGTTTTCTTAGAAAATTATGCTCTATGAGATATGCTATGGTAGGATAGAGACATATGAAGATGGATTAAGTTCTTTTATTTCCAAACCCTAAAGGTAAATGTGTAAATTTTGGAATGCTGAATCCAGATTTCATTTTACTTTGAAATGGAACTATCTCTCAATACATACTGATTCACTGAGACACATTGACTTACAAATTTTATTATAATACCTTATGGCCAAAATGCTTTTGTTTTCCAATCGAGAGGAAGTAATAGAAATTCCTTTGTTAAAAAAATTAATTATATGACATGTGTGAATCATTATTGGAAACTACTTTAATGTATGTCTGAAGTACTTAAGTGGTTCATTTGCCATCTTACTTTATATATGAGGATTCTACAATCATAAAGATAGATTGATTATAGTAATGTACTTCAAATTTGTTCCAAGTATCTTTGAATTTTGAAATGTGCTACATAGTCAAGAGAGGAGTCAATATTTAGGAGAAATTAACATTTATTTAATAATTTAAAAAGCAAATATTGTTTGTTTTTTAAGGTAAAAATACAGAATGCTTCTCTTACCTGGATTTCACTGAGCGGCACTTTCTGAATGTGTCTATCTGCTTTATAATGAACGTCTCTAATGTTAAAAATGCCTACGTACCTTGATTTCACAACCATGGAGGTGGAAGAATGAAGATCACAGGCTACCCACAGGCATTAACAGCTATGGACTTTGTGTGGGAAACTAAAAGTCTCTGACAAATCCTGAGAGAATTTCTCAGCACTGACATCAATACTTTTCTGTAGAGAAATTAAGTCCTAACAAATATGAACCCTTGGAAATTAATTAAAACTTCCCAATGAAATTATGTTCTTTACTACAGTAAGCTTGAGAAATATCTCGCTACTTTTAGTGTATCTGACCCAACTTTTAAATTCTCCTTATCAATCTAAAACATATAGAACATAGTCTTAAGCAAGTTTGATACTTTAATTGAGGAGGTAAAATTAACATGAGTAATGAAAATAATTAGAACTGGGCCATATAGATGACTTAGCATCAAATGTTCTGCCCAAGTATGAGGATCTGTTTTAAAATTCCCACAATCCCCATTAAAAATGTGGACATGCCCTCATGCACTTGTTTTTCTAGTAATTATGAGAGGAGTGAAGACAGGAGGATTACTAGAGCTCACTGCCCATCAGCATAGCTCCAGGTTCAGTGAAAGACTTTGTCAAAAGAAGGAGAGTTAGAGAACAGAACAGCCAATGTGTTTCTCTGTCCTCTGTGTGCATGTGTGTGTTCAAATACTCTCATACACCTATGTATATATACACAACACACACACGCACACACACACACAATCCTGCCACTTTTTGATTATAAAATGTACTCTATCATTAAAAAAAAAACTTAACTGAGTATTTGAACTATTTTTCCTTTTCTTCTTTACAGTGACATTTATTTGTCTCTAAAACAGAATTTCTACTTAACAAAGAATGGTTTTCATGTCTCTTAGCATCACAATTCTGTATTAAATAACTGTAAGTCAGGGGTGAGTCATTACTTCTGTGAGGGCTCATTGCAGGAAAGTGAGATAATGCTGAAAATACATGCATAGTCTTAATAAAACCAGATAAAGGTGGTTCACACATGAAAAGTATTCATGACCCCAGGCATAAAACAAGTTTTGTGGAATTTCTGTTGTCTGTGGTGGTTTCAAGAATGGATAAGGAAAGGGAAGACATTTTCTATTTTCTATTATGTCTCTGTAAACCTTATGCCAGTAACCAAAAAAAATTAATTTCTGATTAATTTATTTTTGATTAACTAAAAAGAATTAGTCACCTACTTGCAAGACATTGTCATGTCTTACAAACACAAAAGTTGACAAAGCAGGTTAAACAAATTAAGCATGGAGTCAAGGTCTTAACATTAAGTACACAATGAAAAAGAGTACAAAGCATCCAAAATACCAGAAAAACTTTTATAAAGAGCAGGAAAAAGACTATATTTAACAACATAATAGTAACTAAAACACACATTTTAAAAAAATTTTGTGAAATAATGTTTGAAGTCACAACAAAGTTTGCAATCACAGTATTTAATTCACCTATAACAAAGTTTTTAGTTTTGTTTGAGGCAGGAAATCTGACACTATCACTTATGCAAAAATATGTACCTATATAATAATTCAAAATTGTGATAAAAAATGGTTCTGTAGAAATGTAGCAGATGAAGTGTGTAGGCATATATTTCAACGCCTAACCATATTAATAGTCAAATATTCTTACATATGTAAATGTAAAGAGTTCAAGTTTATGCTACAAATTTTAACAAAAGTTGAATGTGACCATTGGATAACATAAAAGAGAGAAAAAGACTGAGTTTGCATGTCTGATCGTGTACTTATCTGTTCTGTGTGCATGTTCATGCCATGGTTGGATTGTGTGTATAGGACAGACGAGCTGCGGTAGTAAGTTGTCTCTTTCTATTCCCTGGATCACACTTAAGCCACTTAGTGGATGTATACACCAGATATACATTTCAGTGCATGAATGTGACAGTTTTGTGCAGTTTTTTTCAAATAAACAAGTATACTGTATAATGAAAACTAGTAAAAATTGTCACTTGGATAAACTCTTTGGCAAATTTCTAGTTCTTGTTCTTTGGAAAGAATTATAAAGTTTGAGAGCCAGGATTTCATGATGGAGAACTAGAAGTGTGTCAGAAACTGTTGAGATAAAAAAGAGTGACGCCGTAACAGCCTTGGAGTTTTCCAGTTGAGTTCGCACTAGCAGAAGAATAAGTCATTACTTAAACTGAGAAAATGTGTTAATTTTAGGAATTTTAGTGAGTATTTTCAAAATGTTAATGATGCCCAGACATATTAATAAAACCAATTTATTCTAAAAGTTGAAGGAAAACTTGGTATAGTCTATTTTCTTCTGGGTGGGCTGTATGTATTTTACACCTGCAAGACTTTCCTCATTGAGTAAGTAGAGGTTTAAATATTCAAAGAGAAAAGAGAAAGGGTTGAAAGGAAGAAGAAGGGAAAGAGTAAGAAAGGAATGGAGGGACAGATGAGAGTGAAAAAGCAAAAGGGGAAGAGAAGGGAGAAGCAAAGGGAAGACAAGAGAGGGATAGAGGGGAGAAGGGAGTGGGAAGAGGAGCAGGAGACTAGGAAAAGTGGGGCCAGGGGAGGAAAGGGAAGGATGAGATGAAAACAAAGAGACAGGAAGAGGGGGAAATAGGGCAATAAAAGGAGGTGAAGAAAGAAAATAGTAGAGAAAGGAAGAATATGGAGTGGAGTGAGAGTAGAGAGGGTAGAGAAGAGAAAGGAAGATAGGGGAGGGAGGAAAAGATGGTAATGGAGGGGAAGGCAGGGAGAGCAGGAAAGAAGAAACAGGAGGAATTGAAAGGAGGTGCAAGTAAGGAAGCAAAAAAGCAAAAGGAAGAAAGAATTTATCAAAATACATAAAATAGGTTGAAATATAAAATTTTAATGAGACACAACCTAAGGGAAATTCCTGACCATCTTCACAGAGATGACCACCATAATGAAGAGCAATTGCTGAATGGAAAGATTATTTGTAACTTTACAGGAAAGATTGTCTTCTAAAGAGTGTTCAACTGCATCTGTTCTGTCCCATTGCTCACCCACAGGCCCTATGCTCACTGATGCACTCACAGTCTCAAAGACACACTCAAATTTCCATTTTATGACAGATGTTACTTAATAACTAAATCCCATTTAAAATATTCTTGAAATTATATTATTAGATCATTTCCTCTTTCCTCTATCCAAATACTCCCACGTACCCCACAAGGTTATTTATTAATTTCTGATTATTTCTTTCATCAATAGTTGTAATATTTACTGTCTGCCTGCTTGCCTATCTTTATGTCCATCTTTCTATTATCTGTCCATACATATATACATAACATCTACCTGTCATCCACCAATTGATTGATCTATTGATCGACCTATCATCTATCTCTACATACATGTTTTGAAAACTGAGACTATATACCTTCTCAGTTATATAATATAACCTGCTTAGTCTGTTTACATGCACACACACACACACACACACACACACACACACACACACATAAACATAATTCGGTGCAACTGTTTTATTTCGATATTTACAGTTTTCATTTGTTTTCTGCTCTGTTGGGCTTGAATGACATATGTTTTTTAAAATTATGAATATATTAAATCTTTTCATTTGAGTTCTTGAAGGTGTTTTTATTCCTAAAAATCAACAAAAAATGATACCATCATGTAGGAGAAAAACTTGATTTTGATTTAGTGAAACATTTGGGAGTTGCACTATCATTTATAATGGACAACTAATCAAATTAGGGATAAAAATAAACAACATTGAAATTTCAGTGTAATAGAATCATTTTGAAGCAAGAATTTATAAGCCTTACTTATCATTAATTGCTATTATATGATACTATGGTTCAGAAAATTTGAGAGAAAAATGACTAAATACTCAATATGAAAATATTCTTGTTAGAATATTTTGGATGAGTACATACTGAAAATTCTTGAAACAACACAAATATAAAATTGAAAATCAAGTTGTTCAATGAAAAGTTTCTTCCATTGATGGAACTTATTATTATAAATAAAAGCTTGTAATTTGCTTGAAATTTTAAGATATGAAATTGAACAACATGCTAATGATATTAAATGGATGCAACAATTAGTAATAACAGATTTATTCATGAAGTTCATTAGATATATTGAAAACTGTGCCTTGATACATTCCAAGACTTCAGCAGTTCTTTAAATTATACCTGAGAATTTCAAGTGTATTTTAACAGAATGTAATATTTTGAAATAATTGCAAATCAAATGTGCCTAGGTTTCAATAGATTGATCATTTTTTTGTTTACATTTGACCATTTGCTTATTTTGGGTATGTTTAGGAAAGGGCATGTTGTTCTTGAAATCAGAGGTCCAATGGATTTAGTTCTTTTTTCTAATTTTGCAGAATTATCACTTCTTCATGGTTCTTTTCATCACATTTATTATTTCCTTATTTCTCAGACTGTAAATGAAAGGGTTTAATAAAGGAATTACTAGGGTATAGAAAATAGCTACAGGTATGTCTCTATCTCCTTCATTGACTGAATGTGGTTGAGCATACATGAAGTTAAGGGAACCATAGAATATTGATACAGACAAAAAGTGGGATGCACAAGTTGATAAGGCTTTCCCTCTACCCTTACTAGATTTCATTTTGAATATAGTGAAAAGTATATAAAAGTAAGACACGAGAACTATGGTAATAGTAAAGATTTGAATTGACCCTGCCAAAATAAATAATATCAGCTCATTGATATGTGGATCAGTACAGGAGAGTCTATATAATGGAAGGAGATCACAAAAAAAGTGCTCGATTACATGTGACCTACAGAACTTTAACCTCAACAGTAGCCCCACTTCAATCATAGTATGCACGTTTCCTGCTATGTAGGCTCCTAGGGTCATCTGAAGGCAGAGCTTCATGGACATCATGGTGTGGTACTGCAATGGGTTGCATATGGCCACATAGCGGTCATAGGCCATTGCTGCCAGAAGAAAACAGTCTGTAGTCTCAGCAATACCGAGAAAATAGAACTGTACCATACATTCATAGAGAGATATCTTTTTATCCACAGAAAAGAAGTTCTGTAGCAACTTGGGAGTGATGGCACAGGAACAGCAGGAATCCATGAGAGCCAGGTTTCCCAGAAAGATGTACATGGGTGTGTGAAGACGGCGTTCTATATAGATCAAGACCACCAGCCCAAGATTTCCCACCATGGTGACTAGATAGATGAATGAAAACACCAGGAACAGAAGGGTCTTCAGGTTTTGGTGATCTGAGAATCCCAACAGGATGAATTCTGTTGTTAAGGAGTAGTTGTTCTCAGCCATCTCTGTAATTAGAAAGATAAAAATTTCAATGCTGAGAATATAATTTTTTTTTAAGGGGGAATTTTTTTTCTTTCTTTCTTTGTTCTTGCACGTGCTGTTGTCTCTGGAATGTAGCTAGCTATGCTTCTTGAGAGTATTTTATCACATACATTTCTGGCATCTATGATCTCCAAATTTAACTCACATTTTATAATAATGTCATATTATTAGAAAAGCAACTTTTTTAAAATTAGAAAAGAATTTTATTTATGAATTAATGTAATTATATCTTAAACATTTATATCACACACACATATTTAACTTATTATTCCAAAATAATTTTGAGCCAGGTTTGATAAAGAATATTGAAATAAATTTTAAACATAATATCTGTAATTGTGTTTTGTTTAACAAAAAATTTTAATGTAGTCAACAAGAAAAGGAAATGCTTTTTGAAAATACATTGTCAACGTATTAAATTTATTTTTATGAATTGCACAAAATTAGTAGGGACTAATGAATGTAAAGTTATTTGTAAATAAAATTACTCAAAAGTTAAAGAATAACCTATTTTTTTATAAACACTGAATTTCTCTGTGCTTTTATTCCCATTGAGTTTTTGAAACATTTAAGTCCTTCCTTTACTTTTCAGGGCTAGTTTACATATGCTGTTGATTGCAGTTGTGCCTGGCTGTCTTGTCTTACCACTGAGCTGTGTTTCAAAGTGTTGTATGTTTTAAGAAAAAAAATGAATTTTGAGAAATCTTATTGCTATCCCTTCTTACCTTGAAGATGCTCTGAAGCCCTGATAAACTTTCAATTTTCAGTCCTCATGCCTTTGTATCCTAAATAGTGAGGATTACTGCCTGCAAATCAAGGATTACACAAAATTAACAAATACTTGTAAATTACATACTTTATATTTCTTTTTGTATTTGAACACTTTTATTATATTGAAAGCAGTCTTAACTTAGGTATTTTCTACTTCTGTGAAACATGTTATCAAATATTTTGAGTAGAGATGGATTATTTATACTAGTGGTTTCAATCTGATGGTCTGGGGTAAGTGTTCATTCTTTTGGTATCCTAATCAATACTTTGTTTTATCAATACTTTGTTTAAACACAGGCTCTAATGTAAAAAAAAATCTCCAAAGTAAATATTGATGCCACTATTTTATGAACAATGTTCTCTTAAAATTTTTAACTTGATTTTCTAAAACTTGTGCCAAGACCTAGATTGGGAAGCACAAAAGTTCACCTTGTGTGGACACAGGTACAAAAACAACAAGGATATAAAATAGAATAGAATATAAAACTTGTGGTACAATAACACCATCTGTACATTTCTACCTTGCAAACCTAAAACAGCTGTTTAAATACTACATGAAAAGGCATATTTAATACACTTTTCAAAAACACTTGAAGTAATTAGCTACGCTTAAGTGTTTGTAAAAAAAAATCATTTCCCTTTGAGGGTACCTTTTCCTTTGAAAGAGGTAGGGTGGCAGGGAGCCATGGAGACAGAACACATGGTTTAGCTTCAGTCAAGGGTAGGCTCCAATGGAGAGCTTGCTGAGGTGGCCATAGTCATATAGGAGCTCCTCCCAAGCTGCAATATCTCAGGTGGCTATGGCAACGAGGAAAGCACTTACAGTGTGGTCTGGTAATTCCCAAACTTACAGTGATTGATCTGTCTCCCCAGGTGATTCTGGAGTGACATCCTGGTAGTAGGCTTTGCTCAGGTGTTGAAAATAGTACATGTAGCAGCCTGTGCATACAGGGTGGTTTTGCATACAGAGCCTCCTGAGTATCAGCATCAGTGACCTCAATGACGTCCCCATTCTGAACATGAACTAGAAAGCCAAGCTCTGCTCAAAAGAAAGCCATGACACCCTCACACCCCACATCAAGGGAAGGGAGTGTGTGAGGGTGTTGCCATCCAGTTCGCCCAGCCTGGACAAAATGTCTGCAAGCTGTGCTTCTCAGAGTCTCAATAGGCATACACATTGTTATAAGGCAGTCGTATTACTTGTATATGAATATTTCTAACAAAACTTTTTAGTAATCTAGTCTTGCCCTGTTTTTCTCCAATGTTTACTGGCAGAGCTTGGAGATCCAGTTTGGAACAGAGCTCCTTCACAGACTTTTGGCTATTCCAAGCACCTGGAGCATCAGGGTGGGCAATCAGACTAGAGGAGGGACAAGAAAAAAAAAAACATTGCTCTTCATTTCTAGCAGGAGAGGACTCCTGAAACTACATTTATTCTCTATAGAAATGTCAATGTTGAATTTATTATTAAATATAATAATAAAAGCACATTTTGAAAAAATAAACAATGGAAAAAACCCACAGGAAACAACATATTTATGTCTACACCTATCAGTGTGTGTGTGTTTTGAAAGGAGTGAAATCACTTTTTGTTTTTGTTTTTTTTGGGGGGGGTGTTTATTTTTATCTTTTTGGCTTTGTGGGCTGGTTCATATAGAGATTTGAGATGGCACTCTACTCTAATCAAAAGTAAGTTTCTGTAATGGGGCCAGAAATGTCTAAGCTCATACCTGCCCACTCCCCAACCCTGATTTAGCAGTGTGGAAAGCTCTGACCTTATGACAAGACAGGAACCTTGGCATCCCGTCAATGTGCTAATCCCAGGACTCTTGCCAGTATCAGAAGTGTTTGGCATTAGGGTACCTGGCAGCCAGTAAGACTTAGCAGTCAGAGAACCAGGATGATGGTTAAGTTTTTGCCTGTGATAGCAAGAGTAGGTGGCTTCCTTCTTTCCTAGGGAGGATTAATTCTTACTCTTCAACGTCAGTCCAGAAGCTGGGGCTCAGGATCCAGATATAAAACTAATGTTGTCCCCAAAACTTTTGCCCCCTCCCCAGCCTCATTATTGTGCTACAAAAGAAAGTCTTCCCCCTGAGAGTTCAGTCAGTGGTCAGACTTGGAGAAGTACACAAAGGGGTATAAGTGTGAGACAGTATGTTGTGGATGAAGCTGGTTATGGCTAAGCTTTGTATTTCATTAGCAAACAAAAAACAAAATAACCATGAGACTTATTTGCCACCAAAATTAACAAAATATTAAAATAATATATTGATTTTTATTCTGATTTTTCTGTTTTCTTAGAAAATTACGCACCCTAAGTTGTTCCATGTCATGTTAGAGCCTCATGAAAATGGATTAATTTCTTATGTTTTGAAATTTTAAAAATACAAAGCTTAAAATTTCTTAGATTTTGAATTCAAATTTCATTTTGCATAGACTGGTACTTGCTCTCAGTATTTACTGATTTATTGGGGCATGACTGACAGATTGAATTATGTAACTCTATGGCAAAATGACTTTGCTTTCCAGTTATCAAACATTGAAAGAAGGCAATAGAAATTGACTTTGTCCAAGATTACTTTATATCACATATTTGAGTCATTAATGAAGCTTACATATGCCTGAAGTTTTAAGTGATTCATTTATGATCTTACCTGTGTATTTTGAGATTCTACCTTATCATATAGTAAGGTGGGTTATAGTATTGTACTTCAACTTGGTTCCACATATCTTGAATTTTGAGATCTCCTACACAGTCAAGAGAGGAGCCAATATTCAGTGGAATTGAATATTTATTTAATAATTAGAAAAAATACTGCGTTTTTTTAAGATAAAACGTTAGATTGCTTTTCTTACCTGAATTGTTGAAGAGTATGTTCTGAAGGTGTGTATTTGCCTTGTAGTCAAGATCTCAGAAGTTAAGAGTACATAGATGAAAGAAGTCAAGATCAGGGACTACCCACAGGTAATAAAATATATGTACCTTGTACTGGAAATTTAAAGTCTTCTGTCAAATCCTTAGAGGATTTCCCAGCACTGACATCAGTATTTTTCTGCAGAGAATTAAGTCCTTACAATTATGAACTATTTTAAACTAATTAAAACTTTCCAATGAGAGTATGTCTGTTTCTATGGGTATCCATATAATAAATGGGACCTCCTTGTTACCTAGCTTCTGATAAACTGAGAAACTTCTATAACAAAAAGGGCACAGTCACTATCACAAAACAGCAGCCTACTGAATGCAAAAGTATCTTCACTAACCCTAAATCAGACAGAAGAGCGACCTCCAAAATATATAAAGAATTCAAGAAATTAGACATCAAATTACCAAATAATCCAGTCAAGAAATGGGGTACCAATATAAACAGAGAATTATCAACAGACACATTGCAAATAGTCAAAGGAAACTTAAGGCATTGCTCAACATACTTAGCCCTCAGGGAAATGCAAATTAAAATGACTTTGAAATACCACCTTACAGTGGTCAGAATGGGTAATATCAAAAACATCAATGATAGCTTATGCTGGAGATGATGTGGAATACGGGGAACATTCCTCCATTGCTGGTGGGTAGGAATACATATTTGTTAAATCACTTTGGAAATCAGTGTAGTGGTTTCTCAGATAATTGGGTATCAATCTACCTTAGGAATCTGCTTACTAGTTTTCAGCCTATACCCAAAGGATGCATGTCCATACCACAAGTACAATTGATCAATTGTGTTTATTAAGTCATTATTCAAAATAGAACCTGGAAACAACCTAGGTGAAGCTGAAGCAGGGAATGGATAGAATAATGTGGTGCATTTACACAATGAAGTGTTACTCAGAGGCAAAAAAAATGACATCATGAAATTTGTATGCAAATGGATGTAACTAAAAAAACATACTGATTGACCTAACCCAGACCCAAATAGACAAAATGGTATATACTCACTCATAAGTGGACATTAGATATAAAGCAAAGGATAACTAGCCTACAGTCCATGACTCTAGAGAAGCTAGTGAACAAAGATAACCCTACAAGAAACATACATGGATCTCCCTGGAAAGGGGAAACAAACCAGACCTCCTGAGAAAATTAGGAGTGGGAGGATAAGGGGGGTGAAAGGGGAAGGAGAGGGTAGAAAGGGAGGGAAAAAGAGAGCTTGAGGGAACAGGATGCTCAAGAAAGGGAAAAAACAGTAAGGGAGAGAAATAAAAGCAATATTGTGATTGCAGGAGTGATTAAAAGACTAGCAAGAAACATGGCTCTAGGGAAATTCACAGAAATCCACATGGAAGACCCTAACTAAAACTTCAAGCAACAGTGGAGAGGAACCTAAACTGACATTCCCATGTAATCAGATGGATGACTACCTTAATTATCATCATAGAACATTAAAATAGCAACTGATGGAAGCAGATACAGAGATCATCAAAACACTGGGTCGAGCTACAGAAGAGCAGTCCAAGAGAAGAGCAAAGGGATCAAGACCATGATGAGGAAAACATGCTTTAAATGTGCATTACCTAAGACCAAATCATTGCAAGACATGTGAATGTTTACAACACCTTGCAACTTTTTGAAACACATGCAAAAATGAGCAAAAATTGAGCATTGCAATTTGATTAGGGAAATGGAAATAAAGGAGACTGCTTGTTGTGGAGGAAGAGAGGAAAATACAGAAAAAAGTGAGAAGGTAGAGGAGAATTGATGGATATGAGTGATCTGACAGGGAGAATACAAAGGGGGGCTACTTATGGAAGGCAGGAAGAGGGAAGTGGATAAAATAGCAATACAGATATGTAAAAATCCAGAAGGAATCATACTATTAACTATTAACCTAAAAAAATCTATAATATGCACACACACACACACACACACACACACACACACACACACACACACAGTTTTAATGAACTTTTCTCATCTGAGTGATGGTCACATTCTAACAGCCAAATGGAAACCAACAAAAATTCCAAAGTCAGACATGAGGACCCCTTTTCAGAGTTGTTGGTCTGAGCTAAAAGGCTCTTAATTAAAACAATAGCTTATTGTTATTGCCATTGATGAACCCTGATAGATAGAAGGTAAGTGAATACTAGCTGTAAAGCATAGTAAGCCTATATATAGTTCATGATCTTAAAGAAGCAAAGTAACAAAGTGAACCTTAAGGGAAACATACATAGATCCATCTGGAAAGGGGAAATATGTAAGATTGCCTGACAAAATTGGGAGCATAAGGTGGTGGGAAAAGCATAGGTGGTAGGGGAAAAGGAGGGGAGAAGTGGAGGGAGAAGAGAACTTGAGAAAATATGATAAACGAGACAAAGGAAGAACAGAGATGAGAGCAAGAAAGAGATATTTTGATTCAGGGACCCAATATGGGGTTAGCAAGACACATGGCAGTAGAGCTATTGCCCCTGATGAACCCTGAGAGATAGAAGGTAAGGCCATCATGCTGTAGATACCATACACTTCAGAAATGTGACCCAAGACACCTGACATGAAACTGATCTGAATGCCTCTTGCCCAAGGACTTCTTTTCATGGTACCAGAAGATGTTATGAAATCATTCAAAGGAGAGGAAAAACCAGCAGTTCTGCTTAGCTCTGATGACTGTAACCATATCAACAACCAGCATAGCATGATCATGCTAAGGGTGCAGTAACTGCACACACACTTTGGTGGTAATCAACATCTCTCTAGTTGGACTTAAGGTCTGTTCAAAAAGAGTGAAATATACCTAACCACTCAATGATAGGGAAGTTGTAGTTATTGAAGGAAAATCTACAACTACTAATTTACTAAACCTGCACAAACCAAAGCAATAATCTATAAACACTTGTTTTTATACATACATATATGTGTACTCTTCACCCAATACCAAGGAAACTTCTCTTTTTAATAGACAAAGGTAATTACAAAAAAGTCACAACTAATCAAAATGTAGAGTTCTGGAGTCTAGTCCCAATGGATATATCTATAAAACACTCCAGTATCTAAGGTTTATGAAGATGACATGGAAGGATTGTAAGAGCCAGAAGAAGAACAAAGCATTTGCTGATTGTATCTCCTAGTCACACCAGACATTATACCTATAAAGACTCACCAACATGACCACCCAAAAGAGAGCTGAACATGGAGTATGCCAATTAATGACCATAATCAGATTTAATGGGAAAAGCCCAAGAGGCCTCAACAGTACAGAAAGAACTATAGGATTTTCTGAATAAAGCTGGGATCAGGAGAGATGTTCCTTCCCTGGCAAGAGTACACCAACTGCTTATTCAGTGTTAATGGTCAGTCCTGAAAACATACATACAAGTAATATTACACAGACTCACGAGGCAAATTGGGTAAATACATGCATATACAAATATATGTATGTATACAATAATGATCAATGCAAAAAAAGGCCATGAATTTAAATAAAGAAAAGGGGGAATTTGGGAAGATTTCAAGGGAGGAAAGGGAAAGAATAATTTAATTAGATCCCTATCTCAAAAATAAAAGAATTTGAGGGTTATGCTTGGGATGACATTGATCACAGGCTATGGCTTGCAAAATCAGGTTGATTGGAGGTAATTTGTCAATAATCACATGCAAAGATATAATTATATATCAGTAATAAACTACAAATTTGCATGATCATATTCATATACTTTTTATATGTGTGTGTGTAATATAGTAGTAATGACAATCTAGTCCCATCACTGGAGGCATTGCCTAGTTACAAGAGACCAGTTCAGACTCTGTATAGGAAATGGAAGGAAAAGGAGCTATGTACCCAGCGATGGTATCTTAGTAACAAGGGAGATACTTATGCCATTGTCTGGAACTAGGCTTGTAGATTTGTAGATAGTGAGGAGGAGGGAGGGGATGAAAAAGGGAAGAAGTGACTTACCAGACAAAGGTGGTTTACACATGAAGAGGGTTCATGCCCCCAGGTATAGAACCAGGCTTTTTGGGATTTCTGTGGAGTGTGGTCGTTTCATGGATCAGCAAGAAAGGGAAGTCATTTACTATTTTTTTTCTTTTTATTGAGAAAAGGAAAAAAAGTATCCGCTTCCTCCCATCCTCCCATTTCCCTCCGCCTCCTCCCACCCTTCTCCCCCTCCCCCAAACTCCTCTCCACCTCCCTCTCCAGTCCATAGAGCAGTTAGGTTTCCCTGCCCTGTAGAAAGTCCAAGGTCCGCCCCCCTCCGTCCATGTCTAGGAGGGTGAACAATCACACTGGCTAGGCTCCCACAAAGCCAGAACATGAAGTAGGGTCAAAACGCCGTGCCAATGTCCTTGGCTTCTCATCAGCCCTCATTGTTCGCCATGTTCAGAGAGTCTGGTTTTATCCCATGCTTTTTCAGTCACAGTCCAGCTGGCCTTGGTGAGCTCCCAATAGATCAGCCCCCTTGTCTCAGTGGGTGGGTGCGCCCCTCGTGGTCCTGACTTCCTTGCTCATCTTCTCCCTCCTTTCGCTCCTCATTGGGACCTTGGGAGCTCAGTCCAGTGCTCCAGTGTGGGTCCCTGTCCCCATCTCCATCCATCACCAGATGAAGGTTCTATGGTGATATGCAAGATATTCGTCAGTATTGCTATAGGATAGGGTCATTTCAGGTTGCCTATCCTCAGCTGCCCAAGGGACTAACAGGGGACATCACCATGGGTTCCTGGGAGCCCCTCTAGGGTCAAGTCTCTAGCCAACCCTAAAGTGGCTCCCTTAACTAAGAATTTTGGTTCCGTGCTCCCCTGTCCAACCTTCCTTTATCCCAATCCTCCTGTTTCCCCAAGTTCCCCCCTCCTTACTATTTTTTATTACTCCTTTCTAAAATTATGCCAGTAACAAGAAAAGAATTTACTAAAAGGAAAAAGAACAGAGTAGAAAGAGGAGAATGAGCTACTGTTGCATAAGTACTCTTACATGCAAGATAATGTCATTAATACAAATACAAAAAAGTTGATGATGCCGGTTAAACAAACTTAGCATATACTCAAGGTCTTTATGTTAATAAAGAGCACAATGAAAACGAGTCTATAGCATATAAAATACCAGAAAGACTTTTATAAACAGCAGGTAAAAGACCACTTTTTACATTGTAACAGTAACTATGACAAACATTTTTTTTTTATTTTGTATGAAATAATGTTTGAGGTCACATCAAAGTTGCCAATAGCAATATTAATACAAGCATTAACATACCTATCACAAGATTTTCAGTTTTGCTTGAGAAAGGAAACCTGACACTGTCACTTATACAAAATATACAGCTATATAATAATTCAAATGTATGGTAATAAATGGGTCTGTAGAAATGTAGCAGATAAAGTGTGTAGGCAAATATTTCAATGCCTAGTCATTATAATATAGTTATGCTACAAATTTAATAAAAATTGAATATGATCATTGGGGTAATATAGGAGAGAGAAAAAGACTAAAGTTACATGTCTTATGGTTTACTTATCTGTTCTGTGTGCATGTTCATTCCATGGTTGGTTTGTGTGTATAGGACAGAAGAACTATAGTAGCAGGTTGACTGTTTCTTTACATCATGTGGGCCTCCTGGATCACACTAAAGTCACTAAGTGGAGGTATACACCAGATGAAATATTTCAGTGCCATGAATGTCACTGTTTTATGAAGTTTTTTCAAATAAACAAATAAAATGCACAATGAAAACTAGCAAGAAATGTCACTTGGATAAACTCTGTGGCAAGTTTCTAGTTCTTGTTCTTTGTTGAGAATTATAAAGCCTGAGAGCCAGGATCTCATGATGGAGAACTAGAAGTTTGTCAGAAGCTGTTGAAATAAAACAATGACTCTGTAAAGCCTTCGAGTTTTTCATTTGAGTTCCCACTAGCAGAAGAATAAAAGTTATTATATAAACTGAGAAAATGTGTTAAATTTCAGGAATTTTAGTGAACATGTTCAAAATGGTAATGATGCTCAGACATATTAATATAATCAGTTTATTCCAAAAGATGGACAAAACAATATAATCTTTTTTTGTAGGTGGGTTCTGTGTATTTTACACCTCCAAGATTTTCTTCATTGAATAAGTAGAGGTTTAAATATTTAAAGAGAAAGGAGAACGGCAAGAAAGGAAGAGGGAGAGAGTAAGAAAGAAATGGAGGACAGATGAGAGTATAAAAGCAAAACGCAAAGAAAAGGGAGAAGCAAAAGGAAGACAAGAGGGGGATAGAGGGAAGAAGGGGAGTGGGAAGAGGAGACTAGGAAAAGTGGGGCCAGGGGAGGAAAGGGAAGGATAAAAAGAAAGCAAAGAGAAAGGAAGAGGTGGAAATGGGGCAATAAAAAGAGGGGAAGAAAGAAGAAAGAAGAGAAAGGGAAACTATGGAATGGAGTTAGTGTAGAGGGTAGAGAAGAGATAGGAAGATAGGGGAGGGAGGATAAGAAGGGAGGTAGGAGTGGGTGGGGAGAGTGGGAGAGAAGAGACAGGAGGAATTGGAAGGGAGGGAGGAGAAAAGTAAGGCAAGAAAGGAGGAGGAAGAAAAAATTATCAAAATACTTAAAATAGGTTAAAATATAAAATAAATTTACTCTGTGTTTCAATGAGGTACAGCCTAAGAAAAATTCCTGACCATCTTCACAGAGATGCGTACCATAATGAAAAGCAATTGCTAAATGGAAAA
This sequence comes from Microtus pennsylvanicus, assembly GCF_037038515.1. Classification (NCBI taxonomy): domain Eukaryota; kingdom Metazoa; phylum Chordata; class Mammalia; order Rodentia; family Cricetidae; genus Microtus; species Microtus pennsylvanicus. Next base: position 155,958 of record NC_134579.1, on the reverse strand, counting down.
ATGATTTGCAACTTTACAAGAAAGACTGTCTTCTGTCTTCTAAACAGTTTTCAGCTGCATCTTTTCTGTCCAAATGCCCATCCAATCCACAGGCCCTATTCTCACTGATGCACTCATTGTCTCAAAGACTAACTCAAATGTACATTTTATGACAGATGTTACTTAATAACTATTAATAAAATCTCTTTTAAACTATTTTTGAGATTATAATATTAAATCATTTCCCCTTTCCTTTCCTCCATCCAAAACCTCTCATGTACTTCAAAAGGCTATCTTTCAGTTTCTGATCCTCTTTTCTCATCAGTAATTGTCATATTATTTGCTGTCTGTTTGTCTCTGTCTACCTATCTATAATTCTATTTATCTAGCTATCTTGCTAGCTCTCTATCATCTATCTATCCATACATATATCCATTTAACATCTATCCATCTATAATCTACCTATCATTCACCAATTGTTGGGTCTTTTGAATGATCATCTATCTCTACATACATGTGTTGAAAACTGTGACTATATATATATATTGTGTATACATATGTATACACACATAACTGTGTGTGAGTATTCATATAATATTTTTTAGTGCTGACCATTTGGTAACCAATTGATGTCTTCTTCTGTGGGGAAGACTATCCTGTTCTCACCATTCCTTAGTTGACTATAGTTCTTTGTAAAAGTCTGAAACATTAAAAGATAATATTACTTTTTCCAGATTCCAAGCATCTAGAGATAAGGCAATTTTGATTGAAACTTTTTAATGTTCAGTTAATCAGAAAGATTCAAAGGTCAAAAGTTTATTACAATCTCTAGTATACTTGTGAAATTCTTTTTTCTGGTGAATAAGTATTTTTGTTTATATATTTAGAGTTTTCATTTGTTTTCTGCTCTATCAGGCTTGAATGTTTTTAAAATTATGAATATATTAAATGCTTTCATTTGAGTTGGTGAAGGCATTTATATTCCTAAAAACCAACAAAAAGTAATAATATCATGGAGAAGAAAAATTTTGATTTAGTGGAAACATTTGGGAGTTTCACTATCATTTATAATGGACAAGTAATCAAATGAGGAAAAAAATCAAGAAACATAGAAATTTCATTTTAATAGAATCATTTTGAGGCATGAACTGAAAAGCCTTATCAGTAATTGCTATGGTATAATGCTAAGATTCAGAAAATGTGAGATGAAAAATGACTAATTCTCAATTTAAAAATATTCTTGTTAGAGAATATTTTGGATGAGTGCACACTGAAATATAATCTCTCAAAAAACAAATGTAAAATAGAAAATCAAATTCTTCAATGAAAATTTCCTTACAATGATGGAAATGCTTATTAAAAATAAGTCTGAAATTTTCTTGAAATTTTAAGATCTGAAATTGAAAAACTTGATAATGATATTAATGAATGTGACAATTAGTATAACAACTTTATTCCTAAAATTCATTAGATATATTGAAAAATGTGCCAAGATACATTCCAATACTTCAGCAGTTCTTTAAATTATTTCTGAGAATTTCAAGCATAATTTAACAGAATTTAATTATTATGAGCTAATTGCATTCAAATGTTCTTAGGTTTCAATAAGTTGATCAATTTTTTCTTTACATTTGATTACTTTCTTATTATAGGTGCATTTAGCAAAAGGCATGTTCAACTTTAAATCAGCTGTCCAATGGATTTGGTCTTTTATTTCTCATGTTGTAGAATCATCTCTTCTTCATGGTTCTTTTCATCACATTTATTACTTCCTTATTTCTCAGACTGTAAATGAAAGGGTTTAATAAAGGAATTACTAGGGTATAGAAAATAGCTACAGGTATATCTTTATCTCCTTCAGTGACTGAATGTGGTTGAGCATACATGAAGAGAAGGGAACCATAGAATATTGATACAGAAAGAAAGTGAGATGTACAAGTGGATAAGGCTTTCCCCCTTCCCTCTTTCGATTTCATTTTGAATATAGTGAAAAGTATATAAAAATAAGACACAAGAACTATGATAATAGTAAAGATTTGAATTGACCCTGCCAAAATAAATAATATCAGCTCATTGATATGTGGATCAGTACAAGAGATTCTATATAATGGAAGGACATCACAAAAAAAGTGCTTGATTACATGAGACCTACAGAACTTTAACCTTAACAGTAGCCCCACTTCAATCATAGGATGCACGTTTCCTGCTATGTAGGCTCCTATGGTCATCTGAAGGCAGAGCTTCATGGACATCATGGTGTGGTACTGCAATGGGTTGCATATGGCCACATAGCGGTCATAGGCCATTGCTGCCAGAAGAAAACAGTCTGTGGTCTCAGCAAGACATAGAAAATAGAACTGTACCATACATTCATAGAGAGAGATCTTTCTGTCCACAGAAAAGAAGTTCTGTAGCATCTTGGGAGTGATGGCACAGGAACAGCAGGAATCCATGAGAGCCAGGTTTCCCAGAAAGATGTACATGGGTGTGTGAAGACGGCGTTCCATGTAGATCAAGACCACCAGCCCGAGATTTCCAATCATGGTGATCAGATAGATGACAGAAAAAAACAGGAACAGAAGGGTCTTCAGGTCTGGGTGATCTGAGAATCCCACCAGGATGAATTCTGTTGTCACCGAGTAGTTGTTCTCAGCCATCTTTGCAATTACAAAGATATGAATCGCAATGCTGAAAACACAATGCTTCCTTTTTATAAGAGGGAAGTTTCTTTTTATGCACCTCCTATTGTCTCTGAAATGCAGCTAATTTTGCTTTTTAAGTTTATTTATTTCCATACATTGCTAGCATGCATAATCTCCAAATTTAACTCACATTTTGCAGGAATACTTTTGCTGTTACCAAACCAAACTTTTTTAAATTAGAAAAAAATTTTCTTTATGCACTTATGTATTAGGGCATATATATTTGACTTATGAATCCCAAAATAATTTTAATGCATGGTTTGTTAAAGACCATTAAAATAAATTTAGTACAAAACTTTCTGTAAATGTGTTTTTGTTCAAGTGAAAAATTTTAATATATTCAACATGAAAAGAAAATATTTGTTAATATAATAAATTTATGTTTACGAATTGCACAAAGATTAGTATGGACTAATGAATTATAGTATCTGTAAATAGAATTATCCGAAAGTTAAAGAAATGACCTTTTTTTTAATAAACACTGAATCTGTCTGTGCCTTTATTCACACTGAGTTTTTGAAATATTTAAATCTCTTTTCTGCTTTTTCAGGCTAGTTTATATATGTGGTTGATTGCAGTTCTGTCTGGTTGTCTTGTCTTAGAACTGTGCTGTTTTCCCTGTGCTTTATTTTTTAAAGAGAACTTTGAATTTTGAGATGACCTTGTGGAGCATCAAGGTGCCAGTCAGACTAGAGCAGGGCCAAGAAAAAGCAGTGTTCATTTGCTCTGGCAGGACAGGAGTCCCGAAACTGCATTCATTCTTTATAGAAATGTCAATGTTGAATTTATTTTAAAAATAATTATAAAATGGAAAAACTCCCACAGAAAATTATGTATCTACATCCACCTTTCTCTCTCTGTCTCTCTGTCTGTCTCTCTCTCTCTCTGTCTCTCTGTCTGTCTCTCTCTCTCTCTCTCTCTCTCTCTCTCTCTCTCTCTGTGTGTGTGTGTGTGTGTGTGTGTGTGTGTGTGTGTGTGTGTGTGTGTGTGTATGTGTGTGTTTTGATGAGTTGAATGGCTGTTTTTCTTCTAGGGTTGTTTATTTTTTATCTTCTTGGCATTGCTGGCTGGTTTGTATAGAGATTTGAGACAATACTCTAATCAAAAGTAAGGTTTTATAGTGGGACCAGAAATTACTAGTTCATTTCCATCCACAGAAAACCCGATTCAGCTATGTGAAATAATTCTCTACCTAATAACAAAGCAGGACCCTGGCATTCCCTGAAGATGTTACAGCCCAGGACCCTTGCTAGCATCAGAAGTGTTTGGCATTAGGGTCTCTGGCAGCATGCAAGGCTGAGCAGCCAGAGAACCTGGATGATAGTTAATTTTTGCCTGTGATAGTTAGAGTAGGTAGCTTTCTTCCTCAGTGTGGAGGATTAGTTCTCATCCTTCGACTTCAGGTTAGTGGCTGGTACTCATGAGCCAGGAATGGACCTACTCTTGTCCCCAAAGCTTTTGACCATTCCTCAGCCTCATGCTTGTGCTACCTAAGAAAGTCGTCCCCTTGCTAGACCAGTCAGTGGTCAGACTTCTTGAAGTATACAAAGGAGGTTGTAACTCTGAGACAGTATGTCCTGGATATAGCTGTTTGTGGCTTAAAAATATTTTCATAGCAAACAAAAAGTGAAATAACTGTGAAGCATATGTCATCAAAAAATATCAAAAAGTTAAAATATTAAAATATTATTTTTTCTAATTTTCAGTTTCTTTAGAAAATTATGTTAGAGACTCATGAAGATGGATTAATTTCTTATGTTTTTAAAACTTATAAATAAAAAGCTTATTTTTTTAAAATTTTGAGTCTCAATTTCATTTTGCTTTTGAATCTACTAGTTCTCAATACTTATTGATTCATTGGAACATGTTGACTGACAGATTGAACTATGAAATTCTATAGCTAAAATGACTTTGTTTTCCAATAATCAAAACATTGAAAGAAGGCAATAGAAATTCACTTTGCTCAATAATATTTTATATGATACATTTGAATCATTATTGTAACTACTTTAACATATGCCTGAACTTTTTAAGTAATTCCTTTGCACTCTTACCTGTGTATTTAGGATTCTACCTTATAATCGTAAAATAAGGTGGGTTACAGTATTGTACTTCATCTTGGTTCCACATATCTTGAATTTTGAGATGGCCTACAGAGTCAAGAAAGGAGTCAATATTTAGGGCAATTGAACATTTATTTAATAATTTTAAAATATTGATTTTTAAGGTAAAATGTTAGAATGTTTCTCTTACCTGAATTGCTGACGATCACTTCTGAAAGTATTTACTTGCTTTATAGTGAAGATCTCAGAAGTTAAGATTACCTATGGACCTTGATCTCACAACCATGGAGATGGAAAAAAGCAAAGATCACAGGCGACCCACAGGTAATAATAGTTATGTACCTTGTACTGGAAACTTAAAGTCTTCTGTCAAATCCTGAGAGAATTTCCCAGCACTGATATCAGTATTGTTCTGCAGAGAATTTGAGTCCTTACAAATATGAACTATTCTAAACTAATTAAAAGTTCCCAATGAGGGTATGGTCTTTAATAAAATAAGGTTGAAGATTATCTTGGTAGTTTGAGTGTAACTGACCTAACTCTTTAAATTCTCCTCCACATTTGTACATATAATATAAAGCAGATAGAAAATAGTCTGCAGTGACTTCGATACTATAATGGGAGATATTGAATTAATGTAAGTTTGAGAACAATTAGCACTGGACAGAATAGATATCTTAATATCCTCATAAGTATGAGGACCTGATTTCAAATACCTAGAACTCATTTCAAAATTGTGGGTATATTTTCATGTGCTTGTAGGCCTAGTATTTGGGTGAGGTTTGGGAGACAAGAGGATTTTTAGAGCTTCCTGGCAATCAGCATAGGTCCAGGTTTAGTGAAAGACTTTGTCTACTGCATGGAAGATGGATAGTAATAGAACAGGACATCCAATGTCCTTCTCTATCCTCTGTGTTCATGTGTATGTTCACATACTCCCATACACTTATGTACATAAACTCAAAACACATATGCTATACACAAATAAATCTGAAACTCTTTGATTTTATGATCTACTATACTAAAATGATTGCCTGAGTATTTGTACTTTTCCCCTCCTTTTTTTGTCTTTGTGTGTAGTGGCATTTAATTGTTTCTAAAATAGAATTTCTACCTATTAAGGTATGGGTTTTTTCTTTTTCTTTATTTCTTCATTCATGACCCTCCCCTCCCAGGGTCTTTCCTCCACCTCTGTCTTCTCTCTGACCTCCACTTCTCCTTCATTTTTCATTCAGAAAACTGCAGGCCTGGCATGAATGTTGATTAACTTCACATTTTATGCTTCTCAGCACTGCAATTTTGTATTAAATAGCTGTAAGTCAAGAGTGCGTCACTAGCTTCTTGGGAGCTCATTTCATAAAAGTGAGCTAAATCCTTAGAATATATGTACTGTCTCAATAGCTAAAGTAGATACAGGATACTGGACAGGAGTAGTAAGGGCATGGGAATAAACCTGTTGGAGTTAAGAGCTTGGGTTGTAGAAATAATTTTAGATAAGAAGCTCATAATGCAATGCAGTCGGGGTAAGGATGTATAAAATGCTGACACCAGTATGATTCAGGTTGTGATGTAAAGCAGAAAAAGCATCTTATTTAGAAGTAGGTGTGGGGATGGAGACACAGATAAACACAGGGATAAGGATAGGAATAGTGATGGAGAAATCGATATGATTAGTGATACAGCTGGAGCTCAAGATATATAGAGACAGCCAATGCATATGTAGTTATGGAGTAGAGAGTATAGGTAGTCTAGCCTACTCACTGAGCTCCAAGACAGTGACAGATTTTATGCCCATGATAAAGATGTGGAAGGTTCCTTAGGAATGACACGAGGTTGTGTACTGTCCTTTGTTCACACACACACATACGCACACACACAGAGCACATTCACGCATACAGACAGACACATCTATATACACATACACACAATAAGAAGTGTTGATAATACTAGGGAAAAATAAAATAAAAAAGGAAATGAGAGAAGAGAATATAGGATGAAATAATTAAAACGACAGGGAAAATGTAAACACAAATACAAACTTTAAAGTATTTCTTCAAAAAATGAGTTTAGCTAACTCTAGTGAGTGATGCCATAGAACTTAGTGACAAACCTACCATTGCAATTTGCATAAACACATGTAATTCTAACTACATTCTAAATGCTGATCCTTATTCCACAGATAAGTGTAAATCCCACCCATTATCAAAACACTCCTTTTTAAATCTCCTCTTTGCTGCAAATAGAATTACAGAAAGCAAGAGTGACCAAAATGTAGAAATCAAAACTGACCACAGTATGCCATACCTAGTGAATTCATTTGCAACCCAATCCCTACATCTTATACTAATGTAACATCAGAAGAAATGGAATTATTGTAAGAGTCAAAGGACCACAAATATACAGAGATAGTATCTTCTGTAAGAACAAAGAATAGCAAGAGAACATAAAGTAGGAAGGAATAGAAAGAGGGCAGATATAGGATAAATGAGGGGTCAGATGTGTCTTGCATGTGATCAAAATGAGTTGAATAGAATTATCAAAAAATAAAATATGGTTTAGTTGAACAATGGTATTGAAGATCACTCAATTGAAAAATATTCTTTCTAAAGAACTATGAAGATCTGCGCTCAGATGCCCACATACATTTAAAGAGCTGTATGGAACAGAGCATGCCTGTAATTAATACCAATGCTGGAAAGGCAGTTATAGAAGGATCTTTGGGCTTGCTATCTAGCTTGCCTAGCCAATCTGTGAGCACCAGCTTCAGTGAAAGATCCTGACACAAAAATAAGGTGGAGAAGTATTGAAGAAGGCAATTCACTTCCAGGTGTTTGTGTGCAGAAGTGTAAACTCAATCTCCACCCACAAAACAAAGATGTGATATCAAGCACACTAATATTTCCTTCTTAGTAAAGGAATTAAAAATAAAAACATTTTGTTTTTTTTCATAAGTGTCTTACTTTGAAATCCAATAGAACAGGGATTTAGGTTGCTGACCTAGTTTTCTTTCTCACATGTGTAGGTTTCAATATGAACCAAGCCTGTCTTGCCTTGCTTGTTGACACATGACCTAAGACAATGCCCACTGTCGTAATGGATTTCTACCAGTGATCTCTACTTCCCTATCACCAAATATTAGATACTTCCTCTGAAAGTGTGTGGATGGGTATGTGGGCTCCTTGAGGAGCAGCTCTTCCATTCTAACTAATGTCTCTGTCACTCTTCAAATTGGGTGATCCATCCAAAACAACCTTCAGAATATATGTGAAACATGGGAACTGAGTAGTACTGTTCTGGTCATGTTGATCTCTACCAGACCCTACAGTCATAACCAGATACAGTTGGTCTCCCACTCCATTAAGAAACACTGGCCACTGATTCCAGTCATAACTCCCATTTTCTTCTGTAATATAGTCAAACTCTCCGCCACATGTATCTGTGTCCTTGAGTCTGAATTCAAGTCTGAAACAATTTTCTGACTCCATGGTAACTATTTGTAATCTCTTGCTCAGCAGGTAATGAGGCTAAGCACTTGATTTTTTAGACTTATTTCAAGGTATTTTATATTATTTGAAGCTACTATGGTGTTTTATTTTCTCTGATTTCTTTTTAAGTCCATTTATTGTCTTATATAGGAGGAAGTCTGATTTTTATTTTTTTTATTTTTTTAATCTTTTTTTAATTGAGAAAATGAGAAAAAAAACAAGTTTCCACCTACTCCCAGCCTCCCATTTCCCTCCCCCTCCTCCCACCCTTCTCCCCCTCCTCCCACCCTTCTCCCCCTCCCCCCACTCCTTTCCCCCTCCCTCTCCAGTCCAAAGAGCAGTCAGGGTTCCCTGCCCTGTGGTAAGTCCTAGGTCCTCCCCCCTCCGTCCATATCTAGGAATGTGAACATCCAAACTGGGTAGGCTCCCACAAAGCCAGCACATTACGTAGGATCAAAACCCCTTGCCATTGTCCTTGGCGTCTCATCAGCTCTCATTGTTCGCCATGTTCAGAGAGTCCAGTTTTATCCCATGCTTTTTCAGTCACAGTCCAGCTGGCTTTGGTGAGCTCCCAATACATCAGCTCCGCTGTCTCAGTGGGTGGGTGCACCCCTCGTGGTCCCTGAGTGAGGTAACCCAGACCCAAAAAGATGAAAATGGGATGTACTCACTCATAATTGGTTTCTAGCCATAAATAAGGGACACGGAGCCTACAATTGGTGATCCTAAAGAAGCTAAGTAAGAAGAACCTTCATCTGGTGATGGATGGAGATAGAGACAGAGACCCACACTGGAGCACTGGACTGAGCTCCCAAGGTCCCAATGAGGAGCAGAAGGAGGGAGAACAAGAGCAAAGAAGAAGTCTGATTTTTATATTCAGTGAATCTTGTATTCAATCATCTTGCTGAAATTGTTAGTAAGATGTGGATGTTTCCCTTTGAATTTTTAGGGTCTCTTATATATACTATGTTATCATCTATAGATATCAATATTTAGATTTTTTTATAATTTGTATCCTCCTGAACTCTCACAGCTGTCTTATTGGTGCAGCTAGAATTTTAAGTACTGTATTAAATAGCTACAGAGAGAGTAAACAACCTTGTCTTGCACCTAATTTTAGTGAAATTTCTTTGAGTTTCACTCCATTTATTTTGATGATGGCTATTGCCTTGCCTTAAATTTATTATGGTAACTGCTGAAGGTGGGGAAATCATTATTATTTGGGAATTTATTACTGGTAATCTGCTTTGTCTCGTGCATGAAACCATATTCATGCACAGACGAGGAGCAATGTATGGATTTAATGAGTTATTTTTGAAAATAAAGCAAAAAATTGAGGACATGAAATTGGAAGGGAGATGTTTTGTGGAGTGCAGAGACAGAATGAGGTTAATATAAATAAAATACCTTGTATAAAATTTTCAGAGAATTTAAGAAAAGTAAAAATAAAAATAAATGTCCACAGATTTTCTTGTTTTTTAATTCTGTCTAAATATTTTTTGACAATTTTCATGGCATAGCATGATTTCTCTAACAAACAAATTTCAGATCAAATTTCTCTCTTATGCTGCCTTTCATAGTCTTAAAAATACTTTTCATTGTACAAAAATATGTCACAGTCATTATACAATGTATGTGTCTAAAACTTCTATTTTCACAAACCCAAGGAGTTCTTGTGAGTTCCAGGGAGCCAAATTAAAGGATCCACCTTAAACAGGTCAGATACATCCCCCTCAATTTCCTGGTCCTACATTTTTTTCCTTAATTTAATTTTGTTCTTTGTTCTGCCAATACCTTAAACAGGTATAAAAGACACCAGACATTTTCATGCCACAAACAACGGAGAGGAGCAAAGAGACCAGCTATGCTAGGATGTGGCCAGCACCCAGCCTTCTCAGGTCCCCCCCCCCAGATGACACCCGCAAATAAGCCGAAAGCAGTCTTGAGAATATGCTGCCCCAATTCCGTCAACCTGTGATATCTATTCTCCCGCACTATAAAAAAGAGCTGGGAATGTTATGATTGCTCATACAAGCCATGCCCACTCCCTCCCCCATTCACTGAGGCAGGCTGATCTTCAGCTTCTGGCCTAAGCTCACTCTCTTTTCCATCTTCCTCTCAGAGAGGCAGCTTCGCTTCTGCCTCTCTCCCCACTTCTCTGCCCCCCTTTCTCTTTCCCTGTCCTCTTCTCTTGCCTCTCTCTCCTCTAAGTAATAAATATCCAATTCTATTCTGCATAATGCGTGTGTCCATGCACCTCCTACCCGCCACTTGCTCACACCACCAGGCTAGCTGGGACCAGCCCGCCCATCATGTGTCTCACTGCCTGGGACCTGCTACCACTTGGTGACCAGCAGCCATCACTGTCTGGGACAGGCTGCTTTTAGGGCCTGCTGCCTGCTGCCACATGGCCCTGCCTGCTACCAACATTTGGGGACCTACAACATTTCTGCTGCCTACTGCAGCCATGGATCTTTCAGCATTTTTAAAAAATCATAAGTCTCCTGTCTGTTTTTATGCCAATACCACTCTGTTTTCAGTACTATAGCTCTGTAGTAGAGTTTGGAGTCAGGGCTTGTGATGCCTCCAGAAGTTCTTTTATTGTACAGGATTGTTTTGGCTATGCTGGGTTTTTTGCTTTTCCATATGAAGTTGAGTACCATTCTTTCAATGTCTGTGAAGAATTTTGCTGGGATTTTGATGGGCATTGCATTGAAGCTGTATATTGCTTTTGGTAATATTGCCATTTTTACTATGTTAATTCTTCCTATCCAAGAACATGGGAGATCATTCTACTATCTGGTGTCTTCTTCAATATCTTTCTTCAAAGATTTAAAGTTCTTGTCATACAAGTCTTCCACTTGTTTGGTTAGAGTTACTCCGAGATATTTTATGCTATTTGTGGCTATTGTGAAGGTGATATTTCTCTGATTTCTTTCCCACCCTTTTATCGTCTGTGTACGGGAGGGCTGTTAATTTTTTTTGAGTTAATCTTGTATCCTGCTACTTTACTGAAAGTGTTTATGAGTTGTAGAAGTTCCTTGGTAAAAATTTTTGGGTCGCTTATGTAAACTATCATATCATCAGCAAATAGTGAGAGTTTGACTTATTCTTTTCTGCTTTGTATCCCCTTGATCTCCTTTTGGTGTCTTATTGCTCTATTTAGGACCTCATGAACTATATTGGATAGATATGGAGAGAGAGGACAACCTTGTTTTGTTCCGGATTTCAGTGGGATAGCTGGGAGTTTCTCTCAATTTAGTTGAATGTTGGCTGTTGGCTTGCTGTATATTGTTTATAATGTTTAGGTATGTTCTTGCTTTCTCCAAGACACTGAGATAAACAATTAACAAATGGTACCTTCTGAAACTGAAAAGCCTCTGTAGAGCAAAGGACACGGTCAATAAGACAAAAATGACAGCCTACAGAATGAGAAAGATCTTCACTAACCTCATATCAGACAGAGGTCTGATCTCCAAAATATACAAAGATCTCAAGAAATTTTGTCATCAAAAGAACAAATAATCCAGTAAAAAATGGTTACAGTCCTAAAAAGAGAACTCTCAACAGAGAAATCTAAAATTGCTGAAAGACACTTAAGGAAAGGTGCAACATCCTTAGACATCAGAGAAATTCAAATCAAAACAACTCTGAGATTCCATCTTACACCTTCTAAAATGGCCAAGATCAAAAATACTGATGACAACTTATGTTGGAGAGGTTGTGGGGAAAAGAGAACACTTTTGCATTGATGGTGGGAATTCAAGCTGGTATAGCCCCTTTTGATATCAGTGTGGTGATTTCTCAGAAAATTAGGAAACAACCTTACTCAAGACCCAGTAATACCACTTTTTGGTATATATCCAAAGGATGCTTAATCATACCACAAGGACATGTGCTCAATTGTGTTCATAGCAGCATTGTTTGTCATAGCAAGAACCTGGAAACAACCTAAATGCCCCTTGACTGAAAAATTGATGAGGAAAATATGGTACATTTACACAATGGACTACTACACAGCAAAAGAAAAATCTTGAATTTTTCAGGCAAATGGATGGAGCTAGAAAACATTATTCTGAGTGAGGTAACCCAGACCCAGAAAGACAATTATCACATGTGCTAACTCATACATGTTTTTTAAACATAAAGCAAAGATAACCAGCCCACAAATCACAATCTCAGAGAATCTAAACAAAAATGTTGACCCTAAGACAGACATAAATGGATCTAATCTACTTGGGAAGTAGAAAAAGAGAAAATCTCCTGAGTAAACTTGGAGCATAAGGACCTTAGGAGAGGGCTGAAGGCCAGGAGAAAAGCAGGGAGGGGAGCAGAGAAAAATGTAAATCTCAAAAAAGAGAGAGAAAAAATGTTTATTACCTTGTCTTTTTTCCAGTTTGCTCTTTCTGTTTCTTGGTGTGTGATTTGGAATTCCCCTCTATAAGCTTGAACTTGTCTTATTGCCATCAGTTAATAAAGAAGCTACTTTGGCTTATGACAAGGCAGAATATAGGTAGGCAGGAAAACTAAACTGAATGCAGAAAGAAAGAAGACAAACTCAAGGAGATGCCATGTAGCTGCCCAAGGAGAAAAACACCAGATATTTACCAGTTAGCCACAGCCTCATGCCAATACAGGGATTAATAGAATGGGGTTGATTTAAGATATAAGAGCCAGCTAAGTATATTCCTGAGCCACTGGACAAATAATCTTGTAAGTAATACAGTTTCTGCATGATTATTCAAGTCTGGGTGGTCAAGAAAGAAAAGAACAGTCTCCATTTACAGGTGTGCTGACAATGTGATCAGTCAGCTTCCTGCTCCCGTTGCCTGTTATCATCACATCCAAGTCATTATTGTATGTGACTTTTAAACAACTGTGAACAGAAAACCAAGTTAAACCATTTCTTCAATAGATTGCTTTTAGTCATAGTGTTCTATTACAGCTACAGATAAGTAATGGATGCAGAAGATGGCAGCAGAATTGGGTTATCCATGTAAAGAAACCAACCATCTGCATTTGGGGGAGAATATTGAAGACTTTGAAACTTTTGAATAGAAAAGTAGTAATGGAATGTTCTATGAAGAGATTAGTAGATTATGGGTTTGGAGCCTGGTGTATGGACTTAACAAAGTAATGATTATCTCTGAGTCACCAATAACACATCATTGTCACATTACATGAAGAGTTATAAGCACTCCCCCTTGGAGTCATTTAACCAATTTGAATGTCCAGGTTTGAACTCTTTATTTCATATTCCCAGTGTCTTCCACCTTCTGTCTGTACATTGTGTGAGTTTGAATCATCAATGTCTTTCATTGTTTCTAACTATGTGTCTTTCCCAAAAGAATGTGTCCCTTTTATTGGACAACGTGGAAAGGAAGGAACAGGATATTTTGTAAGAATTGTTAGCAGAATTTTAGAGGTGATTAAGTCAGTGGCTCCTACTGATCCCATCTGACCCAGAGAACAAACAATACTACAAACATCATTTTTATCATCCATAAACATTGAGTTCATCATTTGGGGTGTATTTTAGAACATTTCTTTTCATCTCTGTATTTACTGCTTTTTACAAAAGATATACATATATTATTCTGGGCCAGGGGTAGGGAAGATGGTTTTATTTAAGATACAACTATGAATACATAGGCAATATAAGGCCACTAAGTTTTACTGTTACATTGTTCTTTTAAAAGAAGGTTATGCAAATGTGTTAAGTACCTTTCAGGATAGTAGTCTTAAATCTTAAATGATTTGAAGGTATATCATTAACTTAGGCTGTAAGTCAACAGCCTAAGAGACAGTGGTAAGTAGAATAATGTATTCTGTGGGGCCTGGTTCATGAAATTTCAGCGGGAAATAATCACTGGATTAGCAACTGGGCTAAAGACCATTTGCATTATGTTTTAGTGAAATAACTCCTGACTGCCTATGTCTTGAGAATTATATGAAGATGAATTATAAAGTTTTGGATTAGTTTACTTAATGGAGAAAATTTCAAAAGAGCAAATGTTGAGGTTCTGGAGTTATTATTGTGTACTCTACTACAGGCATAAAATGAAAGAAAAAATAGGGCAAAAAGAAATAGAAAATGCACAGTTTGGAGAGAAAAAAACCCTCAGTACTAAACATTATAGTGAAGGTATAAGATAAAAATGAGGTTGTAATTGAGATTCCTCTTGCTCTGCAGTGAAACAATCAGAAAGCTACACTGAATGCAACACCCTACCCAGCTAAACTTTCAAATTTTGAAACAGTATCTAAAGGCTTTCTGCTTCTAGAAACTGCATACAAAAGGTAAATCTGATAGAATTTTGAGTTTAAAACATCTAGCTTTGGACATTTTTTTGGTTAGGAGATTTGTAATGGCTATTGATACTTCCATAGGAGTCTATTTAAATTGTTTATCTGAATTTGCTGTAACTTTAGTAAGTAGTATCTATGAAGAAATTTGTCAGTTTATATTATATTTTGCAGTTTTGTGGAGTACAGGTTTTGAAGTATGACCTAATGATTCTCTAGATTTCCTCAGAGTCTATTATAGCCATCTCTTTTGTTTCTGATTTTGTTAATTTGGATATCCTCTCATTCCTTTTAGTGAGTTTGAATAAGAGTTTATCTATTTTCTTGATTTTCTAGAAGAACCAACTTTATATTTCATTGATTATTTGTATTTATCTCTTTGTTTCCCTTTTATTAGTTTCATCAGGTGAGATGGAAAAAATTGTATGTGGCTGGTCATTCAAAAATTTTACAGTGAAATCTGTAACTGGTTAGGATAGTGATCTCTGAGGGGAGAAAATCTAGAGTGGGCAGAGAGGTTGGATCTTTCTTATCTCTTTCAAATGAAAAATTGCAATTTCTGAATCTTTGCTGAAGATATAATATTCATAACACTTTTTCTTATTAGGTAAAATAACGCTGATTTAGCTGCAAATCAGGAGCAGCATCTTGAAAATATTTCCCCAAACCTTGCTTCTTCTCTCCCAACACGTAGTGTTGTCTTCTTTGCATTTTCTAATCTCAATTTGACCTTGTTTTGGTAAATTATAAGGATAATGAACTGATAATCATTACTAGAAATACCTTTAATAATTACTGTTTTTAGTATAAAAATTATTTTGCCTTATAGTTTGTGATGTTTTGGTTCATGACTGGTTGACAGTTTTGAATCAGGCCTTCAGTGAGGCAGCACATCCCTGCAGATATGTGTTAGAACATATTACTCATCTTGTGATGTAATGCAAAAGGAGCGGAACTTTTATGTCACTACCATGCTGCTTTATTAAATGTAGGTTCATAATACAGCTTGAAATACAGCATGGTAACACTGGCACAAGAAATCACATAATTGTTCAACAGAAATTAATATGTGTACACTACTTACATTCTTTTTCTGAGATTTTATGCAACAATATGTAGCTAAGAAAATGAAACACATTTATATATCATTAAAAATACAAAATATTTATGGAAAATTTAGCTGTGAAAGTATAAATTTTGGGTCTTGATAGGTAGTTACATTAGTAAAGAGAGTCATATACAAGCATAAGAACCAAAGTTCAGACTCTCAGCATTTAAGTGAAAAACCAGACATAACTTCACACTTCTAAATTCCCAATACTATGGGGTCAGAGACAAATCAATCCTGGGAGATGCCTGGTCTGCTGGCAGAACCAAATATAAAGGTTCTGTAATCAGTGTGGAACTCTGTGTGAAATGTTAACTGTACTGTATATATTTACTCCTAGGAATTTCAGTGTTTCAGGCTTCAAATTGAGGTCACTTAGATCTATTCTTTATGCAGGGTGGAGAATATTAATCTGCTTCCATTTTTCTGTATGTGGATATTCAGTTTGCTCAGCACCCTTTGGTGAAGATACTCTCTCTCTCTCTCTCTCTCTCTCTCTCTCTCTCTCTCTCTCTCCCCCATATATATATATATATATATATATATATATATATATATATATATATATATTCTTCTCTCATGTATTATACCCCAACTGTAGTTTCTCCTTTCTCACCTTCTCCAATTCTCTCTATTCCCACTCCTCTATTTCCCAGATCCTCTCCTCCTTTTTCCCTTCAGAAAAGAACAAGCCTCCCATGGAAATCAACCAAATACAGCAGAACAAGTTACAGTTAGATTAGACACATACCCTCATATCAATGCCAAACAAGGCAAGACAATATGAGAAAAAGTTTTCTTAAAGAAAGCAAAAGAGTGAGAAACACCACCCAATAGAACTGTTAGGAATCCCATAAAAATATCAAGCTACATAACCATATATACAGAGAACGTAGCTCGGACCCATACAAAATTCCTGGTTATTACTTCAGTTTTTGTGAACACCAATGGCCCCTTCTTATTTGATTCTATAAGCTGTTTTATGTGATATCCTTGATCTTTGGCTCATACAATCCTTCTTCCCTCTCTTCCACATAATTCCCTCAATTCCTCTTGATGTTTCAGTGTGGGTCTCTGCTTATGCTCCTATAAATTTATGGATGAATCTCACTGATAATTATTATGCTTTACTCAGGGTGATTTTTTCTAGTTCCATAGGTTTGCCAGCAAATTCATGATGTCATCATTTTAAAGAGTTGAGGAATACTCCATTTTGCATAAATGTGCATTTTATTTTTATTTTTTTAATTTATTTTCTTTTAGGCTCTCTCTCCTCAGCTGCCCAAGGACCTAGTTTAGTACATCTCTCAGAACCAGTGGGAACCTCTCTAGAGCCAAGGCTTTTGCCAACCCTAAAATGCCTCCCTTAATTAAGATATATACTTCCCTGCTCCCATATCCATCCTTCCATTATCACAACCATCCCATCCCCCCAAGTTTTCCCTATCCTCCCCTTCTCACTTTTCTCTCCCAATCCCCCCTTTCCCCCATTCCACCCCACCGCCCAGTTCCCAGTTTTTGCCCGGCAACCTTGTCTACTTCCCATATCCAGACGGATGACTATGTTTTTCTTTGGGTTCACCTACTTATTTAGCTTCTCTAGGATCACAAATTATATGCTCAGTGTCCTTTATTTATGGCTAGAAACAGATTATGAGTGAGTACATCCCATGTTCATCTTTTTGGGTCTGGGATACCTCACTCAGGATACTGTTTTCTATTTCCATCCATTTGCATGCAAAATTCGAGAAGTCATTGTTTTTTACCACTGAGTAGTACTCTAATGTGTATATATTCCATACTTTCTTCATCCATTCTTCTATTGAAGGGCATCTAGGTTGTTTCCAGGTTCTGGCTAAAACAAATAATGCTGCTATGAACATAGTTAAACAAATGCTTTTGTCATATGATAGGGTATCTCTTGGGTATATTCCCAAAAGTGGTATTGCTGAATCCATGGGTAGGTTGATCCCGAAATGCCTGAGAAATCGCCACACTGATTTCCAAAATGGTTGCACAAGTTTGCATTCCCACCAGCAATGGATGAGTGTACCCCTTCCTCCACAACCTCTCCAGCAAAGGCTATCATTGGTGTTTTTGATTTTAGCCATTCTGACAGGTGTAAGATGATATCTCAAAGTTGTTTTGATTTGCATTTACCTGATTTATAAGGAGGTAGAGCATGACCTTAAGTGTCTTTTGGCCATTTGAACTTCTCCTGTTGAGAATTCTTTGTTCAGTTCTGTGCCCCATTTTTAATTGTCTTAATTAACATTTTAAAGTCTAGTTTCTTGAGTTCTCTATATATTTTGGAGATCAGACCTTTGTCAGTTGCGGGGTTGGTGAAGATCTTCTCCTAGTCAGTGGTTTGCCTTTTTGTCTTAGTGACAGTGTCCTCTGCTTTACAGAAGCTTCTCAGTTTCAGGAGGTCCCATTTATTCAATGTTGTCCTTAATGTCTGTGCTGCTGGGGTTATACATAGGAAGTGGTCTCCTGTGCCCATGTGTTGTAGTGTACTTCCCACTTTCTCTTCTATCAGGTTCAGTGTATTCAGACTGATATTGAGGTCTTTGATCCATTTGGTCTTGAGTTTTGTGCATGGTAATAGATATGGATCTATTTTCATTCTTCTACAGGTTGACATCCAGTTGTGCCAGCACCATTTGTTGAAGATGCTTTCTTTCTTCCATTGTATACTTTTAGCTCCTTTATAAAAAATCAGGTGTTCATAGGTTTGTGGGTTAAAATCCGGAACTTCTATATGATTCCATTGGACGACTTCTCTGTTTTTATGCCAGTACCACACTGTTTTCATCACTGAAGCTCTGTAATAGAGTTTGAAGTCAGGGATGGTAATGGCTCCAGAAGATCCTTTATTGTATAGGATTGTTTTGGCTATCCTGGGTTTTTTGTTTTTCCATATAAAGTTGATTATTGTCCCTTTTATTAATGAACTAATGATATATATATATTTTCAATGCCAATTCAAGTCTTTACCATTGCCACTGTTTTGGTCTCTTATTTCTACATTCTTTTTACTATTTGCAAGATGAAATCCAAGGATGGGAGAGGAAAAGCATTTTCCACTTGTGCATCCCACTTTCTTTCTGTGTCAATATTCTACATCTGTCTTCTCATGTATATTCGACCATTTGAAGAAGGGAATAAAGATATACCAGTGGCTGTATTTTATACAATAATAATTCCTTTGTTAAACCCTTTTATTTACAGCCTGAGAAATAAGGAGGTAATAAATGCTGTTAAGAAAGTTATAAATACTTATAGTACTTTTAAGAAATCTTCCAAGTCTACAGATCACTAGTTGTAACTCATTAAAATAATTTTATAAATATGAAATTTAAAAATAAAAATGTTGCATATATAAAGTATTATTCTTTAAATCATTAGACTGTATTTATTATACAATATATTAATGCAATTCCAAAATAGTTAATTATTCATCTCAATTATATAATCTGAATAAGTCAATGTAAATTTAATAATTGTCATATTTACTCTCATTACACTAAGGAGATTGACTTATAGTATTGCTTGAGTAAGTTAATACCACATCATAATTTGATATAAATATTTATATTTTCAGATGGCTAGTGTATAAAATAATAGCAACAGAATGACAACAGGCAACTTTAGCAAAAGGTGGGTTGATTACATTTCTTCAACACACCAGAAAACACAACAAACTGGAAAAGGGATGAAATCATAATCTCTAAAAACCCACTTAAATCAAAATTCGTAATCTGAAATTCTATAGCATCCATAAAGAGCACAACCAACTCTGGGGTTGTTTACAGTGGGGACATGGAAGTACAAATACATGAGCTATGGAGGGACATTGGTCATTCAAAGCACCATTGCCTATTATCTGGCTCCCATAGACTAATGACCATGTCATGATACAAGATGAATTTATTTCAGTTTTTAAGTTCTTGTAGTATTTAATGGTTTCAACACTGTCAAAAATGTACATTCTAAAGTCTTTATTGAGACCGAAGGCCATTTCTCAACTATGACCCATGTAAAATAGAAAGACAAATTGTATACTTCTAATATACATCGTCACAGAATATAAATTCCCATTCCAAAAGGAATGAGTGGAGATATACTGAGGAAATGGTGGGCCAAAGCAAGGTAGAATCGTAGGAGGCCAAGAATAAATTCTTTAGCTCAATGTAGTGTCTAATGATTTGGGGGTTTTTATTTTTATTTTTTTTGATCAATTAACCTTTAGGGTTACAATTATAACAAGTGAGTAAAATGTACACACTTGTGCAATGGTGGTGTAAATTACATTTTTATTGTACATAAGTCACAGTCCATATTTTGAGACTCACTATTCTTATATATTAAGTCCCTGTGGATAAACATATGGTAGACCCTATGGGGATAATCTACCACTTTTACAGTCCTAAATATGCAAAGTATTAAACTGGGTCCTGCTGATTTATCATTATACCTGTAGATTAGTGAGCTTCCTAATCCTCATACA
This sequence comes from Microtus pennsylvanicus, assembly GCF_037038515.1. NCBI lineage: Eukaryota > Metazoa > Chordata > Mammalia > Rodentia > Cricetidae > Microtus > Microtus pennsylvanicus. Next base: position 135,805 of record NC_134579.1, on the reverse strand, counting down.
GAAACTTATTTTTGTAGTAGCAGGTAACTGAAACAGATCTACAACGGGATAAGGTAAAAAGAATAAGGCACTATAGATTTTCCATCCTAAATGGGGAACCTACATCATACCCTGCCTTCCCAGTTCTCAAGGATCATTGCAGGAGATGGATGGGGTGGAAAAATTAAAGAGCTAGAGGTGGTGGATGACATCTAGGTAAGAGTACTACCTGAACACAAGGAAGTTGAATATATGTACTCATAGCAGTTTGAAACATCCTTTCTTGGGGTTCTGAAGGTTCTATTGTGGATTACAAGATCTGTTTGTTGTTGGATGTTTTACTACTTTTTATTCTTTCCCTCCTTGGGGGCCTTGTCACCCAGGTACCAAATAATACAAGAGTCTTATTTTTTTTTATAAATGCCTGGCCATAGCTTTTCTTGTAGCTATTCAGCATTTATAAGCATGAGGTATGCTATCTACCTTTGCCTCTGGTGATTTCTGAACACAAGGAAATCACACATATGAATTCATAGAAGTTTGGATGTTACATTACTGGGCCTGTGAGGTTCTATTTTTTATCTTTGAGGATTACAGGACCTGCTCTAATCTGTCAGCCTGATTTCCAAATTTAAGACAATAATTATATTTGCTAAAATATGTTTTTTATTATATAATATTCATGACTGAATATATTTTGAAAGAATCTACATACAACAATTCATAGCTAATTTTGAGAGGAACATCATTTTATCAGTTTAAACTGCTTTTGAATGCTATGCAGACTAAAGATGAGTTGACTGGAAACATCTACTCCAAGTCCATAGTCTTTCTGAATTCTTTATATGATTAACAGGAGCAATCCCTCCTTACTTCATTCTGTATATTTTTTTTTGCTTAAAGATTCATTTTAATTGCACAATTTTTCTTTAAGGTTTCTTGTGTACAGACCACCATGCTTGTATTTCAAAAGACAAAGTGGAATAAAACTTTAAAATGTGATGTGAAGCCGGGCGGTGGTGGTGCACGACTTTAATCCCAGCACTCGGGAGGCAGAGGCAGGTGGATCTCTGCAAGTTCGAGGCCAGCCTGGTCTACGAGAGCTAGTTCCAGGACAGGCACCAAAAGCTACAGAGAAACCCTGTCTCGAAAAATAAAAAAAAAAATAATAAAATAAATAAAAGAATGTGATGTGAACAAATTTGTAGCCAAAATGAAGTATTATGAAAGGATAATGTGCTTCAAGAATAATAAATATGCCTATAGAGAATGTAGCTTGCTATTGTTCTCTGAGATTATACTATCTGCTACAAAAATTCATCAAATTGGTTATTTCTTTTACAATTCTCCAATTTCAGCTGTAAATTTGTCTCTACTTTCCACAAGTGTTAAAACAAAAAGCGCAGGTAAAGCAACTAATAACGAGAAAGGCTTAGTGTAGCTCACAATTTAGAGATTTTATTGCTTTGACCCTTTCATTTGAGGCTTGGTGTCAAGGTAAATTACACTGTAGAATAAAACTTCTCATTTCAGGTCTAAAGAACTAAAAGAGGAAAGATGATTGGAACAGATTCAGACAATATTTTTCAAATAATGCCTCTATTGACAAAATCTCCCACATAACCCATATGTTAAAGTTTTCCCAACCTGCCAATACCCCCAAATGGCAGAGTCAACTTTTATTATTTATGAAAGAACCTGGAATAATGCCAGGATGAAAAATATGGGATGTGGGAAAATGAATATATTTAAATATGTCCACAGATATAATCATATACACAAATGAGATCACATCACTATTAGTTCACACAAATACACAGAAATACATATGGATATCTTCACATTTCTTTGTATATATACATTATGACAGTTAATGTATTTACAATGACATAATGAATGACATACAAACCCGTTAAAGTATTTGAACTTGCTTTCTGATGTATTAGTTCTATTGTACTGAAGATATTACAAGTATTTTTATAATTTAACATTCATTTAAAATATTTTAAGGAAATGGGTGCACAGAAAAGAGTCCATTTCAATAATAGTTCTGGAAAACAGGGATATAATCAGTGTGTAAGAATAGTTGTTGCAAAACAACGAATAACTGTATTTCCTATGCCAGAACATAGTACAGAAATGACAGTAGGAAAGTATTTTAAATTCCACTGTTGAATAGATCATGGCCCCAAACAAGCTTGTAATATTAGTGATGTGGGGGTGTATAAAAAGGATTGTTGAGAGTAACAGGTAAAAATTCTAGCTCCGTGTTCAGTGAAAGAAACTCTTTCAAGAAGATAACTTGAAAAGTGAATAAGCAGGACACTTGACATCCGCTGCCAATGTACAAGTTTTCACGACTAAATAGAACTAATTATACAATTGTGTGCATGCATGACAAACATACCCTACAAAACAACAGCAACAGCAAAATTCTAGGTTAGGTTCATCTTCAAAATATTTTGAACAGTGTAAAAATACTTCCAAATTAAGTCTGCACAGTATTTTGATATTTAAATAAGAATACAATAGATAATATTGAGACCTAAGCGTTTCTTTTTAAGAATTTTGCCAATGAATTTTTTACTTGCTTATTTCTCAAACTGTAGATAATTGGATTCAGTAAAGGAATTAAGACAGTGTAAAATACAGAATCTATCATGTCATCGTCATCTGCTTGTGAAGATGAAGGGCGTACATACATGAAAAGAAGAGGGCCATAGTATAAAGACACAGACAAAAGATGGGCTCCACATGTGGAGAAGGCTTTCTTTATGCCTTTGGTAGATTTCTGATTTAAGATTGAAAACAGAATGATAGTGTAAGAGATAAGGATAGTTGAAATAGTGAATACTTGAATTGAGCCAGAGAAAATAAAAAGCATTAGGTAATTGAGAGAAGGATCACTACAGGAAATCTTTAACAGTGGCATAACATCACAATAAAAATGATGTATTATGTTGGAATTACAGAATTTTAGTCTTAGTAAAAAGCCTTCATGAATTAAAGCATGAATAAATCCACCTATAAAGGACAATATTAACAAATATATACAGAGTTTATTTGTCATGATCACTGGGTAGAGTAAGGGCTTGCATATGGCTATGTAGCAATCATAGGTCATTGCTGCCAAGAGAAAACATTCTGTGGTTGCACTGATTACAAATGAGAAAAACTGTATCATGCATTCTGCAAGAGAAATCAGTTTACTCTTGGCAAAATTGTCTATTAGCATCTTTGGTGTCACGGTGGATGATAACCAAGTATCCACAAATGCTAAACTTTCTAGAAATAAATACATGGGGATGTGAAGGCCAGGGTCATTCCAGATGAGAGCAATCAGACCAAGGTTCCCCACAATGGTGATGAGATAGATCACCAGGAACAGCAGGAAGAGGGGGATTTCCCACTGTGGCAGATGGGTGAGTCCTGTGAGAACAAACTGTGTCAGCACTGTTGCATTCTCTGTTCCCACGTCCTCTCTGTTTGTCCCTGAGAATGAGAAATGAATGATGGCTATCACACAGAATTCATAAAAATCAGTAGTCTAATTTTGGGTAGTAGAATTTAAAATACAATCATATACATCAGAATGGCCATAATATTTCAATTAATATCACTATATAAGATAACAGCTTTTCTTCAGAGTGAAGAAATTGTTTCAATTCTTTTTCTAATAAAAATGTGAGTATATTAAAATATTCAAGTAAAAGATATCTTTCAATTGTGTGAAGAGTGTGGATTTACAAATTGGCTTGGTGTGAATTATTTTTGTGTTACATATTCATAATCAAGGCAAAAGATGTTTTAAGCACCTACATTATACAGGAAATTCAACGAAGGGTTCTTATCCGTACAAATATTATAATTTAATAAAGTGAAATCTTACAATATATAGTTACCAAGGAATTTTTTCAAAAGTTATTGTTCAGAAGTAGATAAAATCAGTTTCTAGTAGGAGTAAACAGGAATTAGTAATATAAAAAAGTCTTAATGATCCAGAAGCTCCTGTGTACAACAGATTTTCTAGGAATATTTGTTCAAATTGTAGACCATAAGAGTTAGTTATAAGTTGGCAAAGAAGCTTATAAACAAGAATCTAATAGGCAACTTTATAAAGGAACTACTTCTGATGATATTCAATGAAAATGAAGTTATTTAAACATGAGAATGGACATTGTCAATACTAGAAAACTAGGAAGACAGATATACATTGGAAAGGATTTGTAATATTGAGCAACTACAATACAGGGACACATTATAGGTGAACTTAGAATTTATTGGAATTTAAACATCACTTGTTGACTATATGATATGGTATTTTCAAATGGCTTTCTGAAATTAAGATACACAGGTCTTCTGGTCATTATCACTGCACATGAAAAGCACATACTTACTTGTATTGGTCTACTGTCGGCTTAACCCTAATGACCATGTATGACCACTTAGATCTTTTGTGTAATGCCCATGTTTTTCCCACTAATTATTCTGATATTCCCAAAATTTCTGTGTTAAATCCAGTCACTTCTAGATTCCACTTTGCTTCAAAGTATATCAAAGGAAAGACAAGTAAGGAAACACAAATATAGTTTCAGAAGGCAAAAAAAAAAAAAAAAAAAGATCTCGTGAGTAAATAGCAAGAGTTACCTGAGTGCTGAAATTGAGAAAACTTTAATGGCCTGGAGAAAATAGTTTTCTTCATATTACCAAAAAGTAGCAGTAAATGATGAAAAGAAAATGGCCACATAGTAATGTTGTTTGATTTTCTGGAAATATGGGAGATAGTTGATATTCATTTTGTGTCCTAGACTACTGTAGTCTTATACATGTAGTCTACTTAAGGAAAAGGCGTTTTGAAAAGTGAGAGAGGAAGAAAGCACTAAAAATAGAAAAGTTACAATCTTCATTGAATGGGAAATGGGTGTATAAGAAGCAATAAAAGGGAGGAAGCAAGACTGGTAGTGCTTAGGAAAGTATATGGATTTAAGAAGGAAAAGAAATAAAAAGAATAAAGAGGGATGAGCAGAGCACTTTAAAAAACCTAGAATGCCTTTTTCCCTTTAGTATTTGTTATATAAATCCTTCAATACATGGAACTGTTTGGAGAGAGGAAAGGAAAAGGAAATACTTAAATATAATCTCACCAAATAAAAATTAATTAGGAAATAAAAGCTTATTTAAATTTACACTTGAAATATGTGTAGAAAAAGTTGCTCACATTTGGTTTTTGATATTTGTCTTAACTTTATGGATTATTATCTATTGTTGATTTTTAAAAATCATTTTGTTTTTGTAAAAATCAAAATGCAGTTTACAATAGAATATGCATTTCTTAAAAGAGATATTAAATTCAATTTCATTAATTTCTATGGTTGATGTATTTAAGCATATATGATCAGTGCCTGCATTTATTACTGTATTTCTATGATGCATATTTGATGTCAAAAATTAGAAAATATTTTAATGCAAATCATATTAGTTTGATTTGAACACACATATTCACATATCTCTCTAACAATCATCTACATTCCATTCTCTTTTGTTTTATATTTGTAGAAAAAAATTGATGCTGCCGAAAATTCTCTTTACCCAGAAGGTATTAATTGCAGATAGCGTCTTTGTTAAGGGTGGGAGCTGCTGTCCACCTCTTCTCAGTGGGACTCCATCTGGCTTGAACCCTAACGGTTCTTTTTTTTTTAATTTATTTATTTATTAAGGATTTCTGCCTCCTCCCCGCCACCGCCTCCCATTTCCCTCCCCCTCCCCCGATCAAGTCACCCTCCCTCATCTGCTCGAAGAGCAATCAGGGTTCCCTGAGTGTCCCTGAGCATATAACCCACAGAAAATGTCACTGAATAGAGTCTAGCAACCACACTCCAGAGCAGGACTCATGCCCACATAAAACAAACTCAATGGTATTTTTGTGGACTTTTAAATTTCATTTTACTTAATTTTGGAATTTTTTTGTCTTATTGGTCTCTCGCTTGATTGTTTTGATTTACATTTTTGTGTTTCTTGGTTGTTGGTTTTTTTTTGAAAGAAAGAGAGAGAAAGAATATAAAGTTGGGTGGGTAGGGAGGTGGGAGGGATCTGGGAAGAGTTTGGGGAAGGGAAAAATTATCAAAATATACTGTATGAACTTTTTTTCCAATAAAAAATAATAATAAAAAAGAAAAAAAATTGATGCAGATCAATTTTGTATACAGGTGATATACACCATGTCAATATTTAATTTTGGAGGCAAATTAAATAGGAATAGTTTTCCTTCCATAGAGCCCCAAACACACCAAGAAATACAAATTCTTAAATCACTTGAAATGTGGCGATGTAACAAATCACTAACACAATAAAGAGTAGTGGAAAATATCTTTGACATAACTTAATATGTATTTATTTTTATGTATTTAAGCATATACAATATTTATATCAAGGTATAATACTCAATGAAACAATTTATACAAGCAGCCTATTTTGAATACATTTATAAAAATATAAATTATGAAGATATAAAGAAACAACATAAGTATTATTTTATAAGTAAAAGATATAATTTTAAATTTTTTGCTTCTACTTAACTAATCTTAAAAGACTGAAGAAACATGACTAAAGAATATTCTTTTTACTGTCATCAGCAGAAGAATTGCACGTATGAGTATCATTATGGTTTCATATTGAATTTTGAGTGTATTATAATCAAGATTAAAAATATAGTCCAGCTGTAAAATGCTAGACTCAGAACTAAAATCATTTTTGTAAGGTAAAAAGACTGCATAAAGTGTGACCCACTGTAGTTACTGATGCCACTATGATGAATAAAGAGGTGTTAGAGAGGTGGGAAAGACCAAAAAACAAAGAGGGTTTTTTCTGAATTTGATTGGTTGGTTTGGTTTAATTTAGTTTTAAATATTTTGTGGTTTTGCTTTATTTTCTTTTAGGAGGTATGCTGCAAGGGTTAATCACAGCTATGGGGGACTGGGGAATGATTAGAATTGGAGTGCATGATTTGACACTCCCAAAGGATCAATAAATAAATTACATTTAAAACCATTCTTAAAGATAGCAATTCTAGATATTTTGCTCATTTATATTTAATCATGAATTAAAATATAAAAGCAATTATTTGTTATTGCTTTTTTCTTTATACCCAGATGTATAAAATTATTATGAAATAAGATGCTTTCTAAATTTCTGTGGAAAATATGGTGAATACCACAGAACTCATTTGTATCTTACCTATATCAAGAAAAAATTGCAGAGATCCTTAAAAAGCATCAGTCATCTAAATAATAACAAGTACAGCATTACTGGTCAGCAGGACCATGCATGATGATTACAACTTTTTTTTTATAATAAGTTGTTTGGAAGTTTCATATCTAAGCACAGCACAGTTTGTTTATATGTCCTTTCCTTCAATGCAAGAAACTTTATACCCTGGCCTACCTTTCCAGTGGAGGAAGGGTTGAAGAACTGGAATTCCCACAAAGACTCAGGGTTCACTGGAGGTTAAGAAGAGGTTTCTCTACTGGACAGTAGTCTAAATTGGTTCCATGGGGGCATTGCAAACTTCAAAACCATAAATATTCACTTACTGTTAGGTACTCTGATTTTTACCATAGAGATTATAATATCATACTACTTCCCATCACAGTTTGGCCAAACGTCCCATTCCCCCAAGCTCTCCCCATCCTCCCCTTCTCACTTTTTTCTCCACATTTCCCATTACCCCGACCCCATCCCCACTCCCAAATTTGCAATTTTTGCCTGACAATTTTGTCTCCTTCCAATATCAGGAGGATAACTATATGTTTTTCTTTGGGCTCACCTTTTTTAGCTCCTCTAGGATCTCATATTATAGGCTCAATGTCCTTTATTTATGGCTAGAATCCACTTATGAGTGAGTACATAACATATTCATCTTTTTGGATCTGGGTTACCTCACTCAGGATAGTGTTTTCTATTTCCATACATATGCATGCAAAATTCAAGATGTCGTTTTTTTTTACCGCTGAGTAGTACTCTAATATGTATATATTCCACACTTTCTTCATCCATTCTTCCATTGAAGGGCATCTACGTTTTTTCCAGGTTCTGGCTATTACAAATAATGCTGCTATGAACATAGTTGAACAAATGCTTTTGTAGTATGATAGAGCTTCTCTTGGGGGAATGTAATTTCTTATCTAAATATTAGAGCATATTCATTTTTAATAAAGATTGCCATACCAGGTTACAAAAGGATTGAAATAATTTATGCTCCAACTGTCATCAATCTTCATTTCCTTTAAAGCCTCTTAGCATGGTAATATCATATTTTATAAAAATTATTATTTATCCATTTTGTTTTGTATATAAAAAATCACCATTAAGACAATAATATTTATGCTGAAATAAGACTATGTGTACACATTTTCTATGCACCTACATATACATATAAATAACAATATTTTCTTCAACTCAAATATTTAAATAATGTAACTGTTGATTCAGTTAATGTTTGGTAATGATTAAGCATGTTAAAAGTTTGATATTTTGACAAATTGGATATGAAATACATTTAAAATTTGAGAATCCTTTCTGATTTAAGGTGAAGAATTTAGTTCTGCTCAGTAAACTTCACAAGCTTACTGTGAGCATGTTCTCTCTACTTAAATCTGACATGCTATAAATATCAATTCAATCCAAGCAACTGAAAACTGTTCACACCTTCCTCCATCACATGTGTGTGTCTGCGTGTGTATGCACAGAGCAGGTGTAATGCTCAACTGTGCTCATATCAGCATTATTTGTAATAGCAAATCCCTGAAACTATAAATTCTCATCAAATGAAGAATGGATAAAGAAAATGTGGTATGTTTCATAATGGAGTACCACATAGCAGAAAAAATAATGACATCTTGAAATTATCAGGCAAATGGACAGATCTAGAAAAAATCATATTGAGTGAGGTAACCCAGACCCAGAAAGACAAATATAATATGTACTCAGTTGTAAGGGGTTTTTAGAATTACTTCCAGCTGTCATGGGCGCAATATTATTTCTGTGGGATCCTTTAAGAACTAAAATGAAACTTAAGGTTCAAGATTATTATCTGGTACAATTGCATATAGACTCTGAGTAGTTGGTAGGGTTTTTCTGAAGTTCTTATTTGAAGATCTGGCCAGGATGTTGTAAGAAAGCACACCATCAAAGCTAGCCAAGCTGGAATTATCTTGAGCATTTTGTAACTCAAAGCCTATCCTAGTGTGGTGGTATCAGCAATGACAGCATCATATGAACCAGGTGCAGTCATTGTTGTGGGGCCCCATCTTCTTCCTGGAGACTTCAGAGAATACTGTAGGAAAATTTATTGTTCATTATAGAAAACTTAAACATTGTTCATATCAAAATGGAAAGTTTGAATTTATATAGATATGTATTCAAAGAAAGGTACCATAGAGACAAAAATAGGTATGCAGAGAAGTAAAATTTTTGAAAGCAGAGTTTTAATGACCTTTGTCCCTAGATTTTATCTTCATTCAAGGTGACTCTTGATATGAGGCAGAAACTCTAAATTTTTCTTTTAACAACTCACTTGAATTTAGAGAAGGAGAGCAACCATCCAGCTCTAAAGCCAGCTTTGATTTTTTTTCATTTTTTTTATTGATAAAAGAAGAATAAAGAAAAAAAACAAATTTCCACCTCCTCCCAGCCTCCCCTTTCCCTCCCCCTCCCACTCTTCTCCCCCTCCTCCCACTCTTCTCCCCCTCCTCCCACCCCTCTCCCCTTCCCCCCACTCTTCTCCCCCTCTCTCTCCTAGATATGGACGGAGGGGGGAGGACCTAGGACTTACCACAGGGCAGGGAACCCTGCCAGCTTTGATTTTTAAGTGAGTCAGGGCTATCTTTATACTGAGAAGTGAGGAGATATGTATGTTTAAGTACTGAGATTTTTCTCTGTGGAGGATATTGTATCATAAGTCAGATTTCTCATTTCTTGGTGATTCTTTCTAGATGGCTATTTTTTTTTCTTCTTTAGGCATTTAGATGCCCAGTGTCTCTAGGCTACATAAAGATGGGTGTTTTCTGTTTTCCTGCAAAGACACAAACAGAACCCTGACCCAACTCTTGTGAGGTTTCCTCACAACTTGTAGGATTGTCTCTATGGGGAGACATATTGTTCTTTTATTGATTGTATTTTACACTCAGGTCTAGATTTGGGAAGACTATAATTAGAAATGCTGATGTATAGTCTTGTTTTTTGTTGGGTGGATATTTTGTTCCTTGGCTTCCATTGCACTCTCTGATTCTGAGGAAAGCTTTGTGTTGCCTGGTAAGAAATTCTTCTGGTATGATGATAATTGTGGCCATTGCGTATTCCAGGTAAAATGTGTTTTTAAGTTTTGGGAACTGATATTCATGAATGTGAATGGGTTAGGAGGGAGGAACAGGGAAGGCCCATGGCCCACAGAAGGAGGAAAGTCATGCTCTACCAGGATCTACTCAGTCCTCTAGGAACAGGGGCAGGGAATGAGAAGAGGTCACAACAGATAGTCTGCTACAAATCTGGAGATGAGACAGGTGATTGAATTTGGAGGAGAGGAGAGTGAGTGAAAATCTGAAGCTTACTTACCTTCCTCACTGGCCTACTTGCTTCTCAGTCAGACATGGCTAGCAGGTTACCAGAGAAAGCCAGCAGGAGTTGGGTCTGGAAGAAGTCCTGAGAAGAAGCTCTGTATGATCCACTAGAGATGAGGACAGAGAGGAGGTGGAGGCCTTATCAGGTGATCTGCTATAAAGATGCAGAGAGACTGGGGGTTTGAATTTGCTGGAGAGGAGAAGCCTTGACTATCCACAGTTAGAATACTTTTTCCCCTGGCAGAAGTAGCCTGTGGTTTCCTGGAGAATGACTGCTGGTTTTGGCATCTAGAATAAAGTGATGTATGGGGGAAGAAAGGTCGGAGGTGAATACCTGTGTGTTGCAGTAAAGATGGGAACAGAGATGGAGATGAGGCTGATACAAGTCATCTGTTATAGAGCTGGAGGTGTCAAAAGCAGTTGGATTTGAAATAGAGAAGGGAGAGACTAAGATCTGCAATTAGTCTACCTGTTTCCATAGCCTGCGGGGCCTGCTCACCCCAGGGAATGCCTGCAGATGTTACGTACTGGGATATCAGTATGAAGAAATATTGGGTGAAGAAATATTGTAGGAGAAGGTCTACATGGTCTGTTGGGTAGGGTTTCAGAGAGCAGGGGGCTACTATAGTGGGTGTTCTGCTGCAGAGCTGGGGATGAGACTGGAGATGGGACTGGGAAGAATGGAGGGAGAGGTAAAGACATTCAGCTTTCCTGGCCTGAATGACCTGCAAGTTCCAAAATATTGACCATTTAGCATTAAAAAAGCTTTTATGGAAACACTTGAAAATAAATGTTTTCTTTAATATTTTAAAGGAAATAGTTTCAAATTAACATTTCAGTATATTGTAATATTTACACTGTTTTAGTTAATTACAATTTACAAAAGAATTCAAAGACTTTTAGCATGTGACACTATAAAATAAAGACATGAACTGATAAAAGACCATTATATAGTTACTTTGGAATAAAGATTTGTGCGTGATATATTTGGATAGGAAGCAGAAGTCTTGGGGCATCAGGGACTAGAATTTGCAAAACTTCTGAGATATAGCAATTCAGATTTTCATCCTGAACTAAAACATAATAGAATGCTTTCTACTGTGTTGGTCTCTTTAGTTGTATCCCTTAGTATTTGAAATCATTTCAGAATTAGTAATTAGAACATAGCCCTGAATGCAGAGATACCTTCAAAATTACAAAGATACTCAATATAAGTTGGAACTGGAGGTTACTCTCCTGCTTGCCATTTCCCAAATGAACTTGCAGAGGCTTGATATTACTTATAACTGTTTTGCCAATGTCTCAGGCATATTACTGATGAGATCCCACAATTAAATTAACCAGTTTTTACTATTCTGTGTATTACCATGTGGCTGGGCCTTACTGGGAATGATCTGGCATCTTTCTCCCTCAGCGTCTCCCAGACTCTACCTTCTTTTTTCCTGTTTGGATTTCCTGCCTAGCTATATTCTGCCCTGCCATAGGCCAAAACAGCTTTATGGATAAACCAATAAAAGTAATATTCATTCACAACATAAGAATGACATCTCAGATCAATAAGTCAGACAGAAAATGTATCAATGTTTGTTTGTTTACTCTATATGCATGCTTATTAGTGAATAATTCTGTGTGGTTCTGTTACCTATTCCTGCTCAGAACTTTTTTCAGGCCCAGAGTTCTTCGCAGTGCTGCCTTGACTTCTTTGTTCCGTAAACTATAGATGATGGGATTCAGCATGGATGTCACCGCTGTATAGAAGAGGGCCAAGAATTTATCCATTCCTGGTGAGTGACTAGCCTTGGGCCTCAAGTAGGTAATAGATGCTGAGCCATAGAAGAGTGAGACTACAAGTAGGTGGGAAGAGCATGTAGAGAGAGCTTTATGGCGTCCCTCAGGTGAAGGCATCATCAGCACTGCAATCAGAATCCGGACATAGGAAGAAATGATCAGTAAAAATGGGCTGGATATGCATAGTACTGCCGCCACAAAGACGGCAGCCTCATTTTGGGATGTATCTCCACAGGCAAGTGCCAGGAGGGGTGGAAGGTCACAGAAGAAGTGGTCTATCTCACAGGGCCCACAGAAGTCCAAAGAAAAAATAAAATTGGTCTGTCCCAACCCTACTATGCATCCCATTCCCCATGAAACCATTGCCAAATGGGCACATACCCCACGGCTCATTCGGGCTGCATAGTGGAGTGGGGAGCATATGGCCATGCAGCGGTCAAAAGCCATGGCTGCCAATAGGCAGCACTCAGTTATTCCAAAGAATGAGAAGAAAAACATCTGTGTGGCACAACCCTCCCGAGAGATCCCTCGGGACTCACTCACAAGACTCTGCAGCATCTTGGGTATGACAGAGCAAGTGTAGCCAATCTCCAGGAGAGACAAGTTGGCCAGGAAAAAGTACATGGGTGTGTGCAGGGCTGGACTGGTAAAGATGGCAAGGGCTATGAGTGCATTGCCTGTCAGTGATACCAAGAACATGAGGAGGATGAGGGTGAACAGGAGGAAGCACTCTACAGGGACCTCAGAGAACTTGGCAAATGCAAAGTGTTTGACAGACAAGCTGTTCTCCGGCCACAGGGAGCAATTGACACTCATCTCCTGGAAGAGAGAAGAGCAAGTCATCTGAAGGATTCTTGCAGATGGGGGAAATTATTCAACTTAATCCTTAAGATCCTCAGTTAAGTCAGAGACAGAATCATTAGCTTCAGCTGTAAAATTAGTGTTTACAAACAAGAATTTATCCTCACAGAGTTTCATATCTAACCCTTTTCTCTGCTTACCATATCAGGCGATTTTCCAACATGTACTAAACATTATACTGAGTGACCCAGAATTTAGGACTTGTGCTGTATACTTGTCTTTCCAGCCCTGATGAAGCTGAGACAGAAAGCTTACCATTGGTTTGAGTTCAGCCTCACTTGTGGAGTAAGATATCAGCCAAATAAAAGAAAAGGAAAGCATTACTTGTGTCTCAATTCTTTTTGCATGCTTTTCATTGACAAGTTATCAACGTCTCCCCAAAAATCTGCTCTCCCACCAACTCATATCTATGCTTCCTATTGTCATGGATACTCTCTCCCCACCCATCTCAGAGTGTATTAGCGCCAGAGTATTCTGTGATTTCTATAGCTAATATTCATATACATGCCTTAAAATATAATTCCTTCAGCTGGGCAGTGGTGGCGCATGCCTTTAAACCCAGCACTTGGGAGGCAGAGGCAGGCGGATCTCTGTGAGTTCGAGACCAGCTTGGTCTACAAGAGCTAGTTCCAGGACAGGCTCCAAAACCACAGAGAAACCCTGTCTAGAAAAACAACAAAAAAAAGCATGACTCATATTTATGTGAACATAAAATAAATCAAATAACATCTTCGAGAGCAGGCTGGCCACGAACTCACAGAGATCAGTCTGCCTCTCTTTCTAAGTGCTGATATTAAGAGCATATTCCACCACCACACAGAAACTTACATATCTTAATAGTTCCCATCTTTTAATAGAGCATGCTTTCTTAGTGAGAGTATCATGGTATGCACACTAAATATTTATTTTCTTATTATTATTCATAAGATCCTATGAATCAGGGCATTGAGTTTAATAAAGAAAAAAGAGTAAAAGAGATGTGGTCTTGGTATGTAGTACAGGCTGGCATCAAATTCCCAATTTCCCTGCCTCAGTCTCTTGAATGGTGGGGTTCCCACAGTAAGTCATCGTGCCCCACATGACAGAAATTTCACTTTAACCTTTCACTCAATGGACCTCACATTACAATCCTATCAAACTGCTTGCATTTTGCACGTGTAGTATTTATACACTTCATTTTCTCTTTGCTCATTTTCTCACTGGGAGGCTTCTGTGTCCTTGCTTCATTGTTTGTCTGGTAAACTCTTCAGTTCCAGCATAACTGTCTTTTTTCTGTAAATCACACAACTCTTCCACATAGCAGCCATTTTCTATGCTTTTCACACTAAAACTGCTAAAATAGCATCTACCATTGTGGTGGTGATTACTTCTCATTTCTTTCTGAGTACAGCCTTATACAGAGACTGTGTACGGACTTCACTTTCTATCATTACATTTGCCATCTTTAACAATCCATAATGAGAAATTTCAGTGTTTACCTTACTCTGCCTCCTTAGATATTCTGCCTGTTACTTCCATTATATCCTCTGGAGTTCAACCTCATGTTCCTCAAATATTTCACATTCAGCCTACTCATTTATCTCTTGGTCTGGTATTTTTTCCTTTCAAATGAGATGACCCTTACTGTTTTGTGTGGTATATGAAATTTGTTTTTTTTTCTGCCAAAAATCTGAACATGCCATGTTTTTTTTTTTTCAACAAGAGCAGAATAGGAGATAGTTTCAACCAATTGGTCCTCCCTCTATTCACTTGATAAACCAAATATCACCAGGTCATGCTATGTTATATGTGAGTAGATCACATCATGGTTGATCCACAAGCCAAATATGAGCTTTAGGGTTCCCAAGTTATTTTAAATAATAGTATTAGCAATGTTAATTTAAACATATAAGGCATGTATATACATATGTCACACATACTTATAGGTCTGATTATCCATGCAAAAACACACGCATGTGCACATAGAGTAGAATAAGGGTTCACTCTGGGAAGACTGTGTATCAGTTAAACTCTTAGTATAGACAACAATGTAGATAACACTGTTTGTTTAAACTCTGTTCTTTAATTTGACCACTTATTAAAAGGGGCTGAGAAAGAAATCTATTCCCACATGAGACTGCTTTAGTGAGAACTAGGTTACTTCCCTAAAATCACTTTTAAAGTGGTCAGGTGCTGAATGCTTACTAGCCACATAGGATATAAACATGGTATATGTCTACACACAGCCATACTATATTTACCTTTGTGTACACTGTATTTTGGGAAAACTCACACCACAACCAGTAATCTTTGTTCCTATCATTAATTGCTCTCTAAATTATATATTTTTTATTTTGTGGATAATGGAAAAGCAAGATTAATTAAAACCTGCATACACATATAAAAATGGTGCCTGCATCTTCTTTCCTGAGAGGATATAAATGTGTATAATGCATTATTGTATCTATTAGATAGATATTTACCTGTGCATGCAGAAGTTCTAAAAACTTAAGGGTAGAGAACACGTGGGCTGACTTAAAGTTCTGATGAGCACGAAGCAGGAAGTCTGGGATTACTTAGACTGTCAGGGAATTCAGCTCTTGTAAAATTAGCCAAAACACTGAGTATTCTTTTGTGATGTATTTTATACTTACTTCAAAGTACTATAAACTTTCCTGTGTACTATATTAAATTCAAATATCTATATTTTTCAGGTATTTTGTATTGACAAAATCCACATGAGACTGAACAAAGGAAAATAATTCAAAAAGCCAACCCAGAAAGAGCTATGTTTTAAATTTGAAATATTTTCTTAAATACCCTGCACTTAGTAGTAGTTTCTATATTTGTATAATGAGTTCTCCATATAAAGAATGTGGTCTTGAATCTCAATTAAATTTTCAGGAAATCAGCCGGGCGGTGGTGTCGCATGCCTTTAATCCCAGCACTCGGGAGGCAGAGGCAGGCGGATCTCTGTGAGTTCGAGGCCAGCCTGGTCTACAAGAGCTAGTTCCAGGACAGGAACCAAAAGCTACGGAGAAACCCTGTCTCGAAAAATTAAAAAAAAAATCAGGAAATCAGTTTAGCAAACCGAACCAGAATGATATATTTTTATCTCAATCTGTGGAGAGAAAATTATTTACTCAGAAGGAGTGTCAAGATTCTAGAGAAAGAAATAAGGGTCAGAGTGCTCTGGTGTAAATATCCTATCTGCCTCTCACCTGTTACATTTTCTTGACCTTAATTTTGGAATCACTGGTTCCTTGTAAACACTACATGATGTAATCTTCCCCATCTTTCTAGTTAAGCTATTTTAAGTGGTTTTATACCAATAATAAGCTCTATTTTATACATAGGCCTTCAGTGTTATAATGTGTGTCCTAAGAACTGATAAGGTCTGGAGGTTCATTTGGCAACTAGCTATATGCAAGAAATGGTGCATGAGATGAGAGGATTTGATATCTTACAGTCTTGGTTTTTGCATGATACATTACACATCTCAGAGCCCCAAGTCAAGCTCACTATATGTTGTTCTGTTTTGTGAATGATACAGGTGAAAAACATCATTTTTCCTGGTGTCAGAAGGTTAGGAAAGTTCATTGGTGGGTTCGGTTCCTTGTCTGATCTTGTAAGTTATGACACACTGTAAGATACTGTTTCTGAAACAGTGCAGTGTCTGCATGTAGAAACTGTCAGGAAGTGAGAGAATTTCTGTAGAATGAGCAGGAAAAGATAATTAGGATGCTTACTCCCATTTTCCCAGTTTTACCACATTCACTCACCAAGGACTATTTATGCAGCTGAGTGACACTTTAGGTCAACCCAGAAGAAAGA
Source organism: Microtus pennsylvanicus (assembly GCF_037038515.1). Lineage (NCBI taxonomy): Eukaryota > Metazoa > Chordata > Mammalia > Rodentia > Cricetidae > Microtus > Microtus pennsylvanicus. The sequence goes on along the minus strand of NC_134579.1, from coordinate 118,751 downwards.
GTGGGATCGCTTGATTAGATTACAACATACCAAATAACATGAGTATCACAGTGACAAAATGAATTCTAATTTACCAGGAAACAAGCGATTAATAGCAATAGTCTGCACAAACTATAAAACTCTTAACAGAAGCAGACAGTAAGTAATTACAATAAAAATAACAGGAAAATGTTTTGAGTTTTAAATATCCTTTTATATACTTTAATTCACCCTCCACAGGCCTAGTCTTGATAAATTAACTGTGCCACCTACCTCCAATCACAGTACTTGAAGAGATAATTAAGTAGTTTCTGCTTCTGATAAGCTACTCCAGACTTTCTCTTCATCCTTTCCTTACTGCATACAGGAGTCACAGACAATCTCCATCCTCATCTCTACATTGTTTTGAAAAGCTTTTGTTATGATAAAAATCATGCCTGATGTCAAGAAGATTGTGTCTCAGGAGAGAGGACCATGTCCTTCAAGGCAATGTCCCAGTATCACAGATGCACACACACACAAACACACATTACTACTCCTAAAGAACATCTGCACTTTCTTCTTTTCTGGAGAACAATGAGCCCTAAGTATATTATACTAAAATTCTTCTGTGTTTTGAGTCATTTTCATTTTACTCTCCCCAGGAGATTCACAATCTCTTCTCACTGGTGAGTTTCAGGAGTCACTGCATTGCCCTCCTGAGAGTCCTTATGAATGGGGCCATAGCTCTGGGCAGAGCAACCTCACTCTGTAGCAGCTCCTGAGAAATAGTTCTATCACAAAACATCTGAATCACCTCATCTACAAGGAGGGTGTCCCAATAGCCTAACCATCTTTCCACTGCATCAGCTTTGCCACAGGCAATAGTTGGGAGCATGGGGGTTGAGATGGGGTGAGGGAGAGAAAGAAGGGAGAAGGGGAGGATTGGGGAGAGCTTGGGAGAGTGGGATGATTGAGATGGAGGAAGGGCAGATATGGGAGCAGGGAAGAAGATATCTTAATTAAGGGAGTCATTTTAGGGTTGGCAAGATACTTGGCTCTAGAAGGGTTTCCAGTCCCAGATGTCCAAGGGGATATCCCCTGCTAGGTCCTTGGGCAGCAGAGGAGGGAGTGCCTGAACTGGCCTTGTCCCATAGCCAAACTGATTAATATCTTGAATATCACCATAGAACCTTCGTCCAGCAATGGATGGAGATAGAGACAGAGATCCACATAGGAGCACTGGACTGAGCTCCCAAGGTCCAGTTGAAGAGTAGAAAGAGGGAGAAGATGAGCAAGGAAGTCAAGACCGTGAGGGGTTCATCCACCCACTGAGATGGTGGGACTGATCTAAGGGAGCTCACCAAGGCCAGCTGCACTGGGACTGAAGGAGCATGTGATCAAACCAGATTCTCTGAATGTGGCTGACAATGGGGGCTGACTGAGAAGCCATTGATAAAGGCACTGGGATTTGATTCTACTGCATGTACTGTTTCTTTGGGATCCTAGTCTGTTTGGATGCACACCTTCCTAGGCCTGGATGGAGCAGGGAGGGCCTTGGACTTCCCACAGGCCAGGGTACCCTGCTCTCTCTTAGAACTGGAGGGAAGAGGGAGGGTGAGTAGGAGAGTGGGGGGAAATGGGAGGAGGGGAAGAGGTGGAAATTTTGAATGGTATTATTTATAAAGCAAGTCTTATCTTGTATTTAATTTCATTATGTTTGGTTGTTATCACTTAGAAACCTATTCTTTTCTAATGAGAGACAGAAGGGAGTGTATCCTGTGGGGAGGGAGGGTGGAGAGGGAGTGGAGGTAGTAGAGAGAGGACAAACTGTAATCAGTACATATTTTATGAGAGAAAAATCCACTTTAATTAAAAGAGAAATAAAGAATTGGTGGATTTGATGCAACTGGAAAACAATGGGTGAATAATTTGGTCATTGCACTTTCTTTTTTATTTTTAAAAAATAAAAAAGGAGTCCAACAATGACCACAATAACTCAGACATCTAGAGACCCTTCACCAGCACAACCCGAAGAAGGGATACACACAAACTCTACTACCAAAAAAGTGACCAGAGTTAACAACCACTGGTCATTAATATCACTTAATGTCAATGGACTCAACTCACCTATAAAAAAGCACAGGCTAAGAGATTGGATATGAAAACAGGATCCAACATTCTGCTGTTTACAAGAAACACACCTCAACCACAAAGACAGGCACCTACTCAGAGTAAAGGGCTGGGAAAAGGCTTATCAAGCAAATGGACCAAAGAAACAAGCAGGTGTGGCCATACTAATTTCTAACAAGTTGACTTCAAACTTAAATCTTAAAACTTAAAACTTAAAAGAGATGGAGAGGGACATTTTATACTCATATCAGGAACAATTCATCAGGATGAAGTCTCAATCCTAAATATTGATGCCCCTAATATAAAAGCACCCACTTACGTAAAAGAAACATTGCTAAAACTCAAGTCAGTCATCAAACCTCACACACTAATAGTAGGAGACTTCAACACTCCTCTCTCACCAATGGACAGGTCAATCAGACAGAAACCTAACAGAGAAATAAGACAATTAATGGAGGTAATGAAGCAAATGGACTTAACAGACATCTATAGAAAATTCCACCCAAATAGGAAAGATTATACCTTCTTCTCAGCAGCTCATGGAACCTTCTCGAAAATTGACCACATACTAGGTAACAAAGCAAACTTCCAGAGATACAAAAAAATGTTATTAACCACCTGCGTCTTATCGGATCACCATGGATTAAAGTTAGAATTCAACAACAATGCTACCCCCAGAAAGCCTACAAACTCATGGAAACTGAACAGTCAACTGCTGAACCACACCTGGATCAAGGAAGAAAGAAAGAAAGAAATTAAAGCCTTCCTTGAATTCAATGAAAATAAGGAAACAACATACTCAAACTTATGGGACACTATGAAAGCAGTCCTAAGAGGAAAGTTCATAGCACTAAGTTCCCACTTAAAGAAAACAGAGAAAGCACACTTTGGAGACTTAACAGCCCACCTGAAAGCTCTAGAAAATAAAGAAGCAGACTCACCTAGGAGGAGCAGAAGACTGGAAATAATCAAACTGAGGGCTGAGATCAACAAAATAGAGTCACAGAAAACAATCCAAAGAATCAATGAAACAAAAAGCTGGTTCCTGGAGAAAATCAACAAGATTGATAAACCCCTATCCAAACTAATCAAACGGCTGAGAGAGAATATGCAAATTAATAAGATCAGAAATGAAAAGGGGGACATAACCACAGACACAGAGGAAATTCAGCTGATCTGGGGGAGAGAGATGTGTTGGGTGGACTGGTAGGAGAGGAGGGAGTGGAAACCATCATCAAGTTGTATTTTATGAGAGAAGAATAAAGAAAAAGATAAAAAGAAAATCAAAGTCATTGAATTCAAGAGCTGTACATAATATATCCCCAAAATAACTAAAATAATCCAAAAGTGCACAGACATAAGAATAAAGATAAATGTATTAGAAGGGAAATTTCATTCATCTCAGCAGAAATAGGAAGGGAAAGGTAGAGTACACATTAAAATGAGTGTTAGATTAACTTAATTATGAAAGAATTTATAGAGACCAAATCTAAAATTACTCTTTGTAAAACTAATGGTTCACATATGTTTCAAAACTGTGACTATAGAGCTGGAGAGATGGCTCAGTGGTTAAGAGCATTGCCTGCTCTTCCAAAGGTCCTGAGTTCAATTCCCGGCAACCACATGGTGACTCACAAGCATACGCATCTGCAGGCCAGAAGAGGTCTGGTGTCCTCTTCTGGCCTGCAGACATGCACACAGACAGACTATTGTATACACAATAAATAAATAAATAAATATTTTTTTTAAAAAAAACTATGACTATGGCCATGCTAAATAAACAGTATTCAGTAATGTGCATATGTTACATTTTTGAAAATACTTATTTTACAATCATGATTCAAAACTCTTATTTCATATTTCTTCTACAACTTTTTCACATGATATAAGAGTCTAGTCTATAATATCTGTGATATTAGAGGTGCTTTTCTAAATACAGTCAGATCAGAAGTATGCAGCATCCACATGCACCATACCCTAGTATCAGGTATTTTCTGTGAAGTCTATAATGCTGACTTATAATCTGTCGATTTGCAACTATATTTTAGGCACTGTTAATTCTTGATGTCTAGATTAATTCATAGTTCTTAGAAAACTAACAGAACAAGTTCCTACAAGTATGTTAAAATATACAAATGAGAGCTTCTGTTCCATAGCATTCGAGAACAGGTGCTAAAGGATTTTAAGAGTTGAAAAAGCTTGCTACAGTGATTATGACAAGCGCTCACTAGGAAGTTGTTGAAGAGACTGGATAAATGACTCAGCAGTTAAGAATATTGACTGTTCTTCTACAGGAGCTGGGTTCTATTTCCAGCATTAACACGGAGGCTCAAAATCATCATTAATTCCAGTTCCAGGAATTCTTTGCCCTCTTTCGGTCTCTGTGGGCACCAAACACTCATCTGGTGCACAGATATCTATACAGGGGAAACATGCCTTTATACAAAATATTTTTTATTTTGTGTTGAAAAACAGAAGTTTTGGAATGATTATTTTACTACATGGAAGTTTTTTGCTTTCTGTTTTTAATGTAGGCATCTTACCTAGGATAGCGGATAGTCAAAGAACATGATTCATATCTTAGTCTGGGTGGCCCCTTATAAAACCTCACAAAGTGGGTGAGCCTTCAGTAAAATGAGGGCTGTGCATCTGCTTCTAACTATAACAAATTAGTCTGCTCTTAAGATGCTGATTTGTAGAGTAATTCAGATTTGGCCAGTGGAATGTAATGTTTACATCATGTTTGAATTTTCATTTTTTCAGGGATGACTTTTTATGAAACACTAATAAATAAAATATGTATTTTTCAAGCATTGTTTTACTCCGTTCCTCGATTTTATTGTACTGCCATTTACTTTAGCTGCAAAGAAAGGCAAGAAATAAATCCAGGAAACATAAAATTGCTGGGATTTTAATGCCTCTTTGTCTGAAATAAGATATCCGCTGAAGAACATTTCTGGAGTTAGAAACTATATTCACAATACCAGTGTGACTAACAGAAAGTAATGCATCCCTGATAATTGACCAAATTTTTATACTAGAAAAAAAGCATTGAGCTCATTGATAAAGAAGTATCTCTACATACTCTAACAAATAACTGATGCTCTCTTAGTGAAGCGTCTAACAGAGAGAGCAGGACCTCTCCCTGATGGTTATCTGGCTTTTGGTAACCTGTTACTTGCGCTGTATTACCTGCCCTCCTCTCCATGTAAGGGGAGAAGCTGAGTCCTGCCTCAACTTGATGTGCCAAGCTTTGTGTAAGTCCTTGGGAGGCCTGACTCTTTTGGAATGGAGATGGAGAAGTACATGGTGAGGGGGGTAGATGGAAAATGGGAAAAGACAGGAGGGAAGGAGGAAGGGGAAACTGGTTGGTTTATAAAATAATTTGAAAAGGTGTTACTTAAATGAAAAAGAAATCATCTCTGCAACATGGATAAATTAGCTATAATTGATCATGAGTTATTTAATCTAAAACTTTCACTAAATAGTTAAAAAACAAAACACATAAATACCAAAAAATAATAACACTGTAATTGTGGCTTAACTCATTTGGTTAATAAAATAGGGGGCTGTTGGTAACTGTACTAATATGAAGAATAAATATTAACAGTGCTTAAACTGTTTGACTCAGTCTCAAGTACACAAAAGAGGCTTGTTTAAATATCAAATATCCTCATTCCTCAAACAGAAGATTTGATCAATCAGCTTAGGAGAGTTCAACCATTCATTGTCAGAGCTCAGAGCTCTTCTTATCAAATTCTCTGGCTATCTCTGGATATGTTCATATGTTTCTATAATGCCTTTAGCACTGCTATTTTAATTAGCTCCTCAGCTTTACGCCACATGTACTTTCAGATAATCAGAAATCCCCTTTAAAATTTAGTATAGTAAATAGATGATAAATAACAAGTTTTTTAGATTATTATGTTATTTTTGTGCATGTAGAAGCTATATGTATAGTGTGTGAATATGCAGAAATTATGCATGCTGTGGGTGTGTTGTACATATAAAATCCAGAGTCCATTTCAAGTTTTTTCTACATGTGATTACTAACTTATGTTTTGATACTGTGCCTTCAGCTAAGCTTGGAACTTATGAATTCAGCTACATTAGCCAGCCAGCAAGCCCTAGAAAAATAACCAATGTTTTCTTAAGCTGAGCTGGTATTATATTGATCGGTTCCCATTGCCAGCACTTTACCTGAGTACTGGAGATAGAACTTATGTCCTCTTGCTTTGGCAGAATGATTTATTCTGACTCATTTATCTGTGAAGCACTCCTGCCATGTTATTTCAACCACAGAATACCAACCCTGTCTTTGATAGTCCAAACCAACAAATCATGAGTCTTTGCTATTCCTATAATACTAACTTTCTTGATACTTCTTTACCATAGGTGAATCAGACTGCAAAGAATGACAATCATCAATAAAAGTCACCCAGAAGAATTCATTCTGCTTGGCTTTGCAGATCGTCCTTGGCTGGAACTCCCTCTCTTCATCATTCTACTGGTAACATATCCACTGGCCATGTTGGGAAACATTGCCATCATTCTGGTGTCCATATTAGACTCCCATCTCCACAGTCCCATGTATTTCTTCCTCACCAATCTCTCCTTTCTGGACATGTGCTACACCACAAGCATTGTGCCTCAGATGCTAACCAACCTTGGAGGATCAACAAAGACCATCAGCTACATGAGGTGTGTAGTACAGCTTTATTTCTTCCACACAATGGGGGGCACAGAGTGTGTCCTCCTGGCTCTTATGTCCTTTGACCGCTATGTTGCCATCTGCAAACCTCTGCACTACACCCTTATCATGAATCAGCGTACTTGCCTCCTGTTAGTGTCCACTGTGTGGCTAACAGGAATTACCTATGCTGTCTCAGAGGTCACAATGACACTGCAATTGCCACTGTGTGGACACAATAAACTGGATCACTTGGTATGTGAGATTCCAGTTCTGATAAAAACTGCCTGTGGTGAAAAGGAGACTAATGAGCTTGCTCTCTCTGTGGTATGCATATTTTTCTTAGCTGTTCCCTTATGCTTAATTCTTGCCTCCTATGCTTGTATTGGACATGCTGTGCTTAAAATCAAATCTTCAGAGTGAAGGAAAAAGACCTTTGGGACATGCTCCTCTCATCTCATAGTAGTTCTCTTATTCTATGGCCCAGGCATTAGCATGTATCTTCAGCCATCCTCCTCTATTACAAAAGACCAACCCAAATTCATAGCTCTTTTCTATGGAGTAGTGACTCCTACTCTGAACCCCTTCATCTATACCCTAAGGAATAAAGATGTAAAGGGAGCTGTAAGTAAGCTATCCAGATACATTTTTAGTCCAAAGAGAAATTTTGTAGATATCAAACAAAATAGTTAACAAATTAGAGGCTTTTCATATAACTCATTTACTATACAGGGCTTGTCTTTTTTGTTTATGTGTTCCTACAAAAGATGTCATGTTACTTACATTCTTTTTAATGATGGTAAACAATAGGAGGATCAGGGGATTGCTGCCCTATGAGTTTTATGTATATGGGTGTGTGTGGTAATGAACTGCTGTCTTAAGGAAATAAGGCAGAGAAGAATACATTAAGGTAATCTATTGATTTTCACAAGCATGTTTACAGATTCAGGCTCATACTTATACAATATGTGCACACACATGTAGCACACACACATTAGAGAGAGAGAGAGAGAGAGAGAGAGAGAGAGAGAGAGAGAGAGAGAGAGAGAGATTAGTCTCTAACTTTAAAATCATAAATAGTCATACGAGTTTCAGTATGTGTTGATTCTATGGAAATCATACTGACCCACATGGAATTGTGAAGTTCTAAATTCAAGTGAAATAAGTCATAGCAAAGCCACAGCCTGGAAATACCTAAGAGTTCATGAATGGAAGAAATGCACATATATGGTAAGTCATTGTGAATGATTCCTAAGCATTGTTCATAATCATTCACCATGTAACATAATGTAAGATTGACTGACTTTTCTTACCTTTTGATTTTTCCACAAACATTCTCTCTACTGAATTTTGAAACACCAAATTGGAAGTCCTAACCTCAAAAATGATCTTTATCTTTTTTTATTTTATTTTTATAATGTTTTATTTTAAAATTTTTAATACAATTGCATCATTTTCTTACTCCCTTTTTCATCTCCAACCCTCCATGCACTCCCCTTGCACACTTTCAAATTCATGGCCTATTTATTATATAAACACAAACCAATATAATGTTATTTGTATGTACATGATCTCACAAGTGATTCCTCAACATTGGTTAGTCAGTTGGGGGAATCTTCCTTAGGGAAAAATATTTCTTTCTTGCTTGCATTCCCCTGTTGTATATAATTTGCTGTCTAGGTTTTAGACTTTTTGAGCTTCCCCCATTACAGCATGTCCTTTGGTCTTGTTTTAGGCAATCATGTTGGTGAGACTGTATGAATGTATCCTTTCTGAATTTTCTAGAAGATACCATATCATAGCAAACTTCCTGTTCTTTCAACTTTTTCAAGTTTTCTGTGACATCTTCTATAATGCTACCTGACCCATAGGTACAAGAATCTTGTTACAGATGTATAGATGGAACTGGGACCATGTGATATCCCTCTCTGCATTTTGATACACTTTGATTTCTATAATGTTCTCTGGTTCAGAAAAAAAAAAGTTTCTTTGCCAAAGAATAAGAACTATTTTTTTTAAGAGATATCCAGGTTTAATGGAAGTTTCTGTGCTCTCAGGTTTCCAAACCAGGAGCTCAAATGTGACCACTGGGAGGAAGAAAAGGAGACCACATGTTCCTCTTCTGGGAGTTCACTTAAATACTCTTGGGAGTGGTCCTGACAGGGAGGGGTCAGGACCTGGCCTGCTGGGATTTGGAGTCCAGAGTGCTGACTCTCAGAAGTCAGGGGGCTAGGATAGATGCAAGGGGCTGGGGTTTAAGCTCCCAGGTTAACATATACCACCAGCATCACAGCTGACAGCAACCCCTCGGACATGTCCCCACACCTCTAAGCACCTGTCTCTTCAAGCTGCTCCTGTTATTGTAAAGATGGTCACCCTCGCTACACCTCGGAGTTGGATCCAGCCTACGTTTCAGCTCCTCACTTGACCATCACATGTTCTCAGTCTGCTAGTCTAAGTGCCCTTTGCCTTTAAAAAAGGGGGGCGCTGACTTGAGCAGAGATCGGTGTTCTTATAAAATGTCCCATATTCTGATCTGTTGCTCTAAATTTAACACACACACACACAAGCTTGTGTGTGTGCACATACACACTTGAAACACACGCAGGTCTTATAAACTGAAAATTGACTATTGAGGATTGAGTTCAGGGGAAGGGTTTTTGGCAGAGCCACTTCACAGGACTTCAGTCTTCTCATGTCCCAGCAGAGGCATGTGGTATAAATGTCATTCCCATGATCACACAAAACTCAGCCACTCAGTTAAGGTGGCAACAGGCAGAGCTCTCTCTTTCACTGAGAATACAATACTCTCTGGGTAGAGCTGGCAGAGGAGATCTGGGTAGGCACCAACACTACCTGCAATCAATACTCATCAATGGATACTGTTTTAAAAGTGTAGGGTGCCCACACAACTGTTAAAATGGCTTGAGGGAGGGGCGGTCTGAGAGCACTGGGTGCTTTGTCAGAGAATCGGAGTTCTGATCCCAGAAGACAGGTCAAGTGGCTCATAAATGCCTGTAATTCTAGTTCAAGAGATCCATGCCCCCTTCTGGACTCCATGACATCTTCACACACACACACATGTATACACACTGTTGTTCCTTTGCGGAACTACAGCTCCCAGCATTCTCCTGGACTATGGACATATTCCCAGAAGCCTTTGCATTCCCCGTTAAAAAGCGAGGGCCGCCAGGAACCTTCTCTCTTCTCTCTTCTTCCCCGCCTCCCCTGTTGTGTTCCCACACCTTTTACCTGCCCGCTGTTACCCCTCCCCCATTAAAAGTGCACCCACGTGGGACCACCGCGTGTCTGTGTCTTCTTTACCCTCTAACCCCCAGACAAGAAAGCCAGCCAGAAATTAAGAACAACACACACACTCATAGATACACATATAACTAAACTAAACTAAACTAAATTAGATCTTTTTCAAAAGAAAGCTTCTGTGGAGCAAAGTCTGAGCTCATAGGGCAGTTTTGTGAAGTCTTTCCTAAGCATGAAAACAGAACCAGAACACGGAAGTGAAAAGACTGGTGGGTTTCGGTATTTGTTACATTATCCCAGGAATGCAAGATTCAACAGAAGAAAATCAATCAGTGTAAAAGACACTACCAGAACGAGGGAGATGCGACCTTAACAGATGGTGATAAAATATCTAAACAAGCCCAGGCCTCTTTGTAACAACACGGGTCACCCAGAAACTACAAACCCATAGAAGGGAGTGCCCTCAGCACCGTAAGAGGAGTATGAGAGCCCCACACTCACATCACGCAAAGGTGAGGGCCTGACAGTGGCCCTTCTTTTTTTTTATTGAGAAAAGGAAAAAAAAGTTTCAGCCTCCTCCCAGCCTCCCATTACCATCCCCCTCCTCCCACCCTTCTCCACCTCTTCCCACTCCTCTCCCCATCCCTCTCCAGTCCAAAGAGCAGTCAGGGTTCCCTGTCCTGTGGAAAGTCCAAGGTCCTCCCCCCTCCGTCCAGGTCTAGGAAGGTGAACATCCAAACTGGCTAGGCTCCCACAAAGCCAGAACATGAAGTAGGATCAAAACCCAGTGCCATTGTCCTTGGCTTCTCATCAGCCCTCATTGTTCGCCGTGTTCAGAGTCCGGTTTTATCCCATGCTTTTTCAGTCATAGTCCAGCTGGCTTTGGTGAGCTCCCAATAGATCAGCCCCACGGTCTCAGTGGGTGGGTGCACCCCTCGTGGTCCCGACTTCCTTGTTCATCTTCTCCCTCCTTCCGCTCCTCATTGGGACCTTGGGAGCTCAGTCCAGTGCTCCAGTGTGGGTTTCTGTCTCTATCTCCATCCACCACCAGATGAAGGTTCTATGGTGATATGCAAGATGTTCGTCAGTATTGCTATAGGATAGGGTCATTTCAGGTTCCCTATCCTCAGCTGCCCAAGGAACTAACTGGGGACATCGCCTTGGGCTCCTGGGAGCCACTCTAGGTTCAAGTTTCTTGCCAACCCTAAGGTGGCTCCCTTAACTAAGATTTGTGCTTCCCTGCTCCCCTATCCAACCTTCCTTTATCCCAATCATCCTTTTTCCCCAAGTTTCCCCCATCCTCCTCTTCTCCCTTTTCTCTCCTCATCTCCCCTAACCCCCATCCCACCCCACCCCCAAGATCCCAATTTTCTCCCCGGCAATTTTGTCTACTTCCCATAGCCAAGAGGATAACTATATGTTTTTCCTTGGGTTCACCTTATTTAGCTTCTTTAGGTTCACCAATTGTAGACTCCGTGACCCTTATTTATGGCTAGAAACCAATTATGAGTGAGTACATCCCATGTTCATCTTTTTGGGTCTGGGTTACCTCACTCAGGATAGTGTTTTCTATTTCCATCCATTTGCATGCAAAATTCTAGAAGTCATTGTTTTTTACCGCTGAGTAGTACTCTAATGTGTATATATTCCACACTTTCTTCATCCATTCTTCCATTGAAGGACATCTAGGTTGTTTCCAGGTTCTGGCTATTACAAGTAATACTGCTATGAACATAGTTGAACAAATGCTTTTGTCAAATGATAGGGCATCTCTTGGGTAAGAACTACTTTTATATGTGCATTATCTTAGTTAAGGTTACTATTGCTACAATGAAACATCATGGCCAAAATTTGTTGGGGTAGAAAGAGTTTATTTGGCTTATATTTTCACATTGTTTTCCATCATTGAAAGAAGATAGGACACGAGCACAAATAGAACATGAACCTGGAGGCAGGAGCTGATGCAAAGGCCATACTGTATTGCTTATCATCATTGTTATAAAACCCACAATCACCAGCCCAGGGGTTGCACCACCCATATTGAGCTATGACCTCCCATGTAAATGATTAATTTGGAAAATACCCTACAGATGGATCTTATGGAGGCAATTTCTCAGTTGAAGTTTCTTCCTCTCAAATGATTCCAGATTATAAGAAGTTGACATAAAATTACCCAGTCCATACCTATATAAAAGATTGATATTTTTAATGTAATTAAGGGTAGTGCTAGTTTAGTAATGCGAGAGTTGTAGATTCTCCTCCAAAATTGATGACCTTACAAGGCCTAGGTAGTTAAATTGGTTTTAGTACCAGACATAGTTTCCCTCTATACCTAAAGTTATGTGTGCGTGTGTGTGCGTGTGTGTGTGTGTATGTGTGTGCATGTGTGTGAGCACATACACACGCATGCACATATGTAGTTTAAATGAAATCTTCCTGTCTGGGTTGACAGTTCTCCCTATAAGGGTCACAGACTATATAAGAACAACCTCACACCAATAATGGAAAACTGCCTTTGAGATGCTGGTCAGGGTTTCCCAACAGACTTCCAAAATAAGAAAGGCTACTGTTGTTGACCTCCTTTACGGTGCAGGGGTAGAAGGAAAGTCCCTATTTCTGAAGACCAACTTTCATGGTTCCAGAAAGCTCCATGAAAGTCTTCCAAGGAAGTAAAACAACCAGTGGTCACATCCAACAATGATCCCTATGAAGCACAAAAATAACCAGCATGGCACGAAAGAAATATTGAGGGATAAATAATGTGGGATAATGCTCTTTTACTCTGTAAAGATTTGTCACTTGTATTAGTTTATTGAATGCTGATTGTCCATTATCCAGGCAGGAAGTGTAGGTTAGGTGACTAGACTAGGATAATTCTGGGAAGAGGGAAGAGGAAAGGCTCAGTCTGCTGTTACCACCCAGACCCAGAGAAAGCAAGATGAGAATGTAGTACTGAGAAAAGGTACCAAGTCACGTGTCTAAACATAGGTAAGAAATAAGGTCTAATTTAGGTTGGAAGAGCTAGACAATAATGATCCTGAGCTAATAGGCCAAACAATTTATGGTTAATATAAGTCTCTGAGAGTTTCTTTGGGACTGAATAGCTACAGGACAAGGCAGGGCAGAAACTTATGTCTACAGAGAAAAGTAGCACACATACCATAGTGGCAACCAACATCTCTCTAGTTGGTCTTGATCTCTATTTAATGTGTTGTCACATATGAATCTGTGGCCATAGATGGTCTATGCCAAATGGGAATTGGGGGAAAATTTAGCAATGGAAATATTTTAAAAGATATGGGAAATATTTTAAAACATCAATAATGAATTATCATGGACCTAGCACTAACTGTAAGACTATTCTCAACACATAGTTTGAAGTAACAAATACCCTTTGAAGAAACCAAGCATTCTATAAAGGCTTGTAGAGCATATGTGAGGGCATAGCCACTACAGGGTCTGTGAACATGTGTCACCAGAGTTCCTGTTTGTAAACACTCAAAAATCGGCTTTGCTGTCACTCTCTACTCTTTCTCTGAACAGTCTTTTTTATTCTTATCTTTTATTGATTTTTATTGAGCTCTACATTTTTTCTGCTCCCCTCCCTGTCTGTCCCCTCCCCCTTCAACCCTCCTTCAAGGTCCCCATGCTCTAAATTTACTCAGGAGATCTTGTCTTTTTCTACTTCTCATGTAGATTAGATCTATGTAAGTCTCTCTTAGGGTCCTCATTATTGTCTAAGTTCTCTGAGATTGTGATTTGTAGGCTGGTTTTCTTTGCTTTATGTTTAAAAACCACCTATGAGTACATGTGATAATTGTCTTTCTGTGTATGGGTTTCCTCACTCAAAATAATGCTTTCTGAACAGTCTTACGAGGCCCAGCCATGGAAGAAATACCAGAGGGTTGGGGTCTATTGGAAAGGAACATAGAACACTCAACATCTGTGTAATGAAAAGGATGCACCCAGATATCAGTGACTTTGTGTAGAGGAAGGCCTATGGTATAGGTGGACAAAGAGAAACACCACTAATTGTGTCTGTTCTTTAAAGTGTTTGAAATTATTTCCCCAATTAATGTGCACTTGGATTATTCAGAGCTTACAATGCATATTGAAATATTCCAAATAACACTGACTTCATTATGTTGCTGTGAGGACAGAGTGAATACAGTTATTAGAGTTAGATACATTGATTGTACATAAATTTCTAGAAGCACATATGTAAACCTGATGTATGGCATATATGAGCAAATTGTAATGACTGAATATAAGAATATATACTAGGTATTAATTGTAAGAAGTTGGTAGATTATTCTCATTATTGCCTTTTTATTGTGATAAAATACTAAATATTTAAAAGATTTTTTGCTATTTCTAGGTTATTTATAAAGGAAACTGCATTTTTCATTGCATATTACTTTTGCTGTTATCATGAATTTTATTATCCTGCATTATTATACTACGAACAAATAAAATCTTAAAATCATATATGATATCATTGATAAAGGTAATATGTCAAAAAATTCTCATTTAAATTTCTCATAATACCTGATTTTTAAAAACTCATCTATAATTATATACATTTTAGCTGGTGTTCAGTATGTTGGAAAATGGAATCTGTTTGTTTCAAATTCCATCCCACTGCAACAGACTTGGTCCCTATCCTCAGCATGGCAGGTAAATAATTGTGCTTGTGAAGCATGTCCTCAGAGAACTCTTTCCCCAGAAATTGTCTCTATTTAGTCACTCTGGAAAAGGGTAAATGAGTTATCTGTGGAAACAATTCCCAGAAGTCTCAGAAACAGCAAAGAAAGGTGATAATTTAAAAGTCATCTTGATATTTTCTTTCATCTTCTTCCTAACTTGAACTTTCCCTCCATTTTGGTACCTTTTTATGAACTGACAACCTAAGAATTCTGAAACAAACCTTAAACTCTAACCTTCGTTAGAGTCTGTCATCTGCAAAGGAAAAATTCAAGTGCCTTTCTTTATAATTACTTTTTACCAAATAAAGGGTGTTCGTCAAAATAAGGTAGGAAAAGACACACCTGTACTGACAGGCATGCATCCCCAGGAAAGGAGGAAAGGTGGTTGCACTGGAAAGACAGCATCATTTCAAAAAGCCTTTTGTAAGCTTTGGCTGTATCTATTTCAGTGGCTCTAGGAACAGCTTGACTTTAATTTGTAATTCATTTCTTTCTCAGTCTATCACTGAGCGCAAGTGTACAAAGTCCTTAAGTTATGATAAACACGATGTTCCTCAGATGCTGACTACCTGACTGAAGTATTAATGCTTTCGTAGGTCATTTGGTAGATAGACCATTTACTGAATGATGTACCGGATGGAAAGCCACATTCATGTCAGGAAAAGTTATATGGGAAGGAAAGTACATATGAATATGAGAGGTAGATAAATTTAATTATAGAAGAATTTTTAGAGACTAAATTAAAATTCTCTTTAAAAACTAACAGTTCACTTGTGCTTCAATACTATGAGTATAGCCATGTTAAGTAAACAGCATTCAGTAATTGCTTAGGTTACATTTTTGGAAATGCTTAATTTATTATCATAATAGTTGATAAAATGCTTATTTTGTATTTTATCAACAATACAGAGATTCACATGAAATAAGTATTTAGTCTAAGATATCTTCAGATATTAGAGGTGCTTATCTAAATACAGTCACATCAGAAGCTGTATAACACCTGATATATGCATCATACCCATAGTGTTGGGTGCTGTTTGTGAAGTCCATACATGTTTATTTATAATCTGCTGCTATGTGACTATATTTTAGGCACAGATAATTTTTTGATATCTAGGTTATCCGTAGTTCTTATGAAACTAACAGAACACGCACCTGAAACTATCTTAACATAAGAAAAACAATCTTCTGCTCATAGTAATCAGGAACAGGAGGTAAAGAATTTTAAGAATGGGAAAGCTTGCTAAAGTAATTATGACAAGGAATTCACTAAGAAGTTGTTGGAGAGCCTGGATAGATGACTCAGCAGTTAAGAAGATTGACTGCTCTTCTACAGGAGCTGAGTTCTATTTCCAGCATTCACATGGAGGGTCAAAATCATCATTAATTCCAGTTACAGGAATCCTTTGCCCTCTTCTGGTCTCTGTGGGCACCAAACACACATGCAATGCACAGACATATATACAGGCAAAACACCCATACACACAAAATAATTTTATAAATATGTGTTAAAAATAGATTTTTTTTTGCTTTCCGATATTAGTGTATGCATCTGACTTAGAATAGTGGATAGTCAAAGAACCTGATTCATATCAGAGTGGCTCTTATAGAGCCTAACAAGGTGACTGTGAGCCTTCAATGAAATGAAGGTTGAGGCATCTGCTTTGAATTATAAGAAATTAGTCTGCTACAAAACTGCCGATTGGTAGAGTAACTCAGATTTGGTCAATGGAATGCTATCTTAACTTCATGTTTGAAAATTAATCTTTTCAGAGATAACTTTTTATGAAACACTAATAAATAATATGTGTATTTTTCAAGCATTATTTTACTTTGCTCCTTGATTTTGTTGTATTAACACTCACTTTAGCTAAAATGTAAGGCAAAACATAAAACCAGGAAACAAAATTACTGGGATTTGAATGTCACTTTGTCTGAATTAAAATACCTGCTGGAAAAGACTGTTGGAGCTGAAAACTATATTCACAATACCAGTGTGACTAACAAAATATAATACATCCCCAATAATTGACCAAATTTTTATACCAGAAAAAGTTTTGAGTTCAATTGATAAATATCTCTACATATTCTATCCAGTAATTGGTAGACCAATATCCTAACTTGGTCTCCTAGTAAAGCTTCTAACAGGGAGAACAGGACCTCTTCCTGGTGTTTAACTGGCTTTTTGCAACCTGTTCCTCATGCTGGATTACCTGACCCCAATTCAATGTAAGGGGAGAAGCTGGTTTTGCCTGAACTTGATGTGCCAATCTTTGTGGAAGTCCTTGGGAGGTCTGACTCTTTCTGAATGGAGATGGAGGAAGAATGTTTGTGGAGGGGGTAGATGCAAAATGGGGGGTGATAGAAAGAGAAGAGGGAGGGGAAACTGGTTGGTTTGTAAAATAAATGGAAAAAGTATAATTTAAATTGAAATAAGTATCTCTGCTATATGAAAAAACTATAATTTGACATGAATTATTGAATGCTGAAACTTGCAATATAGTTATATAATAAAACACATAAATGCCAAAGATAGCAACACTGTAATTGTGGCTTAACTCATTTGGCTAATAAAATAGAGGGCTGTTGATAACTGTACAAATATTTTTAAAAGTATATATCGGTATTTATAAACTGTTTGGTTCAATCTCAAGTGCATAGAGGAGGTTTCTTTAGATCTTCAAATATCCTAATTCAACATACAAAAGATTTGATGATTCAGCATGAGGGAGTACAACCTTTCATACTCAGAACTCAGAGATCTTTGAATCAAATTCTCTGGTTATCTCTGGACATCTTCATACCAAATTCTCTGACTGATTCTTAGACATGTTGATATGTTTCTATAATTTTTTTAGCAGTGCTGTTTTAATTAGCTCCCCAGATTTATTCCACATGAACTTTCAGATAATCAGAAATTCTTCTTAAAATTTAGTATTATAAATAGAAGCTAAGTAGCCAGTTTTGATATTGTATATGTTATTTGTGTACATGTAGATGCTATAAGTGTTTGTGTGCGTGTGCATACATGTTTGTGTGCTGTGGGTGTGTTGTACATATAAAATCCATAGCCCATGTCAAGCTTTTTTTGAATTTCATTACTACCTTATGTTTTTAGACTATGCCTCCAAGATCTTATTAATTTAGCTACACTAGCTGGCCAGCAAGCCCCAGAAAATAACCAATATTCCAATATTTTCTTAACTAGAGCTGGTTTTATAGTGATGTATTTCCTTAGTATTTTACCTGAGTACTAGAGATAGAACTTATGTCCTCTTGCTTTGGCAGAATGATTTATTCTGACTCATTTATCTGTGAAGCACTCCTGCCATGTTATTTCAACCACAGAATACCAACCCTGTCTTTGATAGTCCAAACCAACAAATCATGAGTCTTTGCTATTCCTATAATACTAACTTTCTTGATACTTCTTTACCATAGGTGAATCAGACTGCAAAGAATGACAATCATCAATAAAAGTCACCCAGAAGAATTCATTCTGCTTGGCTTTGCAGATCGTCCTTGGCTGGAACTCCCTCTCTTCATCATTCTACTGGTAACATATCCACTGGCCATGTTGGGAAACATTGCCATCATTCTGGTGTCCATATTAGACTCCCATCTCCACAGTCCCATGTATTTCTTCCTCACCAATCTCTCCTTTCTGGACATGTGCTACACCACAAGCATTGTGCCTCAGATGCTAACCAACCTTGGAGGATCAACAAAGACCATCAGCTACATGAGGTGTGTAGTACAGCTTTATTTCTTCCACACAATGGGGGGCACAGAGTGTGTCCTCCTGGCTCTTATGTCCTTTGACCGCTATGTTGCCATCTGCAAACCTCTGCACTACACCCTTATCATGAATCAGCGTACTTGCCTCCTGTTAGTGTCCACTGTGTGGCTAACAGGAATTACCTATGCTGTCTCAGAGGCCACTGTGACACTGCAATTGCCACTGTGTGGACACAATAAACTGGATCACTTGGTATGTGAGATTCCAGTTCTGATAAAAACTGCCTGTGGTGAAAAGGAGACTAATGAGCTTGCTCTCTCTGTGGTATGCATATTTTTCTTAGCTGTTCCCTTGTGCTTAATTCTTGCCTCCTATGCTTGTATTGGACATTCTGTTCTGAAAATCAAATCTTCAGAAGGAAGAAAAAAGGCCTTTGGGACATGCTCCTCTCATCTCATAGTAGTTCTCTTATTCTATGGCCCAGGCATTAGCATGTATCTTCAGCCACCCTCCTCTATTACAAAAGACCAACCCAAATTCATAGCTCTTTTCTATGGAGTAGTGACTCCTACTCTGAACCCCTTCATCTATACCCTAAGGAATAAAGATGTAAAGGGAGCTGTAAGTAAGCTATCCAGATACATTTTTAGTCCAAAGAGAAATTTTGTAGATATCAAACAAAATAGTTAACAAATTAGAGGCTTTGCATATAAGTCATTTACTATACAGGCCTGATCTTTCTTTTTCTCTATATTCTTTCAAAACATTTCTTGTTATTTGTGTTCTTTACAATCATGCAGGCTTTGGTTAATCTTGTGTAGTTTCAAGCAATATGGATGGGTGCTCTGATTAGAACATATATTAAAATACTTGAATTGAGGTGAATACAATTGTAAATAGTTATTTTATTAAGTGGCAAAACATCATTTAATTTATAATACAATAATATTGTTTTTGGCTAATTGTCATGAAAACCACATTGTAACTATCCATCGATGGCTTTTTAATTTTTTTGTGAAATAAATCTTGTCAAGGACTAGGCTCGACAAAATAATTCTTGCCAGGGTAGAGCAATGGGGATTTAGAAATATATTAAAGAATATGAAGACAGAAGTGAAAATAATAAAATAGAGAAACATATAGGATAATATCAGGAGGAAATTCCAGTGATTACTAATATTTTGCCTGCATTTATCTCCCAAATGCTTAAAATACACCTGACCCCAAAAGTTAGGAGCAAGACAAAAGAATGATTAGCATGATACAAGGGAATGAACACACCAGTTGAAGCTTGTTGGCTACATTCATAGTTAAACATTCTGTTGCTAGAACAAAACAAGTCATGCATACACACTAGACCAAAACATTCTGTAGGCTAACTACTTCCCAGGTGGATTTCCAAGTTATCTCTATAAAAGGAACTGGAACTTAGATGGATCTAAGACTCTTGTTTCAGGTAGGAACAATCTACTTCTATTCCTGGAGTACAAGGTCTGGCTATTAGGAACACCTGTTGACAATAACCTTGGTAGAGCAGAACTCTCTGATCTACATCTAGGAAGGACCTTTGCTTGAGGTAGAAGCACAATAGCCTTGAAGGAACTAGAGGTAAGCTCCAACTCTTCGACCTTTGGTCAACATGGAAATAGGCTCACATTTCTGGGCCTTCACAATTCCTCCATTTTCATTCATTTTAATAAAGCCTGTGCTTCTGCAACAGGAGAGACAACTGCATCTGCCTTAGGTTGAATACTTTTCCATTTCCCACACTTACCTGTCTTTGGAACATGCATTTTAACTATGCAAGTCCATGTTTTAGGTGTCTGGGGGGGGGATCAAAACATATATGGACTGTGGACCTCTGTAAACAAAAGATTAAGGGAAGAAGTATTGGGCTCTGTGTCTCTGAGCCAAGTTCTGTCAGGAGAGTTCATCAACAATTAACTAATGGTAAGCAAGCAGATAATACTTTGTGTTATACATACTTCTATGGCTAATGTATCTCCTAATGAAAGGAGTGAAGGATCATCAGGATTGGGAATGCCGACTTTTAAATTGGTCTAGAATATTCAACTATATCAAAATCTATATTTGTCTTATCAAATATGTAAAATTCAAGAATTCAATGCTAGTGTCAAACTTTTCTTAGACAGGTTCTAATCATCTTCAAGACATTAACATCTTATAGTGAAATAAAGCATTAACTGGTAAATACCATAATATGATTTAACAGGTCAATACCATAACACAATTTGTCAAATCATGATTCCTTTAAATCCATTCTAATGAAAAGACAAGAAAAGATTTTTGTAATGGGTAAGAGTCCAAATGCAATGATGCTTTTAAACAAATGTCCCAATCTCTGAGCAGCAGCAAAAACCATTAGGCTACCCTCCTCATATATGAAGAGAGGTCCCAATCACTCCTTGTAATGACTCTTTTATCCCTTCTGGAGAAAGTTAAGGTCTCAGTTCTCAGGTTCTATCAACATTTCAACAGCAGACTGAAAACCTCACTGGCAATCTGAGCTCTGTGTCCAAGGCAGTCATATGTTCAGCCTGTATTTCAGTTCTGGCTCCAAAGTAAACAGAACTCACTAGGTCTGGAAGTTTGCATGGCAAGTCTATCAAAAATCTAGGAATCACTAGTCATCACTATGATCTTTCCCTTGTGAGACTGCAGCATGATGGTGTGAGTCAGGAACACTGGTCCAGGTTCCCCTTTCTGTGGCCTGCAGCATGGTGATATGAGGAAGTCATGATCTCAGGTTCAGGAACCTCTGTCCACTTTACCTTTGGAGTCATCAATGGCTGTGATGTCATCAGGGCTGGCATTCCTCTGCTGTACACATTGAACCAGATGTTCTGGAAGCCATCTCACTTGATCCTCATCCCGTGAGAAAACACAGACATGCCCTTGATCCCATATTAACACAGGATCAGGTCCTTTCTATAATCCAGTACAAGGGTCTTTCCACCTTGCTTTAGCAAAGGTCACCTTGGTGCCATAATGCCAAAATCTGTCCACAGCAGATTGTTCATAAACATCCATATTCAAGAAGTTTAGCATAAAAAGTGCGTGGCCTTTGAGGATACAATTTCCTGTTTTTATTTTTTAAAGTTGTATTTTCAAGAAAGCATGGACACACTCCACAATTCCTTGTCCTTGAGGATTTTAAGGAATACTTGTCTTGTGTTTGATATTCCTTTGGAAATAAAATTGCTGAAATACTTTACTAACAAGTCTGAATCCATTATCCATCTTATGATTTGGGGGGTTCTTATGATTTTGCATCTTAAGCAATTGGTTATCACATGCTTCATGGCTTCTCCAGTTTGTGCAGTGGCCATTAAGAATTCTGAATATGTATTGACTATCACAAGCCCATATCTTAATTTTCCAAATTCTGCAATGTGAGTAACATCCATTAGCCATAAATGATTAGGAAGTAGTCCTCAAGGATTTATTCCCAAATACGATACAGGTAAATACTGTGAGCATATATAACACTGCTTAACAATTTGATGAGCAGCTTCTTTTGTTAATCTAAATTGTTTTCTTGAACATATACTATTTTGATAATTCAGAGCATGCTGTACTTGAGTCCTAGGACCCCCAAGAAGACCACTATGGAGCCACACTACCAAATACAAAAGCAAGGTTTCATTTATTAAGTACAGACTGGCACGGGTCCTCTGCTTCACAACCTGGCATAGAAGATGGAGGGAGAAGGGCCCCGTCTATTTTTGTAAGGCCTTTATAAAGACAAAAAACACAAAGCAGTCACAAGGTTACAGTTTCAAAATACAAAATTACTTATCCTATATCATGATAGGCTAAATGTGAGGCAAAGTTCAGCTGTTAGTTCCTGAAAGGCTATTAGTATCTAAGGGGGATAGCAACAGCCCTCACTAGTTACATCCTCCAGACATCTGTTGACCCTGTTCTAACTGCAGGGTCTGCTTGAAATAGTGCCCAGCTGATATTACCCAGATGATAGGGGAAGTTGGGTGGGGTAATGAGCTACAGTCAGCAACTTTATTCAACTCAGGTTTTTCCAGTAGCTAATACTTTCCCTAAAGAGGGGTCCTACAGTCTTCATCTTATTCCAGGGGCTGGCAGTGGCCTTCAGCTCCTCTGCAGCCTTCAGCTTATCCTGGGGGCTGGGGTATAGTTCAAGGTCCCAGAAGGGCCCAGCACAGAAATGGAATCTTTCCCAGCCTTTTAAGCATGTGATTGCTGAGCAAGCTCAACCTGAGATAAAGCAATTATTTTTGTAAGCTTATCAGCATTACCTTCAGATAATGGACTCAGAAGATTTGAATGCACTCTGATATGCCCTACAAAGCATGGCAATCTTCTTTGTTGTATGGCATTTTGAATTTGCTGGAACAACATCTTAACTTGCTTATTGCTAGTCTCAATACATGGGGTGGTTTCTAGGACTTGAAGAGAATTAAATATATATTGGCTGTCAGTATATAGATTAAATGCCTTATTTGAAAAAAATTGAAACACTATATCAATAGCCCATAGCTCAACTATTTGAGCAAAGGCTGGTTCTGCTTTTACTACATGTCTTTCTCCATTAACCACATATGTAGCTCTACCATTGGAAGAACCATCTGTAAAAATTAACATAGCATCCTCTAAAGGATCTTTTGCTACAGTGTTAGGGAAAATAAAGGAATGTTGTTGTGTGAAGTACAACAATGTATCAGCTCAGAAAAAAATTGTTCTGTCCTTTAAATTCAGCAAATGCAATTGCCCAAGAATCACTATTTTGAAATAACCAATTTGCTGCTTAATATACAGAACATTGATCATAGCAGTTTCTCTGCCAAAATATCTCCTAGATTCCATCCTGCTCTTTTGTGCTGAGCAAGGTACTGCTTCAAAATAAGGGTTCAATATCTTAATTGGTAAATTATATGTATGGTGTATGTATACCATATACATGCTTGTTGTCATGCTCTGTCCTGTCCCTTTGAGAGACAAGTCCCACCCACTCCCTCCCCCATCCCATGAGGCAAACAGATCTTCCTTCCACTTCCAGCCTGAGTTTCTTCCTTTCTGTCCTTTTCCCAAAGAGGCAGCTCCTGCCTCACTCCCTTCTCCCCACTTTTCCCCTTCCTCCTTCTCCTCCTCTTCCTCTCTCTCTCTCTCTCTCTCTCTCTCTCTCTCTCTCTCTCTCTCCCTCTCTCTCTCTCTCTCTCTGTTTCTCTCTCTTGATGGAGGAAGGTCATTGGTTAAAAAATAAAGAAACTGCCTTGGCCCATTTTATTGGTTAGAACGTAGGTGGGTGGAGTAAACAGAACAGAATGCTGGGAGGAAGAGGAAGTGAGCTGAGAGACGCCATGCTCCCCTCTCCCAGGCAGACTCAATAGCTCTGTTCTCTGAGGCACACGCGATGAAGCTCTGACCCAGGATAGACGTAGGCTAGAATATTTCCCGGTAAGACTGATACTACACAGATTATTAGAGATGGGTTGATCGGGATATGAGAATTAGCCTGTAAGGGCTAGAGCTAATGAGCCAACCAGTGTTTAAAAGAATACAGTGTCTGTGTAATTATTTCAGGGCATAAGCTAGCAGGCAGCCGGGGTGCTGGGGATGCAGCTCCGCTGCTCTTATTACTACACACTCTCTCTCTCTCTGCTTCTCTCTCTCTTTCTCTCTCTGCTCTTCCCCCTTCTCCCTTTTCACCTTTCCTCCCATAGCCTAATAAATAAATATCCAACATCACTCTGCATGGCATGCCTATCCTCCTTGGTCTTTCACCTTAGGTCTTTCTCCTAACATGCAGCTCCCTGTCTAAGACCCACTGGCCCTTGTGGCCCGTGGGCCACTCGGGGACTCCCTGCCTGGGACTGGCTGCCTTCATGGCCTGCCATGATCTCGCTGCTGTGGGACCCACTGCCCACTGCAGCCACTCAGGAAACAGCACTGTTTTACTTTTTAGCATAACATTTGGCAAGGCATATCATAATTAATATAATTTACTTATTCTTTCTGTGTAGCATACTCTACCTGGGAGAGTACCTGTCCAGAAGGTTCTATAAGTTGTTTACTGGAATTTGGCTCACTGTTCCTTTAAGAATTTCACTTAGTGGGTAAAGGTCTCCCATGGGATATTTTAAATAAGGGTCTTATCATTGGATATTTTATTAAAAGTTTGAAAGCTATCTTTCTAATCCAAGTTGCAAGTCTGCCTAGATGGCAGATTTAACTTGTTGATTTACATTTTCACAGACCCTTGACTGGCCTGAAACTGCAGTTCCCTGAGGCAACTTTATTTGCAGCTTTGCTGTCAGGCTTGGAAACTGGGATCTGAACTTGAAGTTGTGCCCTGCAGTGGGGTGCAAGCCAAGCTCCCTCTGCCACTTGGTCACCCTGGCTGGGTACTTAGGACCAGGCAGTCAGTCTGCTCCATCTGGGCAGGTCACAGGCCACATTCAGTGGTCCTGCCACAGACCATGACTGGCTGGCAAATTTAACTCAGGTTCTCAGCTGTCTGCCATTACTGTGGTCACGTTCATAAGCTTAGGGAGGGATATAACCATGCCAATTTTTATTATCCTTGGTTTTTCATTTTAAATCTTGTAATCATAAAATTGGGAGAATCCCTGAATCCTTTCTTCTGTTAAAAGTCATAGATTTATCCATTACAGGCTCTTTGTCTCTTGGGCCAAATAGCCTCTAGTCATTTCCATTGACCAACTCTGTGCACTGACTGTTAGAGGTAAAGCCCTTTAAACTTTCCTGGCTGCCTTTCCTGGCAAGACAGCACAGCACATGTGTATGGACTGCCAGAAACTAAGCCATTGCTAGATCAAATGCCAAACTCCCTTCATTCATTTTACCCACTTAGTAGCAACAGAGGCTGTGGCTAGTTGATGTAATATACTAATAAAAATGCCTATTAGTTTCAGCCTCTTATTGGCTAACTCTCACATCTTGATCAACCCATTTCTATTAATGTGTGTAGCACCACGATGTGGTAGCTTACCTGGAAAGATTCAGCATGTCTGACCTGGTGGCTGGATCCATGGCGTCTGACCCAGAGAGGAGAGGCATGGCAATTGCCTCACTTCCCTCTTCCTCCCAGAATTCTGTTCTGTCTACTCCACCCACCTAAGGGCTGGCCTATCCAATGGCCAAGGCAGCTTCTTTATTAACCAATGAGATCAACACAAAACAGAAGACCCTCCCACATCAAGGGTGTTTCCATTTCCTGACTATTCTGCATGTAGCAGCAATGAACTTGGATGAATGTATACCTGGACCATATGATATCTATATTTCTGGCCTTTTGAGAATTGTCAATAGTGATTTCCATAGTGGCTATGCTAGTGTTCACTCCCACCAACAGTAAATAAATGTTCTTCTTGCCCCTATTTGTCATCATGATTTTATCTTAACCATTTTGACTGGGGTAAGCCAAAAGTCTCAAAGTCATTTTAATTTGCATTTTCTTGGTGTCTCAGATTGTTCAACATTTTAAAAATAAGTTCTTTGAGAAATTATACAATATATTTGGATCATATCCACCCCCTACTATGTCTCCTACTTCCCTGCCTTCCCAACACCCTGTCTTGGTTTTTACAAACCTATCAAGTACAGTTTGTGCTACTCTGGATCCTGGAATATTGGTCTTTACTGCATCATGTCAATTCATCAGAGGTCACCCTCTTAAAGAAAATGAACCGTCTTTCTCCCACCACTTATTAGTTGCTGATAGCTCCTTAACTAGGGGTGGATCTTCAGTCTCACCTCCTACCTCCATTTTGTGAATTTTGTCTGACTTGATCTTGAGTCTCAAAGAAAGATAAAGCAACTGGAGGCCTCAAGTTGGACAACTGGCAGGGTTCTGGAACTTTGGGTTATTTGTATGATGAGAAGGTCCATAAGGTGATCTGAAGAGTCACAGAGGGAAGGAGATAGATCAAGAGGAGGTGGGTTTCCCCAGCAAACAGGTATAGGATTTGGGTAAAACTGTATCTGCGCTACATACAGTGTCTACAGGTTTCCTGGTACTGAGTATGCTGGGATCCATTGAAGAATTTAAACATACTTTTCAGTCATTTGTATTTAACCTTTTGTTAACTCTCTGATTGGTATATGACAAAATTTTTAAGGGATGGAAAAGAAAATGCAGTGATACAAAGGGGGAAACTAAAATAATGGAACAAGAAAGGTCAAATATAGGGACTGAGGTAAAAGGAATATATGGAAGAATAACTAATACTAAAGAGCTCAAAAGGTCACATAAAAAACCACCTCTTTAGAACTTCCTAAATTATATAAGTGCATAATTACCTCTATTGGAGGTATAGGCAAGTAAGATCCCATAATTCCTAAACTATTACTACCTATAGACATTGCTCTTATTTAACTTCCAGATCTTGATGGTAAGACACTATTGCTGAAGACATCACATATTTAAGTCATAGAACGCGGAGAAATAAAACCTGTATTGATCTGGAAGCTTCATCCCTACCTTATGGATTTTATTGTGCTGGAAGAAATAAACACAAATCTTGTCCAGCTATGGCTCCTGTGAGATAAAATAACTTCCTGCCTGGCAAGAAGTCTCCACTGGTGCAATAGTGGCACAAGTATCATGAGAGTAAGCAATGGCTTTCTGATTGGATTTGCAGTCTGTTCTTCTCTTTCTCTTTTTTCCACTCTTCCTCTCTTTGTCTTCTCCCTCTCCCTCTGTTTCTCACTCATCTTATCCTCCCCAGTCTATCTCATGCTAGACAAGTTCTTTAATAAAGATGTATGTGGTTGACTTGAAAATAAAAGAAGGCAGACAGGCATCTCCAGACACATAACTGTTCTTTTAATCAGAACAACTGTAGTACCAGTCTCTCCATGGAGTGGCAACTGTGTGCATTTGGTGTGGTATGCTTCACATTCTTATAGGACTGAAAGGAGATGATGTCACTTCTGCTGCAGTTACAGAGTAGTAGATACTTCTGAGGTTAGCATTAACAATGGACCCCCAGAAACAGAAAAAAAAATTTCATGCCCAAATTTTGTCATTGAAAGACAGTTTATACATAGACAACACACTCATAATTTTCCCTTTAATCTTCTTACTTAGCAAGTGAATAATTCATAACTATGAAAATTAGCAAGCTATTCATGTTACTGGCTTGAAAAGTACAAATCAATTATGTTTTTCTCTCTAAGATAACTTTGGTTACTGTTTTAGGTTACAAGACTATATGTTTAAGGAAACAATTGTACAAATGTGTCTGATATTCAATACCATATATGTTATATTTATGCAATATCCCAAAGGAAAAAATCTATTCAGATAGAAAAGGTCTATATATTTTAAAAAGTGAAAATAGGAGAAAAACACATTTTAAAATTGAGAAAAATTATCTTTAGAAAACAACTTATTGACAATGATCAGCCTTCTATAATACTGCTACATGTTGCATCACAGAAAATCATATGTAAGAGTAAATCTTCATGTACTTCAGATATGCTTGCTATAAATTCGTGAATTTATATTCATTCTTACAGTAGAATATCAAAAACATGGAGCAAAATTCCTTCTGACACTTGTTTATGAAGGGGAAAATGTATCACACATTTAATTATGCCTTAAACAAAAGGTAAAACATAAAAAATATTCTGCATAGAAACTAAAAGGTTAAAAGATACACTACAAAGATTTTATATTATTAAAAACAGATCTTTCATCGACAAATACAGCAAGTCACATATAAGACTGATCAGATTTGTATTCATTAGAGTTATAATCTGAGGATAAAATTGATGCTTTTAAAATCTGACTTTTAACAAAGCTATGTTCAAAAATGTTGTCTTAGGCAGATAAAGTTTATTTATATCCACCATAATACTGTGTGAGTCTGTGAGAACTTATAAAAAAGTCTCACTGCTTGAGTAGAAAAGTGGTTGAACAATGAATGGATGAACTGGGGAACCTTAGGGAAGAAATGTACCATCACACTGCTAATGTCACTAGTACTCAAGATACTACTGACTCATTAGCCTCCTTACTGCCTCTCTGACATCTTTGTTTCTTAGAGTATAGATGAGAGGGTTCAGGCTAGGTGTGACGACAGTATAGAAGAGGGCAATGAACTTGGCTTGATCTTGAGAATTTTTTGTTGGAGGCTGAAGATAAATGCACATGGCTGGAATGAAAAAAAGGCATACAACCATAAGATGGGCTCCACAGGTTCCAAATGCTTTCTGAAATCCCGTGTTTGAGTGCACCTTTAGGACAGCTTGAGCAATAGCACCGTAGGAAGTGAAAATAAGAATGAGTGGGATGAGAACAAAAAGAGAGCTTGCAACCAGTAGAGTCATCTCATTAGTTCTCGTGTCAACACAGGATAACTGGAGCAGTGCTGGGACTTCACAAAAGAAGTGATCTACTTGGTGATTTCCACACAGAGGTACCCAGAAAGTGAGGAGAGAATGAAGTGCTGAGTCCAAAAAGCCACATATCCAGGAGGTTGCTGCTAGCATGTGACAGAAACGAGGATTCATGAGGACAGAGTAGCGCAAGGGTTTGCACACAGCTGCATAGCGGTCATAGGACATCACCACCAAAAGAACACACTCTGTGGTACCCAAAGCAAGGACAAAATAGAGTTGGAACATACAACCAGCATAAGATATCGTCTTTTGTGGGCCCCAGAGGTTGGACAGCAGCTGAGGGACAGAACTAGTGGTGTAGCAGATATCCAGGGCTGAGAGATTTGACAGGAAGAAGTACATGGGCGTATGGAGGTGTGAATCTAAGTGTGACAGGATGATAATGAAGAGATTTCCTGTCAGTGTTGCCAAGTAGAATATCAAGATCACCACAAAAAGAACTACTTCCAGGTGAGGCCACTTAGAAAAACCCAGAAGAATGAAGTACCCTTCAGAACTCGCATTGATTTTTTCCATACTAGTTTACATTCTCTTGTTTTATCTTCACTTCTAAGAAAACTTGAGTGTTAAGAAAAATAATCACAGTTGTTGACTAAAGAATATAAAGCATCATCAAACTCATATTCTATGAAAAAAAGAAAAACCAGTAAGGTAAAAGTATCCTATTTGCTAGAAGCATAACTATAAAGTATAAAATGAATGACGGTTAGATGACCTGAATGAATGCAAAAGTTGTTGATATATTTTCTGAGACAGATTATTTACATTTTCTAAAATACAACTTTATAAATTACTTGTTAATCACAAAGTAAACTTTGTAGTACAGAAACCTTGCTGATGTCTCCATAACTACACACTGTTAGCTCACTAGTGATTACACAAACCAGTACTCCATGGCTACTGATGCGATAATTTGAAACATGATGTCACTGAAGTGTCACTACTGCTCAGAAGACACAACCAAACTCTTGTAAGGAAGAAACATGAGAAAAATTCAAATGAACACAAAATAGATTCCCTATACTCTACAAAAATGTCAGTTACTATACCAATTAAGACTAAGTAATTGGGTAAATAGATTTTAAAAGTTGGTGCCCAGATGATCACACACTTGGAAAAATAGCTCAAACTCCTTAGAGAATTGGAAAAGTTTGAATTTATACTGATAATTTTGCCACTATTAAATTGCTTAACATTTGAACTTTACAGAGTTTACATTAATAATTTTATTGTTCTTGGAAGGAAACATCAAGAAAAACAGTGTAAGGGAAATACTTGCATGTGCAATCAATGGTCCATAAAACGTGATGGGTGATTAATAGATGGATAGATGCTATATAGATAGATGTTAGTGAAATAGGTAGGTAGATAGGAAGATGATAGATGATAGATAGATAGATAGATAGATAGATAGATAGATAGATAGATAGATAGATTTTGAGTTGATAGACAATAAATATGCGAAATAGCAAAACTTCCCCAGAAAAATGTACACTAAGGATCCATTTATATATTTGATAAATTACTGTTGCTTGTTCTTTATGTAACTATTATGTAAGTTTGAAAATTTCAACAATAAAATGTTGCCAAAAGAAAATATAAAATAATTTTATACCTTAAGTAGATATCTTTTTAGAAAACAAATCAAGTTCTCATTCATTCTAGGATAATAGATGAGCAATTGTTAACCTAACAGAGTGAGGGAAAATGATTTCCACTCAAAAATGGTATTTGATAACAAATAAATTATTTAAAGTTTGTTTTTAGTATTTTCTAATAGTTTCTACTTACATGATAATATAACTATCCTGGAGAAATGAAGGTATTATAAAAGCACACTAATGTCTCTTACTCTGACTATGACACCATTAAACAATA
The DNA here is from genome assembly GCF_037038515.1 of Microtus pennsylvanicus. NCBI lineage: Eukaryota > Metazoa > Chordata > Mammalia > Rodentia > Cricetidae > Microtus > Microtus pennsylvanicus. Next base: position 87,961 of record NC_134579.1, on the reverse strand, counting down.
ATCCCAAGAAATGGGAATTACCCTGGAAATGTCATGCTTTGGAAGGAAAAGGTGCAGCCTGAGAAACAACTTATATTCCAGATTGAGATTTCACATAGTTCGAACAGCTCATCAAACCATCTTATAGGATGTGATTGAAGGCCTGATAATGATGAGTCAGTCAGTGGAGGATGGACTGCACCTTAAACTGGACTAATTAAATGTGCCTAACCTTCGTTCTCTATGAAAATTCTGGTCTTACTTTAGGATCTGACCTGGAAGTCCTTCCTGGATCTCTTGGCCCCTTCCTGATATGATCACATTGAGTAAATCTCCATTATTTTTTTGCTTTCCATTTTTAATTTGGTTTATTGAAAATGGATAGTGGGAATCTGACTTGAAGAACATTTTATGACTCCCAAGTCTGATTATAGCAAGTAAATTATTTAAATTTTGTTTTATTTGAAAAAACCTTTCTACTTATGTGGTACTAGGAAACACAATTGCAATTTCAATAATCCTACATATATATGAAAGAAGAGGCAAAACAACACATTCAGAAGTATTAATACTTATGAATGAAGATATATTATACCTCAACTAAAAGTGCCAACAAAAAGAAATAGCTTTGATTTTTAATATACTTACTTACATGCTAGGTTTTTTTATGTTAGAAACATAATATAAGCAGAAATTTTTTAAAAACCACAGATTATGGACATATTAATGTATAAGTATTAATAAAATTGGGAGTCTGGATGAGAGGGTGCTATAATGTGTGCTAGGGACATTATTTAAGAGATAAAAGTCTAAGTATTAGGCCCAAAGATGGGAGGAGAAAACTATCTACCAAAATCATCATAAATGATTTAGCTAAAGCGAGTAATTAGTTTTAAGTAAAAGTAGCAAGTTTTTTTATTCATGCACATGGGCTGCCTCCCCCTAAGGTGGAGTTGAAGAATTCAGTCTTGGATGTGAGAAAGTTTGGGGGTAGGTGGTTTCCAAATAGGGGATTTTATGGGTAAAATAGGCAGCATTATAGGAACTGAACATCATAAAAAGTTATTTCTAATGACCTCCTGAAATAAAGACTTGATTGCAAGGTGGTCATAACAACAGATAGTTATAACAAAGTAGCCATAGCAACCCTCTTGAAAGGTATGGCTGCAAGATGACAATTAAGTTTTTGGAACAGAGACATGGTTGCCATTCCTGGAACTGGCAGTACAAATTTTTTGTAGTTAAAATTACAGGTAGAGCAAAGCCCATCCCTTGAGAAACAGAGGTTTAATCATAAACAGAATGAACCTAGTTTGTTTTTGTTATAAGATGGATGTTAAGCCTAAGTTGGTGGCAGACTGGTTCTTAATAAGAAAGCAGAGTCCAGTGAGTACTTCCAAGATTATGGACAGGCTTACAGGAAAGACAGAGGAAAGGACATATTTAGACTATGAGGGAGAAAATTACCCAAGCTACAGACTAAGCTGCTGTCACTAAAAATTGTCTTTTCTTTAGGGGAGTAAGTGTAAAATTGTGCACAGAAAAAAACAAAAACAAAAACCATGGTTAGGGATAAGGTTTTTATTGTAAGTAAGGAAGACAAAACAGCCAGAGGCATCTGGAAGAGTCCAGAGCAGAGAAAAAAAGAAGCAGACTGGCCATGGCTGGAGTTAGAGAAGAAAACTTAGAAAAATGCTGAGCAGAGGGAACCTTGTGAACTGGAACAGACCGGGAGTTTAGAATCGAAGAAGAGGGGGGAAAGGCCAGGATGCTGGCTTGGGCTTTGAACTACCTAACAGGTACATGTGAATAGGAAAAAAAGAGTTCAGAGTCTAGCATGGGCATTAATATGTAAACTTAGATATACACCGAGGGAACTGACCCTTTCTGGTGGGCAGAAATCTGTTTCACAGGTTCCTGAGGAATTTTGCATGTTAGCTTTTATACCTCAACCAAGAGTCCTTCTATAGTCCAGCTTGAGCTAAGTGAAGACTGTCATTTTGGGGTTCCCTTTGGAACTGACAATCAGTAATATTGTATTTAGATCCTAAGCATAGGTTTGAATCACTATGCTTGATTACTCTCTCCTACAAAAACATTTTATAAATCATTAAATGGCTTTTTCAAGTTAATATGTTACACTGAGTCTTACATTTGTTTATTTTTAAAAACATAAACCATAATTCATCAATACTAATGACCCTTTTTGAGCTGCAAATTTCTAATCTTTCTTTGGAAGATTAAATCTTCTATTTGTTACATAGATATTGAGTGACCTAGGATTTAAATATCTTTTGTTTACTGAATTTTTTATCTTCTCAACAATCCCATCTCTGTTTTGTTTTACATGCTCTTGTGACTAATAAGAGATACTTCCTAATTAGCTGTGACAAAAGATTAATAAAATAATCTGTAGTTTTAACATTTTGGCTCTTAATGGTAAGTGCAACACTTGTAGAAAAATACTGAAATAGAAATAAACTTCATCAGGAATATTTGGAGAAATCAGCTTGTCTCTAGCCTTCTCAGCTAACCCTAATCCTAAATTACAGCAGTGTGACAGTCAGTAAACTAGAGGAAACGATCCTATTTCACTGAGTGATGGGTCCAGGGAAACAAGTTTATACAATATTTAGAAAGAACTTCCTTTAAAACTATAGCTGAATTCAAAAGAATTCATATAACAGAAAATTTTAAAATAATTCAAATTGAAGTGATTACTGCCATTTGATTAAAGATGGAAGTTTTCTAAAATAGTTTTAAATTTTTTTCTTAGATTGGGAACACTTCATGGCAAGTTTGGGTGCAATTGCTGTAATTACTTCCCTTGATACACTTAATTTTCTTCTTGTCTTTGAAGAAAAGTTCTCAAAAAGAAACCTTGCCTCCAAAGACTAATTGACTGACTAGAATGGGAGTTGTGCAGCAACAGTTGGAATGTTACCAGTCTGGAGGCTAGTTACCTTATCTTGGGCTAGTCTTACTCCTCCAGAACAGTCACTTCTTGCTCATCTCTCTTTCTGAACTAACATCTTATGAATAGTAGTTAGAAATCTTTGAAATCTATTAACTTAGCTAAACCCTGTCTTTCACCAACCCAAAAGCTAAGAAAGCCATCAGATAGCATCTTGGGCCCACAGAAGTTTCTCCCACCCATCCTATTATAACCTACATCTCTGGTGTATCCCCCAATGTATTTAATCTTGCCTTGATTTAAAAGCTTTTTTTCTGTACAATTATAAAAGTTCATGAAACTGCTTCCACATTGAAACATGGATTTTGAGGTAACTTAAATCTCTATTGCCAGACCATGACCATTCAAAATGGATCCATAGTAAATTATCTTTTAACTCCCTTAAGATGACAGTGGTGACTTTTATGTCAACAGCCTCTATGACTGAGTACCTTAACTAAAATGAACAAACCGGCAGCTGTGTGAGTTATCACTATCAATTTGATGAATTCCTATAAGGAAAAGTTAGCAACATATCTAAGAAAAGAGACAAACACCAGATGAAAATAAGAAAAGTATAAACTTCTGACTTAATTTCTTCATATTGGATGGGTAGGAAATAAAGTTACTTTCTGTTCCATGGATAAGTTCTTCCTTCTAAGTTGAAAGTCTGTGTTGAAGAAGGAGAAAAAAAAGTGACTGTTCCCATCACCAATACTGACTAGAATTTTCCTATTCTGAGTTTTTACATAGAACATTAACTAGTTCTCAAGTAATGCCTGAAACCTGTTTACTCACATCTTTTTTTGTTTTGTTTTGTTTTTGTATTTTGGGCTTTTTTTTTTTTTTTGAGACATGGTTTCTCTGTAACTTTGGAGCCTATCCTGAAACTAGCTCTTATAGACCAGGTTGGCCTCAAACTCACAGAGATCCACCTGCCTCTGCCTCCCGAGTTCTTGGATTAAAGGTGTGCACCACCACTGCCCAGATACTCACATCTTGAGTCTGTTCATATGCCCATTGTTGTCTTACCTTTCACTCTCTCACCTGTGTGACTGACCTGCTGGTTGTTATTGGTGTCCTTCAAAGCTCTAGCAGTGCCTAAACCTGGATTCTGCTACAGAAGAGAGAGCTCATTGGGCAGTAAAGTGCTTTTTGTAGGCAGAAGGTGAAACTCTGAGCTTTCAGTGTGTCCAGAGAGGTCTTATTTGAGACCAAATGGAGATTTTAGAAAAACAGAAGAATTGATTTCCTTAACTGTAGCATTGGGAGTGTAAATCCCAAAGAGTCAATTAATGCTTTGCAGGGACTTGTGAGGTTACACTATTTTCCATGAATGTCCTCCCCTTGATACTGCACTATTGTTGAACTAAGGTGACATTAAAACTTTGACCCAACCACCACTCTGGTTTACAAGACAGGATAGATTTCAATGAGATTTCTAATATCCTCCCTGAGTTTTTGAAAACATTAAGAGATAGATTTTACATATTCATGTTATTTGACATGAAATAACATGAAATGTGGATCCAAATATAATTTAAATATTTGACATTAAAATTGCATGTACTAAAACTCAGACCCGAAATGTAGACAGAAGTTTTGGTCCTGCCTGGTCCTGCAGCCATTCAGTCCCAAAGAAGCACACAGAGGCTTATATTAATTATAAACTGTGTAGCCTATTAGCTCAGGGTTATTATTAACTATTTCTTACAATTTAAATTAAACCACAATTCTTGTCTGTGTTAGCCACATGGCTTGGTATCTTTTCTTAGTAAGGCATTCTCATCTTGCTTCCTCTGCATCTGACTAGTGACTGAATTTCTGCCTTTCCTCTTTCCAGAATTCTCCTAGTCTGGTTGCCCCATCTATTCTTCCTGTCTCTATACTGACCAATCAGCATTTTATTAAACCAATATGAGTGACAAATCTTTATAGTGTATAAGAACATTATTCCACAGCACCAAAACTTAAACCTCAACGTTAAACTAGTTCATTATAATAACGGATTTTATCATTATTTGTTGTCAAATTGAAATTTCAAGAATTCAAAATAATTATTAGTGATAGACAAACACAATAGAAAAAGAAGTCAAGTGGACTTTTTTTGGCCTTTCCTTGTGATCTAAGTAAATAATTGTAAGGAAAAATTCCTGTTATTCTAAACAAAACACAATAGCACAAATTCACACAGAATTTGTGGTTCTCTCAGTTATTAAGACCATGGAGTATTGTTATTATTGACATAAGACTACAGCTCTACTCTTAAAGAAGATAAGATATAGCTTATCCTGGAGACATTTTAAATGACCATGGTCTGAGAACACAAATATAGATTAGCCCAAATTCTGCATTTCAACATGAAAGCAGTTTCCATGAAGTTTTACAATTTTACAGAAAAAGAAAACTTTTAAATCAAGGCAAATTTAAATCATATTGATGGGTACACTAGAGATTCAGTTACAGCAAGCTAGGGGAAGCTTTTCTATGGGCTCAAGATGGCCCTAATGACATTCTCATTTTTTGGATAGTGAAAGCTAGTGGTCTGCTAAATTAATAGCTTCCAGAGGTCATTATCTATTAGTCACAGGATGCCCCCATTTGTCAATGTGAAAAAAGACACAGTCCTCATCTTACAGACAATAATTATTCTGAAACCATTTGTAATAAAAAGAAAACTTAACGGAAGATTTTTAGAAATAAAGAAATCCTACAAGTAACAGTTTTATACTAAGAATATTTGGAAGAAATCATGTGAATTTAGTATTATCCATTATATAAATGAGACAAAAATTTGTTGAAGTATATATATTTATAATCTGTTTTAAAAGTAAACCCTTAACAAAATCTGTTTATAACATTCAATTTTATAGCTCAATGAAATCTTATGATCTAATAAATATAGTTTTATATAAACAATGAGCATTGTAAGGTTTAAGAAATATCTAATATACCCGAAGATAATATTTTAATAAGTGTTAAGATCTTTAAAGTCCTGAAATTAATAAAATAAAATTCACTCATCAGAATTAATAAAATAAAATTCACACATCTGTTTTCTTGAAATTAGTGACTTTCACTGTAATCTCCTCTGAAACATATTTCATGATAGCTGCCTAGTTACCCATTGACATTAGAACCCACTCCCCCTCTTAGGGTCTCCATTGACTGGCCCATGGGTCAGGATAAGATTATAAAAATTCCATTGTTGAGACCTAATGCTTGGTGCCCCCACTATAAAAAGTGGGTTTAGAAACCAGTCTTTTGTCACAGCCTAACAAACACCATCTCTTGCTGTGGTCTCAGCTAGCTGATAAGCTTCGAAGCCCCAGGGTGTTTTGTTTTGTCTTTCTTTTTTTTCTCTTTTCTTTTTGCTTCTGGTTTTCCTGTGATCTGGTTTGTCGAATAAAATTTGCTTCTGGTTTATTAGACTTTGGTGCTCTGTTCCCATCTTTGCGTGACCCCCCTGAACCCAACAATTAGGGTTTCTATTGATGTAGTGAGACAGCATGACCACATTTATATTTAATTTCAGGGGTTTAGTCAATTATTGTCATGGTGTGAGGAGCAGATAGTATGCAAGTAGGCATGGTGCTGGAGAAGGAGCTAAGAGTTCTACATCTTGATCTTCAGGATGCAGAAAGAGACTGAACCACACAGGGCATAACTTGAGTATATGAGACCTCAAAGTCTGCCCTTGCAGTGATGTACTTCTTCAAACAAGGCCATACCTACTCCAACAAGGCCATACCTCCTAATTTTTCTACTCCTTATCGTCTGTGATGCTCATTTTATTCAACCACAACACATGGGAATATATCTGGGGCCAGAGCAAGTTGGCCATCCATACTATTCAGCATTAGTGATATTTGGATGCAGTGACTCTGCTTCAATAAATAAACATAAAAAGCAATCAAGGAAGATACCTGAAACCAACCTTGTGTCTCTACATTCATATGCACACACATGATTATACACACAAGTGAACACAAATACAGACATGCATGCATATTACACACATGCAAATTCAAATAAATTTATTCAGACTAAAACATAACTGAGCTATTTAGTCACCACCATTGCAGGATATAAGTCAGTTTACAAAAGTCAGATGTAGTCTACAGTACTGACAGTGACATTCAAAACTATGCAACTCTCAGAGGTCAGCTTAGGAAAATATATAGAGACAACACTTGCAATGAAGGAAAAAATATGTTTATGCATCAGAATAGTAAAGTTATCTGAGTTATCAGTTCTTTCCAAATTGTTTCATAAATTTAACCTAATATACATGAAAACTTTAGGAGCCTAATTTTAAAAGAATATATTTGATTTCCTTAAAACTGAAACTGTCCTCTTTTGAAAATATTTTTTAAAGAACAAAAATCTTGAGACTGGAGGAAAAATTTTGTAGGACATCTATTTGATCAATGAAATATATGTGTGTGTGTGTGTGTGTCTGTGTGTGTGTGTGTGTCTGTGTGAGTTATAACACAATATAATACATATAGTATACTACAATATAACATATTATATGACCCTAACAGATACATAAAAAAATAAAATTGTTCCCTAATAATGCTACTCATTTTAATATTTTTCTTTAAAACCTAATGCCTCATACTAAAGAGCTATAATACAATGATATCTTTAAAAAGAAGATATTTATAAAGAGTTAAAACATAATTTACCCTGATTTAATTCATTAAACATAATTTGACTGTCATTAAGATCACTAAATAAAATTAAGTGATTTATTTCTTTTACTTTATAGTAATTACTAACATCCTCTTCCACTCAATTTAATAAGGACATTTATATTCAAGGTTTATTGCCAAATTTCCTTTAATTATTTTAGAAGTGACCTTAATTTGTTATCATGTAACCCATGACAAACAAAATTTTATACAGGTATTTCCTCTTTTATCTTAGATTGCAATTTTATCCATAAGAAAGTTCTATTTGATCAAAAGGAACATCCATCTAAAGTACTAAGAATCTAAAAGAAAATAAGACATATTAAGATTCAAAAGTAATGTCAGTAGGGAATATGTTCTTGAGTTAAACAGACAAATGAACAAGTGAGCTATTTGGAACAGATTTCTGTTTGTATTGTTCAAAGTAGAAAGTCATAAATTTACTGTCTGAGTTCCTGACATAATTTAATATTTTGAAAAAAAAGGTGTTCTTACTCAAATAAATTAAAATCTGTATTTTATGTTCTATGATTCAGTGACCTGACGAGATTGGAAAAGAACAAAGTGTCCTTTGTAAAGGATCAGACCTTCTTTTCAACGACTGCACAGTGGGAGGCCTCTCTCATTGTTCCCTTTCACACCCAGTCAGCCTCCTTACTGCTCTTCTTATATCTTTGTTTCTTAGAGTATAGATGAGAGGGTTCAGGCTAGGTGTGACAACAGTATAAAAGAGGGAAATGAACTTGACTTGATCTTGAGAATTTTCTGTTGGAGGCTGAAGATAAATGCACATGATTGGAATGAAAAAGAGAGACACAACAGTAAGATGGGCTCCACAGGTCCCAAAAACTTTCTGAAGTCGAGCAGTGGACTGCATTCTTAGAACAGTGCAAATGATGGCACCATAGGAGCTCAGGATGAGAATAAGTGGTATAACAACAAAAATGGCACTCATGACCATGAGGGTCAGCTCATTTGCATGGATATCAACACAGGATAACCTCAACAGTGCTGGGACTTCACAGAAGAAGTGGTCCACTTTGTGATGTCCACACAGAGGTACCCAAAAGGTAAAGGAGGAATGAAGTGCTGAGGTGGTAAAGCCACTTACCCAGGATGCTGCAGCCAGCAGGTGACAGAAATGAGGATTCATGAGGACAGAATAATGCAAGGGTTTGCACACAGCTGCATAGCGGTCAAAGGACATCACCACCAAAAGAACACACTCTGTGGTACCCAGTGCGAGGGCAAAATAGAGTTGTAGCATGCACCCAACATAAGATATTGTCTTCTCTGGACCCCAGAGGTTGGACAGCAGCTGAGGAACAGAACTCGTGGTATAGCAGAGATCCAGAGCAGAGAGATTTGAGAGGAAGAAGTACATAGGGGTGTGCAGGTGGGAATCTAGGCATGACAGGATGATGATGAAGAGATTGCCTGTCAGTGTCATCAAGTAGAATATCAAGATCACCACAAAGAGAACAACTTCCAGATGAGGCCATTTAGAGAAACCCAGAAGAATAAATCCTTCCCAACTTTCATTGAAATTTTCAACCATTGCTTATTTTTTTTTTGTTTATCTTCAGTTCTAGGAAAATTTGAACATGAAGAGAGTTACAGTAAATGATTGCTAAAACAAATCATTGGCAAGCATATATATTCATACATACAGATATATGTATATATTCATATTCCCTGAACTATTTCTCATATATTCATATACACATTGACTTTCATATATATGAAATATATAATACTAACGTTATTTATTGGTAATCAAAATATTAATTAATATATGATATTCATCAAAGCAGTGTGAATATATATGAAAAGTCATTGAGTGGTGAAGGCAAAAGGTTCCCAACTACAAACTATTAATAAATAAAATGACATTACTGACATGAAAGTTTGCAAAGCTAGTTAGAAAATTTTCAAAGGGCAATACAATTACATAGAGGAATCATCTTTTTACAAATTACTTATTAATTATAGATTAAAAATTTGGAAATTATTTTGATACAGAGATCTGCTGGATTCCTCCATACTCATATGATTCAAGAGACTGTCACCAGTGTTTTGAGAAACAAATACTATATAGCTGGAGTTGAGATATTTTGAATAGGATATCATGTCACTGAAATGGCATTCCTGCCCAGAAGATGCAATTAAATTCTCACAATGAAAACATAAAAAACAAGCAATCATGGATGACATGATGATGATGAGGTTGATGCATGACAGATGACAGACAAATAGATAGATGATAGATAATAAATGGTGGTAAAATATAGATGCTTGATAGCTCTTGAGTGGACAGATAGACACATGGTAGAAAGTTAATAGAGGAAGTAGAGCTTTTTATTTAAAAATTCATGTTAAGGTACGGTACAGATAAAGGTAAATGATTATTTTCAGCATTTGTATAACTGTTCTACAAATTTGGAGTTGTTTTTCAATAAGATGCTACCAAAAGGGAGTACAAAATAATTTTATAGTCTATCTTAATATTTATATTATTATAGAAAGATAACTTAAGTGAGTATAAACAATTCATTCATTTTAGAGTAAGAACTGAGTAAATAATAATTGAATAAATGCCTAGCTTGGAGATAGATGATAATTTGAACAAGACTAATTATTATTATTAATAAGTAAATGACTTTAAATTTGTTTTTAGTATTCCTCAGCAATTTCCATTTATGTGATGATAGAAAACATAACAATTGCTTTCTCAGTAACTGTACAGATAAGAATTATAGAAGGAACATATTGCATTTAGCAATAATTTCTAATTGTTTATGTAAAGTAGCCCTAGTAAGATGTAGCATACATATATAAGCTTATTTAGTAATCTGTTTATTTGCACTAAAATTTTTTTACAGACAAGAAATAAATTTATATAGAAATATGAACAAAGAGGCGCATAAATACATCAATTCATGACTATAAATTAAATGACAAAACTGGAACACTGCAGAAAAGTGTATCCAAATGTTTCCTAGGGAGCACAGAAAAATTGGAACATTAAATTTAGACCTGATAATAAACTGTGGTTTAATGTTACAATTCTTAAGAATATTTATAATATAAACAATAACCTCCTACAATTCAGTAACCCTTTAAGAAAATCACTCAGCACTCCATGGGAGGAATTTTCTTAAAAGTCATAGATATATCCAAAATAATATTTGTAATATACTGAGCCAAAGAGATCTCCTTAGGGAGAGCTCACTGACATTTGAAGACTGTTCAGAAGTTTTTAAGAGGTCTTTGTGAATTTCTTTAGAATAAAGCATCATTCATCATGAGATAGCAGTTACTTGCAGTTAGACAGGTATAATCTTTCTTCCTTATGCAACTGCCTCTGTGACTCTGTAAAGTAACTAACCGAGTGAAAGTTGTGAGATCTCTATATTGCATAGACCATCTTTAGCACTTCCGTCAAGAAATAATCCATAGAAACTATGGACAAAAGACAAAACTTATTACTCACACAAAGGAAATGTAAGAACTGTGGTTTTGTTTCCTTATTATTATAAGTGTGTAAAATAGAGGTTTTTTTTAATCCAAAATTGCTTTTTTCACCTGAGGATAAATTCTCTTCTGTTCTTGGAAATCGGGATGGCAGAAGAAACAGTGATGGCTGTTCTTCACCCTCAGCACTAGCCAGCATCTTTTTACACTAAACCCATGGCTCTCATTGCTAATCCTAACCTTCTAGTATTCGAGCATTGCTTAAACCTCATTCACTTCCACCGTGAGTCTGCTCACATTCTATGTGTTATCTTCACTCCATCCCTCAGTTGTATGGCTGGCTGACTGGCTGGTGTTGGTCTCTTTGAAGGCACCAGCATAATCAGTCCTGCCTCTGATTCTGACTGCATTATACTAAGAGAGCAGAGCCTCTGCGTTTATTATTTAGTAGCCCTATGGCTCATAAAATATTTCCTTGTAGCCAAAGGAGAAAATCAGAGCATTCAGTGTATCGAGGAATTGTCCTTGTCTAAGATCAAATGAAGTTTGTGGAAATAATAAAATATCTGATTTGATCTGTTTGACTGGACTAATAGGAACATGAATCCCAAAGAGTCAATTAAAGCTCCATAAGGAATTGTATTGGTTAGTCCTATTCCCTGGAATAGATTCCCCATGATAACACAGCACTGTGACAAGGAATCTGTAGATGAACCACTAATAAAATAGACTATAAGATGTGTTTATAGAAAAGAGGGTGAGTTTCTCCAAATTATTTGAATTATTTATCCTCAATTGGGATTTGAAAGATAATTAGTAAAATAATATTGTTTAAGTGTAAGAGAAGACATTCAGTATTTTATTCAAAACAAGATTATCTTTGCTTCATTTAAATTGAGTTCTTATTTGGGTCTCTAATGTATCTAAAATCCAATGTTAATTCAACAGGTTCGCTGCCTTTTGTCTCTTATTACCATTATATTTCAGATTATATTTTAGTTGAATCATATGCTTTATAAATCAATTCCACCTTTTCTTTTTGTGCTTAAAATATTAATTAAAATATGTGTTATATCTATTTCCATTCTTTTTAGTGCACAAATATTACAGATAAACTATTATTACCCTCAGCTATCATGGTATGTGCCAACACATCACACACACACACACACAAAATCAACCACCATGAACAGTTAATAATCATTTCTCCTCACCATAATATATGCAAAATTTATCAATGAATATTTTATTAATAAAAGCTTATTTTTTCTTATTTCTTATTTTTATATTAAATATTATTTAAATTTTTATATTTATTATTAAATGTTAACAAATATTTTATCAGAAAATAAATATTATATGGATACTTAATAGTTTTAAATGTCTCTGTTTTATCATGGAGAAATTTAAAAGTGATACTATAGTGATAGCAGAAGAATCCATGCAGTTATCAGAATCTTGGAAAAATCTCATACCAGAGCAGATTGTACTTGTACCCATATCTTATAACAGACATAATGCTCACCAAATTTGATAAACAAATTTTAGCTTTGATCAATCTATAGGGTACCAGAACATGTTGCAGATTTCTTATTATCACCTTTTTGAGAAATATGAACACACATTATGTTTAGTTGCAAGAAGTTATTTTTAAGGCAGCCTTATATTATTTTCTCCCCAAGATAATTTAATAGGTAAGATACTCTGAAATATGTAACAAACTGTGAGACTTTGATAGATGGATTACTGGGAATTGTGTTCTAGAAAGTAGTATTTAGTTCCTGCTTAAGATATTATTTGTATCCATTTTCATTTGCATTGACTTTCAGAAAGCTCTATATTTCACAAGTGATAACTCACAGCATTATATAATACAGTGGTACTACTGAGGAATCCAATAGTGACACAGTGGTAGGTGCTTCTTATTCTCAATTTGTCAAGATAAAAATGCTAGACATGATGCTGAAAATAATAGATTGAATAAACTAGATCTATTAAAATAATTCCAGAAGTAAAAGAAATTAAAAATACAATGCCTTCCGAGACATTATGTCTTAAAAAACAAGCTTACTCTGTCCACATATAGATTTAGTACAATAAGGTCCAATTTACTAGTATTATTTACTTAATTGATAAAATGTTTTGGGTTTGCTTACCAAGGTATAAGATGTGTAAAACCAATTGTCTACAAAGAAATATCTTTTGGGTTATGTATTGATGTGGGATTCCACTCTGTATGCTGTGAGCATGTTTTATTACCATTTGTGGTGTGGGAGGTCCTTATGTCTATGTGTTGCTTTTATTGGTTAATGAATAAAGAGCTGCTTTGAGCCTATGGCTAGGGCAGAACAGAATTAGGTGGGAAAAAGGTAGTGTGTATGCTGGGAGAAAGAGGGCAGAGTCAGAGAGATGCCATGGATCCTCCACCTGAGACAGAAGTGGGGAACATTACCCGATAAGCTACTGCCATATGGTGATACACAGATTAATAGAAATGGGTTAAATTAATATGTAAGAGTTAGTCAATAAGAAGCTAGGCCAATTGGCCAAGCAATGTTTTAATTAATACAGTTTCTGTGTGATTATTTTGGTTCAGGGTGTCTGGGACAAACAAGCAGCCTCCTTCCAACAGCATTGGAGTATTTATTAGCCTAACCATTTAAAGCTATATTTTCCTCTCCAAACACAATTGTAGCTACATCTCACATGTTTATTTTTTTTTGCATTTCTGTTTTGTGTCTAATATTAAAATATGTTTTAATTTTCTGACTATACAAAGTGACACATTGTATTCTATCATAAAAGAATGAAGTAAAACAAGTGCATGATGAATACAATACCAGGTAAATTGAAAACTTCACATAGATGTAAAAATATCTGATTATTTTAATCATGTTTATGTAACTTCTCCACAGTTTTCTATATAATTCACACAATCTTAAGTGGCAAGCTACCAAGTGAGGATGAGACAAAAATCTAGGTAGACACTCCTCCAGTCAGAGGGAGGGCTTATATTTTTGCCTTCTTTATCAACAGTTAGGTTCCATAGGTGTGTGGATTTATGTCTGAGTCTTTAATTCAATTCCACTGATTAACATATTTGTTTTTCTTTCAATATAATGCTGTTTTTATTATTATAGCTTTGATTTATTATACACATCAAATTGTTGACACTTCTAGCAATTCTTTTGTTTTTCAGGATTGTTTAGTTATCCTGGAATTTTTGTATTAAAGCTGAACATTACAATTAATTCAGAGATTTTTTTCCTCATAAGTTTTTAATTTTTTACTTGGTTTATGTGGTAAAAAGATTCATTCTAAGATAATATCATTCCTTTGCATTAAAATTCCTGTAGGGGAAATACTGGAAGGCAATATGACTAGAATGCAATAAAAATTTGCATGTATACCTTGCTCAACATGGATGTAGTGGGGAGGGCCTTGGACTTTCCACAGGGCAGGGTGCCTTGCCCTTTCTTAAGATTGGAGGGGAATGATGGTAGGGTTATGAAGGGAGTGGGAGGGAAGTGGAAGGAGGGGAGGAAGTGGGAATTTGGATTAGTATTTTTTAAAGTATAATAATAATAATAATAATAATAATAATAAATAGAAATTTTGATAGAGATTGCATTGAAACTGCAGATTGATTTTTGGTAGAATGACCATTTTTACTACATTAATCCCTTCAATGTATAAGCGTGGTAGATCTTTCTATGTTTAGATATCTTCTTCAATTTCATTCTTCTATTGTAGATAAACATGATAAAGTCATCCCACACTAGATCAAAATTGAGTATAATAAAGGGTTCTTTATTTAGGGGCAGACACCCAGATTAAAAGTCCTCTGTATGAGCAGGTGAAAGGAACCCAATCCAGCATGCCAGAGAGAGATGATGTGCAAGCTTTACATCTACATTTATTGTACAAGAGACCATGCTCAAGTGGGCTTGTATCTTAAAGGTTATAGGCTGAAGGAGTTCCCATATCATGTCCCCCTTTTGTCTAAATAGGAGAGTTCTTAGCTTACTACAAACCTACATACAATAAAAACAAATATCAAGTATAAAAATTAGAATTACTAAGCTATATCAAGCAAGAAACATATGCTAAGCGTTTCAGTAGTTATCCTATCTTAAGGAGTCTAAATCTTTAATTAAAAATGGCCTGCCTAAGTCATAAGAGGAAAGTAAATATGACTGTCTAGTCTTTAACCCCATTGAAGTCACGAGAAGGGAAATATTACTTGAGTAAATAGGAAGTTCAATCAAGTAACTTCAAAAAGGTGCAAGAAATGACAGAAATAACTGGCTCATATAGGATCAGATGTGTTTTATGTATGTGGGAAAAGCCTATTCCTGATTATATTTTGAATGTGAATGAATAATGAAGTCAATTCTGTATCATCTGTTATAAATTTAATGGTTTCAATATTCTAAACAACTCTTTCTGTATATTGTGAATTGGTAACTATATTGAGAGGTTCTTTAAAATCTCTTAGTACTATGAAAATAGAATATAATTCTGACATTTGTACAGAATTGTAAGGACTTTCTTCCAGTTTACTTAATCTCCTGACTTTTAACCTATCTTTCCTGATTTATTTGCATCAGTATAGAATGTACAGGCTCCAGCTATTGGCGTGTCACATACAATGAGGGGAAGGAAGGATCCAATTAATTGTCTTTTTAAGGTTAGTTCTATCACTTTTGGGATAATTGCTATTAATCGCCCCTAAAAAATTAGTACATGCTTCTGGCAGGTTTCATTATCTTCCCATATTTTTTTAAAAATTTCATCAGTAGTAAAAGGCACTATAATCTCTGCTGGATCTATTCCTGCTAGTTGATGAAGTCTCAATTGTTCTTTTATAATAAATTCAGAGACGTTTTATGTATTTTTAAAATTTTTTTACTTAGTTTATGTGGTAAAAAGATTCATTCTAAGATAATATAATTCCTTTGCATTAAAATTCCTATAGGGGAAATTTTGGAAGGCAATGTGACTAGAATGCAATTAAGATTTTAATTCACCCAATCCACATGTGCCTTTTGTAGTTTTCCTTCAACCAAAGTTAATTCTTTCTAAGCTTCAACTATCCTTGTACTTTCTTTCCCTGTTCCAATAATTTCCTCAATTGTTTCAAATCTTTTTACCACTGTTTTTTTGTAAAATTTGAATCTCTTGACCTGTGACTATTTCTAATGATTTCATCAACTTACATAACCTCTGGTCCTCATTCTGCACATATGATTTGAAGGTATGAAAATTTTCCATTAAGGATGACTTCTTTTTTTTAAAAAAAAATATTTATTTATTTATTATGTATACAATGTTCTGTGTGTATCCCTGCAGGCCAGGAAAGGGCACCAGACCCCATTACAGATGGTTGGGAGCCACCATGTGGTTGCTGGGAATTGAACTCAGGACCTTTGGAAGAGCAGCAATGCTCTTAACCGCTGAGCCATCTCTCCAGCCCAAGGATGACTTCTTATTGCAGGATATTTTTTGGATGGCATGCAGATTGCCTTCTTGTAGAAAACATTTTAACAGATTTTGTCAAATTCAACAGTATGAATTCTTTCTGATAATGTCTCAGTACCTTTTGACATGGATTGAATTTTATCTGTCAAATTAATGTTATCCTTTTCAATGATATTAATTTTTCTGCTAACTTTTGTTTTTCAATGGTAACAATTTTGTCAGCTAGCTATTCATTATTAGTCCATAAAGATTGTATCATTTCTAAGAGTGTCTCATTCTTGCCTCTGCTATCAACTATTTTCTAAGGATCTAATATGAAAAACAAAGCTAAGTTCCAAAATCAAATAAATGCATGTATCAGAAAAACACATAAGCCTTGCAGAATACCATCCACAGTATAAGCAAAAAGCTTATCATTCCTGGATGTTGATACTGTCCCATTATATAACTTTTATAATTTTTTATTTATTTATTAATCAAATGAATTTATCTCCATTATGAGTTTTCAGTAAGTTGTTATAGGTATAATAATATTTATGGCCTGTAGGTGTGGCAGTTGTGGATACATGGCATAGAGATGCTATTGTCAGCCATGTGAACAGTCCTGGTGGGCTTCATGTTTGCACCTGTTTAAATACTGACAAATAAGCTTGAAAAATTAAAAACAATTAAATCAATTCCTTGCATGGAGATTGTTCCTTGGTATTCAGAATATCAAGGAGCCCAAAACTTGTTATCTGAGAACACAAACTGGAAACTGCACAAGTTGCTGCATGGCAGGGAAAGCAGCGAGGGGGAGATGGGTGCATGAGTCTGGGAAATTGCTAAGCACTGTGAAGTGGGCCCACCAAAGGGGGTAACTCCACTGCAGTGGGGTTTTGGCAAAAACAAAAAACACTTAGTAGTTGAAACCAAAACTGTTGGGCAGAGGTGGGAGACTTTTGGCTGTGAGTCTTTTGAGCTAGTCCCGGTAGACATGGGGGTTGGGTGCCAGATGCAAATGAATGTAATAAAGTAGTCCCACACTAGCTCAGAATTGAGTCTAATAAAGGCTTCTTTATTTAGGGGTAGACTCACACATGAACAGTCCTCTCCACAAGCAGGAAACAAGAACCAAATCCAGCAGCAGCAGAGCGAGAAACATCATTCAAGCTTTAAGTCTACATTTATACTACAAGAGATCACACCCAAGTGGGCTTGCCTCTTAAAGGCTATTGGCTGGAGTAGTTCTTACAGCATTCTATGACTTGAAGTTTTTGTATTTAAGTCTTTTACTTGTTTGTTTAGAAATATTACAAGGTATTTATATTATTTGAGTCTATTGTCAAAATCGTTGCTTCCCTGATTTCTTTCTCCGACCATTTGGACTGCTCATTAATGTATTTGACTTGTGTCTTCCAAAATGATACTATTTAGTATAATTGAGTCATAGGACATGAGAAATTAAACTGATACAGGCCATGAAGTTTCATGTCCACTAGATATCTTGCTAGTGGTGGAAGGTTCTATTTACAATAGTGTGTGAAAAGCTACAAGCTACAACAACAGCTGACCTTTAAGATCTGTTGCTAGCGTAATAGTGATATAGCTGTTAAAGGAATGAATCAAGAACTTTCTGTTCGGACTTAACACCTACTCCACAATATAGAACTCATGCCTACTACTGTTAACTGGGTCAAAACCTATAACTAGCCAGATAATAGGCCCTAGTCAATAGGTTTCTTTTGCAGTAGATGATTTTAAAATATAAAGAACCAAATATAATAATATAGAGAACCAGAAGTGCTCAATAAACAAAAAATGTGAGACAGAGGAATAATCAGCTCCAAGAAAGAACCCCATATCATATTCTATCACCCAAGACTTAGAATATTATCACAGCAGAGGGCACAGAAAGACTGTAAGAGCCAGAAATACTGGACATGTACAGAAATATATTATTTGCTGTAAATGAAAGGGCTACTGCACACATGAAGTCACAATAACTATAAATACATGTATATGAAATTTGAATCTTATGCCCTGGCAACTCTGAAGCATCCATTGGCAGCCCATTTATTGTGGTTCTGTTGAACTTGTCCATATCATGTTTCATAGTCTAAGTTGATGAGAATGACAAATACCTGTATATAGCCTACCCCAAATCAAATCATCCAAAATTCCATAATAGACAGGGAAAAGCTCAAGAACTTCCACCCCTAGTTGAAAATCTCTTGAAAACTGATTTGTGCAAGGGATCTATGATAATTTTTTATTAGTCATGTAACCTGTGTAAAGCTCTGAAGCATATACAGGTACCAGTACCTAAACTCAGCTGGTTTAATAAATAAAGAAGAGAGGGCAGATGAAGTTTGTAGGGAAACTGGTGGTGGTATAGAGGACGATTTGGAGAAGACTGAATGCAGGGTATATTTGATCTAAATATATATGCATGTATGGATTCTGAAACAATAAAGATGTAATTTTAAAATCTCAATGCTGTCTAAATGACTGACTATCATGATGTGTAGTATTATTTGAAGAAGAAACTCTACAAAAGAAAAGAACTTCAAGGACTTCAAAATTAAATCATTAAATACTACAAGGTTATTTCAAGTATAATTTGAATTATCCTGGTTTTAATATCACTTTCATTTTCAGTCTTTTTATACTAATTCTATGTCTTTTGATTTTATGATTACAGAATAAAACTGTGTGAACTACTCTAATGAATGAATGAACTAAGGCACTTAATAAATTCTTATATAATCTAATGTCTCATTAATTTATATATTATTTATTTATTTTACTTCTTTTAATTGCATCCTCTTTAACATTTATATACAGTGGTCCTTGAATTTGAATGAGTTTTAGAACATGTCTAAAAACAGAAGAAATATCCCAACCTCTGTTTAGTATCTGTTAATTGTACACAAGAAACATTTCCACTGAGAGTACTCTTCCAAGGAATTCTCTGTGCTAACACACCTGGGGGATGGATAAATGAGTGGCCTTGCTGCAAACAATGCCTCAGAGGTTTGAGGATATGCATACAGTAGCATACTCACAGACTATGGTTGATACTTCTACTATCAGCTGCTTGGTGTAGGTTCTATGGCACTTGTATCAACAGTAAAAGTGAGTTTTGAAATGTATGATTGAGTATGTACCTGTGGACAACAGTGTCTCTGTTTTCTATAATATGAAAGATTTAAAAGAATCTTTTTTTGCAATTCCACTTCATTGAAAAATTTAAAAATAAGATAAGTGAAATGAAATTTTGTTTTAAAAGTCATGAGATCTCAGGGAAGGTATAAATATCTGTGGCTACTCATGTCTAATATATACATTAATGATGGGCAATATTTCATTTAAGGGAACCTTTTCAAAAATTAGAAATACTCTGTTTAGTAGTTTTAGAAACAACCAGTTTCCTGTTTTATTTTTCTTAGTTTCTTAATCTTAAAATTTTATAAACTTAAGCAAATCATATTTTTGACAAATACTGAATGTTTGAATAAAGTATAAAGTCTGTGCTTGTGTGACTGTATCAGAGAAGTCAGTTTTGAATTAGTAGTCCAAATTTCTGTGATCGATTCTTCACATGTTTTATTTATAGGTTTTTTCAGACAAAAAATGAATTATGCATTTTCCTCTTTACCTATATCTATACTTAATAAGTCTCATGAGTTAAATTAAATTAAATAGCATGTGATGAAAATGAAGTATGACTGAGAGACATTAGAATGAACAGATGAGCAGCTTTTCAAAGATCCCAAGATAAATGAAGTCTAGAAATCATTAAAGTGACTAAATTTTATGAGAAAATATATAAGCAAATATCAAGATAAATTAAGTGACCATGGATCATTCATTCATTAGTCAAGCCAAACTAAACTTGCTAAAAAATATGAATATTTGTATATTACAAAATAAATACAGTATAGTAGAGAGATCCCACACACTTATATTCCATTAGATACATTAATTCTAGGTGAATTTTAGTGTTAAATTACCTTAGAAAAGTTTGAAGAATAGTCATTGGTTGAAAAACTAAAATGTTAATATAAAAATGCTACATGAATAGACAATACACTTCTTATATTGCAATTGATAGTATGTGAAAGCTGCAGTGTTTATAATTTTTTTAAACAATGTAAAATTCTTTCATGGGAGATAGATAGGGATGTGTGTGTTCACATGCATGTATGTATGAGTATGCACATAGGGAAGACAGATGCCAACTTCTAGTGTTGTTCTGTAGAAGCCATTGACCTTGCTTTTCAAGATAGGGTCTCTGGCTGACCTGTATCTCACCAATTAGACTATTCTGTTTAGTCAGAGAGTCCCAGGGAATCTGTCTTTTTCTATCACCCCATTACTAAGATTACCACAACACTCAGTATTTTTAACATGGGTTCTGAAAATTGAACTTGAGTCCTCATCATGCTTGCATGACAAGCACTGACTAAGCTATCTCCCAAACCCAATCTCATCTTCAATCAGAAAAGCAATTTGTCAAGATTTTTTCCTATAATCAAGTTTTGTTGAGAGAGAACCATGAATTATGTCAACTAAATGAGGTATACAGTTGTCAACCTGATTCATGAAACACCCCTCGGCTACTGATACTGTTATTTTACAGTTCCAGATAATTTTCTTCGATTTTTATCTATAAATAACATTATCAATATCAAAATCTAGTTGCTAAGTGTGTTGAGACACAGATTAAAAAATGAAAATCTTGTATGTATATTGTTCCTGGTGTGAAGAACATTTCATAATCTTCTAAATCTTCCATAAAGTGGGAATATTCAAGTGAAGAGTTCAGATGTTATTGAAATGACAAAATAATTTAATAATTAATCTACTAAAATTGCTAAAACATTAATTTACTAATTATTCGTTAGTTTTATGTTACCAGATCAGATTCTTAGGGTGACAAAAGACATTTTTAACTTTCTCCTTTTCATGAAATTATCAAAAGTACTTTGCCAGCATAAAGCTGTTGATAGCTAAAATATGAAATCTTCCTTTATTTATCTATTAGCATGACAGGAATATGAAAAAAAGAAGAGACAGTAATTCCAGCTAATTACTATTGGCTTTGTTTGCTGAAGACTCCAAAAATTTTGCTCTCATTAACTCATTTTGTATCCATCTCCAAATGAAAATTTTCATCCCATATTTAGATAGTTGACCATTCATTATTATAGTCTGCTAATAATTAGAGGCTTAAATATTAAAATAATTAATGTATTTTCTTTATTGTTTTTATTAAACTATATATTTTTCTCCACTCTCCTTCATTTCTTCCCACCTCCCCTTTTAACTTCTCCCGTGATCCCCATGCTCCGAATTTACTTAGAGCATCTTGTCTTTTTCTATTTCTCATGTAGATTAGATCCATGTATGACTCTTTTATGGTCCTCTTTGTTGTCTAGGCTCTCTGGAATTGTGAATTGTAGGCTGATTTTTTCCTAGCTTTATGTCTAAAAGCCATTTATGAGTGAGTACGTATTATATTTGTCTTTCTGGGTGTGGGTTACCTCACTCAATATGTTTTCTAGATACATCCATTTGTCTGCAAATTTCAAGATGCCATTTTTTTCCATTGTGTAACACTCCATTGTGTAAATGTACCACAACTTATTAATCCATTCTCAGTCAAGGGACATTTAGGTTGTTTCCAAGTTCTAGCTATGACAAATGACGCTGCTGTGAACATAGTTGAGCACATGTCCTGGTGTTATGATTGAGCATCCTTTGAATATATACCCAAAAGTGGTATTGCTGGGTCTTGATATAGGCTGTTTCCTTATTTTCTAAGGAATTCCCATACTGAATTCCAAAATAACTGTACAAGTTTGCACTCCCACAAGCAAAGGTGTTCATAGGTGTGTGGATAGGTATCTGGAGTTTTAATTTGATTCTCCTGACTGTTTTTATGCCAATACCAGGATGTTTTCATTACATCTGTAGCTCTGTAGTGGAGTTTAAAGTCAGGGACTGTGATGCCTCCAGAATTCCTTTATTGTACAAGATTGTCTTGCCTATCCTTGATATTTGTTTTTCCATATGAAGTTGAGTATTGTTCTTTCAAGGTCTGTGAATAATTTTGCTCAGATTTTTATGGGCATTGCATTGAATATTTAGATTGATTTTTGTAAACTTGCCATTTTTACTGTGTACCCAAAAGCATGGGATTTTTTTTTTGATTTTCTGTTGTTTTCTTCAAATATTTAAAGTTCTTGTGATACATGTCTTCCACTTGTTTGTTTAGAGTTACTCTAAGATATTTTATGTTTTGTGTAGCTATTGTGAAGGTCATTTATCATCTGTGTACAGGAGGGCTACTGATATTTTTAGTTAATCTTGTATTCTGCTACATTGTTGAAGATGTTTATGAATTATAGAAGTTCCTTAATAGAATTTTTGGGGTCATTTATGTAAACTGTCATATCATCAGCAAATAGTGAGAGTTTGACTTCTTTTCCAATTTGCATCCCTTTGATCTCCTGTTGTTGTCTTATTGCTCTAGCTAGGACCTCAAGAACTACACTGAATACATATGGAGGGAATGTATTCAACCTTTGCCTTTTTCCCGATTTCAGTGGGTTTCAAATGTCCTTGGTGTTTAATTGGGTTCCTGATGATTCTTCTGATGCCAGTTAACTACAGTTAAAGATATATTTGGAGTATAATTAATTAGTCAGTAGGAACTATACAAACTCCTTATTTATTAGAGTATAATAACTTGTAAATTAGATATTTCATTATGATATCCCATATAGTCT
Organism: Microtus pennsylvanicus; assembly: GCF_037038515.1. NCBI lineage: Eukaryota > Metazoa > Chordata > Mammalia > Rodentia > Cricetidae > Microtus > Microtus pennsylvanicus. Next base: position 64,601 of record NC_134579.1, on the reverse strand, counting down.
AGTTTGGTTATATTCATCCTCTCTATTACTCCTTCCTCTTTCTTCTCCCTCCTGTAAGACTAGTTCTTTCTTTACTGTCATATGTTCTTTCACTATATTTACATATTAAGAAAATCTTATGGCATTTGTCTCTGTGGTACTGGCTTATTTCATTGATACAAATATTTCTAGATTGACATATTTTTAATGATATAATTTTATTCTTCTCTGGTCCTGATTAAAAATGTTTATAAATTTTCTATTCTCTTTTATTGGTTTCTATTTTGCCTTTAAGCAAGTATCATGTGAGTTTTGTCATAAATTTTTGACTCTGTAGTTTACAGCAGTTCTGTGGCATCATTATTATTGTTCTTTTTACTTAGGAATGCTTTGGATACTCAGATTATTTAGTTTTTCACATGAATTGGGAGATTGCTGTTTCTATTCCTGTGAAGAACATCATTGTAAATTAATGGACAATGTATTGAATTTGTATGCTGGTTTTGGTGATAAGTCACTTACATATCATAAATTCTGATGATTCCACAAGTATGAAAATTCCTTTTACCCTTTTGCTGTATTCTAAAGTTTCTTTCTTTGCTGATTAAAGTTTCTTTAATGTTTTTAATTTCTAATTCTAGTTGGGAGATGGGATCACCAGAAAAAGTTAACAAGGGATAGTAGCCATATCAACTATCTCTAGTTTGGTTGAAAGACTATCTCTCAATAAGAAAGATGAAAGAATAACCAGGAATGATTTCCTACATGAACCTTTGTCCTCTACTCCCACACAACTGTGCACATACACCCTCACACAATGTTCATGTATACATATTTGGACATTTATGCACAGAGGATGAGAGAAATAGAAAAATAGAAAACTAATGCTTTTATGTTCAGCTCATATTCTGCATTTTCAATGTAATGTTTTTTTGTATATGAGTTTTCTTGTTGAATCTTTAAGGATTTATAATTATGTGATCCTATTATCCAAAAATTATAATTTGATTATTTTCTCTTTATTTATATTTATTTACTATTTATATACTTTTTATTACTTTCTCATCTTTACTGATCCAGACAAGATTTCATCCACAATATTCAAAATGAGGTCGTCTTCTCTTATATTCTCATATATCTCATATTATATCTCATATATATCATCTTATATCTCATATTATAGAGACTGCTTTCAGATTTTCCCTGTTGAGTATAATGTTGGCTACAGATTTGCCACACTATAACTTTTATTGAGTAAAGGGAAGGTGCTTATATTCTTCGTGCCCTTTGTACTTTTATTACTAAGAGACATTACATTTTTGTTTAATTATTTCTATGCATTTATTGAGATAATTATCTGAGCCCTGCCCTTTATTCTTGATGATATGTGATATTATAATTATTTATTTATATGTCAAGCCATATTGGGTTTCCTACAGTGAATTCTACTTAATCATGATGTTTATATTTTTCCACTTTGCTTTGTTATGAACTGGTTTGAGTATCAGGGTATTGCTAGTTTTATATGATGACTCTTGCACTGCACCTTTTTTCTTCTTAGTTAAGTACTTTGAAGAACACTGAAAGTGATTAGTCTTAAAATTAATTTTTTTGAGGTTACAGGTTTCGAGGTTCTAATTTCTCCCATGCATGATAACACTTATTAAAATATGTGTTGTCTAATCATCATATTTTGGTATAATTTCTATAATTTCTATTTCTGTTCATCTATATTATATTCCACTATAATTTGATATGTGATTAGTTAAATATTCGCATTCATGAAGACATGTTTTATGTTCTAAAATATGTTTTATTTTACTAAACCACCAATGGCTGTGAAAAGAATATTTATCCTGTGACTGTTTCAGTAAAATATTCCATGAACTTCTTTTAATTCCTGGTTGATTCAATTCTGATGTGTTCTTACTGGTGTTTTGTTTGTTTGTTTTGTTTTGTCTGGATGGGCAATCTGTTATTGACAATGTATTATAGAAGCCACTTACTGTCATCATCTTAGAGTCTGCTAATCTATTTTGGTTAAGTAATCATTAATGAAATTGGGTATGCCAACAGTTGGTATATATGATCCACTCCCATTGGATTGTTCCCCTTATTAATACAGAGTTATCTTTTATAATCACTAATACTGCTTGCTTTTAGGGTGTATTTTCTTGTAATTTTACTTTTATTCTGTCCCTTTGCAAATGAGATGTGTTTCTTATATGCAGAAAACAATTGTTTCCTGTATTTCACTCCAGTCTGCTAGCCTTTTAATTGGAGGATTGAGATTATTAACTCTTAGTTAATTCTGAAAGGTATGTACAATTTTCCACCATATTTTCATTTGTGTAAGGTTGGGTTCTTCTCTAATCAGTTTTATTGTTTATTTTGGGCAGTATGTATTTTACCACTCCCCTCCCTTCCTCCTCACCTTCTACCCTCTCCCATGATCCACATGCTTCCAATTTACTCTCTACTGTAATCTTTATATCATAATTTATTACTTTACTACTGAGATTCATGCGTTTCTGTATACTCACAGTGGTGTTATGTATGCATGGATATATGGATGGATGGATGTCTGTGAGTAGAATTCTTGAAAGAATATTCTGTAGCACTGGCTTCATGATCAGACATTCCTTTAGTGTTCATCATGAATTTTTTAATTTTTATATTTTAGCTATGAATAATATCTTTTTTGAACACAGCAATCTAGTGTGGCCAAAATTTTTATTAAGGAATTAAAGTAGGTCAATCCATACTGTTTTGGCTTTTAGAGTTTGTGTAATTAAAGCTAGAGTTAATTCTTTGTAAATTTTTTATTGTTTATGCCTATGTGTGTTTTTGTGGGGGGGGGGAGATATATGCTCACAAGTAGAGAAATGGGCATTGGATTTTTTGGAGCTGGAGAAACAGGTAGTTGTGTGTCACTCGTTATAGGTACTGGGAATCCAACTTGGGCCTTCTAGAAGAACACTAGCTAATAAGTCATCTCTCCAGATTCCAAGAACAAAAAAAAACCTGCTATTATTTTGAATTTGTCTTTATATGTGACTGGCACTTCTCTCAATTTTCAATAATTGTTCTTTATTCTATATGCTTATTGTTTTAAATTGACATGGCACTTCAAACTGTAGGTAAAAGAAATCAAAGGAGAATGGCAGTAATCAATGAAAGCTACCCAGACGAATTCATTCTACTGGGCTTTTCTGATCATCCATGGCTGGAACTCCCTCTCTTCATTATTCTTCTGATAACATACCCGACAGCTTTGATTGGGAACATTGCCATAATTCTTGTATCCACCTTAGAACCCCGTCTTCACAGCCCCATGTATTTCTTCCTCACAAATCTCTCCTTTCTGGACATGTGCTACACCACAAGCATTGTGCCTCAGATGCTGTTTAATCTTAGAAGCTCTAGAAAGACCATTAGTTACATTGGATGTGTTGTTCAACTTTATGTCTTTCACATAATGGGAGGCACAGAATGTCTGCTTTTGGCTATTATGTCCTTTGATCGCTATGTTGCTATCTGCAGACCTCTCCACTACACTCTCATCATGAATCAACGAGTTTGCATATTGTTAGTGTCTATTATGTGGTTAACTGGAGTGATCTTTGCTTTTTCAGAGGCTACACTTACATTACAATTGCCACTGTGTGGCATTGATAAACTGGATCACTTACTGTGTGAGATTCCAGTTCTCATAAAGACTGCCTGTGGTGAAAAGGAGGCTAATGAGCTGGCACTTTCCGTGGTATGCATTTTCATACTGGCTGTTCCTCTGTGCTTAATTCTTGCTTCTTATGTTAATATTGGATGTGCAGTACTCAGAATTAAATCTTCTGAAGGAAGGAGAAAGGCTTTTGGGACATGTTCCTCTCATCTTATTGTAGTTTCCTTATTTTATGGTCCAGCCATTAGCATGTACCTTCAGCCTTCTTCATCCATCACAAGGGACCAACCCAAGTTCATGGCTCTCTTTTATGCAGTAATAACTCCTACTCTGAATCCCTTCATCTATACCCTAAGGAATAAGGATGTAAAGGGAGCCTTAAAAAAGCTGTTGAGAAGCATTTTTACTTCAAACTGAAAGCTCATTGATATCAAATGAAATAGTTTAATGATTGTAGTAATTTTAGATTGGTTTCCCTAATAATGCTCATATATTCCAAGTTCATAAAACATGTCCTTGCCAGATTTGTTTCATTTCTAGCACTTTCATAATCACATTGTATGTTAAAATTTTATAATCAAGTTGTATAATCACTTTATAATCAAGTTGGATCCTCAAATATGTACCACCTTGGGTACATATTTGTGAAAATATAGAAAGAAAACAGAAGTTCTTTTCCAGTTGATTCACCGTGTTAAGTAATGAGAACAATTAATAAATTATAAGTTTGTTATGCCGAATTCAATTATTGTAAAGTCATGCTGAATAAAATAGCATCAGTGGGCTTTCAGTCAGTGTCACCTCCTAAACAATTCTCTACTCCTGGACTATGATTCATGTAGTTTCATAATGGCCTGAAGGAGAAATACGCTGTGCCTAATCATGACTTTATCAAAACTCAGAGTATGTTCATGCTTTCACAAAAAGCATTGTGAATTTTGCTTGTGAGTTGGGATAAGTGTTTGATGTTTAAATAAAAAATTTCTCATGAGATATTAAAAGTACAAAGAGACTAAAACTATGAGTAAACTTTAAATTCTTCTTTTAAACATAAGTAGTATGAATCTTGAATCAATAAGGAAAAAGGAAGTGACATTAATGTACTAATGAAGTACAGTCTGGGAACACTTCAGAGAATAAACTGGGACATTTATATGTGCCTTTGAAAGTTATCATGAATCAATATGAAAAAATTATTTTTTCTAATGTGGAAGCAAGTGAATTACAAAAATAAATAATAAACATATTTTTGATAAAGCATACTTGAGACGAGAATGATATTCAAGATATTTTCCATTACAAATTTGAATTTCTACAATGTATTTGTCAAATTTATAGCCCAAACTTAAAATTTTCAAGTAAAATTTCTCACAATTGATGAAAGAAAATTATTAATTTGACGTTGAAATTTTGTTATTCGATAAGCCATTGTTGAGGGAACATATGCTCACTGTTACATAGAGATGATCAGGAAAAAGAAAGAACGAGATACAGAGGGAGAAAGGGGAGTGAGTGAGAGAGGAGCACTATAGCACTCAAGGCTCATCTCCCAATGACTCACTTTCTCCATCTAGGCTCCAACCTCTAAAAGTTCAACTTCCCAAAACATTAGCATTAACTGTGTCCCAAATATTCAAACATGTGAGTCATAAAGTAGGCATTTTATGTACATGCCATAACATAAGAGAATCCTCATTAGACTGAGGTCAGTTTTCTCAGCATAAACTTTATAGTGAAGTAGAGATAGATAAAGACAGGATTAGGTGACCAAATGCTGAGAGGAAAAATGTCACAAACTAAAAATGTAAAAAAGGGAAATCTATTCTTTAGAAGTGAAAGAGAAATAAAACATTGTTCGGACAAAAACGAAACATAACAGAACAAAAAATAAGGACAACAAAACAAAAAACAGGGATTTCATCACCACCAAATCCCTAAAATTCTCAATAAGAAGTCCTGCTTTAGAAACAGAAGGATGATAGCCACCATTATAAAACCACATGACTATACAGAGCTCATTAGAATAAATTCAAAAAATACAACTTATGTTAAATCTTTGTTAACATAATTAAACTTTTGCAACATAACACTACTTCCAGGTGTAGTGATACAAATCTCGATCCTAATGCTCAACAATCTGGGACAAGAAGGTTGGTGTTTGTCAGGGATCGTGCTAGAAACTCATGGAAAATGATTCACTAATCATCATAAACATGATGGGTGTGTCTTGGAGAGACAGAGGACATCCTATTGTTATTGAGTATAGCTCTGCTTATTGGCCTCGAAGACACCACATCACCCATAATCTATGAGTCGTATGAAAATTGTAAGGGGGTTTGTAATCCCCTCACTTGGTAATATTATTGGTACTTACAATAATAGTGGTCGACTTTTTCATAGCATTGTTGCTGGAGCAGATCAATAATTCAACTACCAACAACAGAAAGAATTTAGAGATGTACATTGTTAGTAAACTTAAACTAAGAATTTTTTCTTAATGGCTTTAATGTAGAAAACAATTTTGAGAAAAAATTTAAAGTTTAGAAAGACACACTTTCAATAGTTGAGTGAGGGACTCACTGAGGTCAAGGAGTAAGAAAAAAGGCAACTTGGTTATTACTAGGTGATGTTCCTTCTTTGCTAGAGAAGGTTTGGTGACCAAAGACAATGCTTAAATTTTTGTAGTCTCTTGACTTCCTGATTTCTTGATGTGATTTACTAAAATCATTGATGATGAGTAAGTGTGCACTCTGAAGAACGAAAATGGGAGGCTGGGAGGAGGCGGAATTTTTTTCAATAAAAAAATAAAAAATTAAAAAAAATGATATTTCACAACAGTGAAGATTCCCCTAAGAAATAAAGACCTGATATATTTCAAAAAAAGTATAAACGATTGCTTTATATGTGTGTGTTTATATTTGTGATTCTTTTAAGATTTTTTATAAGATTACCATTTGAGATGAATAATGAAATGATTATTTCTTTGTAACCACGAAATGCAGCCTGACAGTAAAATAAATGGCTAAAAAGAAAACCTTGCTTCCTTACACTTTGTTAATCTAAACAAGCTGCTTAAACTTAATGCCTTGCTTACTTAATGGTTTGTTAATCAATTAAAAAAGAATCATTGCTTTGTGGTGAAGACATGGTAAAAAAATTAATACAAAAAATGTTAGCTACTTTTGGGCTTCTAAGAAAAACATGTAACTTGTTACATATTGTGATTTCTTCCTGTGTAAAGATTTTAATTTGTTTTTAGAGAATGTATAACTTATTATTGGGAGGTAATCCTTTCTTGCGTAGAAATTTTTGTCTTAGGAGATATAAAATGGAAGAGAAAAATAAAAGATGTATAAGAAAAAAATGTAGAAGGAAAACAACAGGAAAGATACATCAGGAGAACAACTGGAAAGAAGAAAGAGAAAAATAAAATGAAGAATTAAGCTTTGGCCCTCAGAGTGAGTTCCCAAGTGCCTCTGTGTGTCTGTCCAATAGTTCATGGACTCCATACCTCCTCAACAGTACCTGACTTGCTGAGGTCAGTTCCCTAGACATTAGTTCAAGGCTACCCTGGGCAAAGGCTGCTTTTGAGTAAGCTCATGTCTAAAAACAAAATAAAAACAATCGCATAAAACATACTTAGAAGGTTTGAGAATATTTTATTCCTATAACAATCTGATGTTCATGGCCTGTGAGATTGATCAGTAATCAAAAGAACTTGCTTATCAAGGCTGTGACCTGAGTTCAATCCTTAGAAGACACATAAAGATGAAAAAGAGAAATGACTTTCCATAGTTGTTCTACTTCCCCATACACCATGGCACTGCAACTACCCACAACAGGCACTGGTACCACACACACACATAATGCACATGCAGACAAACACAGTACTTATAATATTTTCTTAAGAACTGAAAATCTGATGTTCAAAAAGTAGGCCTCCAGTAAGTATAAGTTTCTAACATTAGATAGTTGTTCTAGTTAGTTTTTTGTCATCTTGACACAAGCCGAAGTCATCTAGGAATGACCTTCAGTCGAGAAAACTTACAGATTGGCCTGTAAGCAAGCCTATGAGATATTTTCTTCATTAATGGTTGATTATGAGATCTCAAACCATTGAGAGCTGTGCCACCTCTAGGCAAGTGATCCTAGTTTATATAACAGAGCAGGCTGGTCAAGGCCTGGGAAGCAGCATTCCTCCATGATCTCTGCTTCAGTTTTTGCCTCCAGGCTCCTGCTTTGTTTGAGTTCCTGCTTTGTCCTCCTTCAGCAATGAATTATAATTGTGACATGTAAGTCAAGGAAACCTTTTTGTCATCTAGTTGTCCTTGATCATAGTCCTTATTCCAGTATCCGAAACCTAAACAATATAAAACATTATTGTTAAGTAGATGTAATCTGTAAAATATTTTGAACTGATATTTTGAAGTATTGTAGTTGGTTTAAATATATTACTGCTTTATAATTCATATTTTTAGGGAATGTTAATTTGTTATATGGAAGAGAACCTGTACGAAGGGATGAAAAAAATCATTGTATATTGATGGATGCATAAATTAGCACAAATTATAAAAATCATATAAACACAAGAAACCAACACTGAATCACCAAAATATATGAAGAAAATACCATCAGACATAAGATACATTGCAAAAACTTACCTTTGGTAAATTAAAAGTTCCAGTTTTTCATGGACATTATCTTAAATAACATAGTTAGGTAAACAGAATGCCTGAAGAACAGAATTGAGATTAGATCTCATTATTTCACCAAAATAAAATAGATTCAAGAGGGATCAAAATATTTAAATATAAAGCCCATATTCTACAGTAGGAAAAATGAATAGCTCAATGAAAACAATAAAACAAAACAGAGTACACAGAAAAGGAAATGGCTGTTTTTGAAGCAGTGAGAAACAGAAATTTTTTATTTTTTTTTATTGAAAGAAAAAAAAAGAAATTCCCGCCTCCTCCCAGCCTCCCATTTCCCTCCCCCTCCTCCCACTCTTCTCCTCCTCCCTCCACTCCTCTCCCCCTCCCTCTCCAGTCCGAAGAGCAGTCAGGGTTCCCTGCCCTGTGGAAAGTCCAAGGTCCTCCCCCCTCCATCCAGGTCTAGGAAGGTGAACATCCATATTGGCTAGGCTCCCACAAAGCCAGCACATTAAGTAGGATCAAAACCCAGTGCCATTGTCCTTGGCTTCTCATCAGCCCTCATTGTCCACCATGTTCAAAGAGTCCGGTTTTACCCCATGCTTTTTCAGTCACAGTCCAGCTGGCCTTGGTGAGCTCCCAATAGATCAGCCCCACTGTCTCAGTGGGTGGGTGCACCCCTCGTGGTCCTGACTTCCTTGCTTATGTTCTCCCTCCTTCTGCTCTTCATTGGGACCTTGGGAGCTAAGTCCGCTGCTCCAGTGTGGGTCTCTGTCTCTATCTCCATCCATCGCCAGATGAAGGTTCTATGGTGATATGCAAGATATTCATCAGTATGGCTATAGGATAGGGTCATTTCAGGTTCCCTATCCTCAGCTGCCCAAGGAGCTACCTGGGAAACAGAAAATTTGTTAAAGCTAAGTACACCTTCTTATATGGGTGTAACATATAGTATCCCAAAACAGTTATGATAGTAACACTGAAGATGGCTGTTTTCAGATAATAAAATAGTAAAACATGCTGTAAGAATTACCAAAATGTGACAGAATGTGTGCTTACCAAAGTAGTGCATGTCATTAGAAAAATGACCTAGAGAGACTTTTATAATAAGGGTGCCACAAACCTTCCACTTATAAAAACTATCTCCAAAATACAATGAAGAGAAATAAGAAGGAAAAAAAGACCATACTCTAAAATTGCCAGAAAAAAAAATGGGGAGAACATTGTATGACATTAGTTTGGACAAGAATTGCCTGTATAAGAATGCAAATGTATAGGTAACAAAAGGATAAAGTTGGTCAAACATGATTCTTTCAATGTGAAAAGTTTCTGTAAAACAAAGGAAATAATAAGTGAACAGATAATCTATAGTAGAGGAGATTGGAATCAACAGTAGAGCATTAATTTATAAAATTATTATTACCTAGGAAAAATAGTGTTAATATTACTTTAAGTTGATTATAGTTGGAAAGAATTGTATCATATTGCTCAAAATATACCAAAGAGATTTTGAATGTACTCATTATGATGGAGTGATAATTATTTGGGATGAGGATAGCTTAAGTAGTCTCAACTACTGTCCAACCTCTAGTATATAAATAAACCAAAACATCGCACCGTATCCCTGATTAGTTACTTTTCTTTGCAGTCATAAAACACCACAACCAAAGGCACCTTACAGAAGGAATAATTTGTTTGGCTGTTAGTCTGCAATGGTATGGAAGGCATGGAAGCAGCAACAGGAAGCTGAGAGATCACATCTTAAATGTACAAAGAAGCAGAAAAAGTAAATTGAATGTGTGCAAGGTTATAAAGTGTCAAAGTCAACCACCAGTGATGTATTTCTTTTAGTCAAGGCTCTAGGGTTCAAAAGTTCTATAACCTCCCAAAACAGAGTCAACAACTTGGAAACCAAGTGTTCAAACACATGAATCCATGGGAATATTTTTTTTATTCAAACTACCACAATCCCCAAAATATGAGAAATTACTAATTTTCAATTACAAAATAAATACCTGCATACATTCTCTTATCAATATATGAATGGCATATAGAAATGCCCTTGAAAATGAAAGATTTCCTCCTAGATTGAGGCTTCTTAAGTTTTAGAAATTAAACACTTGAAAATCTCAGGAAGTCCATAAAGTTAACACAATTCACAAGATCCCTCCCAAAGGTTATAGAAGCAACATTGCTATTGAGAAGAAACTTGCAGATGAGACTATCTGTTTGGAGTAAACTCTCAGACCTGTGGGGCTGCCCAAAAGTCATGTACTTAGCATCCATTCCTTGGTAGTCTTTTTAGTGCTACAAATCCTGTTGAACCACCCATGCTCTGTAAGTAACTGCAATAAACTCACTGATCCTCTAAGTTAGACTTTGGTGGAATCTTTTCTTTGGTCATCAGTGCCTATCTGGGTGAAGAGACATTTGTGCAAATCACCAAAGGAAAATTCTTACAGAATTATTTAAACATAAAATGTATGTAGTGAATTAGGAAATTTAATGAATTTATTTTATACCACATCTAATAATAGAAGAGACTTGCTTACCACCCAGCTAAGGAGATAATTAAGTGTACATAAGAAGCAAATCCACAAATAACTCTGTCCCTAGGAACATTTTCTGCTAATTCAACAAGGATAAAGCTGCATAAATGATCTGCTTAAGAACTATCCCAGGAGTTTTGAAAGCAGTATACAAATATCACATATGGATCATTCCGTGTATTTTCTACCATTGTCTGCCTAACACAGCATTTCCTTTTTGTCATAGTTCATCAATCACTTGCTTAGTCCATCAATTACCTGAAATTGTTAAACCCTGTATTCTTCTGTTAACTAAAGTTTCTTAATCTGTACCTGAAAATAAAAGAACTCTGAATTCCTTTATATTTCCTTCTTGTTGAAGATTATCACAACAAGGTAAGTCAAAAGACACATTTCCATGAGTCATGCATTTCAGGAAAGAATGGAATGTATGTAGCATTTAATGCACTTGGTAATTAATAGCATTTAATAGCCTTTCATTTCAGGAGATCTTCTCTGGAACTTGGAAATCTTGATTTATTGACTCTGAGAACAAGTAGATCTTTTCATAAGTAATATCTCTTTTATTTACCTCTTACTTGAAACATCAGTAAAAGTATTAAATTTCATGAACTACTATCTATGAAATATTAAATGACAGAATTATGTCACATATAAACATTTTATATAATATTTTCATTAATATTAGCACACAAAATATAGATTATTTTGAGATATTTTCCTTTGCATAAATGATTAAAAATCTATGGCCAAGTTTTTCATGACTTGTTGACATATTTTATCTCTGTGTTTCAGTCTTAGATAAAATAACCAGTATTACTTTTTTGATCTTTCCCTACATGGCATATGTATAATATATATGTATATAGATTATTTACATATAGTGTGTGTGTGTGTGTCTGTGTGCGTGTGCATTAAGAAGATATCTAATAGAGTTTGAGCCACCCTAAGGTGATTTAGAAATTTCTAGATAAAAAATTTCTGTGTATTAAAATAGCAATCAAATTTATCAGAAGCCAAAGATACAAAGGTTATATAATCTAAGTATGAAAGTACAGAAATACTATGAGATAATGTGTAAAGTTAAGGGAGTGGGGATAAGATTATAGAACTTGTGTATATATTAGGGCAAGTGAAACAAACCACACAGCACTGACCCTCATTAGGCTCTGATAGATCAGATCAAGCCACACACACAAATTCAGTGTAAATGTCACATATCAAACTGTACCTTTATAAGACAGAGAGACGCAACACAGTTAAAAATGTCACTAAAAAACAAGAATTCTGTCCGAACAATCTTGGAAAAAGGAAATGTATGTTATTTGAGGTGGAAAAATTGTAAAAGTCCTCCCACAATTAATAGTTACAAGAAGAGAAATATGCTGGGATAAACTAATGCTGACTAATCACCTGTTTTCCCAGTTGTCCACCTTGGAGAACTCGCAGCCCTGTTTCTACACGGCAGAAACTTTCTTCATGTATTGTAGAACGAAGCTGGACTTGATTCTAGCATTGAAAATAAAGTTATTGGATGTATAATTAAATATGCTAGTTTTGTCTTTTGACATAGGTTATAACCATTCACAAATTAACCTACAAATAATATGTCGACAATAAGAAACCTTAAAATAATAAAAAAATACTGCATCAATTATTGTCTTTAAAGACAGATACAGATACTTATAAAGAACTTAGAGTATTAAATATAAATTGGCCTTTTAAATATTGAGGTGTTGCTAGTGTATAAGAATACAAAATGTGATTAATAACATTGTTAAATAAATGGACAAAATTGTCTTATAGTTATAAAATTGTATGGGTAGATAGAAATATGTAAATGTAAATGTATAATTTTATAGTCTAAGTTATTTCATAATTTTTATATAAAACATCTCTTATTTTCTCAAAATATTATATTACTTAGGTACTGAATATTGTGGTTTTGTATGTATGTGTCTTTTATCTGAAAAGAGAGTGTATATATATTTCAATAATGTAAAGTTACTTGCAAGTCTTAGTCTCTGAGCTAGATTTTTCTCCTGGCAGTCATAAAATACTTCATATTCATAAATGTAACTATAGTTATAGATAATATGTCTTTTTTAAGTGTATAAATGCATTTTAAGACAGGGTAATACACATAATAAAAAATGCCAAAGGTGAATGAATTAGCTAAAATTAAATAAGGTTTTCAATTATTTCAAAGTCTAAGTATTACACAAGAAAAATTGCAGTGTTAAAACCAATATAATTTTTGTTTAATGTCAATGAATTGTGTTGTTGAATAATGAAGTTACATTTTGGGGTAGCAAGATGGCTCAGATAGTAAAAGCCCTTGCTGCCCAAGACTGACTGCCTGAGTTTGATCCTTAGAACTCAGGGTAGAAAGTGGAAACTCACTCCGAGAAGTTGTTCCTCTGACCACACAACTCATATGCATACTGTGCCACTCAGATACCCATACTTGTTTAACTCATTCACACATACACAACAATAATACATAAAACATTTACAAAGAATTTACATTTATAAGTTCTAAATAGCTCAGATATATTGTTTAACACCGCTCTTCTTGCTCCTGGCAGAAATAATTATTCTGATGATTTTGCAATTGATGAAATCATCTTAATGTTGTTTTATTTTTATCCCATTATTTATAACCAATTTGACTATACAAACAATGCCCACAGCAGTTATTTGAAAAGGAGGCATGTCAGTCCTTAGACTCATGAAACCTCTATTCTATAACATGCTGGGGATAATATTTTTTTTTAAAGGCCTGATTGATTGTGATGTCAGCTAGAGTTAGAAAAGCAATTTTTGTGAATCTTCAATGGATGCAAACTTCTCTTTTTGCTTAATCGTAATGAGAATTCAGTGTTTTATCCTTATACAGATAAAGAAATTCAGTATCCAGAGATATATCTTGTTTAAAGTAGCTTATTTTGTTATTTAGTGCCCTAAAAGGAAATGGATTACCTGGTCAAGACTCTTTATCTTCTTTACCCCTACCAAAGCCATAACAATCTGTTTGTTTATTTTCTTTATCACCGGAAAAAGTACAAAATAGAGAATAATGTGTTATCATTTGTCATTTCTCAAGTCTCTCTCTTTTTCTCTCCCTCTCCTTCTCTCTACTGCTTTGTTATTACAGGTGAAACAGATTAAAGACAATGATAGTCATTAATGCAACCCACCCTGAAGAGTTTATTCTCCTTGGCTTTGCCAACCATCCTTGGCTGGAGCTCCCTATCTTCATTATTCTTCTGGTAACATATCCTCTAGCCATGTTTGGGAATGTTGCCATCATTCTGGTGTCCACCTTAGAACCCCGTCTTCACAGCCCCATGTATTTCTTCCTCACAAATCTCTCCTTTCTGGACATGTGCTACACCACAAGCATTGTGCCTCAGATGCTGTTCAACCTGGGAAGCTCCAGAAAGACCATAAGCTATGTGGGGTGTGCAATTCAACTTTATTTATTTAGTGCAATGGGGGGCACAGAGTGCCTTCTTCTGGCTATTATGTCTTTTGATCGCTACGTGGCTATCTGCAGACCTCTGCACTACTCCTTGATCATGAATCATCGTGCATGCACTCTGTTAGTGTGCATCATGTGGCTCTGTGGAATTGCCTATGCAATCTCAGAAGCCACACTTACGTTACAGTTGCCACTTTGTGGCATCAATACACTGGATCACTTATTATGTGAGATTCCAGTTCTGATAAAGACTGCTTGTGGTGAAAAAGAGACAAATGAGTTGGCACTTTCTGTGGCATGTATTTTTATACTAGCTGTTCCTTTATGCTTAATACTTGCTTCCTATATTAGTATTGGACGTGCTATACTTAGGATTAAGTCTTCTGAGGGAAGGACAAAGGCCTTTGGTACATGTTCCTCTCATCTTATAGTAGTTTCCTTATTTTATGGCCCAGGAATAAGTATGTACCTTCAGCCTCCCTCCTCTATCTCAACGGACCAACCTAAGTTCATGGCTCTCTTCTATGGTGTGGTGACTCCTACACTCAACCCATTCATTTACACTTTGAGGAATAAGGATGTAAAGGGTGCATTGGGCAATTTGGCAAGAAGGATTTCATGTTCTAGGTGATAGTATAACAAATAAAATTATTTCACAGTTAAAATATGTTTTCCTGGCTGAATTTTTAAAAACTTAATAGTATTTTATCATTTATTCTTTGAAAACTTTGTACATACATTCAATGTATTTTTATCTTATTTATACCCCAGCACATCACTTCAAATTCCCCCAGGATCTCTCAACCTCTTTCCTTCCTGACTTTGCATCTTAGCAGTAACAGCCTCCTGAGTCCAATTAATGCTGACCAATTAGTGCATGGGTGTGGAGCTATCTCCTGGGTCATGGGCAGCCTACCAGTGGCCAGACACCTAAGAAAAGCGATGCTTTATCCTCTAAGAAGTCATAAACTGACAATTCCAATATCATATTACATGTTTTCCTAATGAAATATCCCATATTCTTTATAGCCATGTTAAAATATAATGTGTTTGGGAATGTTAACATGGAATCTTTTCAAATGTATGAAAATAGTTCTTGTGTCTTGCTTGTACCGAATTAACAAATATTTAATAGCTTAGAATGCACACTAAAATTACAAACTGGTTAATGTATTTATAACAACATGATAATCATTTATTGGTACACATCTCATTAATATCACTTGAGGAATTTTCATCATTCTCAGGAAGGTTGGCCCAAGTGTGTGAACATCCTATGTACCCTGTGCATTCTTGGCAAAAGTAGTATATTATGATCACAAAACCACAAGATATATAAGGAGCCAGGGGTGTCTAAGATACCTCAAAGATGTCTGGCAGAACCATGACTTCTTCACTGGTAGCTGACCATTATAAATGGTATAATAATGGGAAAGGTCAGAGAAGTAAAAAGAACTGAACCTCCCTCAAATTCAGTTCTAAGTACTGGAAAGTTTGACACATTCTCAGGATTGTAAGCTCTTTTTTCCTTCAATACAAAAAGAAAATGTCTAGGCATGAACACAACAAATATATTCTCACAGACGTGAACATATTTCAAGGCTATACAAATATTAGGGAGAAGAGAAACGAGGCAACTGTAAACACTTTCACTATGTAGGTAGAGGCACGAGAGAGGCATTATCCACTCACTCTCATTGCTCTGGGTTGAGCCAGCAATTATAGCTTTAAGGCCACAAGAAGTCCTTGCCTCTCTTCTGTTAGCATATTACTCAACATCATGTACAAAGAATGCTTCAGGAGCATAGAAATGCCCTAGCATATCATAACCAAGTTGCTGTGAGATGCTTGACCTAGACCACCTATACCTAACTAACACGTTGGTATTTGGAAAAGTCATAGTTAACTTCAGTTGTTAACTTGTACTGTGTAGCAAAAAATTCCTGGGAAGATGAAACACACATGTCTATTCACTCCACATAGGGAACCCACAACAGACCAAAGCATGGATAACACCAAAGACCAATTTGATGAACCAAAAGGTTTTATTGGGGTTGCTTATAGGAATATGATTCATGTGTAACTTATAGGAATAGAAATGACTCAAAGATAGCTGAATTACCAAAGCCCATCATGGCATGGGTGACAGCTCACCAAAGCTAGGGCTATGGAGCACACTGCAAAGCCTGCACATAGCTCAATATATTGGAGTGTTTACTTCCTAAGTATACCCACTAAACTTTAACTACTTAACTCATCTTCAGCCCCACAAACAGAATTAAAACTACTTTCAACAAATTCAGTTCAAGAAAAACTTAAAAATTAGGCTAAGAAATGCTGTGGGGCAATGGTCTTGTACCCTGTACAGATTTGTCACTTGTATTGGTTTAATTAAATGTTGATTGGCCAGTAGCCAGACAGGAAGTACAGGTGGGGTGACGAGAATAGAAGAATTCTAGGAAGAGGAAAGTCTCAGTCTTCAGGGAAGGGGAGCAGGGGGAGCAGGGAAGGGGCATGTGAGCACAGCATCCACAAACCATGGGCATATGGGGCTTGTTTCTTTCACACTGGCAAAAATTTTAAGACATTAAGAGACCTAAGGTGTAAGATAGCCCCAATTTTAAAAAGATTTTGTAAAAGGCAGCCCAAGGGCATTTGGAGATCAGTTCTTGAACTGTGAGCATGTCTTGCTTTTAAGTCTATGCCAGGACTCGGGATTCAAAACCTAGTGCAGTGTATCCACTGTGATAGAGTTTGAGTAAAAAAAAGAGGTGTGAGAAATTCCTTGAAAGGATATGTCTTGATGAAGGAACCCCACAGAGACAAGGCAGGCCCTTGTCCCCCAGAATTCTTGTCAAGTCAGGTCGGGTGCCTGGCATGGCCATGGCTTCAACAGGATGGCCTGAATGAATGGTATGAGGCTCTGGGCCTCTAAGGCCATGACTTGGAACACAGAACTTACCCACAGGAAGCCTATCTTAGCTGGTAGAGAGCAGGTGCAGGGGAGAAAGGTGTTTTCCAACACGTGGCCCTGTGCCAGTGGGTAAAACAGCCCCCTTGGTAAAACCTCCAGATGAAAAGTTTTGTGCCCCAATAAACCTCTGTGCTGACACAATAATCCAAATCAAACCAAATTTGAAAAAGTCCATGTTTAATGAATAGCAGTGCTCCCAGGTGAAAACGGGAAGGAAGACTGAAAACTGCATGTTTGTTCTCTGGGTTGCTGTTTAAATTCCCTGTAGTAGTGGTCTTAAGCATCTCTGAGGAGGGGTCATCATCTGGTAGGCTTTCTTGGGGGTAGAGTCTGTGCTGAAGCAACTCCCAGGAGAGGAGGTTTGAGATGCTAACTTTCTACCCAAACAGAAAGTGGTGTGATACATATCATGTGATTATCAATTTATGGAAATAAATGTTAAATAAGAAGAGGGAGTAGAGAGGTGGCCCAGCAATTAAGAACACTGGGTGTTGTTACAGAGCCCCAGGTTTCAATCCCAGAACCTATATGGCAACTAACCATTTGCTGTAACTCCAGTCCTAGGCATCTCCTTCCATCTTCTGGCCTCTGTAAGTACTGTTCACAGGCACATACAATCAAAATGCTCATATAACTACATTTTTACAAAAAGTTAGAAAAGGAAAAAAATGGAATTCTCTACAGTGATGTCACAACCCTGAGACAGACAGAAGCCAGGGATAGTTTAAAATGAACTCCTTCTGATCTTGCATGGAAACAGCTGTGGTCTTCTGCTGAGCTAGCCAGCTCAGAGGTGAAAGCAGCTTTGTTCTGAGGTTAAAAGAGTTCATCATAATCGTCCATCTAAGAGCAGAGTACACAGTGCTGTTAAATGACCTTTCCTTGAAGTTTTCTGAATTTATGTTCTCTGTCCTTTGTATCTGTGAGAACTGTGGTATTGATGCAGTTATCTTTTAGATCAAACATCAAGATTGACAGATCACATAGGTTCCTGAGAAATCTACTTTCACTCTGTCATTTACCTGACTTTCAGCTAAGACCTTGTTGTTGTCACTTTAAAAATTGGCTCAAAAGAAGAGCTCACATTGAGGGGTTTTTATTAGGGGGAATGCAGTGTGAAAAAAGTGGGGGATGGGGAGACGAGCCTCTGGAGACAGAAGAGAGGTGGGGGGACAGAGACAGGCAGAGGAGAGGAGAGGAGAGGAGAGGAGAGAGAGAGAGAGAGAGAGAGAGAGAGAGAGAGAGAGAGAGAGAGCTAAAGCATCAAATGTGTGCAGGAGGTGCTCTTAGTGGCTGTAGCTGAGGACATATCCTCATATCCTGTCAGGAATTCAAGGACAGGCCAGTACAGATGCCTGAATACTAACACTTGTGGTACAAGATGAACATGCCAGAGGCTTTTCTTTCCATCTTTTTTATAATTTATATGTTTCTGCATGACTTTGAAGTAAGGATGCCCCTAAATGTCTCCGCTTTTACATTTGTGATCATGTTCAGAAATGGGTTTGTTAACTGAGTCTGCTTAGGAATAGGATGAAATCCTACATGAATGTGTACAGACTCCCTAAGTAAAATCCACATGCTTCCTTTGTTCAGGGAAAGCTTTGTTTTGGAAATAACTCCCATGCTTTCCCTGTTTCCTGCGCTAAGAATTTTTCTCATTTCTTCTGTCTTGACTGATTTGATGGCTAATCTTGGAAGTCAAACTGGCTACAAGTGGCAACCAGCTAGTCACCTTGTGTTAAAGAGAAGGGGAGATGTCTCTGCAGAGCAGGAAGATAGCAGGGTCTGTTTTGGAGCCAGGGGCAAGTGCTATGGAAATGCATCTCTGCTGATTCAGAAAAGGTTTTTCAGATGAAAGGCAGGGTCAGGAACCATTGTGCTGTGTCTTTAAGCACAGTATAACCTTATGTGAGGTGCTCTTGTCACTCAGGCCTCAATAGCCAATCATATCTTCCAGGTGACCTGCAAGTCAAGAAGTTGTGCTGGGTCTTTCCGGGCCCAGTTTCAGGCTTTGAAGAGAAGCTGGCACACGTGGTTTTGCGTGCTGTGCTATGAGTGTTGCTGCAGGCAGCCGAGCAGGTAGCATGTAAAAGCTGGAAAACCATGACATGGTGAGCTTGGGGCTCTCCCCAGACTGGGAGGAGGGGCTAGTTGAGCTACGAGAGCCAGTGTGGTTCATCTTCCTCTGGGTGTGTGGTAGCGAGTGAGCAGATGCAGAGTTCAGTATATTCTTCCCTGGTCCTGCATCATCCATCAGGTTCTGTTGGTCTTTAATGCTCCAGCATGATCTGAGTGCATGTTCTTTGTATCTCCTGGGCCGACTGGCAGTCTCTGAGTAACTTCACTCTCCTGACTGCGTCTGTGCAGAGCACTGGGAGCGGGACTGTGCTTTGAAATATCCTTTTTGAAATCAGCATGAAATGCCGGCTTGTATCGTCACTGTGTAACACAGATTTGCCAAGGTCGGAGAGCTCTGGTCCCTCTAGTATCTTCCAGAAGTTTTGCACTTTGAACATTTAACATTTAGGTTTAGTATCCATCTGTAGTTAATTCTGTGGAGCTTGTAAACAGTAGTTCCTGTGTAGAGTAGCACTCCACTGCTACTGTGATGTAGAAGACTAGGATTGATGGTATAAGTTCTTAGAAAATATTAAGTCACAAAGTAGAATTTAGGTAAGGGAGAGTTGCATCCCAAATGCCCCAAAGGTAAATGGTATGCTAACTGCACATGTTAGAGATTAGTATAAGATATAAATGTTTGTTCCCTAGGATTAACCAGCTGCATTCCCAAAACATAGACGACAACCATGTTTTACAAACAGCAGAAACACCCATCCCTTCATTAAAAAACCATCCTTTTAATGTTGCTCAAGATACCATGCCAGTGTCACAACCCCTTTAAGTCCTGTTGTGCCTTAAAGGTATACTTAGGGCGTGGCTAGAGGTGGGGCGTCGCTAGGGGTGGGTGGCACCGGGGAGTGGGGTGTCTCCAGGGCCAGGGAGGGGCCAGGGTGACCAGGCACTAGGGGTCCATAGGGTACTCTGGGTGGCTGGGGTCCGGGGGCAGGACGTGGGGTCCCCGCGGGGCACCTCCGGGCCCGTGGACCCTCTCCCAGCTCACGGGGGGCGGTTCCCGGTCCGGGACTACGTCTCCCATGATTCCCGGCGGTGGCCATTTTGCCTGTAGTCCGGGACCAGTCCGGGAGGACTCGGTCTCCCATGATTCCCGGCCTGGAAGCACGGCCTCCTTCCATCCTTCCTTCCTGCCCGGGAAATACAGACAGGCCGCTCCCGCCAGGCTTGTAGCTGGCTCCCAGGGCGCGGGTTAAGCAGAAAAAAGGAGCAAAAAGGAGAAAAAAGAAGAAAAACCGCAGCCCACCCCCCTCCCGGGCAGCTCTAGCTGCCGCCGCTTGTGGAGCCGCGATCTCCGCGGGGGAATCCGAGGTGCAGGTTCGGAGCTGGGAGAGGAGGAGGGGGCGGAGCTCCGGTTCCCGAAGCAGCGGCGGCCGCTTCCCGCCGGTCCCTGGACCGGAACTGGGGCGACTGGGACTCTCGGGTTGGCGCGGGTGGTGCGTGGGGCGTTAGGGGGGGGACGGCGTGGGGAGGGCGGGCGGGCGGGGGAGGGGAGCGAGGAGGGTGGGTGGAGGAGGGAGTTGCAAGCCTCAGCGGGAGCAGAGGGAGCAGGAGCAGCCAGCGCAGGCAGGTCCATTCAGACAGACAGACGTCAGTCACCCAGGTCATACAGAGAGAGGCCTCAGGTACGAGCTGACTGTGCCCTGGGGGGGGGGGGGGCAGAGCTTACATCCAGACTCTCCGCGGCAGTGTCAAGGCAGAGGCGCCCCCCTCCCCCGCCCCCGCGCACGGACACAGAACACTCAGGGGGCCCCCAGACTCTGCACTGATGAGCTCTGCCTCTGCTTCCATCAGTTGCTGGATGAATGTTCTTTGGTGATATCTAAGTTATTCATCATTCTGACTACAAGACAAGGCCAGCTCAGGTCCCCTCTCCTCTATTGCTTAGGGTCTTATCTAGGGTCATCCTTGTGGATTCCTAGGAATTTATTGGAGTCATGTTTCTTGGTAACCCCATAATGGCTCCCTCAATCAAGATATCTCTTTCCTTGCTCTCATCTTTGACCTTCCTCCATCTCAATGATCCCATTTCCTCAAGTTCTCCCCACCCCTCCCCTTTCCCTTTTCTCTTCTCCTATTTTTCTTTTCCCCCATTTTCTGTGTTTCCATTTTCTGTCAGCTGATCTTGTATATTTTGAATTTCCAAGTGTATCTATATGTTTTTCTTAGGGTTCACTTTGTTACTTAGCTTCTAGGATCATGAACTATAGGGTCAATATCCTTTGTTTATAGATAATATCCACTTATGAGTGAGTACATAATACCATATTCATCTTTTTGGGTCTGAGTTACCTGACTCAGGATGGTGTTTTCTAGTACCATCCATTTGCATGCAGAATTTAACATAACTTTGTTTTTTACCACTGAGTAGTACTTTAACTATGTGAATGTTCCACATTTTCTTTATCCATTCTTCAGTTGAGGGGTATTCAGGGTGTTTCCAGGTTCTGACTATTACAAAAAAATGCTTCTATGAACATAGTTGAACATATATCTTTGTAGTATGATTGCACGTCTTTTTGTTATAATTCCACGAGTGGTATTTCTGGATTTTTGGGTAGGTTGATTTCCAGTTTTCTGTGAAACAGCCATAGTGATTTTGAAAGTGGTTGCACAAGTTTGCATTCCCAACAGTTACTTCACATCATCTTCAGCTATGGTATCATTGGTGTTTTTGGACATAGCCATTCTTACAGGTGCTTTTATATTGTTTAGATATGTTTCTTGTACTCCTGATCTCTCTAAGACCTTTATCATGATGGGGTATCATATTTTGTCAAATGCTTTTTCAGCATCTAATGAGTTGGTCATACGTTTCTTTCTTTCATTTTATTTACATGATGGATTATAATAATAGATTTTTGTCTGTTGTACCATTCTTGCATCTTTTTTTTCATGTGTTCTTGGATTCAGTTTGCTAGTTTTTTATTGAGTATTTTTGCATATCTATGTTCATAAGTGAGATTATTTTTTAATTCTCTTGCTTGGTTGAGTCTTTGTGTAGTTTTTGGGTCAGGGTAACTGTAGTCTCATAAAAAAGAGTTTGGCAATGTTCCTTCTGGTTCTATTCTGGGGAACACTTTGAGGAGTATAGGAAGTTCTGATATAATTCTGAATTAAAACCATTTGTCCCTGGGATATTTTTGTTTGTGAGGCTTTTGATGATAGCTTCTATTTCCTTATAGTTTATAGGTCTATTTAAATTGTTCACCTGGTCTTGATTTAATTTTGGTATATGGTACCTATCCAGAAAAATGTCCATTTTTTTTATGTTTTCTAATTTTGTGGAGTACAGGTTTTTGTAATATGATCTAAGGATTCTCTGGATTTCCTTAGTGTCTGTTGTCATGTATCCCTTTTCATTTCTGATTGTGTTAATTTGGATGTTCTATCTATGCTCTTTTTCATTAGTTTGGATAAGAGTTTTTCTAGTGACCTTTCTCTACTTTCTATATGTGCTATGAACTTTCCTCTTAGCACTGATTTCATAGTGTCCCATAGGTTTGGGTACTTTGTGGCTTTATTTTTGTTTAATTTTAGGAAGTCTTTAAGTTCTTTCTTATTTCTTCCTTGACCCATGGGTGGTTCAATAGTTTACTCTTCAATTTCCTTGAATTTTTATGATTTCTGATAGTATTGTTGTTGAGTTCTAACTTTAAACCTTGGTGATCCAATAAGATACATAGGGTTACTCCAATTTTTTTGTATCTGTGGATGTTTGCTTTGCTCTGCAGTATGTGGTTTTAGAGATGGTTCTGAGGTGCTGAGAAGGTATATTCTTTGCGTTTAGGTGAAATGTTCTATACATGTCTGTTAAGTCCTTTTCATTCATGACATCTGTTAGTTTTTCTTATTTCTCTGTAAATTTTTTGTCTGGTAGACCAAACTAACATTGGGGTTATTGGAATGTAGAAGTCTCCTACTATTAGTGTGTGGATTTTTGTGTATGCTTTGAGCTTTAGTAATGTTTCTTTTACACATGTGAGTGCTCTTGTATTAGGGGCATAAATGTTAAGGATTGAGACTTCAGCTTGATAGATTTATCTTGTTATGAGTATAAACTGTCTTTCTTCATCTTTTCCGATTTATTTTATTTTGAAATCTAATGTTGGATATTAGGATAACTACACCTTCTTGTTTCTTAGGTGCATTTAATCGGAAAACCTTTTCCTAATCCTTTACTTTGAGGTAATGTCTGTCTTTGAGGTTGAGGTGTGTGTCTTGTATACAACAGAAGTCTGGATCTTATTTTTCTTTCCATTTCTTTTAGCCTGTGTCCTTTTATAGGTGAATTGAGACTATTGATATTAAGTGCTATTAATGACCAGTGGTTGTTAATTCCTGTTCTGTTTCAGTGGGAGTGGTTGTGTGTTTTCCTTCCTTGGGTTTTGCTAATGTGAGGTTATCTGTTGCTTGATTTTTTTGTGTGTGAAGTTAGCTTCCTTGGGTTTGGGTTTTCCTTCTAGTACTTTCTGTAAGGCTGGGTTTGTGGATATATATTGTATAAATCTGGTTTTGTCATGGAATATCTTGTTTCCTCCATCGATGGTGATTGAAAGGTTTGCTGGGTATAGATATCTGTGCTTGCATCTGTGGTCTCTTAGTGTTTGCAGCACATCTGACCAGGGCCTTCTGGCTTTTTTGGTTTCCATTGAGAAGTCAGGTGTAATTCTGATAGGTCTACCTTTCTATGTTACTTGACCTTTTCCCTCTGCAGCTCATAATATTCTGTCTTTATTCTGTATGTTTTGTGTTTTAATTATTATATGGTGAGTGGACTTTATTTTGATCCAGTCAATCTTGTGTTCTGTAAGCTTTTTCTATCTTTGTAGGGATATCCTTCTTTAATTTTCGAAAGTGTTCTTGTATGATGTTGGTGAATGTGTTTTCTGTTTCTTTGAGCTGGAGTTCTCCTTCTATCCCTATCATTCTTAGGTTTGGTCTTTTCATGTTTTCCCAGATTTCCTGGATGTTTTGTGTTAAGAATTTCTTAGATTTAATGTTTTCTTTGGCTGATGAATTTATTTCATATAGCTATCTTCAACCCCTGAGATTCTCCCATCTTTTCTGTTCTTTTGGTCCAATTCTTACAGAGGCTGTCTGAGTCTTTGGGAACTGTTTTTGGTCTGCTTTGTGTCTCAGGCAGCCACTGAGGTCTCCTTTAGCATGCTCTCTTGCTCTGTTCTCCTGGGTTGCTCTTACAGCTTGTGCTTTAGAGTTTTCCTCTTTGTCCTCTCAGCAGGAACCCCTCCTGCTGGCTGTCTAGATAACCCAAGTCATGCTTGTGAGGACCCCTGCTGGGTTGCTGTGTCACCTCTTGGTCCTCTCAGTATTGTATTTCAGAGTACCACTGAGGTTGCAGGATAGGTGAATTTGGGTGCATGATGGTGTTTGTTGCTTGTGGGTGTCCAGTGGATTGAAGTGGGTACTGGTCCAGCCTACCTGCATGAAACTCTTTTTTTGGCTAGAGAAACTGAGCCAGTCAGGGTATAGGTCCAGGGTTTTGCCTCACTATGGATAAAGTTTTGTGTCATACTGGGTGGATAGTCACTTACCTCTTGGTTCTCTCTGTATGGGAGCAAGCTACTTTCAGAGGTTATGGTTAGGGGCCCAAAAACTCCATTAAATGAGGGTAAAGTACAAAAATAATCAGGAGGGAAACTGACAATAAAATACTTTAAAAGATGGTTGATCATTTAACCAAAGTCAAAATATTGAGTTTGTCTCCAGTGTGGTTAATAGACATCTATTGGAACCGATAAGCTCACATGTCAGATGGCACCCAAGTTGAGATTTTACTTCCTCTGAAGGAGAGAAAAGGAACTTGCAGGCATATAGTCTGACTTATCTGAATGGAATCATATTGTGCTTCCCTGATGCGTACAAAATCTAGTTCGGAGTTTTGAATGATGGTGACCAGATGACATCCAGATTGTGGGGAGATCCTGAGATTTGAACTGAATTCACTGTTGGGCCAAGTTAATCAGATACTTACATGGAGTTGTGATTGAAAGAATTGTTTGTAAAATCCCAAGGATCAAATGCCAAAGAGCAGTGCATAGGGTGCATTTAAGTGGGTTGGTACCATCTGTGCTCTGTATCCATTCTACTATGGTGGTTCAGCCTCCTCCAGGTCTTCCATTATTTACTTTTTTGGCTCCTCGTGTAACTATCAGTGACAGTATCCTACAGCCCCCATTTTGCAGTCTCCACAGGAATGTAAAGCTCTTTAGTCTCCATCCCATCAATCCCCAGTACTTGTCTGCCTGGCAAGAATAAGGATATTCTAGGATACATTTAAATTTCTCCCTTTGGCTAACAACTACTGAACTAATAGACAGTATGGAATTTGAGTTTCCCTGGAAATTTCACTGTGGAAAAAGACTGACTCCTTCAGGTGAGACCATGTCTACTGATGAAACATTTACTCCTTATGTGACCACCTTACAGGAGAGACAGGAGGGTTTCAGAGATGGGAATGCTTTCATTATATGACTTAGTTATATTAACTTAGTTTTGTATATCTCTTGTCTTCTACCTAAACTTGTTAGGACTCCAAGGATAAATTAATCACCTTATATCTTCATCACCGTTTCAAATTACTCTCACCCTAAAATATCATGTTTATTACTTTTATTAATAATTTGTTCTTTTATATTTTCTATTTTTTTAATCTTAAGTAATAGCCTCATTATGAATCTCTGGCTGTTTTGTTATTCAGTGTATAGACTAGGACCTTGTAGAAAATAGTGCGATTTGGCCACTTTATCTCCAGTGTACCTGAATTATAGTTTGGCACATCACAGACAACTAAATTAATACATTTTTGTTGTTCAAGACAGGGTTTCTTTGTGTATCTTTGGCTGTCCTAAACTAGCTTTGTAGACCATGCTGACCTTGAGTTTATAGAGACCTACCTTTCTTACACTATGTAGTTTAGAATTGTTTTGAACACCTAGTCCTGCTTCTGTTGCTCAGTGCTGGAAAGAAAGTCTTGCAACTGCTGCAAGGCTGGGTCTTAGTGGTCAGTGAGAAGGAAAACTTTGTAGAACATGACCATAAACCTGTAGTTTAAAAGGTAGTAGAACTATGGTGATGTTGATTGTCTTTTGGCAATACATGATTAGAATGCTTCTAACTTTCTGCTCTCACCAGCCACAATGATATGATTCAGTGATGTTTAATTCTAGGGGACAAAAGGAACTACCAAAGTTTCTCATGTGTTCATGTTATTGGGCAGGTAGATAGGGCAGAATCTGTATCTTGTGATATAATCCTTGTGACATGAAGCAGATATTAAATTATTTTCCATAATTTTTTTATAACCTCATTGATCACTCTGAGTGTTTCCACTATGAATGTAGCTTTGTAATCTGCTTTTCTGTTACAAATTTTTGGAAATTGCCATCTAATTGTATTCATTTTATGCTGCCAATTTACTATACACACCATAATGTTCTTCCTTTCTTCCTCTCTCTCTTTCATTTTTCAAAGTGTGTTTTAGCTTACAACTTTATATTTCTGCATTTTTAGACTGGACCCTTAATTTCTATATTTTATTCTTATACTTTTCATTATTGAAGAAGGAAGCTCTCTCCTCTCTTTTCCTGCTTGCCCTAGCTCTGGCTACCAAGCTCATTTCTTTACCAGCATTAGAGCCTACTTCCTTGAAATTTTGGTATATACTGAATACCAGCTGAGATATTCAGCCTCATGAACTTAACAACTATTTCTATTGTTTGACAGACATTTTTGGATTACCTGCATCACAGCTTGTAAGACATTCTAATAAATCCACTTTCTATGTACATGGAGAGATTCATTCTACCATTCCTATTTATGTAGACAACTTTGAATAATGTTGCTGTGGGTTTTTTCACCTGCCCATTGAGGAAGATGTGATAGCATTAGTGCTCATAAACACTTTGTTCCTATCTCATTATTCTCTAAGTATTCCAACTTTTCCTGAAGACTACTCTTTATTTTTATCATTTCGACAACAGTTTGTTCTAAATTTCATGAATGAAACTCCAAAGAAATGAAACCATCATGCATATTTCTGGTTGCAGAAAGACTTATTATCTGTTTTTAATCTGTGATCTAGGTCTTGCTTTTCTTTCCTGGTTATCTGAAGTCCCTGTGACATCCAGGTAAAAATTACCTTCAGTTCACCTGACCTCAGTTTGGTGTCACATAACAAATATCTCCTTTTGTATCTTTGAATCTCCCTTTAGCCAGGCGATGGTGGCTCACGCCTTTAATCCGAGCACTCAGGGAGGCAGAGGCAGGCGGATCTCTGTGAGTTTGAGACCAGCCTGGTCTACAGAGCTAGTTCTCGAAAAAACCAAAAAAAAAAAAAAACCTCCCTTTAACTGATAATATTCTGGGCATCCTTCCACCTGTGGGACAGTGGCCTGTACAAGCTAGCTTGTGTCAAGGAGAAGAACAGGCAGTGCCTATGGAGAGCTGGAAGATAGCAGGATCTGTTGTTGGAGCCAGGGGTACATGCTATGGAAATGCTCCTCTACTGATTTAGAAAGGGTCTTTGGGATAAAAGGCAGGGCCAGGAACCACTGAGCTGTGTCTTTAATTTTCATTTTTTAAATTTTTATTTCATTAGTTAATTAATTTATTGTTTTTCAAGACAGGATTTCTCTGTAGCTTTGGAGCCTTTCCTGGAAATAGCTTTTGCAGGTTTCTTTCTTTCTTTCTTTCTTTCTTTCTTTCTTTCTTTCTTTCTTTCATTTTTTAATTTAGTTTTAGTTTTTCGAGGCAGGGTTTCTCTGCACCTTTGGATCCTGTCCTGAAACTAGCTCTTGTAGATCTATATATCTATTTATCTATCTATCTATTTATCTATCTATCTATTTATCTATCTATCTATCTATCTATCTATCTATCTATCTATCTATCTATTTATCTATTCATCCGCCATCTATCTATCTATCATCTATCATCTATCTATCTATTGTCTTTTGAGACAGGGTTTCTCTGTAGCTTTGGATCCTTTCCTGTAACTAGCTCTTTTCCTGTAATTAACTCTCTGTACCTTTACCCCTAAAATATACAGGAAAAAAAGCTTTGCTTGCTAAACCAGCCCCAGAGGAAGAAATTCCTTCTCACCTGGGTGCCAGCAGATACATCACCAGGATGTTTAGCTCAGGGAGCCAAATTTCATCCTAATCCTCCCAGTATCTTCCAGGGAGCTGCACAGCCACGCCCCTTCTGAGACACAAGGCACCTGCCTTGTCAGTCTTTTATCCACCCTGTTAGCCCTAAGAAATGCATGCTTGGTGCCATTGTTCTCACCTATGGGATCGCTAACCACATCTCTGTGGGTGTGTAAAGGGGAAACCTTGTGGGATGGGTAGATAGTGAGGAACATTGAGGAGGGCCATAGAAAGCGGAACATCAGGAGAACACTAGAGAGAGCACAGACAGAAAAAACGGAACTTGATAAAAAGAGTTCTGTGAGCTAATTTGTTTTGTTTGCCCTCAGACCTTATTGCAGATGTCACCTACTATAGCAATCCTTCTGAATCCTGAGAGGTCTAGTGGGGCTTAACCCCAACATAAACCTCAATAAAAAAAGAAACAAAGGGTTCATCGAACTCATTCTTTGGAGATTTCTGTTTATAGACCTGAGGTAGGGCCTGCACAGATAATTAGAAATACATAAAAACAGGTTTCTCAACTGATAGCTAAAAATTAGGACTAATGATGTTTTTCTTTGGCTCATTGTCAAGATAAAATAAGGTAACATAAAAAATTGTGTAGTTTATGACTGCAGTTTAATTAACTGCAGTGGTAGTTTTTGATGCATAGTAAGTTATACCCTACCCACAGAAACAGCTGACCTGAGCTAGGGGGCATTCACTGACTCTGGACTGATGAGGGGAACCTGCATAGGACCTAACTAGGCCCTCTGAATGTGGGTGACAGTTGTGTGGCTTAGGCAGTCTGTAGGGCCACTGGCAGTTGGACCAGGATTTATCCCTAGTGCTTGAATTGGCTTTTAGGATCCCATTCTCTTTGGAGGGATACCTTGCTAAGCCTAGATACAGGGTTGAGGGCCTTGGTCTTTTCTCAAAGGATGTGCCAGACTTTGTTGACTCCTCTCTCGGGAAGGCTTACCCTCTCTGAGGATTGGATAGAGGGGGCGGTGTCAGGGAGATGAGGGTAGTGGGAGGAGGGGAAGGAATGGAACTGGGATTGGTATGTAAAATGAGAAAAAAATATTTTAAAAAAGTTATCCCCGCCGGGCAGTGGTGGTGCACGCCTTTAATCCCAGCACTTGGGAGGCAGAGGCAGGCGGATCTCTGGGACTTCGAGGCCAGCATGGTTGACAAGAGCTAGTTCCGGGACAGGCACCAAAGCTACAGAGAAACTCTGTCCCAAAAAAACCTAAAAAAAAAGTTATCCCCAAACACAGTAGTGTTCATAAATAAACATTTACTCTTCATCATCTAAGAGCTGACTGCAGCAGCTCTGCTGTTCTCACTGCCTGTATGATAACAGGCAGGAGCGAGGTGGCTAAGCTGTTCCTGTGTGTGTGGACCTCCCATGTTCAAGGCCCCAGCCATGAGGTACCAGGGAGCAAGCTGGTTAAAACACCCAGGTGGCTGTTGAAGCTTGGACTCTGTGTTAGTCACTTAATTAATTACTACATTAATTCTTAATTAATACTAACTAGTTACTTAACTAATTACTGTGATAAAACACCATGACCAGAAGCAACTTAGAGAAGCACCCCTCCACTTCCTCCAGCAAGACCATACCTCCTAAACCTCCCCAAACAACATTACTAACTGGGATTCATCTATTCACACATCTGAGTCTACATTCACATTCAAACCACCTGAAATTCTTTTTTTTTAAATATTTATTTATTTATTATATTATGTGTATAGCATTCCTTCCACGTGTGCCTGCAAGCCAGAAGGGGGCGCTGGGTCTCATTATAGATGGCTGTAAGCCACCATGTGGTTGCTGGGAATTCCAGCTTTCCCGACTGGCCGCCCCTGAAAAGAACTACTTGGATTGCAACCTGCAGCAGTGTGCAGTTAGCTGTGCCTCTGGCTTGTGCACCATAGCCTCTAGCAGTTAGAGGCCAGCTTTGAAGGGATCTAAAAAGATTGTGGTAATGAGAATTAGGAATTAAGGATTAGAGAGTGGTGAACTTGGGGTGCATGTGTTTTCTTGGTTGAAAGAAAAAGAAGGAATGAGCAACTCCATAGCAGATAGGGACTACTTTATAAAAGTTTGGAAGATCCTTTGCTCTCTCTCTCTCTCTCTCTCTCTCTCTCTCTCTCTCTCTCTCTCTCTGTGTGTGTGTGTGTGTGTGTGTGTGTGTGTGTGTGTGGTTTAACTTTGTTTTGAAAGACAAGAAATCTTTCCTCACTAGTGCAGCATAATTTCATACCCTGGAGCATTGTAGTTTTGGTGAGCCATACAACTTTGCTTATAACACACCAAATGGGCTCAGTTCAAAGCTTGAGATTTAGTGTTTGGTGTTGTAAATGCTTCCGACCCCTTCAGGAAAGATCTATGTGTCAAATAAATTATACTAGGTTAGGTTAAATGGTTTTCAGATTTTTTTTTAACAGAGGTTTGTGAAATGTCTGAATTTTTCTTTTGTTAGCAAAAATGTTGATGCACCTGTCATTGTGAGTGCAATAATTATTTAGTTTAGTTTCTCTGTAATTTCTTATACTGCCATGTATTCTTTATGACTCTCCCACAGCTGCCTGACTCCCTATTTAGATCTGTACATAGTTTGAAGGAGCACATCTGTCATCATCCGGCATATAATTAACAGCGTGTGAAGTGATGTTGTCTGAATTGCCACACAGGAATAATGGTTGGGTGATTTGAGGTGACCCCAACTGTCCTTTTCTGAAGGATAGTACATGATGGTTGTTAGTGCACTTCACCCTTCTCATTCAGAAGGAAGCAGCCAACAGTCTGCATGCCTGGTTTTTGTTTCTTTACTATTTAGCATGATAATTTTTTACATTTGTTTTCCTTGTATTCTAAACTAAAACCAGTTTCCGCTGGCATTTGTTGACATCACATTGGCTTCAGGCATTTTGCTTATGTAATCTGTAATTGAGTTACCAGGAGCCAGACTCAATCAGAGAGAATATATAGCTCGGTGGTAAAGTCATTGCTTGGCATGTGTGAGTCCCTGGGTTTAGTCCAGTGCCATGTAAACAAAAAAGAGCCAAATCCCAGAGGAACTTATGTATTAGTTGAGTATTTGGCAATGGATGGATTTAAGGTGTTACAAGTCAGAGTCCCTAAAATGCGGTTTGTAAATTTAGTGAACTTTGAATTGACAAAAATAAAGCAGCAGTGTTGGTAAGGAAAACTGAAACCCTTGACTTCTCAGTAAGGTTTTTCCTGAATAGAGCCTTGGAAAGAAATGCTGAAGGCACAGAAGCAAAGATGCAGGGAATGCTTCTGTAGATAGTCCTGTCTCCATGGTACCTTGATTCCTCCTGGTCCCATTCTCTGCCACAGGGTGCACTGGCAGGTGGCAGGTGAGTTCCAACAAGAGAACAAGCCTTGGAATTGTAGTTGGAAGCTGTAATTGTGGGTAATTGGTAAAGGACACTGTGTCTGTGTCCTTACCTGGGAAGAGAATAGTAGTAAGAGCCTCCAAGGCTGCTGGCTGCCCACTAGGCTGCTGTTATTTTAACTGTTTCCTTTTGAAGCCAACTGTCAGCAAATCCATTTTTGCTGTTGTTCCTTATGTTTGCCATTTGAGCCTCAGCTTATTCAGAGATCAAATCACTACATTGACTATCCAGAGTAGTTTTTCACTTGAAATGCTAAGATTTATGGGAGAAAAGTACAATTTATGTAATTAATGCTCAAATCTAGTTCAAGGACTAGTCTCAGTCTTGCCTAGAAGGTTTTAGAAATGCAGTCTCTGGTTCAGCCTTAGCTCTCTTGGAAGGAGGAAGCTGAGGTTGATAGTTTGTATATGCAGTGTCAACATATGGGACAAGGAAGCTGCAGTTGAACTGCACACAGTGGTTTCAGCTAAATGGTCAGAGTTAGTCAAAGTCTCTGAATTTAGACCACTGTGTGCTGGATAGTTTACTGGCAGCTTGAAATAAGCTAAAGTCATGTGAGATTAAATTTTAAAAAGGGTCTCCATAAGATTGGATCCTATGCAAGCTAGTAGGACATGTTGTTGCCTCATACTTGATAATTGCTTTAAACTCCTAATCCTCCTTCTGCTGCCCAGTGCTGGGTAGGTAGTCCTGCAACTCCTTCAGGACTTGACTGGTCTGTGGAAAGGATAAATAGACCAGGTAGTGAGTGACCTCCAGTATCTCTGTTTTTTATTGTTGCTTATAAATGAAAAATAATCTGTGCAAGAACTGAGTACATAGGTCAAGCTTGAAGCTGGTAGATTCACAGTGCAGAAAGTGAGAGAAAGGACAGTGCTTGAGAAGGTTCCTACTTCAACAGTAGTTGAGATTAGCAGTGTTTAGCTATGTAGTAATTACCTAATTAGTAATTAGGTAATCAATTTTAGACGCTCCATAAATGTCCCGGATGGTCATTTCTTGTTTTCCACATGCCATATAATCAAGAATCTGTATAAAAAACATATCTTGTCATAAAGCCAAATTGCTATAGTTACAGTAGTTCAACCAAAATAGATCTGAGTAAAATGTGGCCCTGCCTAACAGGACTGTTATTACTGGTTTTAAATATACACCCTGAGATAAACGGTTTGAGAAATCTTTGATGTGCCCTAATATAAATCCCTAGTTACTGAATTACATGACTATTAATCCTGTTTCAACATTCTCTTTCCTATCCCCAAGCCTTACCATGACACCCCTTATTATCTTCTAATTTGTGGCTGATCTTGTATATTTTGAATTTCCAAGTGGATCTATATGTTTTTCTTAGGGTTTACTTTGTTACTTAGCTTCTAGGATCATGAACTATAGGGTCAATATCCTTTGTTTATAGCTAATATCCACTTATGAGTGAGTACATAATACCATATTCATCTCTTTGGGTCTGAGTTACCTCACTCAGGACAGTGTTTTCTAGTTCCATCCATTTGCATGCAGAATTTAACATATCTTTGTTTTTTACCACTGAGTAGTAATCTAACTATATGAATGTTCCACATTTTCTTTATCCATTCTTCAGTTGAGGGGTATTCAGGGTGTTTCCAGGTTCTGACTATTACAAAAAATGCTTCTATGAACATAGTTGAACATATATCTTTGTAGTATGATTGCGCGTCTTTTTGTTATAATGCCAAGAGTGGTATTTCTGGATTTTTGGGTATGTTGATTGCCAGTTTTCTGTGAAACAGCCATAGTGATTTTGAAAGTGGTTGCACAAGTTTGTATTCTGAATAGTTATTTCACATCCTCTTTAGCTTACGGTATCATTGGTGTTTTTGGACTTAGCCATTCGGACAGGTGCTTTTATATTGTTTAGATATGTTTCTTGTACCACTGATCTCTCCAAGGTCTTCATCGTGAAGGTGTATCAGATTTTGTTAAATGCTTTTTCAACATCTAATGAGTTGGTCATACGGTTATTTTCTTTCATTTTATTTACATGATGGATTATATCAATAGATTTTTTTTTATGTTGTACCATTCTTGCATCTCTGGGATCAAGCTGACTTGATAATGAAGGATTTTTTTGATGTGTTCTTGTATTTAGTTTGCTAGCATATTATTGAGTACTTTTGCATATCTATGTTCATAAGTGAGATTATTATTTTTTTTAAAATATATATTTATTATGTATACAATATTCTGTTGGCGTGTCTGCCTAAAGGCCAGAAGAGGGCACCAGACCTCATTACAGATGGTTGTGAACCACCATGTGGTTGCTGGGAATTGAACTCAGGACCTTTGGAAGAGCAGGCAATGCTCTTAACCACTGAGCCATCTCATTGCATGTGACCTAGGTTTGGCTTCAGAATATCTGAGCTATAAGGGAAAGGGTTTATTACACTGGCCAGTGACTCTGTAATGGAACACATACAAGTCACACCATATTTTGGAAAAGAACAGGAAGTGCTCTCAGAGACTGGAAGAGTTTCTACTAAAATGCCAATATTCCAGACTAGAACCCTGTGTTCCTCTAGGGTGGAATGACAGAGCTGGGAAGGGCTATGCTGGCTTAGTCATTTGATTTCTGCTCATCTAGTTGGGGAACTGCTTGAGGCTCAGCTGGGCAATTCTAGCTATTGAGGGATTCTGGGCAAGACTAACAATCAAGAACACCAGTGGGTAGTAGATTGCAAGCAAATAGGGAGCCAATAAAGAGCCATAAGAGTTGTTTTTCTTCTTCTCTAAATTGTATAGTTGATTTCTAACTCCAGTTCTTATCCCACCTTCCTTTGAAGAGGTAACACTAACTACCATTATGGAATTGTGGTAACTGCTATTGTCTTGAATCCCAGCTAGGTGGTCCTAGCTATTGATGGACTCTGGGTGGCAATAATGAGCCCCAGTAGTAGGAAGTTTACAGGTTCTTTCAGTGTGGTCCCATATTTCAATATGGCACAAAAGCCATTAGCCCGGTCCGAGCTGATCACGTAGCTCTGCGGACAAGCTGCCTCTGCCCTTAACAAAAGCCAGGATGCCTGCTCCTAGCTTCTTTTGTTAAAATGTGGATTACCTGAGAAGAAATGTTTGACTGAAGCTGATGACTTAAGAGTTCAGACGTTTGGTGCTTCCTTTCTTTTGTAATTTGGAAGGTGTCTTATAGAGATGCTAATTCAGGGCCTACCTGACTGCTAGATGCGGATGTGACTTGAGCCCTGGCACCTAGTTAAAAATCTGCCCGCCAGAGCTCAGGAAGGCAGTCTACAGACCAAGAGCCTGTGTTCTACTCCCTGCTGTGCAGTGCAGCTTCAACTGAAAGGAAAAGCCAGATTTAAATTAAAGTAGCCTCTGAGGTAAGCAGGTTAAAATGCTTTTTCATTTCACAATTTTGCCTTTTTGTCAATAGTCTGCTGTTTGTAGGCAAGTGAATTTGTATCCAAGGTGGATTGATTTCAGTACTGTGCCTCTAGTAAAGTTTAAAGTCAGAGATTGTGATGCATTCAGAAGTTCCTTGATTGTACAGGATTTTAAGATTTTTCAGGCTAGCCTGAGTTTTTGTCTTTTCTCACAAGGTTAAGGATTGTTTTTTCAAAGTCTGTGAAGAATTTTGTTACAAGTTTAATGGGCATTTGCATTAGATCTGTAGATTGCTTTCAATAACATTGTCAATTTTGCTATGATTGGTGCTATCTTTACAAGAGAATAGGAAATCTTTCAATTTTCTGTTGGCTTAAATTTCTTCCTTCAGAGATTTAAAGTTCTTGTTATACAAGTTTTTCAATTTGTGTGATTAGAGTTACTCAAAAATATTTATGATATTTATGAGTATCTTGTTTATGATATATGTAGAGGAGATACATTTGAGTTGTTTTCAGATTCTGTGTATGATAAAGTAATTCTGATATGAACATGGTTAAGCACGTGTCCTTGTTGTATGGTTGAGCATCTTTTGTATATAGGCCCAGAAGAGATAGCTGAGTTTTAAAATGGTTTGTTGCCTAATTTTCTGCGAATTCAACAGCAGTGGAGGAGTTTCCTTTAAACATAAGTTGTGAGTTTTTGATCTTGGTCATGTTACAGAGATAAGATGGAGTCTCAGAGTTGTTTTGATTTGCATTTCTCCAATGGTTAAGCATATTATATTTGAGCAATTTTTGAATGTTTTCAGTCATTTTAAGTTCATATAAAGTTATGGTAAAGAAAATTATGAAATTATGAATAATTGGAGAGCTGGTACTGACCGGCTAAACATGCAATTACTAATAATTCGGAGAGCTGGTATTGACCGGCTAAATATGAAATTATCAATAATTGGGAAAGCTGGTTTTGACCTGCCAAACATGAAATTATGAAAATTTGGAGAGCTGGTTTTGACCGGCTAAACATGAAGTTATGGTATTAGAAAACTAAAGATCAGTATTGACTGATGATGTGGAAAAATCATGATTGTGAGTTGCTGCGATTGAGAGTTGGCTGAAAGAGATTGACTGAATGTTGAGTTGATATGCATGCTGAGAAAGTAAACTCTGAATGATGTTCTGTACCAGCGGAGGAAACATTTTCAACTCAGGTGATTGTACTCTCCTTTAAGGTAGGAGAATATAGTCTTTGGGAGCATAATTATACATAAAGCATTGTGATGCATCCTAACAAGATATGGCTGTTACACAGGGCCTGAAAAGTATATTTCTCTCCACTAATCTCTTTACAAAGGTCGGCAGTCAATGACGGGTTTGAGGCTAAGACAGGGGCTTGCATAAAAGATGCCTGTTTTAATGACGGGAAAATTTGGGTAAATGAAGAGGACTTTGCCCAAGTCAGGCGTGACATATCTGTCTTGTTGCAGAAGCACAGGGTTTATTAAAATTAATAAGAGAGTGGATTGTGGGCCCATATTTCGATATGGCACAAAAGCCATTAGCCCGGTCCGAGCTGATCACGTAGCTCTGCGGACAAGCTGCCTCTGCTCTTAACAAAAGCCAGGATGCCTGCTCCTAGCTTCTTTTGTTAAAATGTGGATTACCTGAGAAGAAATGTTTGACTGAAGCTGATGACTTAAGAGTTCAGAATGCTTTGCTCATTTAAAACATCTGGGTGATCAGAAAATTAAAACCAAACAGAAGCATTTCTTGTTTTCTGTGGGCCAGGCAGACCAGAAACAGGAAAAAGTGAGTAGGAGAGGGCTGTAAGGTCCACGCTCTCTTCATCATAGCTTAGACTTTCAGTGGAGAGAGTCTTAGGTGGTGATAAGGCCTGAGTGAACAGTCTCTCTTTTAGCCTTATCACCTGGCTACAGGCTTCCTGGGATGCAGTTCCTCTCATTGTCCTATGGACTTCTATAGTGTTTGTTCCCTGAATGTAGCGTTTTTGCCTAGTCACTGGTGCATCCGATAGTGTTTGTTCCCTGAATGCCTAGTCACTGGTGGAGGAAGAGCCATTGTTAAATGTGTGGTGGAGAGGGCCTTTTCTCTTAGATGATGTGATTGTACCAAACTCACTTTGTTGTGCTCTTTGGGATACATTTAAAGTGACTGTTTACAAAAGCTTTTACCTGATTTTTTGAGTCCAAGTATTTCTTTTAGTCTTCTCAGACTCCTACTTCTTTATGAGTCTCTTGCCGGGCGACAGTATAGTAGACGCGTGCTGCCACCATGTGGCTAAATAGTGCAACGACACATTTTACAGTTCTGGAAGGCTGGCTGTCAGGTCTTGAAGCTCAGCAATATACTCTTGAGCTCAGTGAAGCTTAGGGCAGTAATTGGCAGAGTTTTGTCTGAATAGTACTGATAGAATTCCTGAATAATCTTACGATTTTCATGTATAAGTTCTCTGCTGGTGCTGGTGATGTCCTGATAGGTCCATAGTATTGATTCAACTGCCACAGACTCTGCCTTCCTCCCTGTAAAAGTTGATTATACTGTTGAAGAGATGGCCTGTCTCCCTGCAGGGCAATTATTCAAACTGTCTTTCCCCTCTTTGTCATCAGGAAGGCTCAAAAGAGCCTGGGGAAATAATAAGAAGACACAAGGCTCTCTGCCACAGTTATCCTGTTCACTGGGTACAATGGGGGCATGGGCAGAGTTAGATTTGTTTCAGTTCTAACTTTGCAAAAACCCTTTCTGCTTTCTTTGCACCTCTAGCTAGCTATTCGTTTTTTGGAGGCAGTCTGTGATCAAAGTCTTTTCATGCTTGTTTTCCAGATCTTTCTCCCAAGCTAATGGTTTAAGCAATGAATCCTTTGAACAACTTAAAGTAAAACATGATCTGTGTTACAAAGGTGACACATGAATCCAACTACACTTAATCAATAAAAACCAGGGGACAGATATGGGAGTAAAAACCTGGAAGACCAGAGAACTGGGAGCAGTTGCCATTTGCTTTCTATGCATCTCCTTTCTGCATTTAAAAGGGTGAGATTCTGTCTCTACCCAACCACCACCACTACCACCACCACCGGGCTCCTATGGTCAACTAGTGGTTAGCTCCACCCTGGAACTCCAGGCCAGTTTTATTTGTCAGAACACAAACAAAATGCTACACAACACATATGGAAGGATTTTCATGAGCCTTTTGGAGGGGTGTTCCTCACTTGATCAGACAACAGAGCTGATTGATTAGATCAATCAAATCATGCCTGATTTGTAGACCTATTATGTCAGGAGGCTGCATTCTAAAAGTCAGCTGAGGAGCTACCGTGTGTGTGTGTGTGTGTGTGTGTGTGTGTGTGTATGTGTGTCACACCCAGGCATTGAGCTGAGACTGCTGTCTCAGAGGAGTTTCCAGATTCGAGGTAGGATGCTTAGGTGTAGCTCACAGACATGAGAGAGACAAAGAGTAGGAAACACTACATTCTGAAAAGAGGAGCCATCTGATGTCTTATTATCTTAACTCTGATAGATCTTGATTACCACAAGACAGCACCTCCCTGGGTCTTAACTTGTGGATGTTTATTGTCTGCTGGAAGTCTATGTGAACCCAAGAAGCAGAAACCTTTCTCCTTGCCTTCTTTCCTGTTTAGGGTCAGAATGAATGAAGTTAGGACATTTTTAAAAACTTGTTATGTCTGGTGCTTACTCTGGAATCACGTGGCCAGACTTCAATTTGGCTCAGGACTGATGGAGTTCAAGATCATTTGGCACTGGTGGTGGAGAAGCGGCACTCACCACACTCTCTGAGTTTGTTCAGTGACAGAAAGTAAAGGATCCTAGGAGGATAAGCACAGAACAGTAGATCCTAGCTTAGCACGGGACATTTGATTTAGACTTCTGTTTGTTTACCAGAAAACTGACAATCAGAAAGGTGACAAGAGGTGTTTGCTCGAGGTCACTGGAAATTTTGTAGCAGTGAAGCTCATAATCTAGGGTTTCAGTCCTTTATCATGTTCTTTCAGAGACAGGGTTTCATACAACCTAAGGTGGCCTGGTATTAAAGCAGAATACTGCTTTAGTATTCGAAATGCTGAGATTGCAAGTGTGAGTCTTTGTACCCAGTTCTGACTCTTCAGGCATAACTTCAAAAACTTATTTATTATGTGTGCATGTGTGTGCATTTTTGTGGGCATACATGCGCTCATGCACCATAGCATACATGTTGAAGACAGAAGACAGCTTGTGGGAGTTGGTTCTACCTTGTGGTTTCTGGGGATTAAAATTAGGTCTTCATGCTTGGTGACAAAGTGTCCTCACCTCCTGAGACATCTTTCCATTCATCAGTTTTAAACCTTAACCCAGCATTCCCCACTCAATCAGCTCCTGTTTCCATATGATGTGTCTATTTTACATCTGCGTGTGTGCCACTGGATACATCAAGAGCAATGAGTATGTACATAATTACAAGTGATCACAAATACTTCATATGTAAGATAAAAAAGTGGACACACTCAACATTTTCATCAGCAGGTAGAGGAATAGATTGAGGTCTCATGGGACACTACTCAGAAATGAATATGAATGGGCTGCTATACACCATAGTATGGATAAATTCAGAACAATTACATTGGGTTAAAGTAGTCAGGAACCATTGTGCTGTGCTTTTAAGCACAGTATAACCTTATGGGAGGTGCTCTTGTCACTCAGGCCTCAATAGCCAATCAGATCCTCTAGGTGACCTGTCAGTCAAGAAGTTGTGCTGGGTCTTTCAGGGCCCAGTTTCAGGCTTTGAAGAGAAGCTGGCACATGTGGTTTTGTGTGCTGTGCTATGAGAGTTGCTGCAGGCAGCTGAGCAGGGAGCATGTAAAAGCTGGAAAACCACAACATGGTTAGCTTTGGCTATCCCCAGACTGGGAAGACGGGCTAGTTGAGCTATGAGAGCCAGTGTGGTTCATCTTCCCCTGGCTATGTGGTAGTGAGTGATCAGATGCAGATTTCATTATATTCTTGCCTGGTCCTGCATCATCCAGTGTGCTTCTGTTGGTCTTTAATGCTCCAGCATGATCTGAGTGGTCCTGCATGTTCTTTGTATCTCTTGGGCCGACTGGCACTCTCCTGACTGCGTCTGTGCAGAGCACTGGGAGCGGGACCGTGCTTTGAAATATCCTTTATGAAATCAGCCCTGTGTAACACAGATTTGCCAAGGTCGGAGAGCCCTGGTCCCTCTAGTATCTTCCAGAAGTTTTGCACTTTGAACATTTAATATTTAGGTTTACTATCCATCTGTAGTTAATTCTGTGGAGCTTGTAAACAGTAGTTCCTTTATAGAGTAGCACTCCACTGCTACTGTGATAAGACTAGGATTGATGGTATAAGTTCTTAGAAAATATTAAGTCACAAAGTAGAATTTAGGTAAGGGAGAGTTGCATCCCAAATCCTCCAAAGGTTAATGGTATGGTAACTGCACATGTTAGAGATTAGTATAAGATATAAATGTTTGTTACCTAGGATTAACCAGCTGCATTCCCAAAATAAAGGCGACAGTCCTGTTTTACAAACAGCAGAAACACCCATTCCTCCATTACAAAACCATCCTTTTAATGCTGCCCAAGAGACCATGCCAGTGTCACAACCCCATTAAGTCCTGTTGTGCCATTAAGGTATATTAATTCTAGAACATTGGCATTTCTAGTCTTTATGAAAAGAAATTTTGAGTCAAGGTCTCCTATGTTGATTGAAGTATATTTGAACCCTGTCTGTAGCCCCACAAGGCATTGCCCTTCTTGTCTTCTTGCCTAAACACTCTAAACCTTGGATTGCATGTCTGCAGCACCACAGCATTCTGAAATTGCCAGTTTGAGTACATAGTGGACTGTCCATTGCAGAACAGAGGAAGGATTTGTTTATGGAGCCTGGCTTCTCCATTCAGACCAGAAGAGGAGTAACACTGCTCTGAGAAAACATATTAGATAATAGCCAGGTCACAGACTGAACTTGAAGGCAGTGAGCTGCAGGGGTCTCCATTTTAAAGAAGGACTGACTGATGGGGCATGATGAGTGACTTTCTCTATAATTTCCCTGCATGTATTAATTCCTTCCATGTGAGTGAAGACAGACAGAATTCGTGGGTGTGCAATTTAGGGAGGGTAGCTTGAACTACTGAGTATTCAGTTTCCAATGAGCAGATCTATGCAGATATGTACAATCCTGATTGATAAAGTTAAGTCAGCTGAGATGTCTGAGAAACAGACAATTGAATGCAACTCCATGTGTTAGATTACAGCACTCAGTGACTAACATTTTACATGGAAGCTGAGCAACCTCTTCCATTGCTGGTCTGGGTCCTCAGAACCCAAGACTTTTCACAGAAGGGTGAAAACTATGGTTATCAGTTCTAACACCACTGTGGACTTTGTTT
Source organism: Microtus pennsylvanicus (assembly GCF_037038515.1). Taxonomy (NCBI): domain Eukaryota; kingdom Metazoa; phylum Chordata; class Mammalia; order Rodentia; family Cricetidae; genus Microtus; species Microtus pennsylvanicus. The sequence goes on along the minus strand of NC_134579.1, from coordinate 22,760 downwards.
ATAATGTTCTTGGTTTACCCAATGTTTCTCTTGTGCAACATTGTCTGATTAGCCCCTTTCTGAATTTGTATACTTCCTTTTAAAACCCAACCCATTGATTTACATTAGCAAGAGACTTGCTGTTGAATTTGACTTAGTTCTACAGTCAATCTGGGATAGGTCTGATTAGCAGCCATTGCTGGGACCTTCTGCTCACCTGATTCTGACACTCAGACCTCACTAACCAATCAGAGCCTCCACCAGTCAAATGGGAGGGTTCTTCAGGGAGCAAGGACTCCCGGTTTATCGGTTCCTGAAGAAATCACAGTCTCTCTTGTGCACTGTGTCTTGGGTTCCCTTGTGGGGAGAGAGTTTGTCAGCTGTACCATGGTGAATGAGTGGTTGCTCTCCACAGATTGGAGGAGTGATGGGCCAAGGTGAGTAAGGGGCCAATGTCCCCAGGTGGGAGGAGTGGCTGGGCTTAATGCATGTGGCTGCTCTTCCCACGTTTAGAGTGGCTGTGCTCGGCAGGTCAGGGGCCACTGTCCACAAACTAGGTGGAGTGGCCTGCTGAGGAGTACGGCTGATCTGTTCAGTCCTCCCCTGATTGGTTGGGAGCCAGTGGACAAAGAGTTTAGTGTGTTCCTGCCTTATCCTAAGTAAGTAGTCCTAAGTGATCCTTGCAACTCTCCATGACAGTCTCTGAATAACTTCACTGCCTGGGCTGTGTCTGCACTGAGCAGAGCATTGGCAGCTGCAAATGGTGGTGGCTGTAGTGCTTATTTTGCCGCATGTGGAGAGATATCACCAAATTTTCTAAACTCGGAGACCACAGTATCTTCAGAAGTTCTGCACTTTTAACATTTATGTTTAGGATCCATTTGTATTAATTTTGTGGAGCTTGTAAACAGTTTCTCCTGTGTAGAGTAGCACTCCACTGCTAAATTGAAGTAGAGCATAATTGATAGTAGCATTAATGGTATAAGGATTTACCAGTTCTTAGGAGACATTAAGTCACACAGTAGAATTTAAGTAAGGGAGGGCTGCATCCCAAATTCCCCAAAGATAAGTAGTATGCTAACCATGCCTGTTAGATATTAGTATCATGAGATGCAAATGTTTGTTCACCAAGATTAATAAGCCATTAAGGTACATTCCTATAACAAATGAGACAACCATGATTTACAACCAGCCAAAAGACCCACTTCTCAAAGACCTCTAACATGGTGCTCAAGGGGCCATTATAGGCTCACAACCTGTGTGCCATGAAAGTATAATAATTCTAGAACAGCTGCATTTTTCAGTTTTTAGAAATGCTGAGTTAACTTTTAAATTAAGGGATGTACATGACTTTTTGTTGTGCAAAACTGTCAGTATCAAGGGATTACAGAACTTCAATAAAGACCACCAGAAAGTGGCAGAGAGAAACAATAGGCTAAATGCAAACCCTAGTTTCACTGAAAAACCCTGTTATTGGAAATGGTAACAACAAACAAAGCAATTAGTACCTGAGCTTTACCTCAAGGTTATAAAAATTCTTTTGTTCATGCATAATGCTTGCTTTTTGCTATAAAAAGGGTAGTTTGGAAATCTCCCATCGCCACTGATATAGAAATCCAATCTCAGGTGGTGATCAGATATAACTGATAAGCTTTGTGTGCCCCATGGAGGTTTTTTTTTTCCTTCCTTTTTTTCTGGAATCAACTTTGCTTCTGGTTTAATAGATTTTAGTGGTCTGCCCCCTCCTCAATAATTGCATGCCACCTGGACCCAACAATAGTAAGCAAAATGTTGTCTAAGTGACCCTAACAGACATCTTATTCTTTATCATAGTAGAATGATATCCTTTTATTTTTTTTATTTTTATTTTTATTTTTTGGTTTTTCGAGACAGGGTTTCTCTGTGGCTTTGGGGCCTGTCCTGGAACTAGCTCTGTAGACCAGGCTGGTCTCGAACTCACAGAGAACCACCTGCCTCTGCCTCCCGAGTGCTGGGATTAAAGGCGTGCGCCACCATTGCCCGGCTGAATGATAATCCTTTTAGTAGTCACAATATTTTCTACAAAGTTAAAACCTCAGAAGGCTTCAAGTGAATCTCTCCAAAGAATGAGGTGTACTGGATGAGTTATGGTCATTGATTTCTGGTAGTTTGATTTTGATTAGAATCCTGTCATTTCTGTTTAAGAAATTATAGTCTATATTTGTAGCTATGTCTTTCTGTCTCATTTTTTGAGTGTTGCAATCTATATTGTTAGTTTTATTATCATCTGATTGTTCCTCTGGAAAATGATCGGCCTTCAACAATTTTGTATCTAGAAAATTTCATGTTAAAAGTTCCTTATGTTTTGTTGAGAAGTTTCTGTGGAGAGTTGGTTTTAGTTTTTTTATTTATTGTTCTTAGAGGCCTTCCTCTTTCCATTCCCTGACATTTCTGTGTTTGTCTTATTGAAATTTGGTATATGTTATTTATCTAAAAACAAGTCCATTTATTTTACATTCTCCAACTTTGGCATATAGGCCTTTGTGTTAAGATAATTATTTCTGAATATCTTCAGTGTCTGTTATGTCCATCATTTCATTACTTATCCTGTTAATTTGCGTGTTCTCTTTCTGTAACTTTTTATTACATTGGATAGCCATTTGTGAATCTTGTTTTTACTCAAATAACCAGTTCTTTGTTTCATTGACTTCTTTGGATTGTTTTCTGTGTTTATATTTTGTTTGTTTGAGTCCTCCATTTGATAATTTCCAGCCTTCTACTCCTGGGTAAGAATGTTTTTTTTTTATAGCTCTCAGCTGTGCTTTTAGGTGTCTAATGTGAGCTTTCTCTGTTTTTTTAAATGTGGAAACTTAGTAAGATGAATTTTCCTCTTAGCGCTGCTTTCAGTTTGCTTATGTTGTGTCTTTGTTTTCTTGAATTCAGGGAAGACTTTAATTTCTTTATTTCTTCTCTGACCCAGGCGTGGTTTAATAGTTGACTGTTCAGTTTCCATGAGTTTGTCTGCTTTTTGGTGTTATAATTGTTGTTATACTCTTAACTTTTATCCATGTTGATCTGATAAGGCTCATGTGCTTGCAAAATTTTTTTAAATATTTATTTACTTATTAACTATGTATACAGTATTCTGTCTGTATGTGTGTCTCTAGGCCAGAAGAGGGTGCCAGACATCATTACAGATGATTGTCAGCCACCATGTGATTACTGGGAATTGAGCTCATGACCTTTGGACGAGCAGGCAATATTTTTAACCATTAAGCCATCAAAAAAGCCCCCTCCCTTTTTTCTATTTTTTTTTTTTTTTGATTTTTGAGACGGTTTCTCTGTAGCTTTTGTTTCCTGTCCTGGAAGTAGCTGTTCTATACCAGGCCTGACTCGACCTCACAGAGATCCTCCTGCCTCCGCAAAAATTTTTTGTGGCATATTAGCTTTACTTTGTTATCAAGTGTGTGGTCAATTTTCTAGAAGTTTCTGGAGATGCTGAGGGTATATTTTTTAATATTTGGGTTGATCTACAGATGTCAAGTCCATTTATTTAATTATGTCGATTATTTCTCTTATTTCTCTGTTATGTTTCTGGTTGACCTGTCCATTGTTGAGATAGTGCTGCAGTCTCCAACTATTAGTGTGGTTTGAGGCATAAATTTATTTCTAGTAATGTGGGTGTGTTTATATTACTGAAATTTATATTTGGTATTCATACTTCATCCCTCGAAATATACCTTCTATGAGTTTAAAGTTTCCATCTTATTCTCTTTTGATTGGTTTAAGTTAGAAGTCATTTTTGTTTCTACAAATTAGTATTAGACCTTTTTCCTTTGCTGCTCTTAATATTCTTTCTTAATACTGTATCATTTGTGTTTTATGATGTCATGAGGGTTTCTCTTTTCAGTCTATTTTGTTTTCCTTATGCTTCTGTGCCTTAATAGGAATATTTTTTTTATGTTGTGAAAGACTTATTGTATAATTTTGTTTAATCTAATTCCTCCAGTTCAGTTTTCAACTCTATCCATTACCAGTTTGATTCGCTTTTTCTTGGTTTCCTTTCCTACGGTATCTTTGGATTTTTTATTTCTTCAAAGTTGTTGTTATTCTTCTCTTCCATTTGCTTACAGTTGTTTTTCACATTCTGTTTGATGGACCCTATCTCTTTTCTATTTTTAATTTTAAGGTCTATTTCTTCTTCCTCCGGATTAGGGTGTATATTCACTGGATTCTCATACTATCATGTTGTCTTTCACATTTTTGGAGGTATTCTGACATAACAGCATGCACATTTGTACCAATCCTGTTAGGAGAGTCTTGGCTGCTTGGTATGCTCTTTGCTGTGGCTAGCTGTGTGCTTGTGGTTTTTTTTTTTCGTCTGCCTTCTCTTAGCCCTGGAGTCTCTTTTATCCACTCCACCCTGGAGTAGGCTGTGATGGTGAACCTCAACACCCTGCAGGTAGATAGGAGTCCTTGGTGGAAAGCTTGGATGGGATAAGGCCACTTGCTGGCCATGGACATTGTAGACAAAAGGGCATGCTTGCTTGGGTACATGCTCAGTGTGATTAAGAAAATACTGCAACAGTTGCCCTCACTACTTTGTCCCTTATGTCCCAGTCCCCTTCCATTTTGTATTATGGAGTTCTTATTTCCTTTCTTTGTAGCAGACTTGTTGACAATCATAAATCATAAGAATGAGAATATAAAAATGTTGGTTCTAGAAATCGAAAAGTAAAAGTAAATAAATGTGGTTTTAACATTAGGAGAATGAAAGCAGAATGTTAGCAGTTTTCTCTTCAGCTTAAGGTGATATGAGAGTCCCATCTGTCTGTGCTGTGAATACTGTTGCTTAATAATAAATCTGTTTCAGATAGTGTTTGATCCAGTCAGGAAATTGAAAGTCAATGTTGATAGAAAGAAGGCAGAGTCAGAGAGAAGCAATATAGCTAGTATGGAGACAGATGATGGAATTTTACAAGGGAAGACAATATACAGATTAAAGGAGATGGGTTTAATTTATGATATGAGTTACCCATAAATACGTTTAAGCTATTGTCCAATGAGTATTCCAAGTAATATGGTTTCTGTCTTATTATTTAGTTCTGAGCATCTGGAACAAACAAGCAGCCTCCCTACCATATCCATTCAGTCCTCAGAGGAGGTAAGACATTTTCATCTTTTGATGTCTAATTTCTTTAGCTCTTTATATATTTCATTAGTTTTTTGCATGTTGATAGATATTTATCTAGTTTCATTCCTCTACATGTTGACATACAGTTATGCCAGCACCATTTGTTGAAGATGCTATCTTTATTTCATTGTATAATTTTAGCTTCTTGGTCAAAAATCAGCTGAACTTCTGTGTGGATTACTATCTGTGTCTTTGATTTGATTCCAGTGGTCAAGTCTGCTTTTATGCCAATACCAAGCTGTTTCCAATACTGTATCTCTGTAATGGAGGTTGATGGATTGTCATGCCTCTGGAACTTACTTTACTGTACAGGATTATGTTGTCCATCATTGGTTTTTTTCGATATTGATTATTGATTATTAAGAATTTGTTGTTTTGGTATGGATTCCATTTAATCTACAGATTGCTTTTGGACTGATTGCCATCTTTAGTATGTTTATTCTCTCTATCTAAGAACATGGGGAGATCTTTCCATTTTCTGGTGTATTTTTCAATTTCTCTCACCAAAAGCTAAAAGTTAATTTTGTAGCATGGAGGCCTTAGTGATCTTCTGGGAGCGCTTTTGATCATCATTTTGGGACCACCGTTATAATTGTTAGGTACGGTAAGTCCCACGTAGATAAGCGGCAGTACCTTACTGTGCGCTTCAGTCTCTTGTAGATAAAAGAGCTGCGTGCAGATACTTCCATTTTCGGATACTTTCGTTATCGCTACACTTGTAAGATGGACGTAGATAAGCCGCGGGTGCCTGCTTGTCATCATGGGCTCCTCGCAGTCCGTTATCACAGCATTCGAGTCGGTGTTAAAACAAAGACATAAAAATTTCCCATCGGACGCTGTAAAACTTCGTAAAAGAGATTGATCGAGTGGCTCACTGGTATGTTTGCTCCGGTAAGGGGCAGTACCTTACTGTGCACTTCAGTCTCTTGTAGATAAAAGAGCCGTGCGCAGATACTTCCATTTTCGGATGCTTTCGTTATTGCTGCACTTGTAAGACGGACGTAGATAAGCCGCGGGTGCTTGCTTGTCATCATGGGCTTCTCGCAGTCCGTTATCACAGCACTAGAGTCGGTGTTAAAACAAAGACATAAAAATTGCCTATCAGATGCTGAAAAACTTCATAAAAGAGATTGATCGAGTGGCTCACTTGCATGTTTGCTCCGGTAAGGGGCAGTACCTTACTGTGCGCTTCAGTCTCTTGTAGATAAAAGAGCAGCGTGCAGATACTTTCGTTTTCTGGGCACTTGTAAGACGGACGTAGATAAGCCGCGGGTGCCTGCTTGTCATCATGGGCTCCTCGCAGTCCATTATCACAGCATTCGAGTCGGTGTTAAAACAAAGACATAAAAATTGCCCATCTGACACTGAAAAACTTCATAAAAGAGATTCATCGAGTGGCTCACTGGTATGCTTTGCTCCGGTAAGGGGCAGTACCTTACTTCTGTGCGCTTCAGTCTCTTGTAGATAAAAGAGCCATGCGCAGATACTTTCATTTTCTGGGCACTTGTAAGACGGACGTAGATAAGCCACTGGTGCCTGCTTGTCATCATGGGCTCCTCGCAGTCCGTTATTACAGCACTAGAGTCGGTGTTAAAACAAAGAGACATAAAAATTGCCCATCAGACGCTGAAAAACTTCATAAAAGAGATTGATCGAGTGGCTCACTGGTATGTTTGCTCCTGATCGTTGACTCTTGCCTCGTGGAAACGTCCTAGAAGAAGTCAAGGACAGTATGTCAGAAACTGGACGTACTGAGAGGTTGGGCGCGCACAGGAAAAAGGCCTTCCTGGTAAGTCTAAGGATGAAGGGATGAATACTTTGGACCCTAATGGTCCACAATGCACCATGATAAAGAAAAGTAAGGAGAATGGTACATTAATCTCTATTCTCTTAGACTGTGTCATTATATGTGGATTGAGTACATGTATAGTAAGAGACATTAATGACTAATAGATGATAATTTCTGTTATTTTTCAGTGAGAGTGGTTGTTAGAGTTTTGCTGATGTCAGTTTTTTTGCTTGAAAATTAGTGCGTGAAGTTTTCATTCTTGCGTTGGTGTTTTCCTTTTAGTAAGGCTGGGAATTTTGATACGTATTTTTAAGTATTTTTGATGATTAGCCCACTGAGTAATGAAATGGATATGTAACAGATGACAAATTGAAGAATTTAAAATAATTTATTTAGCTTGTTGAAATGGAATTTTATGTTTGACATGTACATTATTATCATTAGTATGTAAATGTTCGTGTTCTCCCTGAACAAAGGAAAAGGTACTAATTTATAATGTGAGGATTTTCAAATTTAATATATCCATGCAAATTTGCGTTTTCGTGCATGAGTAAGAGACTTTTTATTTTGATTTAATAGCTAAAATGAATTTAAACAAAGTTAACAGAATGCTTATTGGAATGAAGTACGGCATTAAATGTATTTTTTACAATTACTACAATATAAGCTCAATCACCTACAATATTTAATTCGAGGTAAATCTTGCTTGGCTTTTACAACAGCGTACAATTAATTTTGTTGTATGGAGAGTGATCTGTAAGTACTACCCAGTACTTATATTCTGTCCAATAATCACTTAGTTTTTCAACCATCATTAAAAATAGTTAATGCATCAGGTGAAGGATTGAAAGCTAAATTTTTTTTGAAGATTTATTTATTAATTATGTATGCAGCATTCTGGCTTGCTCGATGTATGCCCGCGCATCAGAAAAGGGCGCCAGATCTCAGTACAGATGGTTGTGAGCCACCATGTGGTTGCTGGGAATTGAACTCAGGAGCTCTGGAAGAGCAGCCAGTGCTCTTCACCTGAGCCATCTCTCCAGCCCCTGAAAGCTACAATATTATTCATTAAAAATGTAAGTATTCCCACAATTTTCTTTGGTTAAATGATATTCAAAGTTCCAGTAATAGAAACTGCATGAATTTGTAAAGCTTCTTTAATCTAAAACATGTATTCTACTTATTCTTTTGGAAATGCAAAAATGATAATAGAAAAGTTTAGACCTGTGAAAGTCAGACATTGTGGTTGAATTCCATAGACTACCATTTGTTTATAACTCGTTGTTTTTGAAAATATATGCTTTTTGTCAATCCATTCAATGGGAAATATATTTTGAGCTGTAGAGCCTGCAGGATATTGATAAGTATCCAATAATAATATTTTAAATGGATTGCTTTTTCAAAAAATCCTTTTTCTTAGGATCATGGGCCAAGTTAAGTTCTATCAGCAAATTGAAAAGGAGATCGATGGCAATATAATTCCTGATCCCATTGACAAAGAGGCCAAATATTTGATTTTTTTTTTATGCATGGTCATTACTCGTGCAGCTGGCACTACTTTCTGTTTTGACACAGTGGCCAGTTATTTTAATTTGCTTTTCTTTGAGAATAGTAAAACGCAAACCATATAGACCAGAAACAGACAGGTACTTTCTCACCCTATCTCATAGCTTTTTCAGCATTAGCTTTAATTCTTTACCAAGTAGGTGCCTTCTGGATACCAAAGAATTATAAGGCTTCATTATTTCCACACACATTTCTAAATCAGAAAAATAAACGTGAACCCCATGAGTTTTTATTGAATGATTTAGCGTTGCTAGGTACAGAGAAGATTTGGCTTGTCCCATAACCCTGTAATGAGGATTACTTATCTGGTTAATATTTTAACACTTCCTAACTTTTACTCTTTATGGTCCCTGTTCCGGTGACACTTATCAACATCTACTGCATTGTAGACCCTTGGTATGGTTGTCTTGTAAATCAGTACATGGGGATGCAGAGTATAAACAACTGCACAATAAGATTTCTTTATTATGGCTTTTTATACATTCTCAAAAGCACAACCTCAACTCTGAAACCCCTCTGTACTCATGTACATGGTCATGATAAACTCTTGCCTCTCCTTGACAGAACAATACCTCAATTAATATCAGCAATAAAAATGAAAATAAGTACATAGAAACAAGGCAACAAGTATACAGAAGCAAAGCACTCCTTTGTGACTGGTAGAGTGAGAACACCTGAGCTCAAAAGCCATCTCTTTATCCATCGTATAGATTCAGAGAGAACATATGAGAAATAGGCAGAGTTTGCTTTCATCTATGCTTGTTTTCTCATGCAGCCGTTTCCCTACTTTGTCTCATCTCTACCACGAGTAGCCTGTACTCTAAGGTAGTTTGGTGCATTCATTATTTTTTTTTTTGATTTTTATTTGTGGTAAAAGGAGTATTAATCATAAAGTATGAAAACTTTCCGCATTTGTTTGAAACAAACTGATACATCATCAAAAATAGAAAGGCATAAGAATGATTGCAATAAGCATACCAACAGAGGTATGATTAATACCTTGTGTGAATCCCTTAGGATCTAATTTTCCATATTATCCTGTCAATTCATCATCATAAATGTGTGCAATGGTAGAGAAATCTGAATCAGGAAATGATTAGGAAAAGCAAGTTCTATATCATCATGTAAGTGCTCAATGAGAGATCGAGAAGCAGCATTGCCCAAATGATAACCTTGCATAACCTTCTATTCATGTTAAAAATCATTATGAGACTTATCAGTAATGCCAAAAGTTGTTGAATTCCAATTACAAGGCAAAGTAATAAGTTCTTGCACAGATAAATATTTCTTTCCCAACCATCCCACAGTTTGCTTAAGTCCAACAATCTCTGTCAGAGGTAGAGCATCTATTTGAGCTTGTTGAGTCCAGTTCTTGATAAACTTTATACTGTTGCCCTACAAAATGCTTTGTTTGCAGGGATGTATGTAAAGCAATACCAGTCACAGAATCATTAGCAGCAACAGTGACAAGGTTAGGAATTACAGCTATTACTAAATCTAACATGCACTTTGTTCTTTTCAATATCTTATTTAGGAATTCTACAACATGATGATCTAGAGAACTTAGAGCCCAAGAATGACCTAGGTTTACAGGCAGCCAAATATGTGTATGTTGCTGTAGTATCATAAGTGATGAGGATTAAACTTAACAGAGAGATTAATACATGAATATCATAGAAAATCTTTACTACTAATTCCAGTAGTGAAATTGACTCTTCCAGGTAAAAATACATATGTTACTAAGTAGCACATAGGTAGTAACATTAGTATTACTGAATAAGGTAATTTTATTATAAGGTAATTTGTTCCAACAAATGTGCCCTTAAAGAGCTGAACAGGTTTTAAGGCAGCTATCTGTATTGCATTATGGGCTGTGTGGAAGGCAATCAATGCCAGAAAATGGCCTCCTGTTAACTTTTTATTCTTGGCTTGATTCATCCTGGTAACACTAAGCAAATCACAAGTTGTGATATTTCAGAACAATTGTTACAAAGTTAACCATATGGGCCCCAATTGACCCATTTGTATTGAAGTATTTTTCCAAATATGCTCAACAATTTTCCAAAAGATGGCTGATGTTTGAAATTGTAATGTGTATAATCTGTACATACAGGTTATGCTGTTTCTTAATTTTCAGTGCCAATATCCCATGCATGATTAATGGGCTATGCTGAGAGCCTCATGTATTTTTTTAAGTTCATTTATATCGTGGATTGTGTTACTGCATTTATGACTGTTGTACCATCCCTGCATCTCTGGGATGAGGCTGAATTTATTATGTAGGTTTTTAAAATATATTCCTGGATCTGGTTTGCCATCATTTTATTGAGTATTTTGTCGTTCATGTTCATTACTGAGATTAGTTTTTAATTCTTTTCCTCCGTTGATTCTTTGTGTGGTTTCGCATCAATCTTACTGCATACTCATAAAACGAGTTCTGGCAATGTTCCTTCTGGTTATATTTTGTGCAACATTTGGAGGAGTACAGGAAGTTCTGATGGAATTCTTCATTAAAACCATTTGGCCTTGGAATATTTGGTTTGCTTTTGATGAGAGCTTCGATTTCCTTTAAGAGTATATGGCTATTTAAATTGCTCATCCAAGCCTTATTTTATTTTAGGTAAATGGTAACTAGCCAGAAAATCGTTCATTTCATTTATGTTTCACAATTTTTTGGAGTATAGGTTTCTGGGGTATGATCTATATTTTTTATAATTTTATAAATTTTATAATTTTTTATAATTTTATGTTTAAAATCTATTTCTTGTACTACCTCTGGATTAGGGCGTTCAAATTCATGTGTTGTAAATTCCCTGGCTTCTCATACTATCATGTTGTCTTTCAAATTGTTGTAGGTATTCTTACATAAATGCATGCACATTTGTACCAATCCTGTTAGGAGAGTCTTGCCTGCTTGGTATGGTCTTTGCCGCAGCTACCTCTGTGTTTGTGGTTTTTTCTTGGTCTGCCTTCTCTTAGTTTTCTTAGCTCTGGAGTCTCTTATATCTACTCCACCCTGGAGTAGACTGTATCTACCCAAAACACAGGCTGAAACATTGGTTGGTTAGGGATATAAGCCCATTAACTTACATCTGATCCCCGATCTGAAGAGACAGATAGAGTGCTTAGGGCCAGAAAATGATGTTCAGCCATAACAGGTATTCTGTACTGCTGTATAGTAATCCTTATCCATATATGCAAGAGATTTCACCAGACCCCATGACGTTTAGGATGGATAGGAGTCCTTGGTGGCAAGGTAGGATGGGATAGAGTATTTTTGCATTCATGTTCAATATTGAGATTAGTTTTTTATTCTCTTCCTCGGTTGAGTCTTTTTGTTTTCGCGATAATCTTACTGCATAGTCATAAAAAGAGTTCTGGCAATGTTCCTTCTGTTTATATTATGTACAGCACTTAGAAGAGTATGGAAGTTGTAATGGAAATTCTTCATTAATACCATTTGTCCTGGGATATTTTTTTTGCTTTTTATGGGAGTTTCTTTTTCCTTTAAGAGTATATACATATTGAAATTGTTCACCTAGGCATTATTTAATTGATGTAAATGGTACCTAGCCAGAAAATTGTCCATTTCATTTATGTTTTACAATTTTGTGCAGTACAGGTTTCTGTGATATGATCTAAGGATTCTGTGGATTTCCGTAGTGTCTGTTGTCATGTATCCCTTTTCATTTCTGATTGTGTTACTTTGGATGTTTTCTCTCGTCTTTAATAGTTTGCATAGGGGTTTGTCTATCTTTATTATATAAAATAACCCACTTTTTGTCTCATTGATCTGGTGTATTTTTTATTTGTTTCTACTTAATTTATTTCAGCACTCAATTTGATTATTTTCCGTTTTCCGCTCCTTCTGGTCATGTCTGCTTTTTTTGTTCTAGACCATTCACATGTGTTGTTAATTCACTAGTGTGAGCTTTCTGTTTGAGCTGGGAAGTTTCCTCTTAGAAATGATTTCATAGTGTTCCACAGGTTTTGGTTCAATGTTCCTTCCATTTGGGTTCTGGCCATCGTACCTAGGCCATCAGACTTGGCAGCAAGTACTCTTACCTACTGAGTAATCTTTGATGCCCATGGAACAATTTTTCCCTCTACCTCCATGAGCTGTCAAGTTGTGGCCATCGAGGTCTTGATCTGTATCATATTCATTAAATCCCTTATGAAAAGTGATTTGCTTCCATTGGATTGTAATTTGTGTTCCCACCCATTCCTGTTTTACGTGGTTCCAGGACTCCAGCTCTTTTGACATCCTACCTTAAAGGCCAGTTTCCCCATTACCACTGAAGAACCAGGTGCTGAATCATTTATTTCATGTCAGATTGGGGCCAAATGTCTTTGAGCTTCAATGTCAAAGTGAAATAACTAAATAAGCTTTTATTGTGAACCACACACCGCTAAGGAAAAGATTTCTGCACGGTAGATGTTTGTCAATCCATTTCTGTGAGTTCAGATTGAACACTTGGGGAAGAGCCCAGGGGTTCTATTCTCTGCATGAACATCCCCAATGATGGGACTGATTAATGCCTGTCAAATGGCAAGCTTTCAACAAATAGTTGATTAAATCGACCTTCCCCAAACCAATAACTTCTAGTCATTTATTCATTCAAAGTTACTGGAACTAGCGCGTTAGCAAATCTTCATAGCAATTGTGAAGGATTTTCCTCCCAAAGGATCTCTAAATAAAACAATGCATGGGACGTTTATAAAAAAATAAACATCACGTCTAAACCTAGTGATATGTTTTTGTATTTCTGCCCTAGGTTGGCCTCGGTTCCCCCTGGAGAGGCGGGTTAAAGATGTGCTTGCTGCCCTTGAGTCTCCTTCATTTGTAGTTTTTTGGCTAGCCTGGTTATGATGGCCCCGCCCCCCTGCCCACAGCTGTTGAGCACGCGTCCACGCCCGGGAGCATGCACTCCCGCTGCCTGGAGGGCGGGGCCTCCATGAACGGTCCAGCCGCTCGTCAAGCCGCGCTGCCCTCTTCCTCACCATCTCCCTCTCCCTGTGGTTTGTGGTATCCCAAGAGTGGTAGAAGGTGTCTTACCGGATCCAGGCTCTGTCAGGCGGCTGCGAGCGCGAATGCCCGCAAGCGTGCGCCCGTGGGAGGAGGCTGCGCTCTTCCCTCAGGGGCCCAGCACTGCGTGAGGATCCCCGGTCAGCCTGGCCGCTCACTGGCCATGGACAGGTCCCGGAAGTGGGCGAGGTGGCGACGGGAACCCGGGACCCCAGGCCGCGCGACACAGCCCCGAGGCGCCTTGCCCACGCTCGCGCTCCACCCCATCCACTCCGCTTCCTCCGTTTAGCCCGCCGGATAGCGAGTGCGGGCTGGACGCGAACCAGGGCAAGCCTTGGGCCGTTCAACTTAGTGGTTTCTGGCCCGCTGCCCGCGCGCTATGTGTGAGGCAGGGCCCGGCGAAGGAGGCACTTAGGGGGCGTGGGGCTCCCCAGCTGGCGGCGGTGACGGAGAGGGTGAGCGGGACAATGAGCTGGGCATCTACAAGCCGCCACTACTTTTTGCTGGCTGAGCGGGCCCACCTGCAAGCATGGCCCCCGTGCTCGGGCCAGGTGTCCCAATGTTTTAAGGCCAGAGCGCCCAGATCATGGCGCACTACGGCTGTGGCTGTGGGGACATTCCTTCATTAATTTATTTATTTGTGGAGAGCTTTCTCTGAGCAACCTCGATGGCCATCACCAGGAGCATTGAGCTGGAGCATTTTGAAGAACGGGACAAAAGGCCGCTGCCAGGGTTGCGGAGAGGGGCTCCCAGCTCCTCAGGGGGCAGCAGCATCTCTGGCCCCAAGGGCAATGGGCTCATCCCCCAGCCTGGAGCACAGTGCACACTGCAGCTTCTATCGCACGCGGACTTTGCAGGCCTTAAGCTTTGAGAAGAAGGCCAAGAAGGCATGCTTCTACTGGAATGGGGACTGCTACTTCAATGGCCTGGTCTTTGCCATCTCCTATGATAGCTTCAGTTCCTTTGATTCGCTTCTCACAGAGCTGACCCTCTCGTTTTCTGACAATGTGAACCTGCCTCAGGGCGTCCACACAATCTACACCATAGACTGCAGTCGGAAGGTCACCAGCTTGGATGAGCTGCTGGAAGGTAGGAGGGGTGGGCAAGGCTTGGCAGGTGCAGGCAATGCTTGGAAGGTGCAGTGACTGTGGGCTGGGTACTTCCCCGCCTAGAGCGGGTCAGGTGCTTTCTAGGCAGCCAGGGGGATTAGAGCTACTCTGTAGGTTGTGTTGGGCCCGGGTGCACACATTCTGTCCTTCTCAAGAGATTTGCCTTTTTTTTTTGAAGAAAATTCTAATGAGTAGAGACAAATACAGACAATGGTACCTTTAAAATTAGCCAACTTATTTTTGCTGGAAGGGCAAGCTGTTTGAAAGCATGGTCCTCCTGTGAGGTGCGGGGTAACCCTTGGTAGAGCTCAGCGCAGCACCTGTACCGTCACCGTGTTTGGGATCCCACTGTACCTTCTGTGCATGGCTGTGGTTCTGACTTGCTCCAGGTTGGCTTTTCTGATTTCACTGATGGCAGAAGTCACTCGAAATCAAGAGGGGCGATCCAGCATAGCAGGTATCAACCTTGGCATCATCTTGGACCATACTGGACACTTTTTAAAGTATAGGTGACTGGCCCCACCCACCCCTTAGATATTATGATGTGCATGGTTGGGGTGTGACTTGAGCTTTTAAGGTTTTGAAAGTTCCTCAGATGATTTCAGTGTGTAGACAAAA